>NC_138774.1:76033336-76633336 GCF_965119305.1 Pelophylax lessonae
AATACCCCCTGGTCAGGAAGGGGGTAAAATCTTCCGGGGCTTAAGTGGTTAAGGTCGTTCATTTAAAATCTGTAGAACATCATCACGCATGCACTGTTTCGATGGTCGGCGGTCAAACGGTCGGGCGATATTCGGCCTGTGTATGTTGGCAACGTTTTCGACCAAGGAAAACTTTTTCATAAGTCGGTGGTCGAATGATCGGGCGATATTCGGCCCGTGTATTCCAGCCATAACAATCCGAAAATCGGCAGATCGGTCGTCGGACGAAATTTCCCTTCAGATTTTCTTATCACGGGCCTTTACTCTGATATCCCTAACTAAAATCTAGTGGAACCCAATTGCCTTTAGAAGTCACCTAATTAGTAAATAGAGTCCACCTGTGTCCCTCAAGTGGTTAAACAACCTCCATTATTAATACTGGCGGGTGCATCATAAATAGCAGTGAATAATTGCAGTAACCTGTTACCAATTAGATTCCAGTTTCAATAAAGATGACTTCTGATTGGGTACTGCAGTTTCCAGCACTGAATAATGCGTCCCTGTGGGCAGTTTGTAGAATACTAGCCCTGTCTTCTATACTCTCCTTTCCTTTTTCATACAATCTGATGCAGATCTTCTATACGTTTCGTCTTTGAAAAACAAAGTTACATTTTTCAGATTTTTTACATTTTGTTAAGTATGCAAGCTGGCGGCAATTCTTTGCACATGGTCACATCCGCATTGTTGTTTCTTCTTTTTACATGGCCAGGTAATGATGAATTACTGGCATTCATCTCAATTTAACCCCCTGTGTGCATGTTTAATTGGCATGCACCACCCTCTCTGTACAGCGGCCATGTTGTGAGAGTTCAGGTAGAGGTCAGAGAGAGAGTTCACCTCGGCATGAGCTATGCAGGGGTCCTTACCCCTTACAGACAGCTGTTTTCTGCAAGGATCCACAAACAGGTCCTGCATGGCTTCTGCTAGAAACCATTGTAATGGCAGCAGCTGGCCTCAAAGGGGGTCCTCCAATCAACCAAGAGGAACAAAGAACCCCCCCTTTTTACATCTCCTCTCCAGTTCACTCAATGGAGCAACTGCAAGTCTTACCTGGGAGCTTTTCTTTTCTTATTTTCTTTGGGGGGGGGGGGGGGGGGGAGATTTTCAAACGAACATTGATAAAAAAAAATCTCATCAGTACAAAAAAAAAAAATATGTAGCAGAATACAAATTGGCCTAAACTGATAAAAAAAATGTAATCTTTAAAATTTTTTTATTGGGAATGTTTCATAGCAGAAAGTAAAAAATATGGCATTTTTTTCAAAATTGTCGCTCTTTTTTTGCTTATAACGCAAAATCTAAAAACCGCGGAGGTAATCAAATACCACCAAAAGAAAGCTCTATTTGTGGGAAAAAAAGGAAATCAATTGTATTTGGGTACAGCGTTGCATGACTGCACAATTTTCCGTTAAATTAACGCACTGCGAATCGTAAAAAAATGGCCTGGTCATTAAGAGGGTAAAACCTTCCGGGGCTGAAGTGATTAAACCACAAAACGCATAAAAAAACGAATAAAAACTGGTAAAAAATGCAGGTGAAAAAACACAATATGCACTGTAAAAAGAGTAATTAGAAATGCATTTGTTCGAGGAAAAAAACATTTCATCTTGCTCCTTTGAATTTTCTCATAACTACATTTAAAAATGATCCCCGGTTAGACCCGACTAATGATTAGAAAACTGAAAAAAATTCTACTAGTGTATGGCCAGCTACACTCTATTTCTATCCCTATCTCTAATTCTTTCTATTTCTCGCTGTTTTTTCATTCTTTTTCCTTTCTGTGTCCTGCATGCGCAGTTTCAAACCAGCGCAGACTCAGTTCAGTACAGCTGGGCTCTGGGTGGATGCGCAGTGATGCCATGGTGCTGCTTGGCGCCTTTTATAAATAGCACAGCAGCCAGGACTGGAAGGGTTGCTGGGACTCGGAACGGGAGGCAGGGCAAGGGAGAACTGGCTGCCAGGAGTTGGGACGGTCACTGGAGGACTTTGGAGCAAAAGAGAACAGACTCAGAATCGAAAGTGGTTATGATGACCTACTGGCACCGAGCCCCCTGGTCCGTCTGGACCCTGCCTTACTGCCTACCCGTGCTACACCAAAACAAGCAATGGAGGAGCCTGGAGGAGGTCAGGTCAGTGACAGCTCGCAGCCAGTCAGGCCACACAAAGTCTGGAGGGGGCACTTTGTTCATTGATGTAAACAGGGAGTGAATACTACACTAAAATAAAGGTGGACACTGATTTAAATGTTCCTCCTTATATCATAAATTAAGGGAGGCACTGATATAAGGGTTCCCCACCCCCACATCAGAGTTTCTCGCTTTCCCCCTTTAAATCAGAATCCTCACATTTCCCCTTACAGTGCAAGAGGGGAACTCTGCAGACCCTGATCTAAAGGGAAACTCTAATGTTACAGACCCTGATGTAAGTGGGAACTCTGATGTAAAGGAGATTGCTGTGGACTCTTGTGGAAGGAGTAGAGGGCTCTTTTGACCAGAGATCACCTTACATCAAAGTTCCCTTTACATCAAAGTCTGCAGCATTCTCCATTACATCAAATTTTGCAGAGTTCCCCTTTACATCAGGGTCCACAGAGTTCCCACTTGCGTTCAATTCTGCAGATTCAGATGTAAGGGGGAACTCTGTGGACTCTTGTGTAAGGGGGAAGGGGGAGGGCTCTGGTGACCGGAGGCCCTCTTACATCAGAGTTCCCCTTTACAACACTGTCTGCAGCGTTCCCCTTTACATCAGGGTTTACAGTGTTCCCCTTTACATCAGGGTCTGCAGAATTCCCCTTTACATCAGGGTTTACAGTGTTCCCCTTTACATCACGGTCTGCAGCGTTCCCCTTTACATCAGGGTTTACAGTGTTCCCCTTTACATCAGGGTCTGCAGAATTCCCCCTTACTCAGAGTGATAGTCATGTTGCTTACATTTGTGATCATTGACAAGAACCAAGCCCTATTACAGATAACTAAAAATCATTGGTGTCACTGATTACTCATCTGAGTGCAGAAGTTGCTTGGTGCTCAGGGAACCCCCTGGCAACCACTGGAGCAAATTATTTATTATCATACACGAAATATATACAAAAGTCTGATAACACCTTATCACCTCACAAGCATTCGCATCAAGCTTCCCAAATCAAAAGTCAATATCTACAACCACTGGAGGAACCCTAGGGTGCTATGAAACCCTAATTAAGAAAAGCTGGTCTAGTGGCTTAAAGTAGAACTAAAGGCAAAACTTTTTTTTACATTTTTGATAGAGTAGAGGTGGATTAGAACACCTGTCAGTTTTTATTGCTGTCTGAGTCCTTGTAAAGCTTCATGTAGACGGGACATTTGAAAGCCACTCCTGAACGTAGAGCCGGTACAAGGGGGGGGGCGAGGGGGAATATGCCCTGGGCGCAGTGTTGAGGGGGGGCAGGTTGGGAGCGTCAACTCTTCTTTTATCCCAGTGACAGGATTAAAGCGTTCCACTGGTGTCCCCGCCGGCCGGCGTGCGCCCACTACCTGTAAGGATTCAGTATGTACGTACGAGTCTAGCCCCGGCATTTTCCACATCTTCTGTCAGCGTCTGTGCCTCCCTCCCGGCCTGCCCACCTCCTGTAAGGCTTTAGTATTGATCTGTCCGTGTCTTGTCCAGGCATTTCCCTCGGCTTCTATCCCCGCCGGCTGTCCCGCCCACTCACTGGCTGACCCGCCCACCCAGCACCTGTGACACTTTTCTAGCCTTTGTTCTATAGGTCTGATAGGAGGTGGGCGGGCCGGGAGGCGGGGACAAAAGCAGACAGAAGATGCAGAAAATGCCGGGGCTAGACTCAAGCATATCTAAAAATGCTGAATCCTTACAGGTGGTGGATGGGCTGGCCGGAGGGGACAGAAGCTGACTTGCCTTGCCTAAACCCAGAAAACACAGAGCAGTGTCATTATGTACTGCTGTTTTCCACTAAGCACCATGTTTCCTGGCTGTAGCCAACTATTAGGGCTCGTTTACACGTGCGGTTGGGGGCAGTAAAACATGCAGCTGAGCATCATTTTTACCCCCCCCCCCCCCCCCATTGCTCCTCTTTAAAGGAGAAGGTTAGTCAAAGCTATTTCAGCTATACTTCTCCTGGGGATCACAGGCGTGCATTTAGTCACGCACTCCTGTGACCCATTTTCAGGCGACAGTGGGTTAAAGACATATCGCATGACCGGAGAGGGAAAGACGTAGCAGCCGCCTTCATTCCCAGTGGGTGCCACTCTGAGACTGAGGTGTGAACTGTACACATGGGGGTGGGTGGGGGGATTGAGGGTGCAGTTTGCCATCTTTGCTGGGTGACCTTGTCCTGGCACTGCGCATTATGCACCTACATCTTGGGGGGGGGGGGGGGGGCGCAGTTTGGCGTCTTCGCCCTGGGCGCTAGATGGCCTTGTCCTGGCACTGCCTGAATGCTGAAACTTGACAGCTAGTAACCGACGGTTATAAATGTCCATCTCGCCTCGTTTACATGCCACGTTTAGCGGCGTTTGCGTTTAGAAGCGTTTTTATGGAGAAACAAATGACCACCTTTATACATGTTTGCACGCTGTTACAAGCATTTGGCGTTTCAAATGTCAACAAACTTCCTTCTAAACATATTTTTTTGCTTTAAAAAAAATTTCCCTAAACTCAACTGCCTTTAAATGACTATAAACATCTCAGTGTACATGGCCAGATAACATTGAGGAGAGTTCAGGGGCTGCTGAAAAAAACGCCCAACTGCTCCTAAACATCCATTTATTAGCAGCAGTGTACATGAGGCCTAAGTGAGATTCACCTCTCTATTTGTCATGTTATCATCAAAAGTGAAAGTAAAAGAAAATCCCAAATTTTGGGTTAACACAGAACAGTAATCAGGGCCGGCCTTAGGTGTTCGAGCTAATTCTGTGGTGCCCCCCCCCCCCCCCGCACGTTTTCTTGCACCTTTTTTGCACTTTATTTGACTTTTCTTTTTTATGATCACTAATAACTTAGCCCCCTTTACATTAGAGAACCCTCTTACATCAGAAATCCCCCCACAGAGCCCCCCTTACATCAGAGACCCTCACAGAGGCCCCCCTTACATCAGAGACCCTCACAGAGGCCCCCCTTACATCAGAGACACTCACAGAGCCCCCCTTACATCAGAGACCCTCATAAAGGCCCCCCTTACATCAGAGACCCTCACAGAGCCCCCACTTACATCAGAGACCCTCACAGAGCCCCCCTTACATCAGAGACCCCCTTAAATTAGAGTCCCCCACAGAGCCCCCCCTTACATCAGAGACCCCCCACAGAGCCCCCTTACATCAGAGACCCCCCACAGAGCCCCCTTACATCAGAGACCCCCCACAGAGCTCCCCTTACATCAGAGGCCCCCCCCTTACATCAGAGACCCTCACAGAGCCCCCCTTACATCAGAGACCCTCATAAAGGCCCCCCTTACATCAGAGACCCTCACAGAGCCCCCCCTTACATCAGAGACCCTCACAGAGCCCCCCTTACATCAGAGACCCCCTTAAATTAGAGCCCCCCACAGAGCCCCCCCTTACATCAGAGACCCCCACAGAGCCCCCCTTACATCAGAGACCCCCCACAGAGCCCCCCTTACATCAGAGACCTCCCACAGAGCCCCCATTACATCAGAGACCCTCCACGGAGCCCCCCTTACATCAGAGCCCCCTTACATCAGAGACCCCCCACATCAGACCCTGTCCAGGCCGCGGCAACCTCCTGCGGTGCGGCCTGATCATCTGCGAGCTGTGATGGCCACACGGCGCCCCTGTTGCCCATGGCGCCCTGTGCGGCCGCACAGCTCGCACACCCCAAAGGCCGGAGCTGACAGTAATAGAGGTGAAATCTTCCAAAAGGGGACCCTGGTGAGACCCGGGACTTCCATCACTTTGGAGGGATTTCCCCTCACCTTCTGTTTTAGCTATGGGACAGGAAGTGAAGGAAAATCTCCCCAAAGGGACACAGATGGCAAAACAAAAACTACTCTATCTAAAATCGAAAAAAAAGTTTTGCCTTTAGTTCTATGATAAAAGTCAAATTTGTCAATAAGTCGATATTCTTACTGACTAGCTATAATAGCAAACATTATGCAGGCACATTCTAAACCAAATACATGTTAGTGGCTTTTGTCTGTTCCATAGCAACATGGAGGACAAAAAACAAATAATATTCTTTATTTATATAAGCTGATATTTGCATCTCCATAACCACATTGACTACTACTATTTTCATCATATGATTTAAAATATAGGCCAACTAGCCAAATACTTATGTTGAGCTTTTATTATCATACTATAGGTTATCCATACAAAGGATCTTTTGTCCATGAATGTGTCCCCACTCTCAATATGATTCTGGATCGGGGTACGTTTTGACCGTCATGTTGGTGTTTATGGCTGCACAATTATTGCGTTTGTTCCATACTGCCTAACTATTTGGGGGAACCTGGGGGTTGTGGTGGTATCACCACGATCACCAGCATGGCTTCCCGCATCTTTTTGATGCTAATATGTAGTGTTTTATCTCACCTTATAATCTATATTGTATTTGTCTATAAAAACTATTTTTGATAATATTGTGTATATGAATTATTTACTGTATGTTATTATTCACAGTGCTCCTTAAACAGGCCCCTGAGGAAGCGCGTAAGCGCGAAACATGTTGAGCCTGGAGCCTGAGTGAGTTAACAGATGCCCAGTCACGGACACGGCCCACTACCTAAATTCACTACTTTACAACAAAACATCTTGTATAGTGGAGTACCAACCTTGAACAGCTTCATCAAGGGAAGATATTATCCTTACTCTTCTGTGATGTAATATGGTAGTCGGCATCTGTCTGTGTAGATCTGTTAACAATGTTTCAATGTGGCTTTATGTTTCTATGTGTACACTATGTGTACACTTTTTCAAAATATGTGTTCTTGCAATTTTAAAAATCTTTTGAACTTCCAAATAAATTTATATTGATTTTATATTCGTTTTTCCTCATGTGCCATTTACATTTATCTTCTTGAAAAGTCAAATTTGAATTTGTAGGGATCCAAGTAACGTAGGATCACACTTATTTTTGTATGTCCCAGACCTACCTGCAGCAGGGCTGCTGATAAAGGCAGTACAGCCAGCCCTCCTGTACTGGGCCCAGGCCCCATCAGTTCAAAAGGAGGTCCGGCTGAACTGTCTTATTGCAGTCACACTTGCTATTCTGCCTCCATGTGCTGCCCTGCCAGCTTCTCCTCTTCTTTCGACCTCTGCACTGCAGGCGGATTGGTTCTAGCACATTGGGATGGGGGAATGTGATCAGCTGTGTCCAATCACAGCAGATCAAGATGTAAATACAAGCCGGTTATCCGCATTATTCTCATGCTGAGAGGAGAGCCGATGACCAGCTTGTTTGAAGGGGATATCTATATTGATAATTGGGGCACTGATTATCAGTGCAGTCCCAACAGTGCCCATCACTGCTGCCAATCAGTGCCCATTGTGCCTCCTCATCAGTGTCACCTATCAGTGCCTCCTCATCAGTGCCCATCAGTGCCGCCTCATCAGTGACGATCAGTGCAGCCTGAAAGTGCCCATCAGAGCCGCCTCATCAGTGCCTATCAGTGCAGCCTAAAAGTGCCCATCAGAGCCGCCTCATCAGTGCAGCCTATAAGTGCCCATCAGAACCGCCTCATCAGTGCCTATCAGTGCAGCCTATAAGTGCCCATCAGAGCCGCCTCATCAGTGCCTATCAGTGCAGCCTATAAGTGCCCATCAGAACCGCCTCATCAGTGCCCATCAGTGCAGCCTATAAGTGCCCATCAGTGCAGCCTCATCAGCGCACATCAGTGAAGGAGAAAAATTACCTGTTTGCAAAAGCTTCTAACAAACTATGAAAGACGCTTTTTTTTTTTTTTTTTTTCCAAAATGTTCGGTCTTTTTTCATTTACTTGCAAAAAAAAAAAAAAAAACAGTGGTAAAAAACCACTACGATACAGGGCACTTTTACCTCCTTCCTGCCCAGGCCAATTTTCATCTTTCAGCGCTGTCACACTTTGAATAGCAACTGCGCAGTTATGCTATACTGTACCTATATTAAGTTTTTATCATTTTTTTTCCACACAAATAGAGCTTTCTTTTGGTGGTATTTAACCACCACTTTTTTTTTGCTAAATACATGAAAAAAAAAAAACATTTCATAGTTTGTTATAAAATTTTGCAAACAGGAACATTTTGAGAAAAAAAAAGTGTTTTTCTTAGTTTCTGTTATAACATTTTGCAAATAAATAATCTTTCTTCCAAAGTTGGGTGCAAACTGTAAGAAAATCGGGCGAACAATCGTTCAATTTTCCTCGTCGTTTCACAGCAAATCGAAACCGATGTACGAGAATTCTCGTACGACAAAGGCTTTTTTTTTGTTGTTTATTGTTTCTCGGGGTCACTGCTCCGTGCCCTTTCATCCCCGAGACCCCACATTTTTATCAGCTGTAGGGGAGCATCTTGGCTACCTGCGATACAATTTTGGGGTCTCCGGCACCTTTGGTTCGCCTGTGACAGCAATTTTCCTGCGGCGGTGTGTGCGTCCCACCTCAGCCCCTCCTCCTCTCAATCAGCTGTTCGCTAAGTCTTAGAATTTCATTGGACCTTGAAAATGTCTTGTGCGCACCAGCCGGAAGTGACGAGGTCCGGAATTTTCATGGGTCCGACAAAATTTTAGAACACCGGTATAGTGATCGGTCATCGGCTGTGTGGACATTCCAAGTCATCGAATGTACTGGTCGCCAACCTGTAAAAATGCCTCTGTTATATTGGGGGGTATCGCATGACATTTTTTTTCTATTTTGGCATGGGGATTCTCCTTGAAATTAAACCAGGATGAAATATATGGTATAGTCTTAGGGGGGCCCCACATTGTTTTTATTTTTCCAGTGGGATTCCCTTCAAGATCCTCAGAGCACTAGTCACATGCCACAAGTCGAATAATTTAGGATGATGATCTGGCTTGTATGTGACTTACATTTAAATCAATGGGCCGAGATCGGACCAAAGTAGTGCAGAAATCTTTTTCAAAGTCGGAGCGACACATGTCGGACCAATTAATACAGCTCTCGTAGGGAACCATTCATTTATACACTTCATGCGACATGTGCTCTCAAAGTTTGATACCATTTGCGAGGAGATCTCCAATGTGCAGATACCTCCACCACTTAACACCCCATGTCCACGGGTACAATCATTACTTCTACTAGTATTAACGAGGTTGCTGGACTTTTTTCGAACACCCATCTCAGCACCTGCCCCCTGGATCCTGCTCCATCGCAAATGCTACGCTCACCCTCTCACACTATTCTACGCTCTCTAACTCACATCTTCAACCTCTCCCTCTCTTCTGGCATCCTCCCCAACTCTCTAAAACGTGCGATAGTCACACTCATCCTTAGAAAGCCCTCACCGAAGTCCACCAATCTTTACAATCTACACCCCATCTTCTTACTCCCTTTCTCCTTCAAACTCCTGGCTTGAACGACTGGTTTTTAACCAACTGAGTGACCATTTGACTAAGAATAACCTTCTTGATCCCCTTCAGCCCTCAACACTCCACGGACAACTGCTCTCCTTAAACTCACAAAGGACCTACTAACAGCTAACCCCAACAGACACTATTTTGTACTACTCCTCCTGGACCTCTCTGCTGCCTTTGACACAGTGGACCACCCCCTCCTCCTCAAAAAACTCCACTCCCTTGGTCTCTGTGACTGTACTGTTCACTGGTTCTCATCCTACCTATCCCAATGCACCTTCAATGCTACTTACAACCCTACTACCTGCTCTCCTCTTCCTTTCTCTGTTGGGGTCCCCCAAGGTTCTGTTTTTGGACCTCTCCTTTTCTCAATCTACACCTCCTCCCTGGGTTCAACTGATTGCCTCCCATGGCGTTTAATGCCATCTCTACGCTGACGACTCCTAAATCTATCTCTCCACCACTCAGCTCACTCTATCAGTCTCCAAGTCCTCACGCATCACCAACTTACTAACATCCAACTATCAGCCTGGATGTCACATCACTTCCTTAAACTCAACCTATCCAAAACCGTGCTCATGATATTTCCTTCCCTACGTTCCTCTTTCCCTGATTACTCTGTCAAAATCAATGGCTCAACTCTTCCCCCCTTGCCAAGATCCTAGGTATACTCAAGGACTCTGAACTATCCTTTCGGCCCTACATCCAGTTGCTGTCCAAAGCTTGCCACCTCAACCTCCGCAATATCTCCAATATACGCCCCTTCCTAACCAACGACACCACAAAGCTTCTAATCCACTCCCTGGTCATCTCTCGTTTCCATTACTACAACTCCCTCCTCATTGGCTTACCTTTAAAAAGGCTATCCCCCCTACAGTCCATCATGAACGCTGCTGCCAAGCTCACCCACCTTACAAACCGCTGAGTCTCTGCTACCCCTCTTTGCCAATCCCCCCATTGGCTGCCACTTAACCTACAAATTTAATTCAAGATACTAACCATAACTTGGAAAGCCATCCATAACCTGGACCCCAGCTACATCACTAACTTGGTCTCAAAATACCAACCAAATTGTTCTCTTAGTTTCTCCCAGGTCTTCCTGCTCTCTAGCTCTCTTGTCACCTCTTCCCATGCTCGCCTCCACGACTTCTCCCGAGCCTCTCCCATCCTCTGGAAGTCTCTACCCCAATCTGTCCGACTATTTCCTACTTTGTCCACTTTCAGACGATCCCTGAAAACACATCTCTTCAGGGAAGCCTATCGCCCCCCCCCCCCCCCCAACAACTGTAAATGTATTTTTTCCATCAGCACATCACCCCACAATTATTACCTCATGTATCTCGTGACCCTCCCTCTTAGACTGTAAGTTCTAACCAGCAGGGCCCTCTAATTCCTACTGTATTAAAGTGTATTGTATTTGTACTGTCTACCCTCAAGTTGTAAAGCTCTGCGTAAACTGTCAACGCTATATAAATCCTGTATAATAATAATGATAATAATAATTAGATTAATAATATGTCGCACCAGAGTGAACTGGGCCTGAGAGCACATGTTGCATGACATGTAAAAATCAATGAGAGATGTCTTAACTGGTCCGATTTGTGTTGGTTGGACTTTGGAAAAGGTTCCTGCGCTACTTTGGTCCAACTTCTTCCGATTTCAGCCCAAAAAATTGAATGGAAGTCGCATCCAAGTCAGATCCTCATCTTAGTTGATGTGATTTGGATTCAACATTGCAGGAGGATTACACAGGTATTCCCTGAAGTTGTGTCTAAAGCCTCGTACACACGTACCGATCGTCAGCTGACCGATCCGCCGTCTTTTGTCCAGGGATGTCCTGTCCGCTGAAAAGTACAAAAGACTGCACACGAATTTTGTCGGCCAACAACAGCCGACTGCAGAAGTGATGTCATGTGATGGTTAACTTTCCGTGTGTTTTTTCTTCTCTGAGCATGCCCAGTCTTGCAAATCTGCTGATTGTCGGCCAAATTCTGTACTGACTGGCGAACAATCGGCCGTTCTGGTGTCGGCCTACAAAAATTTTAATGCCTGCACAACAGATTCTGTTCGGCCGAAAATGCACTGTCAGCTGTCGGAAGCATCATACTAACAAGCCTACAATCGGCCGATCGGTCGTCGGCCGAATATTTACGGCTGACAATCGGTACATGTGTACGAGGCTTAAGTCGTATCAAAGTGTATCAAAGTCGCGTGAGTTTCATGTCAGAGCAGTGTGAACCCGGTGTTACGTTAAAAAACCCTACCTATGAAAATTCCCTACCCTCGTCACTTCCGGTTAGGGTACGTCAGTCATCAGCTGAGCCGCTTCCCAGTGCGCATGCGCGCACAGTAAATGATCTTGGCTTCCATGAAAAAACCCTACCCTCCTTCCCAGTCCGTAAAGTGGCGGCTTCCCATAAAAATACCCTACCTTTGTTCTCCGATGGGTCCATAAAAATCTAAAAGTGCCTCCTAATGGAAGAAAATGTATATATATTCATTGAAATGGAATGATAAAAAATATATATATATATATTTTAATTTTTTCCTCCATTAGGAGACACTTTTACATTTTCCTCGACCCGCCGAGGAACGAGGGTAGGGTATTTTCACGGGAAGCCGACATCATTTGCTAACCCAACATTTTAAGCACTGGGAACGAGGGTAGGGTATTTTCACGGGAAGCCGACATCATTTGCTAACCCAACATTTTAAGCACTGGGAACGAGGGTAGGGTTATTTCACGGGAAGCTGACATAATTTGCTAACCCAACATTTTAAGCACTGGGAACGAGGGTAGGGTTATTTCACGGGAAGCCGTTGTAACGTTAAAAAAACCCTACCCCGTGAAAATTCCCTACCCTCGTAACTTCCGGTGTGAGCCGATCATTTACTGCCTGAGCATGCGCACTGGGAAGCGGCTGAGCTGATGCATGACGTACGTGCCCCGGAAGTGATGAGGGTAGGGAATTTTCATGGGGTAGGGTTTTTTAACGTTACACCGGCCTTAAAGTTAACACAGATACTGTTTTCCTGTTTATGTCCCCAAACAGGAAACAAGCTCTCCCAAATTAACCACTTGCCGAACAGTCACTGGGACTGTACTGCGGCAAAGTGGCTTGATTCCGTCCAGAGATGTAGACCTACGTCGCTGGACTCCTCCCCCTGTAGGCGGCGCGCTCCCGCTGTTTTCAGTCACAGCAGGAGTCGGGCCAGGGGAGGAGCGGCGGCGATCGCCGCGGCTCTTCCCCGATCGTCGGGGAATCGAGTTTGGAGATCCGCCCGCTTGTGTAAAAAGAGCGGGCGGATCTCCTAAGTGACAAACAGTGACAGATTGCAGGATTCAGCATAGCTGAACATGCGATCTGTCCCTGTGTCACTCAGTCACCTCCCCCCACACATGTCAGTAAGCACCAGGCATACATTAACCCCTCCCTCTCCAATAAAATTAACCCCTTCCCTGCCAGTGTCATTTTTACAGTAACAGTGCATATTTATAGCACTGATTACTGTAGAAATGTCACTGGTCCCCCCCCAAAAGTGTAAAAAATGTCAGTCAAGGGTCCGATCTGTCTGACGCAATGTCGCAGTCCCGCAAAAAAAATCGCAGATCGCCGCCATTACTCGTTAAAAAAAAAACACCAAAAATGACAGAAATCTTTCCCTTAGTTAGTAAACGCAATAACTTTTGCGCAAACCAATCAAAATACGCTTATTGTGATTTTTTTTACCAAACATAGGTAGCAGAAAACAAATTGACCAAAAATGTAAAAAAAATTAGATTTTTACATTTTTTTGGGGGGGAATTTCATATAAAAAAAATGTTAAAAATATTGTTATTTTTTCAAAATAAATGCTATTTTTTTGTTTATAGCGCAAAAAGTAAAAATCGCACAGGTGATCAAATACCACCAAAAGAAAGCTCTGTTTGTGGGGAAAAAAAGGACGTAAATTTAGTTTGGGTACGGCGTCGCAAGACCGTGCAATTGTCAGTTCAATTCGCACAGCGCCGAATTGCAAAAAGTGGCCTGGACGTAAGACAGCAAAATCCTCCGGTGCTAAAGTGGTTAAGCACTGGGAACGAGGGTAGGGTTATTTCACGGGAAGCCGTTGTAAAGTTAAAAAACCCTACCCCGTGAAAACTCCCTACCCTCGTAACTTCCGGTGTGAGCCGATCATTTACTACCTGAGCATGCGCACTGAGAGCACTGGGAAGAGGCTCAGCTGATGCATGACGTACGTGCACCGGAAGCGATGAGGGTAGGGAATTTTCACGGGGTAGAGTTTTTTAACGTTACACCGGCCTTAAAGTTTACACAGATACTTTTTTCCTGTTTATGTCTCTAAACAGGAAACAAGCTCTCCCAAATTAAGAAGTAAAACTTTGTTTCTGAGCATTACCATTCTGCTATGTTTCAGTTGCAACATTTTCATCCATGCTTTCATGTATGGTACGTATTTATAAAATCCTGCTTGCCGCTTACTTTGCAGAAACTGCTTCCATAGGAAGGGCACTTGAAGACATACACATATTTTGCATAGTTCATATAACCACATGTTATAATGCACGACAAACACATCAAAAGAGCAACATATCATAAAATGCACTGGAAAACGAAGAACTTTACAAGCAAATATTAAATCATAAATGAAATAAATACGAGGAAAATTTACTTTAAACATATTTGACATTTAAAAAAACAGTCAGCTGGTGCTGGTAATAAATGGACCCAAGCCAAGGGGTCCTCAACACACACTGCCTTATGTAAAGGGGTTCTTATAGCAATAACGAATGGTAAGACCGGTGTGGACTGCCTACATGTGTGGAATTTTGGACAAATCTAGAGTTTCTTGTTTGCGTTCGCTCAAGCGATAATATGTAGTGGTAGGCAAGTGTGATTGTGTTTTCTCTGTACCTCTGAGGGGAACATATTGTATTTTTATCAGCTGCCCCCTACCACCTCTCATCAATCTTGGCCTGTCTTAAAAATCAGCATGATCCAGTTGCTGGTCCTCTCTCTCTCTCTCCTCCCAGTTTGATGGATCTTTCATTCTGAGCCATTTAATTGAAGTCCTTGAGTCCTCATCTGAACATCTCTGTGTGACTGGCATACTGGCTGTCACTGGGAGATCTCTGGCCTCTGGAGAGCCAGGTTGTGGGAGGTCATCCCCTCTTGACATGGAGGCCCGGCAAAGTGATCCATCATTTGCTGCCAGTCACTGATCCAGGGGGAGACAGGACTGTACTTGTTTTCCCCCCTTCTCCTTCTTTGTGTATTGTGGGTTTGGAGGAAGCCACCATATGGGAGGCAGGGTCAATGCACAGCAGAGATACTGGCAGAGTGGAACACGCTGCACATATGTGGTGTCCGTGGTGCACACGTTGATTGTTATTGTCATATGGTGTTCCTTAATCAATAGCATCAGGACTGAAATCTATTTTGTATGCAGCATGATAATATGGCAAAATGCTCAGGAAACCATTCTTCCATATCTGAATTGTAATTATAATTGAAAGCCCACTATCTTTTGTATTTGCATACACATAGGGTCATATACAACGTAAGACATATTCCCACCGAGGTAAGTTCTTTTTTTTATTTGGAAGCCTTTCTATACATAAAGTCATTACAGAGAAAGGACCATGTGTGAATAAATAATTATAATAATAATAATTAAGCCCCCGTTCACACTAAGGCGACCTGTGAGGCGACCTGGTCGCCTCACAGGTCGCCGTAGTTCGCCTTCCATAGGGAAGCTGCGGACCCGTTCTAATAGGAGCGACACAAGTCGCTCCGACTTAGAAAAAGGGTCCGGAGCTTCTTTGGGGCGACCCGGAGGCGACCGCCATGGACTTCAATGTTATGAAGTCCGTGGCGGCCACTCCGAGGTCGCGGCGTGCTGCTCGCACCGCGACCTCGGAGGTCGCCACCCGAAGTCGGATCGCCCCTATGTGAACGGGGCCTTATACCTCTCTCTAAATAATAATAATAATAATAATAATAATAATTAATATCTCTCTCTAAATAATAATAATAATTAATATCTCTCTCTAAATAATAATAATAATTAATATCTCTCTCTAAATAATAATTAATACCTCATATACAGTGGGTATAGAAAAGAACCACCCCTGGCCTGAAATGAAGACAGGCAGTTTTTGTTTAATTCAGATGTATTCACTCAATGCAACTTAGAACACCCAAGTGAAAGATATAACACCAGCATTTCAGAAAAAATTAAAATAATTAAAAAACAGAATCACTGAGTTGGAAAAAGGACCCCCCCTTATATCAGTATTTTGTTGAACCACCTTTTGCTTCAATTACAGTCTTTAGTCTGTTGGGATTTGTCTCACTAAAGCCCCGTACACACGATCAGATTATCGAACGATCTGTCGTCCGTTTTTTGGGGCATGCTAGTCTGATGTGGAAAGTGAA
The DNA here is from genome assembly GCF_965119305.1 of Pelophylax lessonae. Classification (NCBI taxonomy): domain Eukaryota; kingdom Metazoa; phylum Chordata; class Amphibia; order Anura; family Ranidae; genus Pelophylax; species Pelophylax lessonae. Next base: position 76,049,335 of record NC_138774.1, read on the forward strand.
GAGGTTATTTTCATACGAATTTTCCCGTACGACAGAATTCTACTTCAGAAGTGATGTCATGTGTTGGATTGCTTTGTATGTGTTCTTTCGTCTCTGAGCATGCCTAGTCTTGCTCATAAGATTTTTTTCCGTCTAAATCTGTACTAATAAGACGAAAATCGGACGTTGTATTATGGACAACAAAAATTTTATAGCCTGCACATCAGGATTTTGTCAGCCGAAAAGTCGGAGTTGGCTATCGAAAGCACCATACTAACAATCCGAAAATTGGCAGATCGGTCGTCGGACGAATTTTCCCTTCAGATTTTCTTATCGTGTGTACGGGCCTTTACTTTGCAATATTTTCCCACTCTTCTTTGCAGAACTGCTCAATTTCAGTTAAATGTGATGGTGACCATTTGTGGACTGCAGTCTTTAAGTCATTCCACAGATTTTCAATGGGGTTTAAGTCTGGGCTCTGACTAGGCCATGCAAGGACATTCACCTTTTTCTCCTTCAATGGCTGTGTGGTTATTTTTGCTGTGTGCTTTGGGTCATTGTCATGTTGGACGGTAAACCTTCTTCCCATTGACAACTTTCTGGCAGAGGGCAGCAGATTTTTCTCAAGAATTTGACGGTATTTTGGCCCATCCATTTTTCATTCTATCCTGACAAGTGCTCCAGTCCCTGACACAGAAAAGCACCATCATAACAGGATATTATACCACCTCCATGCTTTACTGTAGGAATGGTGTTGTTTGGATGGTGAGCTGAATTGGATTTCTGCCAGACATATAGTTTGGTGTTGAGGCCAAATAATTACATTTTAGTCTCATCTGACCATAACACCTTTTTCCATGTGGCCTCAGAATCTTCAAGGTGTATTTTGGAAAAGCGCAGTCATGACTGTATGTGGCCTTTTTCGAGGAGTGGCTTTTTTCTTGCAGCCCCCCCATACAAGCCACATATGTAAGGAGTTTGTGATATTGTTGACATATACATACAATGACCACTCTTTGTCATAAATTCCTGCAAATTATTCGGAGCTTCTGTAGGCCTCTTGGTAGCCTCTCTGACCATTTGCCTACTGGCTCTTTCATCCAGTTTGGAGCAACATCCTGATCCAGGGAGGGTCTGTGTTGTACTAAACACCTTCCACTTCTTTATAATAGACTTCACTGTGCTTCTAGGCATTGATAAAGCCTTTGAACTTGTTTGTATCCATATCCTGACTTGTGCCTGTCCTCAAATTTATTCTGGAGATCTTTTGACAGTGCTTTACCACTCATAGTTGATTGTTTGCGTCAGTTGCACTACAAGGAACTGAAATGCTCCAGGAAATCTTTTCATGCTGAGCTAATCAAAATGACCACAGCTGATTACAGTTGAAAGTCAAATGGCTTTGTGTGCCATTGAGTAGGTGATTAGCTATACCTGATTGAGTTTACAAGTCATTTAGTCACATCTGACTTATTCATAGGTTGTTGCCAGTAACAACCTATGAATAAGTCAGATGTGACGAAACGCGTCAGTGCAACGCTACATGTCATCTGTTATCATTCCAATATCTACATGCTGGTTTTACATGGATGTTTGAAAGTTTTCTGGATTTTTTTTAAATACATTTTTTTTCAAAAGTGGTATCACTATGTATATGTTATCTGGCTTACTTCCACATATGGATACATTACTGGGAGATAAAGTCTACTCTATCCAGGAGTATATTGCCACCTGTAGAAACAACCACTCCGTGGGTCCTATGGATAACATCAAGCTTGACTGACCCATTTTCTATATGGTATTTGGATCCATAGCTTCTGGTGAGCGCATTCATTGATGTATTCACGTTGGTGTTGTGTTCTCCCCTAGTCATCACCTTGGAAGTTTGACGACACAACTTTGTTTCCAATTTCTAGTATTTGGGACTCACTACTGTATACGAACTTTCACCTATTCATAATAATTTTTAATGCATTATTATTTAAATGCACTTGTCACTTTAGCGCTGCACTTTTACAATTCTGTATTTTAACCACTTGCTGACCAGTCACGTTGACTGTACTGCAGCAAAGTGGCTCGATTCCGTCCAGCGACGTAGACCTACGTCGCTGGACTCCTCCCCCTGTAGGCGGCGCTCGCGCGCTGCCGGAGGCGCGCTCCCGCTGTTTTCAGTCACAGCGGGAGTCGGGCCAGGGGAGGAGCAGCGGCGATCGCCGCTGCTCTTCCCCGATCATCGGGGAATCGAGTTTGGAGAGCCGCCCGCTTGTGTAAACAGAGCGGGCGGATCTCCTAAGTGACAAGGAGTGACAGATTGCAGTGTTCAGCATAGCTGAACATGCGATCTGTCCCTGTGTCACTCAGTCACCTCCCCCCACACACGTTAGTAAGCACCAGGCATACATTAACCCCTCCCTCTCCAATAAAGTTAACCCCTTCCCTGCCAGTGCCATTTTTACAGTAACAGTGCATATTTATAGCACTGATTACTGTAGAAATGTCCCTGGTACCCCCAAAAGTGTCAAAAATGTCAGTCAAGGGTCCGATCTGTCTGCCGCAATGTTGCAGTCCCTCAAAAAAAATCGCAGATCGCCGCCATTACGCGTGAAAAAAAAAACCCACCAAAAATGACAGAAATCTTTCCCTTAGATAGTAAACGCAATAACTTTTGCGCAAACCAATCAAAATACGCTTATTGTGATTTTTTTTACCAAACATAGGTAGCAGAAAACAAATTGGCCAAAAATTTAAAAAATTTAGATTTTTACATTTTTTTGGGGGGAATTTCATATAAAAAAAATGTTAAAAATATTGTTATTTTTTTCAAAATAAATGCTATTTTTTTGTTTATAGCGCAGAAAGTAAAAATTGCACAGGTGATCAAATACCACCAAAAGAAAGCTCTGTTTGTGGGAAAAAAAAGGACGTAAATTTAGTTTGGGTACAGTGTCGCACGACCGCGCAATTGTCAGTTCAATTCGCACAGCACCGAATCGCAAAAAGTGACCTGGATGTAAGACAGCAAAATCCTACGGTGGTAAAGTGGTTAATTTGTATTTTTTTTCTCTGACATGTTGGCGGTAAATCTTTCACTTGGATGTTATATGTTGAGTAAAAACAGCTGGATAAAACAAAAACTGCGCCTATCTTAATTTCAGGCTGCAAAGCAGCAAAATGTGATTATTTTAAAGGGGGGTAATTCTTTTCTATATCCACTGTATACTAATAGGGGTTCCCCCAAACATTTTTACAAAGTTCTATGCTTACCACTTGAACCACTATGGTTGACTTTGAAGAGATCATTCTTGTCTACATATAGTTTACTCTGCTGTATTGTAGTCACCATGGCTATTTATCTTACTGTTACTTTTCTGTAGAACAACAGCTTGTGGATTATGTTATCTATATTGTTATACATTATGCCTGTTTGTATATCTAAAGGCTAGGACACACTGGACGGAAATCGGACGAAATGTCCTCCGATTCTTCTCTCTCTTGCTCAGTGTTCATAACCGTTTTTAGTTGACAATGCAAAAATGTTCACGAAATTTCTCGTCCGATTTTTTTTTTTTTTTGGCACATTTGTTCCTAGACTTCCGGGGTGTCAGCAACTTCAGATCATGCGTGTTTCGTATCCGATTTTTCACGGACGTACTGCATACATATTAAACGAAAATTGGTCGTCTGGGGACCGCAAAAAAAATTTTGGTGTTTGTCCCTCTGTTTTTTTTTTGTTGAAAAATGTCGGCATCGGCTGCTGAAAGTTGTGTACATACTAGCCGAAAATCGTACGATTTTACCTCGGACGGGAATTTTCGGCAGATTTTCTACTAGTGTGTACCCCACTTAAAACTCAATAATCAACATCTTAAAAAATAAGGAAATATTAATAATTCTTATTAACCAGGGTTGCACCGAAACCGTTTTGTTATCGGCGAGTACGAGTACCGATATATTTGGTCAAGTACTTGCCGATACCGCGTTCCGATACTTTGCGGTGAAATTTGTGTCAATATAAAATAAATGGGCGCAAGTTGCCAGGGCCGGATTAAGAGCATCATGGGCTTGGTGCTGAGGATTTTGAAGGGCCTTAAGGGCCGTGCCTTGGCATGCACCCAGAGGAGGAAGGGTGCAGCCATGCATGCCTAATTCCACATGGGATGCTGTCTCTGAAGCCCATAAACACATCCATGCATCGGCAACTGTCCCTCCTTGTCCGGCCTTCGTGCTGTGTGGGGAGGTTCTGAGGGAGCTGCCTGGGGAAGAGAGCATAGAAGCCAGACTTCTGTGTTTACAAGTGACAGAAGAGCGGTAACAGTGAATATGGCCAACCTGGGGCCTATATAAAGGTAAGGGCCTGGAGCTGCAGCTCCAATAGCCCCTACGTTAATCTGGCCCTGCAAGTTGCACTGCAAAGAATAGCATGAATAGGAATGAGGTGCGATTCCTGTCAGAATTGCATGCGATTTTCCCCACCACTTCTGTGTTTGTTTATGGAAAGGGAGAAGCGCCATCTAGTGGACAGTTTATTAAAAATGTTAGAACTCACAAAAAGTACCATTTAAATGCAAAATCTGAAAAGGTGTCCTGGTTCTGCCAATGATAGCAAATCACGGCCGCTGGAGGTGGCCACTGAGCTGGAGGATGAGTTCCAGGACCCCGTGGGTATAGGGAGGTTGTGATATCAGCTTGGGGGTGGACTGCCTATACATCTTCTCCAGCTCTGTGAGCACCTCCAGCGGCCATGATTTGCTATCATTGGCAGGACCGGGACACCTATACAGATTTTGCATTTGAACTGTACTTAAAGAGGTAGCAAACTCAGACCCTTCACAGCTCCTTTTTGAATATTGAAGTAAAGTAGAGCTTTTTAAACAGTTGGCATTACTCTTAAGCACGTTCGCATGTTTCTTACTTTTTTAAAGTGCTATTTCATATCTTCTTTTTCTGGGTGCAGCCGCTGCCATAATAAGTAAAGTCTTCTGCGTCTGAGCAGCTCTGTACTTCTGCCCTTTCTACTTGTCCCAGTCCCTAATCTTGCGCATGCGCATGTGCTCTCCTATGTGTGCCATGCTGTGGCGATGTTTATACCCCCTGTGACATTGCAAGTCACATTGGGTTTAGGCGGAGCTTGTGAATGGGAATAAAGTCTTGCAGTATCTCAGAGCTGTGCCGTGACGGAGCTCCAGCATGTAATTAAAGAACTTATGGCATGAATAGTGTGCTGTAAAAAGAGGCAAAATTGCGCATGCGCCGATGATGTAGGCAAAAAAGAGAGGATGGAAAGGTTTCACAGAGATCAGTTTAGTTCTTAATAATACTTGATGTGGCGGGAATTCGTCAGTATGAGTTTACTACCACTTTGTGAGCTTTTAACTTTTACCTACAGGAAGGCCTATAATAAGGCCCATAATAAGACTTACCTGTAGTTAAAAAAAATATCTCCTAAACCTGCACCCTGCATGCACCAGCAGCGCATGCACTCTGAAGGTCCGGCGTATCATGCCGGACCTTCAGAGCTCCTTGCTGGCTCCTTGCCAGAAAGTGAACTCCTGCGCGCATTCGCAGGAGTGATGTCATCGCTGGCTTCAGCCACTCACATCGCCGGGGCCGCCGAACCTGGAAGAGATGCCGAGGGAACATGTCAGCTGTCTCAGCGGTTTCCGGGGGACCGTGTCAGGGCTTCATTCTAAGGTAAGTATTTCATAATGTGCTAGTATGCGCATTGTGTAAAAAGGCTTTTTGGTTCTGTCTTTTCTGATCCTCCCCTTCCTTCAGCTGTCCCCAAACCATCTCCTGATAGAACAGAGCCCTAGCAGGCACTTTGCACATGCTCAGATTGGTGTGTATTGCTAGAGAGTTTTTTTTTTTTTTCTTAGGAGGGTGCATGTGATCAGCACAGGGCCAATAGCACTGTCAGGGTCAGGGGTCCTTCAGCCTCATAGGACAGTCAGAGGAGAATGAAAACTCCTCCTACAAGCTTTATCCAGACACTGATAGAAGTCGCAAGACTGCTATATACTGCTGATGAGAAAAGGTATTTAGCAGTTTTTACTAAAATAATTGCATTTCCATGTTCTATGTATTATGGGAGACCAGATCTAGTGAATGCAGGGCCCTTGGTTTAGTAACACTTTAACTCCATAAATAAACATTTAAAGTGGTTGTAAGGGCACAAAGTTTTTACCTTCATGCATTCTATGCATAAAGGTAAAAAACCTTCTGTGTGTAGGAGCCCCCCAAACCCAGGGCCGTCTTTTCCACTGGGCATACCCGGCGGTTGCCCGGGGGCCCCACTTGCCAAAGGGCCCCACATGGATCGATGGCATGTTGTCCCACTCCCTGGTGGTCTAGGGCCCCCCCCGTTCCGTTGTCCGGTGTCCGCCGGTCCGCCCGGGCCCCCCCCCCCTATTGCTTCCTCCCCTCGAGTCGGCGGCCGTGGGTGGCTCGAGTCTGCACTGCACACACTGGTTGCTAAGGCCAGCCCGATTGGCATCTAGCAACCAGTGACGTGAGCAGCAGAGCAGACCCAGGATGCACAGCGCCGCCGCCGCTGCGGAGGACTCGGAGGAGGATCCTCCTGGCTCCTCCTCGTCGGCTCTCCTCCTCACTCCTCTCCTCCGGCTCCGTCCGTCTCGAGTCGCTGTCGACCCTAGAAGAAGACTGGCTCCGCCTCCGCCTCCACCCACCTCCTCCCATGCCATGTGCAGTGCAGCCGTGTAAGGTAAGGTAAGGCTGCCACAGCCTGCCAGTTTTTTTAACTCTCTCTCATTCTCAAATCTCATGGCATGATGTCATGTGATGATGATGGCAATGTAGTATGATGGGATCTAATCGATGTGACAGAGTCAGACAACTACTACCTGTTCTGGCTGGAGGATATACTACCTACTATATATTGGTCCCTGGCCTATATGTATATAGTAAGGTATATATTATCCTCCAGGTAAGTAGTTGTACTCTCTTGTAGTATAGTGTTCCCTGTAATGTGTATATAGTCTATATACATATTACAGGGACCAATATATACTACAAGAGAGTACAACTACTACCTGGAGTATATACCTTACTATATACATTACAGGGACCAATATATACTACAAGAGACAACTACCTGGAGTATATACCTTACTATATACATATTACATGGAACACTATATACTACAAGAGACTCTTGTAGTATATAGTGTTCCCTGTAATATGTATATAGTAAGGTATATACTCCAGGTAGTTGTCTCTTGTAGTATATATTTGTCCCTGTAATGTATATAGTAAGGTATATACTCCAGGTAGTAGTTGTACTCTCTTGTAGTATATATTGGTCCCTGTAATATGTATATAGTAAGGTATATCCTCCAGGTAGTAGTTGTACTCTCTTGTAGTATATAGTGTTCCCTGTAATGTGTATATAGTCTATATACACATTACAGTCTCCCTCTTCCTCCAGGCACCCCTCCCATTGGCCGCCGGCTATCGCTGCTCCACAGGGGGCCCCAGTGCACTGCATTGCCCAGGGGCCTATAAGGCTCTTAAGATGGCACTGCCCAAAACCCCCTATTGCTTACATGAGCCCCCTTTGATCCAGCAATGTCTAAAAGAGGTTTGCCTCTCCGGGGACTCGCACTCCTGATTGCTTTTGTCAATCACAGCCAGTGAGCCAATCAGGAGATGGAGATGGAGGGGCTGAACCGCGGCTCTGTGTGTGAATTGACACACAGAGCTGCAGGTCGAGAGCGCGCCTGCTTGGGTGCCCCCACAACAAGCTACTAGGGACTAGAGAAGAGGAGGATGGGGGGTGCTCTGTGCAAAACCATTCAGGTAAGTATAACATGTTTGTTTTTTTTTTTAAAACAGAGCTTTAGTATCACTTTAATAATATACATATATAATATATGGTCTGTGACACTTGGTTTGCAAAGCTCATTTGCAAAGCCTGCATTATTGTTGTCAGCCTTTACTTAAATGACTACGCTAGAGAGCCCTTCCCAGCTAGGAAAGAGAAAGTGGGTATGTCCCTCTTCTGCAGGGCCAGCACGACCACTTGGCTAACTAGGCAGCCGCCTAGGGTGCCTGGCCACTGGTTTCCTCCGCAACTGGATGCTCTGCAGGCTGCAGCATGTAACTAGGCCACTTGGTCCAAGCAATAATTAGAGGTACAGCACAGCACTTGAGCCTTGAGGACATGTCTCGAGTCTTCGGAATGGAACATCACCTACCCCCACTCCTCCTCCCCCCCTCCTCTGCACAGAAACACACAATGCATTCCTTACAGCAGGGGTGCCCAACCGCTGACCCTCTGATGTGTGGCCTGCACCCTCCTGCTCTGGGATGGCGGGTCAGCAAGCTCAGTTTGCGGGTTCCCAACCTGCCATCCCTGAGCATCAGTGTAAAGAACGGAGCTGGCACTAGAGGGAGCAGAGCCGATGCTTCCTGTATAGCACCGTCTCTTGTCACATGGGCAGGGCAAAGCGGGTGGAGTCAGGGGCGGAGCCAATGGGGGCTGCAAAATGAGGTTTTGTCTGGGGGTGTCAAAAATCCTTAAAGTAGCCCTGCTCCTCTCTGTCATTCAGTATGTTCTATAATCTGATCTCACTTGCTCTTCAGATCTTTCACAGCAAAGTTGTAGGAAAAGCCTTCAGATAGATGCTTCTCTAGCTTGGGGCCTACCTATTGCTGGATGTAATTGGTAGACAGGATATATTCACATGTACTGTAATATTTCATATTTACCTGATTAGAAACAAACACTATTACAATAGTTTATAATTAGCACTGAAGACAATAAATGGATGAATAATATAAAAGGAACACTATGTATTTCCTTCAAGCTTATTGTAGTGCTTTTTGCCTGGAAGAGTTTTTGTAAAGATTACACTACACATTTTATAGGGCTTGAATGCTGACATTTGCATTCTATGAATATGTAAGGTCTCCAGGGTACAGCTCCTCACCCTTTGTGACAGTACGAAGGAGAAGCATGTTCATATATGTCATTATTTCTCCCTATAATTTCCCCCTCTGAGGCGCTACAGAATCTCTCTGTTTCCTTTTCAATAAATTGTGATAGCAATAGGGCCTAGTGTATAAAAACTGGAGGAAAGTGATGAGCATTCACCTTCAGGAACCAGTTGGATCTGTGTATGCCCCACTAACCTTCTGTAGTGAAATGGCTGCTGGAATCTGATTGCATAGCTCCCAACTGTCCCTTATTTCGAGGGACTGACCCTTATTCGGAACAAAGTCCCTCTGTTCCTCTTTCCTCCTCATTTTTCCCTCACTTTGATCTATGTACTTGTATACAAAATGCACTATTTATCTATCAAAAAGTATTTTGCAGTGCTTTCCTTTCATCCAATTTCTAAATTGCTGCATTTGTAAATTCCAAAAGCCAGTATATAGGAACTAAGGATGGGCCAAACATTTGCCGTTCACCGAACACCCAAATTTGCAGGATGTTCACCAGTTGTTCACGACGAACACCCTGCAATGCACTAAGTGCTTCACAGACTAATGTAAGCTGGTTGTTAAGGAGCGGGGCTGGAAAGCTGATACCCATTCATAGGGGGGGGGGGGGGATCTGAGGGGCACCCTTGTTGAAAGGGGCTTCCAGATTCTGATAAGCCCCCCACTCGCAGACCCCGACAACCACAGCCCAGGGTTGTCAGGAAGAGGCCCTTGTCCCCATCAACATGGGGACAACGTACTTTGGGGTGGGCATATTGAGGGCATGTGGCTTGGTATGGTGTTATGGTCCAGGAGGTGGGGGGGGTGCTCGCTCGTCCCCTCCCCTTTTGTGACCTGCTGGGCTGCATGCTCGGATAAGTTATTGTAGATTGTGGATCCTGTCAGCAGGTTCTTTGTCAGCAGATCTGCATGCAGGACACCTAATTGGCTCCCAATGCTGCCTCTCCCTTTACCAGTCTGGGTGATGCTGTATTAAAGAATTTTAAGGGCTGGTTCAGTGGGGAGCATCTTTGGGCAGGCTAGTTGTACAAGTAAAAGTTGGAGTCATTATTGGTGTCAGTGGCCAAAATAAAAAAATCAAACATTGGTGTCAGTTGCCGCTATAATAACCTCCAGTATTGGTGTCAATGAATCACTATAATAATACCCATCATTGGTGTCATTGACCACAAAAATAACCCTCCAGAATGGCTGTCCCTGACCACAGAAATAAGTCCCAGCATTGGTGTCAGTTACTGCAATAATGAAATATATCTTACATAGTTACATAGTTAGTGAGGTTGAGTTCCGCATCCCCACTGCTCTGACGGTAAAGAAACCTTACGTATTTTAAGGTTAAACCGCCTTTCCTCTAGTTTTAATGAGTGGCCACATGTCTTATTGTATTCCCTTTCTCTGAATAGTTTGTTCCTTATGCTAGGGTCGCCAGTACAGTATTTGTACATTGATATCAGAGAATAGAGAGAATAGGTTCAGTGCTTGTAGTCTTTCCTCATAGCTGATGTCCTCCATTCCCCTAATTATTTTTGTTGCCCTTCTCTGGACTTTCTCCAGTTCCAGCACATCCTTCCTGAGAACCGGTGCCCAGAACTGGACAGCATACTCCAGATGTGGCCGGACCAGAGTCTTGTAGAGTGGGAGAATAATCGCTTTATTTCTGGAGTGAATTCCCTTTTTTATACATCCCAGTATTCTATTGGCTTTGCTTGCAGCGGCTTGGCATTGCATGCCACTGCCAAGCCTGTTGTCCGCTAGGATTACCAGGTCCTTTTCCATCTTAGATTCACCCAGAGGTTCCCCTCTAGCAAGTAGCTTGTGTTCGTGTTTCTGATGACCAAGTGCATTACTTTACATTTTTCAACATTAAACCTCATCTGCCATGTAGTTGCCCTCCCATTATTTTGTTCAGGTCTGCTTGTAAGGTTTCCACGTCCTGTATAGACGTTATTGCCCTACTTAGTTTAGTATCATCCGCAAACACAGAGATTGTGCTGGATATCCCATCCTATAGATCATTTATGAATAAATTAAACAGGATTGGTCCCAGGACAGAACCTTGGGGGACCCGACTTTCCACACCCGCCCAATCTGAGAACTCCCCATTTATCACCACCCTCTGGACTTTCCCCTGAAGCCAGTTCTATATTCAGGTACTCACCCTATGGTCCATACCTACGTACCTTAGTACATTTTCATGTGCGTCCCAATACTTTTGGTAATCTAGTGTATGAAGGTATATATAGGTTGTCCAAATGTATATATAGAAGATATATACTGTATGTAGGAGTCCAAATTTAAGGTGGAACTTCACTCTCTCAAGTATTTCTTTTGTGTTAAACTTTCTTTTTTACATTTCTTCAAGTACTTCCTGATTTCTAGCCTAGGCCGAAATGATGTCATACATCCCAGGACTCTTCATGGGAATTTTTTTCTGGAGTGAAGGAGAGGTTTTTTCTCAGCTAAGCATACCTTCCTGCATGCATGCCTGAGCTAAGGGCAGATGGATTCCAGGAAGTAAATGCTACATGAATCATCTTCTCCTTACTCAAAATGGCCATGACCAGAAATGCTAGGAGGGCGTATTTAAAAATGATTCTTCAGCAGAATAAATTATGGACACATGGATGGATGAGTGAGTTTTCTTTGAATAATAAAAACAAATTAAACAGCGTTTCTGGTTTCTGGTGCTCTGATGCAGTGTAGTTCCAGTTTAAGTGAACCGTTCTTTGTACATTTTATTGTCAGTACATTGAATTTTGGTGACATCCCACCCATGTAATTAGTGTGATTCTAGCACTAGTAAATGATGGGAGCAATACGCTTGTTGTAGGTGTAGCACTGTCCACGTAGGGCTTGCTGTATGATGACTTTTTGGGCCTTCTATTATTCTATTATTCTACAGTCACTTAGGGCAGTGGTCCTCAACTCCGGTCCTCAGGGCCCACTAACAGGCCAGATTTTAAGTATTACCTTGGGGAGATGCAGACTAGAATACTGCAATCACTGAGCAGCAAATGATATCACCTGAGATGTATTTCAGTTATCTTGCAAATCTGGCCTGTTAGTGGGCCCTGTAGGCCAGGGTTGAGGACCAATGACTTAGGGTACCATTCACACATCCTTCCTTACGCCCAATTGCTCTTTGCTCAAAAAACAGTCCAGGGGTATTGGTTTTTAGTATTTATTGTGGAACGTGGATGGGAGAAGGGAATAGTGGGATACTCCAACTGAAACTATGTACATTGGATAAGGAAAACTCTCACTTGGCCTCACCAGGTTGCTTGTGGAAGCAGTCCCACTGCTTAAACCATACTGCCACATGTATGGAAAGGGTTAGGTCTCCTTGCTCTTTCTCTCCAGCAATAGACTTGGTGAACTATATTCTATTCAGGACACTCACTAACATCCCTTTTACTGATACCCGTCCACTGACTCTTCTAGCTGCAGGGCTGGCCCCCCTCAAGTCAGGCCCCTTGACACCGATCTGTACTCACTGTACTGCAGAATCAGATTCCCAGTGTCTCTCCTCCTAGTCAGCTTTACATGACCTCTGGTTTCAGTTCCTCTCTAGCTCTTTGGGCTTTCAGATCGACCATCTGAGACCACATGGCATCTCTACAGAGGAGAAGGCAGCTGTCCTCTCCCTCCAGGACTCCCCTATCCAGCTGAAAGACCCCGATCACATGTGCCCTTGGAATTTATACAGTATCCCAGCATGCACTGAGGCATTTTCCTCTGCCAAATCACCAGGGCTGTATGCACTCATTTGTCAGGTTTCCTCCCACTGCCAAATATGTTTCCCTATTGGACCAGTGTGAAACGCTCTGCAGACAGAACGAGTTGCACCTAAGCACATTGAGCAGACCTCACTAACAGATCCTGCTTTCTGGTAGGCAGAGAATAATATAGATTTACCTGCAGTCCCTCTGGTAAGCAGAAAGGATTCAAAACTATACTTTCTCTCTAGCACCTACCTAGGAGGGTGCTACATAGTGTAGAATTTAGAGTACAATATGGTAAGTATTGGTGACCTGTCCTCACAGTGGCCCTCCAATCACCTCTCCTAAACTGACCTCACCTTGCATGGCCGGGTACAGTCTCTGTCGCTGACCACGTTTGATCAGCAGAGCACAAGTAACTGCAGCTAAGCACTAAGCTGTTCCATGTGATGGCTTATTTCCCCCATTTTATTTTAATTGGGGGGCAAAGAGAGAGGGAGAAAACCAGACAGCAAAGTGTGTGTGTGTGAGCCAGAGAAAGACAATCCAATTACTTCCAACTGTGACTATGAGCCGATTAACCCTTACCGAACTGGTGCTGCTCCATTGTTCACTGTCTCCGAAAGACTGCCACTAAAAACCACTTCTGGCAGCGTTTTGGGCATTACCAAAAAGTGAATCATGCTGGAATCTGTGCCAACTACAACAGCTTCTTAACTAACATATCTATGTATCCTTTATGAGTAAATCATTGTCTTTGTCATTGTACTTTTTACTTTACTTCTTTTTTTCAGTAACACATGTGAAAGAGATCAGCCTATCGAATAATCGCATTAACGTGTTTTAATATATAAAAACAAATCTTGTTTCTATGTATACTGGGGGCTTGCTAAACTTTTCCAATACACATGCTGGCTCTGCATCCTGGTCGCACCTTGCTGATTCTCTTATGCTGTCATTAGAAGTTTACTAGGGCTTCATCTACTAAAAAGCAACATATTCTCCCTGGTCTACAAGGACATGAAACACAATGCTGCTGGTAGCCAGAGACAATGTAATCCTTGGTTATGATTTTGGTGACATTAGAGAGCTTGACAATAGTTTTTTGTTTTTAGAGAGAAAACAAGACAAACTTTTTCTATAAAATAATAAAAATGCAAGTTTTGGTATATTAAAGCGGAGTTCCACCCTGGATTTGTTTTTTTAATACCCCCGGGACAGTCAGGGCTAGTACATTCCACAATGGCTAGCCTCTGATCTGTCCCGGGTTGCACTTACCTGCAAGACGAAATACTTACCTTGCAAACGTCTTGTCCAGCGCTGCCATCTCAGATGTGGGCAGCTTGAAGCCAGCGCGTCCTCTTCGGCGTCTTCTTCCGCCTTCTGTGGTCCCACGATGCTCTGCGCCGACCCGACGTCACTTCCGGGTCGCGCGCGTCACCCCTCCACAGCTTCTGGGCATGCCCAGAAGCTGTTTAGAAGGGGATGACGCGCGCGACCTGGAACTGACGTCGGGGCCGGTGCAGGCGCAATGATTCCTGGGAGCTATGACGTCCAGCTCCCAGGAATCATTGCAGAGCCAGGAAGTGACGACGGGCCGCGGCCGAGGAAGGAGGAAGAAGGAAGTAAGGTAAGTATTTTTTCTTCGCTACGAGGTAAGTAAAAAAAAAAAAAATATGCGATTATCCATTTCTTTTTCAGGTGACCCGGAGCGAGAAGATGGAGGTAAGTATAAAAATAGGGTGGAACTCCACTTTAACCACTTTTTTTTTTTCCCCTTTATTTTACATACAAAATCCAGACCAAAAATATAGAAATACAAAACACAGTATTAGTGCAAACAAGTAGAAGGGGGGAGCACCCCGAGGTAATGTATAGTAGTTCAACAATAAGCAAAACCTAAATTAAATTAATAAAATCTGGAAAAATAGAAGAATGGATAGGATAAGGAAGGAAAAAAACAAGAAGAAGAGAGAAAAAAAAAAAAATAGACGTAGCAGAAATTAGTCTGAGCCGAATGGGGGAGCAGCCTTTAAGTTGCCAAGGGAGTTGGCTGTGTCCAGGGGCGTAACTACAGGGGTTGCAGGGGTTGCAATCGCTACCGGGCCCCATGCTCCAGGGGGCCCGGTAGCAAACCAGTGGGTGAACTTCCAGGATCGCAAAGGTCACACTTGCGACCGGACCCTGGCATTGCACCACTGTGGGGAGGCCCCAAGATTGCAGGAAGTGGGCCCACAAGATTGCAGGAAGGGGGCCCACTGCAGAACTTGTGAAAGAATCCTGCTGCGGGACCGTAATAAAAGGCCATGCAACGAGTGTAAAGAGCCCCAGGATTAGTGGGAAGAGCCCTGGGCTTGAAGGTAAGGGCCCCGGCCAGGGGTCTGGGGGGGCCCTTCATGGTTTCTTGCATCAGGGCCCTGAAGGTTCTAGTTACGCCTCTGGCTGTGTCTCTAGCAAGATACCATTCAGTAAATCTGAAAGGACGTATCATGTCCGCCAGGGTCTCTCCTGAAAATGTGTGCTCCAGAAATGATCTCCATCTAATAAAAAATCTGGGGGTAGAGCGAAGACTAGACAGCATAGCATCAAGTCTCTCCAATTGCCATAAGGATATCAAAGATCATTGAACCTGTAAAAGGTTTGGAGGGATGGAGTTAATCCAGTTGGCCATGATGGTCCTACGTGCTGCCAAGAGACAAAGGTGAGTCCATTGTGAAAGAGAGGTGATGGTGGGGCCCGGTCCCAGAAATAGGGGAGGGTATACAACTGAAAAGACAAGTATCAGGGACCTTGGGTAAGCACGTACAGGAAATAAGATGGATATAGTCCAGGACTCTATCTCAAAAATTGCTGATGTGGGGGCAGTCCCAGAGTCGATGTAAAAGTGTGGAGCTCCGGAAGGTTTTACCCCCTTAATGACCAGGCCATTTTTTGCTTTTTGGCACTGCGTTACTTTAATGAAAAATTGCGCGGTCGTGCGATGCTGTACTCTAATACATTTGATGTCCATTTTTTCCCACAAATAGAGCTTTCTTTCCGTGGTATTTGATCACCTCTGTGGTTTTTAGATTTTGCGCTATAAGCAAAAAAGAGGACCGTGACATTGCGGCAGACAGATCGGACCCCTAATTGACATTTTTAACACTTTATGGGGACCAGTGACATTATACAGTAATCAGTGATAAATAATATGCACTGTTACTGTATAAATGAAACTGGCAGGGAAGGGGTTAATACTGGGGTGATCAAAGGGGTTAATGTATGCCTAAAAATGCTTTCTCACTGTGTGGGGTGAGGTTCTGTGACAGGCACAGAGAGATCAGGGTTTCAGCTTAGCTGAAACTCCTGATCTCTCTCTGCCTGTGTGACAGAAGACTCGGATGCTTTGTTTACATAAGCAGGCGGGTCTTCTGTCAGTTTCTCTGACAATCACGGGAGGCCGGCGGCAATCGCCGCCGCTCCTCTCGCGCCATGCCTCCCGCTGTGTCTAAACGCGGTGGGAACGTCGCCGAGATTGCGTGCACAAAATCATGTAGATCTACGTGATTTTGCTCAGCTGAGCCGCCCTGCCACAGTATATTTGCATGGGGCGGTCGGCAAACGGTTAATTTGTATTTTTAGATTCCATTGCAGTATGATGTGGCATTAATCCATTTTGAGGGCTTCTCTGCAACAACTGGATAAACACACTAGAATAAACCTCGGCAAAACATCTGAAAACAAATTCAAGATACATGAGCGTTTGGGCCAGTTCACACC
The DNA here is from genome assembly GCF_965119305.1 of Pelophylax lessonae. NCBI lineage: Eukaryota > Metazoa > Chordata > Amphibia > Anura > Ranidae > Pelophylax > Pelophylax lessonae. The sequence continues at coordinate 76,065,753 of NC_138774.1, forward strand.
ACATGCAGTCCAGTGCATTATTTTTCTGCATCAAAAACACATTGAAAGTAAGTTATATGGATTTCAATGGCATAGTTCACACCAGTGTGGTCAGTTCCAGTGTGTTCCAGTAAAAAAAAAGTATAACATGCTGCATTTTTCCTGCACTGGACTGTACTGGAACCCTGTAAAACGCATAACAAAATTCACTTTAACGCACCAAACACGCACTGGAACGCACATGCCCTTATTTAGGGTTAAGAAAAAAGAGAGGGGGGGGGGGGGGACTGCATCAAAAAAAGAACCAAAAATGCCCTGGAACGCATCAAAAGCACGTCAAAAACGTGCATGCAGAAAAGAATCTGGAACACATCCGAAAAGCCTTTCTATGGTGTGAACTGGCCCTAAAATACATAAAAAAATGCACATGTCCTTATTTAAGGTTAAGAAAAAAGAGGGGGGGGGGGGGGGAATGCACTGGACTGCATCAAAAACGTGCATGCAGAATAGCATCTTGAACGCATCCAGTCTGCGTTTCTATGGTGTGAACTGGCCCTTAATGAAAGTGAAAATTATAGAGGACCTCAAGTGTGATCCTGACACATCCAACAGGCCGCTGAATACCATATTTCCTCTTATGAGGTGCATTGCATCGCCTTAAGCAGCCCATTAAAAATACATGGGCTTGAACTCACCTAAACAAGTAAAAGTTGGAGACATTATTGGTGTCAGTGGCCGAAATAATAACTTCCAGCATTGGTGTCAATGCATCACAATAATAATCCCCATCATTGATGTCAACATTGGTGTCAGTGACCACAGAAATAAGTCCAAGCATTTGTGCCAGTGACTGCAATAATAACCCCCACCATTGGTGTAAGTGGACACACTAATAACCCCTACCACTGGTGTAAGTGGACACACTAATAACCCCCCCCCCATTGGTGTAAGTGGACACACTAATAACCCCCACCATTGGTGTAAGTGGACACACTAATAACCCCCACCATTGGTGTAAGTGGACACACTAACAACCCCCACCATTCGTGTAAGTGGACACACTAATAACCCCCAGCATTGGTGTAAGTGGACACACTAACAACCCCCACCATTCGTGTAAGTGGACACACTAATAACCCCCAGCATTGGTGTAAGTGGACACACTAATAATCCCCACCATTGGTGTAAGTGGACACACTAATAACCCCCAGCATTGGTGTCAGTGACAGTGCTGTTATCCCCCCTCCTCCTGCTATAGTGCTCTATAGCAGTGCTGTTAAACTCCCCCTCCTGAACTAGTTGTCAGTGCAGTGTTTTTTAAAACCCCCCACCCCCCTCCATATTAGTGGTCAGTAACAGTTTTTTTAACCCCCAACATTGGTGGTCAGTGGAAGTGCTTTTTAACCCCTCTTATCTGCATCAGTGGTCAGTGGTGGATCAGTAGTGAAACTGACTTTACCTGATCACATGCTTATGTGCCGCTCTCCCCCAAAGGGAACGGGCCGAGACTATACTACTGTAAGGCAGAGAAGAGATTACTTTGACTGTCTGACAGTACTGTCTCTACCACAGTGCTGGGTGCTGAAATGCACTAAATATTTTTACCCCAGCACCCTGCTGCAGCTGTGCAAAATCTGCAGGTACCCAACAGGGGGCGGACCCAGTCCAGGATACAGAGGGCCAGACATAGGGAGCTGGCGGGCTGTGTGTTGGGCACCAGGGTTTTAGGATGTTCATCTGAGTGCAGTTGGGCATTCATATCTAATCTGACTGCCCAGTGCATCACCATTACCAACTGTGTTGTAGGTGCCACTTATCATGGGGTAAAAAAAACAATCTGTTCATGTTTGGTGGCCTGTCCAATTGATTGTCCACCAAACAGTTATGTAGATACCAAAAGTATGAGATTCATGCTCAAACTGCCCAGAATCTTTTGCATGCCTCCCAAATTTTTAAGATGGGAACGAGGGACACCTATTTGCAAAAGTATGTAGACATAGGACACACCCCCCTGCCACGCCCCCTTAAAGGTGTATTATACAAAAAAAGAACTTTTTGCCACTACTATTCCTTTATATTGGCTTTTGATATTTACAAATTCAGGCATTTAGAAATTGGATGAAACATTTAGCGCTGTAAAACACTTTTTAAAGATAAAAAGTGTATTTTTATACAATTATGTAGATCAGACCAAAATGAGAGACAATTGAGGAGGAAAAGGGACAGAGGGACTTTGTTCCAAATCAGGGACAGTCCCTCGAAAACAGGGACAGTTGGGAGCTATGCTTTTGTTCGCAGATTTTAGTACGACTTTGCTTTTCTGCAAGTAGGCTGCAGACTGATCGCATGTCTTGTTTGTAAAAAGAACGCACACTGAGGTCAGAACACTCTGCAAGAGTTCATATGCCACACTGGGGGAAGACAGAAATCGGAGCAGGGGTCAGAGGCCCCCAATTCGCACTTAGGATGTGGCCTGGGCCACTGACTCCCAGCTAAATGACCTTATTGAAGAGGTGAGTGTAACCCAATCTCCACTAAAGAAATGGTTCCTTGCCTTGGACTGAAGCAAACCTGTTTATGATCTGTCATTAAAATTGCCATGATACACAGTCCGCGTGAGTGTCACAAATCAAGATCTTCAATTTTCAGGCAACTGTACACTAGAGATACTGTTGTATGCAATTTGATTTTGCTACTGTAAATTCCTGTATAAAAAATGAATAGCTAGGTGGGAAGAATGTAATATATATATATATATATATATATATATATATATATATATATATACATACATACAGTGTCTCACAATAGTGAGTACACCCCTCACTTTTTTGTAAATATTTCATTATATCTTTTAATGTGACAACAATGAAGAAATGACACTTTGCTACAATGTAGTGTAGTGAGTGTACAGCTTGTATAACAGTTTAAATTTTCTGTCCCCTCAAAATAACTCCACACACAGCCATTAATGTCTAAACCACTGGCAACAAAAGTGAGTGCACCCCTAAGTGAAAATGTCGCAAATTGGGCCCAATCAGACATTTTCCCTCCTGGTGTCATGTGGCTCGTTAGTGTTACAAGCTCTCAGGTGTGAATGGGGAGTAAGTGTGTTAAATTTGATGTTACCGCTCTTACTCTTATACTGGTCACTGGAAGTTCAACATGGCACCTCCTGGCAAAGCACTCTCTGAGGATCTGAAAAAAAGAATTGTTGCTGTACATAAAGATGGCCTAGGCTATAAGAAGATTGCCAAGACCCTGAAACTGAGCTGCAGCACGGTGGCCAAGACCATACAGCAATTTACCAGGACAGGTTCCACTCAGAAAAGCCTCGCCATGGTCAACCAAAGAAGTTGAGTGCACGTGCTCAGCGTCATATCCAGAGGTTGTCTTTGGAAAATAGACGTATGAGTGCTGCCAGCATTGCTGCAGAGGTTGAAGGGGAGGGAGTTACCTGTCAGTGCTTAGACTATATGCCGCACACTGCATTAAATTGGTCTGCATGGCTGTCATTTCAGAAGGAAGCCTCTTCTAAAGAAGATGCACAAGAAAGCCCGCAAACAGTTTGCTTAGCAGACTAAGGACATGGATTATTGGAACCATGTCTTGAGGTCAGATGAAACCAAGATAAACTTATTTTCAGATGGTGTCATGCGTGTGTGGTGGCAACCAGGTGAGGAGTACAAAGACAAGTGTGTCTTGCCTACAGTCAAGCATGGTAGTGGGAGTGTCATGGTCTGGGGCTGCATGAGTGTTGCCGACACTGGGTAGCTACAGTTCATTGAGGGAACCATGAATGCCAACATACAGTATACTGTGACATACTGAAGCCGAGCATGATCCCCTCCCTTCGGAGACTGGGCTGCAGGGCAGTATTTCAACATGATAATGACCCCAAACACACCTCCAAGACGACCAATGTCTTGTTAAAGAAGCTAAGGGTAAAGGCGATGGACTGACCAAGCATGTCTCCACACCTAAACCCTATTGAGCATCTGTGGGGAATCCTCAAATGGAAGGTGGAGGAGTGCAAGGTCTCTAATATCCACCAGCTCCATGATGTCATCATGGAGGAGTGGAAGAGGACTCCAGTGGCAACCTGGGAAGCTCTGGTGAACTCCATGCCCAAGAGGGTTAAGGCAGTACTGGAAAATAATGGTGGCCACACAAAATATTGACACTTTGGGCCCAATTTGGCCATTTTAACCAAGGGGTGTACTCACTTTTGTTACCAGCAGTTTAGACATTAATGGCTGTGTGTTGAGTTATTTTGAGGGGACAGCAAATTTAAACTGTTATACAAGCTGTACACTCACTACTTTACATTGTAGCAAGGTGTAATTTCTTCAGTGTTGTCACATGAAAAGGTATAATAAAATATTTACAAAAATGTAAGGGGTTTACTCACTTTTGTGAGCTACTGTATATATATATATATATATATAGATATATCTATATATATCTATATATATATATATATATATATATATATGTGTGTGTGAATTATTTGAACACAGGGTCAGCCACTTGCTCCTTGATGTGGGCACAGCCATTACTTGATTTAGATGTTGGTTCTGAGCTTAAGGAAGATAGGAACATGAGCCTACAGAGAGGGGAGAAGACTGGTACACAAATTGGCTGTCATGTTCCCCCCAGCCGCAGCATATTGCCAAGTTGTCTCCAGTGATAATGAGGATGGAGGAGATGATAATGATGAGGTCACTGACGCGACTTGGGTGCCGGATAGAGCAGAGGAGTAAAGTGAGAGAGTGTACAGCAGCCATCCTATTCCTTCACATTGCGGAGCTTTTATCTCCTGGTCGACTTTCCACCTTTTTTAGCACTTGTGTAGCCGATCGCACTGTTGCAATTTGCAAACTTTGTCTCAAGCACATCAAGCATTTCAAAAACCAGCCATTTGGGTTCCACGTGCTCAACAAGGCATTTAACCTCCCACCACCCGTTGGCAAGAGCACCTGAAAGTCACACAAAAGGGGCACAATTCTGTTCCTCCTCGTTACCCCCGCTATACCTCATGATCTCTATCATGATGGTATAGCGCAGGGTGTCACAGGCACTGGCAGCATATCTTCCAGAAGCACACCACCAGTTGTAGACTATAGCCAGCAAATTTCTCTGCCCCATCTGCTGCAGTAAAAAAAAAATACAGTCACTGCTACCCACATGCCCAGTGCCTAAATGCAAGCTTGTCAAAGCTGCTGGCTTTAAAAATTCTGCCTTTCCATCTTAAGGATTCTGCCCCCTTCTGTGAATTTGCGGAATGTGCTGTACCACAATAGCAGGTTCCCAGTCGCTATTTCTTTTTACGTAAGGCCATTCCAGCTCTGTACCATCATGTGGAAGGCAATGTTGTGGCAACATTGGGCAAGGTTGTCAGCCACAAAGTCCACATTACTGCTGACCTGTGGTCCAGCAAGCATGGTCAGGGATGATATACTTAGTTCACAGCACACTGGGTAACTCTGCTTGAAACTTGGAAAAATGCAGGACAGGGCTAAGTGCTGTAGCTTGTTGTGCCGCCACATCTCCATTCAGCTAGTGGTGATGATAAGATTTGTCAGCTCTTCCCCCTCCTCCTCCTCCACACTCTCCTCTGCTGAATTGTTCTATGAGCCACAAGTACCCCCTAAGCATTCAAGGGGCTATTCAATTAATCAGGCTAAAAGGTGCCATGCAGTGCTTCAGCTGGTGTCTCTTAGGGGACAGAAACCACACTGGAGCAGAGAATCTTGCAGCTCTGCAGGGGCAGGCCCAGAGGTGGTTCACGCCACCACAGCTGGAGCCAGAAATGGTGGTGTGCGATAATGGCACAAACCTCCTGTCCGCCCTTAGACAGGGAAAGTTGACACATGTGCCATGCATGGCACATGTGCTCAATTTGGTGGCGCAGTGTTTTTAAAATAGGTACCCAGGATTGGAAGATCTGCAGGCCAGAAGAGTCTGTACCCACTTCAGGTGGACATACACAGCCAGTGCTCGGTTGGCTGAAACTCAGCAGGAATTCCACGTGCCCGTAAAATGCCTGATTTGTGACATGCCCACCTGGTGGAATTCGACTTTGGCAATGCTGCAGTGGATGCACATGCAGCAGAGGGCCGTCAACAAGTACCTGTGTAAGTATGGCACAACGACACGCTCAGGCCGGCTCTGATTTTTTTCCCCACGCCAATGGCTGCTGATAAAGGATCCATGCACTGTACTGTCACCATTTGAGGAGGCCACAAGGATGGTGAGCTGTGACAATGCATGCATCAGTGACACAATCCCTGTTGTGTTCCTGGTGGAGCAGACTCTGCGTGGCATTATGGACAGGGCACTCGAGGCAAAGAGCAAGAGGAGGACTTCCTTTCCTCTTAAGGCCCGCTTAATGCAGGCACAATTCTTCCTATGCCACAGAACACACAAGAGTAGAGGGAGGAGTATTCTGGCAGCTTTGGAGGCATTGAAGCAAAGGAAGACATACCTCGAACCTTAAGAGATGGTTTTCCATCTCCAGAACCCTTGGGAGTAGTACGTGGCTGGGAGAAGGCAGTTTCAGATACTGCAATTTACAGTGACCCTGAGGAGTCTGCTTCTCATGTCTCGACAAACTTGCGGTGCATGGGCTACCTCATGCTTCAAAGCCTGCGAAAGGACTTTAGAATACATGGCATCAAGGAAAAGGATCACTATTGGTTGGCAACCCTCCATGACCGCTGTTACAAGGGGAAAGTTTCAGAACGCATCCCATCCCCACAGAGGGAGCAGAAGATGAAATCTCTTGAGGACACCTTAAAGAGGAGTTTATCTAATGCTTTTCCCTACTCTGCTAGGTTACAGTGTCTTGGAAAACGTAGCTTTGAGGCTTCTGTTGGTCAAGAGAGGAGCGGTGGAGAATAAGTGATGCATTTTACATTTTTATTAGTCCTCGCCACCCAGGACTGTCAGCTTACACATCCCATCGGCAGTGTCTGGATAATACAGGGGCAAGAACAGAGATGGAGAGCTTTCCATTTGACGATCCACTGGGTTACTGGGTCATACGAATAGACTACTGGGCTAAACTTGCCCAGTATGCAATTGAGCTGCTGGGATGTCCTGCATCCAGTGTGCATTCTGAACGGGCATTTAGTGCTGCCGGAGCTTTTGTTACTGATAATAGAGCGCGTTTGTCCACAGACTCTGTGGGCTGGCTGACATTTATCAAAATGAATCAGTCCTGGATTACCAGCAGCTATGAAGCCCATGATGCGGATGTTGCTAATTAAGTGTTTTTGGGATGTGGAATCTCTGCAAGACATCTAGGCTGCCTAGCGTTGTGGGTATTGATTTCATCTGAAATACATTTTTTAGTGTAGGTTTCATGGGCACAAGTAACACCCAAAGACCAATTTTTCCACACCTGTTTGACAGGTGCATACCATTTCAATTTTTGACAGCAAGACTCGGGGCTCTTTCACACAGGTGGACCGTTCAGATCCGCCTGTCCGTTTTTTTTGCGGATCTGAACGGTCCCCCCATGCATCCCTATAGGGCATCGGATGTCAGTGGAGACATGTCCGCTGACATCCGATCCGTCAAATCTGGATGGATGGAAACCCTATTTTTCATCCATCCAGCGGATCGGATCGGATGGGAACGGAACGACGGTCTGTTCCCATCCGATTCCCCCATAGAGATGCATGGGGAATTGACAGTTGTGTCTCTGCACACAGTGCAGAGACACAGCTGTCATCCTCCTGCTCAGCGGGGGATCGGCAGACTTCTCAGCCCACAGGGTTCAAAATCCTTCTATGCCTTCTCAGGAGGTTCCAAGAGACCCTGGGTTGGTAAGTCAAAAGCGGGTTCCGCTGGCCCCGCAGACAAGTCCTCCTCTGCCTGAAGGGACGCCTTCACTCATAAATAGGGTGGGGGGGATGTCTTTGTTTCTTTCCGGACCTGTGGACCTCTTTTATTCAAGAGAAATGGATTCAAGAGTTGATCCGGTCAGGTTACAAGATCGAGTTTCGCTCCTTGCCTCCGGCAAGGTTTTTTCCTTCCAACCTGCACCTGTCACCGGATCAGTTGCAGGGCCTTATTGGGGCGGTACAAGATTTTCTCTCACAAGGGATCATTGCACCAGTTCCAGGGTTGGAACATTTTCAGGGGTTTTACTCAAACTTTTTCACTCTTCCCAGAAAGAAGGGCAAGGTCCGTACAATTTTGGACCTCAAGTCCCAGAACCGCTTTGTGGGGGTTCAGAAATTCATAATGGAGTCCATTCGCACCGTAGTTGCTTCCCTTCATCAAGGGGATTTTTTAGCCTCTATTGATATCAATCCCAATTCATGTCAGGCATTAGCAGTTTCTTTCGCTTCGCCGTTGGTGAGAAGCACTATCAATTTGTGGCCATACCCTTTGGTCTCGCTTCAGCTCCCTGGGTGTTCACAAAAGTGTTGGCCCGGTGCTTGCCTTGCTCAGACAGAGGGGGATTGTGGCACTGGGGTACCTGGACGATCTCCTTCTGCGAGCAGAGTCTCGTTCCAGCTTACAGGACGATTTGGACATCGCTGTGCGAACTTTACAAGAGTTCGGCTGGATGCTGAATTCTTCAGAAATCAGCTCTGACCCCATCCAAGAGGTTGGATTACCTGGGTCTGACATTGGATTTAGCCTGGACTCGAGTGTTTCTGCTGGAGTTGCAAAACTTCCAAAAGTTGCAGCATGCGATTTAGCTCCTGTTGCCCAACCGCTGGTTATCTCTCAGGACTTGTATGCAAGTGCTGGGGTTGATGGTCCCCACCTTCCAGGCGGTTCCGTTTGCTCAGTTTCACACCAGACCTCTGCAAAGGGAGATTCTGGCCAAATGAGACAAGAATCCTTGGTCCCTGGACAATATGATCCGGTTGAACTAGAGTAGTAGGAGCGCTTGCTGTGGTGGCTCCGCTCTCCGATGCTTCGACTGGGAAAATCCTTTCTTCCCCTGTACTGGAAGAAGATCTCCAGGAACACCAGCTTGCCCAGGTGGGAAGGTACCTTGGGCGCGCACACCCAGGGTGTTTGGACTCGGGAGGAGTCTGATCTGCCGATCAACATTCTGGAAATTCGGGCAATTAGACTTTGTCTGTCCCAGCGGATGGATCGTCTACAAGGGTGTCCAGTAAGGAGGGTGTCTGGTAAGGATTCAAGCGGACAATGCCACGGCTGTGGCATATGTTAATCATCAATCATCTTGCGGCTAAAGAAGTGGCTGGCATTCTATGGTGGACACAACGATATGTTCCAGCCCTCTCTGCTGTGCACATTCCAGGGGTGGGAAATTGGCAGGCAGACTACCTCAGTCGGCAGGCCCTGAGTCTGGGCGAATGGTCTCTATACCCGGAGGTTTTTCAGCAACTGTGTCTCCGGTTGGGGACTCCCGATGTGGACCTACTTGCTTCTCACCTCAACCGGAAGGTTCAGAGGTTTGTGGCAAGATATTGAGATCCTTTGGCAGATGCCGCAGACACTCTGGTGGCCCCTTGGGGCCAGTATCATCTAATATATGCCTTTCCTCCATCACAGCTTCCTTACCGAGACTTCTGTGCAGAATTGAGACAGAAGGGATTCCAGTCATTCTGGTGGCCCCGGACTGGCCTCGTCAGTCCTGGTACGTGGGGTTGGTAAGACTGGTCGCCGATGCTCCTTAGCTGCTCCGTCTCAGAGAAGATCTTTTGTCTCAGGGACCGATCTTCCATCCTGCTTTACAGTTTCTAGCTTTAACGGCCTGGCTATTGAAAGCCAGGTACTGAAGGATAGAGGGTTATCGGATTCGGTGATTCCTACTCTGTTAAGAGCTAGAAAATCTACTTCTCGGAAGATTTATCATCGGGTTTGGAAGGCCTACATTACTTGGTGTGAGTCTCGGAGGGTTTGCCCCCTTTTCTTTTCGGTATCACGCCTGCTGGAGTTTCTACAAAGTGGTGTAGCTTAGCTTTTGGCTCTGGGCACCATCAAGGGCCAGATTTCATCCTTGGCATTTTTTTCCAACTCCCATTACCCACAAATTCTTTGGTTCACACTTTCGTGCAGGGGGTTTGCCATTTGAGGTCTCCGGTGCCTCCAGGGGAACTTAATCTTGTGCTATCGGTTATTCATAAACTTCCATTTGAAAATATTCGGAAGATTCCTCTACTGACTCTATCACAGAAGGTGGCCTTCTTGGTGGCTAGAACTTCTTCACGCAGGGTTTCAGAACTGGCTACATTGTCCTGTCGGTCGCCTTACCTGGTGGTTCATAGGAACAAGGGGGTTCTCCGTCCCTGTCAGTAATTTCTTCCTAAGGTCGTCTTGGGCTTCCATTTGAATGAGGACATTGTTGCCTTTGCTGTATCCTAAGCCAAAACATCCAAAAGAGATTGCCTTACATTCCCTGGATGTGGTTCGAGCCATCAGGGTGTACCTGGCGGCCACTGAGTCGATTCTCAAATCAGATTCCTTATTTGTCCTTACGGATGGTTCTCGTAAGGGGCAGGGGGCATCTGCTGTGACCATTTCCAGATGGATCAGGCAGACAGTGGTGCAGGCCTATTCCATTAAGCGTCAGGTTCCTTCTTTCTCTGTTAAGGAGCATTCTACAAGGGCGCTTAGTGCCTCCTGGACCTTCCATCATCAGGCGTCAATGGTCTAGGTTTGCAAGGCGGCCACCTGGTCGCCTGTACATACGTTCACCAACTTTTATAAGGTGGATGTCCTGGCATCTGTGGATGCTGCTTTTGGTGGCAAAGTCTTGCAGGCCACTGTTGTAGAGGCTGTGGCCTCTTGAGGGTGTGTGTTTTTCTGGTTGGGCTCTTTGGTTACCTGGTTGGCTATTGTTGGCCCTTTTGGGATTTTAGTTCTTTTTTGCTGTTTCCCACCCCTCATGATGACAATGCTTTGGAATGTCTCAACTGTCAGTGAAGATACGAAGCTGTGTCTGTCAATGAACGAAAGAGAAAACTGGTATTTTGTTTTACTGTAAAATCCTTTTCTCTGATGTTCATTGACGGACACAGCACCTGCACCTCTGTGGAATTGGGTTATATATTCTTCTGACACTGCTTGTTACAAAACTGAGATCTTATAGCAGGAAGTGGGAGTATACCCCCTGGGATTCTCTAGGGGCATAGCTGAGCTTTGTTAACTTTTTTCCGCCTATTGTCCTACTCTTATGATTTTATATTTTTTATATTTTAATAAAAATTCTATTTTTTTAAGCAACTGTTGATTTGTTGATGTGTGGTGCGGTTCTCAAAAGTCCCATGGGCAATTTTTTGGTTGAGGGGTTGGTTGAGTGATAGGATACTAATTGGTCATCTTTATGTGTATACAGTACGTGGTACTATATAATTATTCATTATATTTTGTCATGCTTTCTGGAATTTTATTCATGATTTTATATTTGTATATTTGAAAAAAAAAAACTATTTTAAGTAACTGTTGATGTGTGGTACAGTTCTCTAAAGTTCCATGGGCAATTTTGTGGTTGAGGGGTCTCACATTAAGGGACTGAACTGCACCTTCAGTCATGATACCCATGCCTCATTACCTATGCATAAAGTAATATTAAACACTCATTTTTTTAATCACTTTCAACAGCTGATTTAGCCACTTACTGAGAATGAAGTTTCTTTATCATTTGCCTATGTTCCAGTTTAAGCTGCTCCCCATTTTTATACTGTACATAGTTACATAGTTAGGGAGGTTGAAAAAAGACACAAGTCCTTCCGGCTCAACCAATAAAAAAACAAAAAAAGTAGAGAAAACCAACCATACAATCCCATATACACAATCCTATACCCGCAGATCCAGAGGAAGGCGAAAACCCCAAGCAAAGCATGATCCAATTTGCTACTACAGGGGGAACAATTCCTTCCTGATCCCCCGAGAGGCAATCAGATATTCTCTTGATCAACTTTACCTATAAATAAAAGTACCCATTTATATTATGTACACCTAGGAAAGAATCCAGGCCTTTTTTTAAAGCAATCTAGTGATATGGACGCATTCAGACAGCCTTCAGCCCCAAGCACTATTTTAAATATCGTGAGCTGGCCTTGCAAGGTCATTTTGACAAGGAGAGTATTTACACCTGGGGGATTTCCCCTTCCTTTTCCCCTTTTTATTATTTATTTTTTTCAATAGATTTTTAATTGTATACTAAATTTTGCCGGCAATCCAATTATATTGCTATTTATCATTTTTTATACTCTTTATAGAATTATTTGATTGCTCCTGCCCATGAGGAAGTGGATCGTATCCCACGATACACGTTGGGCTATTTTAGGATGAAAACTTTATACTCATATATACTGGCCTGCACTACAATTGCTGTCTATTGCTTTATATTCATCTACAATCATCAGAACCTGCATGTAACCAGCTTTTGCTAATATGTTTGATGTCCATATGATATGATTTTGCCTATTTGATGTATCAGAGAGGCCCGGAGGAAAGGAGAGAAAAGACATGGACGGAGGGCCAGCATGACAGGGTTTAAAGGGGTTTGGGCTAGCAGGGGGTGTCAGCTTAATCTGATAAGTAACAATGGATTCTGGGACTCACTTGATGGGGCTAGGCCTGGAGTGGGTGGAGCCACTGGGAGTGGTCAAACTGGGGGTCTGAGTAGGTCTTCAGTCGGAGGGAAGCTACCTAAGGAAAAATTTCCCACCCTCCCTCCCTCTTTTTTCTTGTTCCTGGTTCCTTCTAGGGTCCCCTCCTCCTACTTTTTTGTTTTCAGGATGTTTTTGTTTTTATGTGGTTCATTGTCATGGCAGCTGGCGGGGTACAAGGTCCTGGTAGGCTAAAATGGGGCAAACATATACTTGGTAGGGACCCGTCTGAGGTACGGCTCCCAGTAATTGGTATGTTGGTATCTGCGACAAGTTGTCTCCGAGTCGGTGCTGTGGCGGCTGGAGGCCTAATTAAGTTGGACGCAGGTACTTTATTCTTTGATGGGACCTTGAGGCCCCAGTTAAAGTTAGGGACCCGTCGGAGGTACGGCTCCCAGTAAATGGTATGTTGGTATCTGCGACTGGTTGTCTCCGAGTCGGTGCTGTGGCGGCTGGAGGCCTAATTAAGTTGGACGCAGGTACTTCTTCTTTGATGCATACTAGGACCTTAAGGCCCCAGTTAAACTGGTTTTAACGTGTTATTTATCTGTTTGGTTTTAACGTGTTATTTATCTGTTATGTATACAGTTTTGTGAATAAAAGGCTGCTTTGGCCATTTAACTCCAGCTTATGGTCACGTGGTTATTTATAAGGGTTAAAGGGAATGATGGTCAGAGCATTATACAGACAAATCATCTTAATACCCTAGTCATGTTAATATGTATACTTTTGTGGATACTAATCAATAAACATTTGGTTTTATATTACTCTTACTGTTGTTAATGAACCCAAATGTTTCCAGGTTTCATTGTACCCATTTTTAGTTCTCCTCATTCAAAGTCCCAACTCTTTTTTCTTTCTCTAATCTAGTGAGCTGGCAAAAACCACCTCTGGAGGGAGTTTATTCCACATTTTCACAGCTCTTACGGTGAAGAAACCTTTCCATATCTGGAGACGAAATCTCTTTTCCTCTAGACGTAAAGTATGCCCCCCTTGTACTCTGTGATTACCTTAAAGTGAATAACTCAACACCAAGTTCACTACATGGACCCATTATGTATTTATACATGTTGATCATATCCCCCCTTAATCTCCTTTTCTCAAGAGAGAATAAATTCAGTTTCTCTAATCTTTTCTCATAGCTGAGCTCCTCCATGCCTCTTATCAGTTTGGTTGCCCTTCTCTGCACTTTCTTCAGCTCCCTGATATCCTTTTTGAGAACTGGTGCCCAAAACTGAACTGCATATTCCAGATGAGGTCTTACTAATGATTTGTACAGGGGCAAAATTATATCTCTCTGTCTGGAGTCCATGCCTCTGGTATCAGGTTGACATCTTTCTCTTGCAGCTTCCTATGGAGCCAACCTTGTGTGTAGGGAATAGAGCTGTGTCTCCACATCCTGTGTGCAGCAATAGAAAGACACAACCTTGTAGCCTAGGATGGTAAGGCATTCCCCTGCTCCTCCCTCCCCCTCCCTTCTCCTCGCTTCTCCTCCTCCCTTCTCCAAGCCAAAAGACGGGCTCCAGACTGCACTGTCCACTGTTAAAGTATAACTAAAGGCAAAAGTATTTTTTTAGCTTTTGATGGAGTGCAGAGGGACTAGATCATCTGCCAGTTTGTATTGCTGTCTGTGCTCCCATTAGGGAGGTTCATCCGCTCTATTTGTCCTGTTTATCGTTATCATTGAAAGTAAAAGTAAAATAAAATCACAAATTTTGAGTTGTCCCCAGAAAAGTAATAGAGGGGAAATCTTCCAATGGGGACACTAGATCAGGTGACCTGGGGGCCCCAAAGAATTCCCTTAGTTTGCAGGGTTTTTCTAATACTTCCTGTTGGCTATGGGACAGGAAATGAAGGGAAATCTCTGCAATGGGACACAGATGCCAAAAACAAATCTGACAGGGGGGGGGGGGGACCCTCCGTTACTCTATCCAAAATGAAAAGAAATTTTTTGCCTCTAGTTCTACTTTAACTCTTTCCTATAAAGACTGGAAGTTTAGGGAAACAGCACTGAGAGAACAGGCGCCAGCAGCATAAAAAGTTGTAAACTGCAAGTGCTGGGGTGGAAAATATAACTAATAGTTTACTGAGGAATGTTTATTTTATTGTGCTCAGTGTCTTAGGCCCCTTTTTGCACTGGTTCACTTCAAAACTGCCAGTAAAACGCTGAGCGCTTTTGAGGCGTTTGTGGGTTTGGGCTTTAATGGACATGTGATTCATAAACTGCAGCAAAAACTCTGTGGGGCATTTCTGAGGTGCTTTTAACCAGTTCCGGACCGTCCACCGTGTATATATATATATATACTGCGGCAGGCTGACCCTCCTGCGCGAAATGACGTAGGGATACGCCGGCGGCACGCTCTCGCCCCCACTGCAGTGGGGACTCCGATGCATGGGGCAGGCGGCTCCGATTGCTACCTGACACCCGCGATCGCTCCCCGCTGAGAGAGAAGAAAGTCAGTTGTTGTAAACATAGCCGACAGTTCTTATGTCTGGAATGATCACAGAGCTCCTGTGATCCTTCTATATAGGATCACAGGTCTCTATGGTCATTTCATAAGCCCCGCCCCGCCCCCTATACAATTAGAATCACTCCGCTAGGCTCACAGTGCATATTTTTAGCAGATCGCTGCCATTACTAGTAAAAAAAAAACAAAAAAACAATAAAAATTACATAAATCTTTCCCGTAGTTAGTAGACGCGACAACTTTTGTGCAAACCAATCAAAATATGCTTATTGTGATTTTTTTTTACCAAAAATATGTAGCAGAACAACAAATTGGTCTAAAATGTTAAAAAATTTAGATTTTTAATATTTTTTTGGGGGGGAATGTTATATAGCAGAATGTGAAATCTTTTTTTTTTTTTTCAGAATTGTCGCTCTTTTTTTCTTTATAGCGCAAGAAATAAAAATCACAGAGGTGATCAAATACCACCAAAAGAAAGCTCTGTTTGTGGGTAAAAAGGACATCAATTTTATTTGGGTACAGCGTCGCACGACCGCGCAATTGTCTGTTAAAATAACGCAGTGCCTAATCGCAAAATATGGCCTCGTCATTAAAAGCGGAGTTCCGGGCACAAAATCGACCTAATCAAATTTTGTGCCCATCCGCTGGATCTTCTTCACCTGAAAAGGAATTGGATAGTTAGGTATATTTTTTTTTTTTTACTCACCTTGTAATTGTAGATAGAAAATACTCACCTATTCTCCACTTCCTCCCTCTGTGCCGCGGCTCCGCCGTCACTTCCTCCTTTGCGATGATTCCTGGGAGCTGAACGTCATCGCTCCCAGGAATCAATGCGACGGCACCGGCCCCGCTCGTCACTTCCGGGGCGACGCCGCATTCCCTGCTAAACAGCTTCTGGGCATGCCCAGAAGCTGTGGAGGAATGCGGCGCTGCACCGGAAGTGACGAGAGGGGCCGGTGCAGGCGCATTCTGGGAGAAGAAGACGCGGAAGAAGACGCAGAAGAGGATCGCGCCGGCTTCAGCTGCCCACAAGAGAGATGGAAACGCTGTAGAAGAAATTTTATAAGTGAGTATTTCTTCTTGCAGGTAAGTGCGAACCGGGACAGAGCAGAGGCTAACCATTGTGGAATGTACTAGCCCTGACTGTCCCAGGGGTATGTTTATTGAAAAAACTTTTTCGTGCCCGGAACTCCGCTTTAAGGTTCAAATAGTCCAGAACCGGTTAAAGCGTTTTTGAGGAGCTTCCCATTCATTTCAATGGGGAAGAGAATTTTTTGCACGTTTTTTTTTTTTTTTTTGCTCCCCAAACATGGTCCAAAGATGCTGGAATATTTTCACCGCACCGCAAGCGCACCACTGCAGTGTGCAAGCATTCATTTCTTCATAAAGGGAAGCATTTTTCTTGAACTTTTTTTAGGCGCTTTTTGTAATGCAAAAGTGTTTTAAAAACTCCTCACTGTGAAAGGGGCCTAAGACCGCATTCACACTGCAGCGGCACGACTTCGGCACGACTTGCACGGACTTCATATAATGAATGTCTATGCAAGTCGCTCCGACGTCGCCCCGAAGTAGTACAGGACCCTTTTTCTAAGTTGTGTCGCTCCTATTAGAACGGGTCCTGTAGCACTGCATGGACCGCGAGGGACCGCGACTTGTCAGGCTGACAAGTCGCCTGACAAGTCGCGGTAGTGTGAATGGAGCCTTAAACTAAAAAAAACAAAAAAAACAAATTCTGAGGGTTCAATACTACTCTATGTATTCATTTTAGTCAATTTAATAATGTCAACAAATTCTGCAGCACTTTACAGAGCCCCAATCCTATGTATGTACAAGTCAAGGTAAATATGAAATATGCCACAATTGGTTTTTGGCTGCTGTAGTACATTAGATTGTAAGCTCTTCTGAGCAGGGCCCTCTAAATCCTCTTGTATTTTATTGTATTGTATATGTACTGTCTCCCTCTAATATTGTAAAGCGCTGCGTAAATTGCTGGCGCTATAGAAATCCATAATAATAATAGTACATGCTTGTGTCTGATTGGCTGTGTATGGTTGTTAAAGGTATGCGTGTAATATGTTCTATGTGTGTCGGCAGAGCGTATTTTGTGTGGATCAGCACAACTGTATACAGAAATGATCATTATGTGTGTAATAAATACTTGTAATCTCCAACTGCAATTGTGTATATTAGGGATGGCGGGGCACCGAGCTGGAGAGGGTCTCTGAGGTTACCACATTAACCTTTAACCTCTGTAGACCTGGGTTCAAATCCCAGCTGAGCTCCCAAAGTTGAATGAGTTTGGTAATTATCAGCGTCATCCCCAGAGGGCTTTTATCTCCAGCAGAAGTCCAGGCCTCAATTACCCCTTTGCAGGAGAAGGGCCCCGTGTTAAAATAGCAAAGGGTGCCACAGGGCACTCTGAGGCTGGATGTGCCTTTTAAACATTCCATTAAGTAGCAGAGATATTTCACACAGAGAGAAGTACCAGGTGAGATCATGCTGCTGTCACTGCGAGGATCAAACCGGGAATCACACAAAGAGGCCAATGTAGGAAGGTATTGTTAACAAACCGCACTTTCACTACAGAGGGCCCGCTCGGGAATGCAGGTTTGTGTAGCACTGCCCCCTTGAGTGCCGGTTCACACTTGTGCGAGTTTACTGCGAACGCGATGCGTTACAAAAAGTCTAGATTCGCATGTCTTCCCAAAATACATTGAGTTTGTGACCATCGTTCACATCTATGCGTTGCAATTCAGATGCGAATGTAATGCGATGATGAAAAGGGTAATGTGCGAGTTTACAGCGCTGCGTTGCGAATTTAGTCTCCATAGACATCAATGTAAATCGGTCTGGACTCGCATTATCAGTTCAAATAGGTGCGAATTATTATTTTTTTGTGTAGAGTTTTCCCCTCAGCTCCACTCCTCCTTACATAGCATCTGAGCTTTCTTAAAATAATCAACGCAATCAATTCGCATTACAATCGCGCTGGTAATATTGAAAAACGCAAGGAAAACTCGCACTGAAAATTCGCACTGCAAGTGTGAACAGAGACTGAGGGCTGCTGAATTCTTCACCTTTTAGGATCCCTCTGGGTTACCGTTAGCAACTGCATGCACAAATTAACACTTTACTTTCTAAGCTCAGTCAATAATCCGTCTAGGGGTTGTAGTTGTTTTTGTTGTTTTATTTTAAATAGGGATGGGAGAAGGGATAGAGTGGGATACTCCAGAATTGAACTATTCACAGTTGAGTTGATGAGGACTCCTATCTAAAGATGCAGCAAAGCTGCAGATTCACCTTGCCACTAGATGAATTTTAGGGTAAAGTCTCTGAAGTGAAGACTTGATTGAGCAACTATCTTCAGGGTACTCGCCTAGCACCCCTTTTCATTCCACCAGCTGACACCCGTCCTCTGACTACTCTACTCCGGGGTGGCTCCCTCACAGGTCAGGCCCAAAGACACGATCCCCTATACTCATGATATTGTTCTTTCAGGTTCTCCAGTGTCTCAACCCCTCTAGTCAGCTCTCCTGGATCTCTGGGTTCAGCTCCTTCCTTCTGGTTCACCAGGCCGGCTGCTTGTGACCATGTGCCATCCTCCCTGGGTCAGCTGATTGCCTCCCATGACTTTCAATATCATCTCTACGCTGATGACACCCAAATCTATCTCTCCACCCCTCAGCTCACTCCTTCAGTCTCCTCACGCATCACCAGCTTACTAACAGACATATCAGCAGTGGCGGCCGGTGTGTTGGGGGCGCAGGGGCGCTGCCCCCCCATCCATGCGTCCGGCCCCCTAATCTACATGCAGGGGCGCCGGACACATGGAGTTCAATGGGGATTTTTTTTTTTTTTGCATCACCTGATTAGAGCCAGAGGCTCTAATAGGCTGCAGAAAAGGGTGGACCCGGGGCGCAGAGCAGTGCGTCCCGAACCCACCCATTGTGTGACAATAGCGAACTGTCGGCGCTATATAAATACTATATAATAATAATAATAATGTGCCACCAATGCAGAGAAGGAGACAGCGGCCACCCTTCCTCCGGAACTCTGCTCACCAGCCAAAGACCCCGAGCACATTTGCTCCTGGCTTTTATACCACACCCTGCAATGCACCAATACAGCAATCTGTGCCAATCACTGGGGCTGTATCAAAGCCTGTGTACCCATTGTTCAGGTTTCCTCCACTGTCCAATATGCCTCCCTATTGGACCAGTGTGAAACACTCAACAGACCAGATGAATCACACACTGAGCAGACCTAACTCACAGATCCTGCTCTCTGGTAGGCAGAAAGCAGTATAGATTTCCCTGCTGCTCCTCTGATATGCAGACAGAGCCAAAAACTATACTCTCACTAGCACCTACCCAGGAGGGTGCTACATTTGTAAGAAGTGGCCCCGTCATATCGTCTGTCCTGCAATGCATCAGTACACCAACCTGGCACTTTTATAGTGAATCTGTACAAACTTGAATCATTAAGCGACATTTTATACACGGCCTAAGTCATGGTGCAGCAAAGCCTTGCTCCCATCTTACTCCATTGTACATGCTAACCATGATGATGTCTATGGTGCAAAACTGTTCACTTCTACAAAATAAACAAATAGGGATTTGCTCTCCTCTTGGTTTATATTATTAATCTAAAACTGAAGGCAAAACTTTTTTTTTTCCATATTGAATAGAGTAAAGAAGGGTTATAACTCCTGTCAGGTTAGTCTCCAATCTGTGACCCATTGGAGAGATTTCCCTTCACTGCCTGTCCCATAGCCAGAACAGGAAATGAGGGGAAATCCCTCCAAAGTCAGGGAATCCCTGGTTGCCAGTACCAGTGTCCCCATTGGAAGATTTTCCCTCTATTCCTGTTGTGGTGACCACTTTAAATTTTGAGATTTCCTTTCACTTTTGGTGATAAGTCACCATAATAAATGGAGAGGGTGAGCCTCCCTAATGGGGACATAGACAGCAATAAATCCTTGTAGGTGGGGTGCAGCCTGGTGCGGCGACAATAACACACACAGTCCAAGTGTGATGTAAAGAACTTGTATTTAAGTAAGGGAGGGCAGCCCAACAGGGAACAGTCACAGATCCCAACACGCCTGTAGAGCAGGTTTCAGCCGAACTGACAGAGGCCGTGTTAAGAGGGGCAGAATGCAACCTGGCCGCCTCGTGCCCAAACAGGAAGATGGCCAGAGAAGTTGCTTTCCCTCCTCGTCAGTAACCTTTTCCTGTCGCTAGTTCTGTCCTTAAAAGACAGGGCACCTTGTCTATACTCTACCCACTTGCAAATGCATGCAAAGCCTGGGAGCAAGGGCTTTAAATAGGCTCTGCCTGACACAAGATGGCTGCTAAAGTCACATGGGGTAGCAGCATCCAATCAGATAGCTTTCCCAGTGTCCCAGAAGAACCATATTTGTATACATTTCTATAGTGCTCCCTGGGGAAGCCTGTTATCTGCTGTTGGGGCAGATATTATGGGAACATTCAACAGAAGATCATACTAGGACTAATTTACTGTGGAAATGCTGCTTCTGTGCGCAGAATCACGTACAGCTATGTGATTCTGCACTGCTGGGTCTGGGGCGCGCACTCCCGCTGCCGGCGACCCGTTCTGATTGGACGCAGCGGGAGCCAGAGAGGCAGAACATCGGTCTGCCTATGTAAACAAGTCAGACCACTGTTCTGTTAGTAGAGAAGTTAGAGATCCTGTGTTTAAAGCACACTCTACACAGTACACAAGCACTCCCTAGGAACCCATTTAACCTTTTGATCACCCCTGATGTTAACCCCTTCCCTGCCACTGTCATTGGTACATATTTCTTAGCACTGATCACTGTATTAATGTCACTGGTCCCCAAAAAGTGTCACTTAGTGTGCGATTTGTCCATGCAATGCTGTATCCATATTAAATGTATGTCCTTTTTTTCTGACAAATATAGTTTTCTTTTATTGGTATTTGATCACCACTTTTTTTTGGGGCTATGAACAAAAAGTATGACAATTTTGAAAAAAAAAAATAAAAAATAAAATTTCTTCATAGGTTTCGTTCAATATGTATTCTGCTACATATTTTTATTAAAAAAAAAAAAAAAAAAAACCCCAATAAGTGTATTTCGATTTGTCAACACAAAATTGATAGCGTCTACAAACTATGGCATATATGCTAAAATTGTTATTTATTTATTGTATATACTAGTAATGGCGACGATCAGCGTCTTGTAGCTAGACTGCGATATTGCGGCGGACAGTCTGAGAATTACTGACACTTTGTAGAAACCAGTGACACTAATACAGTACAAAATATGCTCTTAGATTGTAAGCTCTAACGAGCAGGGTCCTCTGATTCCTACTGTATTAAAGTGTATTGTATTTGTACTGTCTATTTGTACTGTCTACCCTCAAGTTGTAAAGAGCTGCGTAAACTGTCGGCACTATATAAATACTATATAATAATAATAATAATAATAATATATCAGTGCTATAAATATGCACTGTCACTGTACTAATGACACTGGCTGGAAAAGGGTTAAACATCTAGGGTGATCAAAGGGTTAAAGGTGTGCCTAACCAGTGTTTCTGTGTACTATGTGTGCTGTTTTTCTTACTAAAGAAGCCAATGGATTTTATTCTCTGCATTGCAGGGAAAGAAAATCCATCACATCCTTGCTGACAGCACAGAGCTCTGCTTTATTTACATAGGCAGAGCTCTGTTCTGTGTCTCTGCTCGCCGATCAGCAGGTTCTGACGGACATCCATTGGCTGGCACCTGCTCATAGGCTTGTGCGGTGTCCAATCTCAGCACAGCCACTGCGCTGCGGCACGCGCCAGGAGAGCCGCCTTGCCACTCTACATCTAAGTGATGTGGTGGGCAAGCGGATAACATATTGTGGGCATGTCTGCCCAACAGAGGAAGAAACTACATATCCCATAGTTTCTGGGTCTCTCAGTCTAGTGCTTTGCAAGTGTAATAATTAGATCTGACAGAGCCGCTAACAAGCAAAGAATTCGCAAACACTTGGGTTGATTTACTAAAAGCAAATCACCCACCATAATTGAATGTTTTTGCATTCCCTACTGATTTTTCTATTATATGTTTCAATTGTGAACATTTTTGAGAGCGCACTAGCACTTATACATTCTATTTTCTTCTCCCCAAGTTCAGGGAGTTCTAGTTGCTGCTCCCCAATCTGAGTTGGCACATCCCATCCTTTTACAAATAAACTGTACCCTTTGCAAAGTGCAGTTGCTCCGGAGCTTAATAAATGAAGTAAAGCTCAACGTTGCAAAGAATACCCAATCACATACAAGGAAAATAAAAAAACAGCATTTTTGCTTGCACATGATTGGATGATTAAAGTCGGCAGAGCTTCTGCTCATTTACTAAGCTCTGGAGCAACTGCACTTGTTGAGTGCAACTGCACTTTGCAAAGTGCACAGTCTATTTGCCTTAGTAAATCAAACCCAGAGAATTTACCATGCAACTGGACCATGTTTTTCCAGGACCCCCACATTTATGATGCGACACAGAGTGGATGGCAATGCATGCATGTGACCGGAACAGGAAGTTGTCTTGTCTCTCTGGTAAATAGGTGTAACACCCTCCTAGATAGGTGATAGGTGTTATGGATGATATGTTTCTTTAAATGCAACTCTATGGTGCATCTCTGTTGTACTACTTCCTGTGTTGTGTTTCCTTTTCCTGTTGGTTTACTTCAGTAAAGCATGGCTTCTGTACAGTAATGGCTTGTGCTGTCTCCTTCCATATATCACATCAAACATGGTGTCAGAAGATTTCTGGATCCATACTCCTTCTACACATTTGATGCTGAGAGCCTGCTAGCCTTGATGTGAGTGTTCTTAGACCTGATTGTGCTTTCTAACACTTGCAGTCCTGTCCTGGATACTGAGTATTTGCAGCAAGGAGAACAGCATCATGGCAGCTAACAGCATTCCACTGCCTGAGACAATGAGGGTGAGTGGAGATGTCAGCAGTAACTGGGACAATTTCAGGGCTGAATTTGAGGACTACTCCCTAGCCACAGGGATGAATGAGAAGCCTGCAGCAGTGCAAGCAGCCACACTGAGGAGGGTGATGGGCAGTGAATGCCTCCATGTGTACAAGCATAATCTGAACCTCACAGAGGAGGAAAAGAGTGACACCAAAACCATTCTGAATGCATTGGAAGCTTTCTTCAGACCCTCTAGAAATGTAATTTATGAAAGATATATATTTGGCTGCTGTGAGCAAGAAGACTGTGAATCAATAGACAGGTTTGTCACACGGCTAAGAGAAAAAGCTGCAAGCTGTGAGTATGGCTCTCTGAGAGATGAACTTATTCGTGATAAAATAGTTTTGGGTATCACCAGTGAAAGCACACGTCGCCACCTGCTGAGGAAACATGATTTAGATCTACATACAGCAATTGAGATATGTCGCACTGCAGAAATTACTGACAAACATATGAAAGCTATGGAGCAGGATAAACTGGTTGACAATATCCATGCAGCCTCTAAACAACAGCAAAACTTCAGAAACCACCAGCATAAGTTTCAGCACAAGGGTCACCTACACAACTCACCTGGGAGGAAGCCTGCATCATGCAAGTATTGCGGCAATGTGCATGTACAAAAGAAAGAAAAGTGTCCTGCATATGGGAAAATTTGTACTGCATGTGGTAAACCAAATCACTTTGCAAGGGTGTGTCTCTCCAGTAAAATGGAAGCAAGGAAGCTGCACATAATTGAGCAAATATCCGATCCGGAGGACGCACACCTGCTTAGCACTGATATGGTTTACTCCTCAGAATGCATTGGTGCTGTAAACACAAAGGGCAAAAAATGGTTTGTAAACCTCAGATTAAACAATATAATCCAACCATGCCAGCTGGACTCGGGTGCAACGTGTGATGTCATGAGTATAAAGGACAAAATGAAACTGGCACCCAGAACACCCCTTCAGCCTAGTAGCACCAGACTAAAATTGTATTCAGGGGAACTAATGGAATCATTGGGGCTATTCCAAACAGAATGCAGCATACGTGATTGTATACACAAACTGAACTTTGAGATTGTAGACGCGGATCAGCAACCTCTATTATCGGGTTCAACATGTGAGCGCCTTGGACTGATGCTGTTCACCATTCCTGCTGAGCTACATAATGTGGATAAGCAGCCTGCAAAATCTCTGACTAGGCCACTGACAAAACAGCAAATTCTTCACGCCTACAGTGATGTGTTTGAGGGCCCGATAGTCTCTGTTCCAGGAGAGGTTCGTTTTGAACTGGATCCTACCATTCAACCTGTACAATGTGCCCCTCGCAATGTGCCTATCGCCATTAAGCCACAGGTTAAAGCTCAACTAGATAAATATGAAGCTGAAGGACATCTAACTTCAGTATCAGAGCCTACAGATTGGATCAGTAACATGGTCGTTATCAGAAAGCCTGAGAAGATCAGAATATGCATTGATCCCAAGTTTCTGAATATGGCCCTGAAACGGTCACACTACTTAATGCCAACGCTCGATGATATTTTGCACAAACTTCCTAAAGCGCGTGTCTTCACACTTGTTGATGCTAGAGATGCCTTTTTGCAGTGCAAACTGGATGAAAGGAGTAGCTACATGACCACGTTCTGGACTCCTTGGGGCAGAAAGAGATGGCTCAAACTACCATTTGGAGTCTCTGTAGCACCTGAGGTATACCAGCGAAAGCAGCATGAACTATTAGGTGGTCTTCATGGAATTGAGCCAATAGCTGATGACATTCTTATAGTTGGCTGCGGTAATACTGATAAGGAGGCTGAGCATGACCATGATGAAAAGTTAATAGCGCTACTGGATCGTTGTCGGCAGGTGATGCTGAGGCTTAGTGTAAAGAAATTGCAGTTCAAGGTGGGAGAAGTTCGTTTCCATGGACATATCCTGTCTTCACAAGGCTTAAAAGCTGACCCGGATAAGATTAAAGCCATTGTGGACATGCCACTGCCTGCTGATGCCAAAGCGGTACAGAGATTTATTGGCTTTGTTACATACCTGGCAAAATTCCTCCCACACTTATCTGAGGTGTGTGAGCCATTACGACGACTTCTGGACAAAGATGCAGTTTGGCACTGGCTTCCCAAGCATGACCAGGCAGTAGAGGACATAAAACGCTTGGTCACCTCTGCCCCAGTGTTAAAATACTATGATGTCACAAAGCCTGTTACGATACAAAGTGACTCCAGTAAAAATGGTCTAGGTTGTTGCCTTTTGCAGAAAGGTCAACCAGTTGCATATGCATCCAGAGCTCTTTCATCAGCTGAGCAAAATTATGCTCAAATTGAGAAGGAATGTTTAAGCATTGTATTTGCTTGCCAGCGTTTCCATCATTATCTTTATGGAAGGGATTCAATTACAGCTGAAACTGATCACAAACCTCTGATAACCATATTCAAAAAGCCCCTTTTGTGTGCTCCCAAGCGTTTGCAGAGCATGATGCTTACATTGCAGCATTACAACCTCAATGTTGTCTACAAGCCAGGATGTGATATGTATATCAGCGATACCCTGAGCAGAGCTACGTCAGATGATGTGGCACCTGGAGGTGAGCATGAGCATCGTACAATTTGTCTGCTGCAACGGGAACAAAATTTCTTTGCTGATATCAATCAAGCGGACTATCTTAATGTCACAGATCAGCGATTACATCAACTCATACAGCACACTGACAGTGATGCAACTTTACAAGCTTTGAAGTCTATTGTTTTGAGTGGGTGGCCGGATGTAAAAGAGGCAGTACCTGGAATTGTAAGGGAATATTGGTCCTTTAGAGATGAGATCAGCATACAAAATGGTATCTTGTACAAAGGTCCAAGAGTCATCGTGCCAAAGTCACTGAGAGCAGAAATGTTATTGCGCATACACTCCAGCCATATTGGTGGTGAAGCATGCTATCGACAAGCTCGTGATACCCTTTACTGGCCCAACATGCATGGTGAGATCAAAGACTTTGTCAGTAATTGTCCCACCTGCAATGAATATGCCCACTTACAACAAAAAGAAACCATGATGTCACATGAGATACCTACACGTCCGTGGCAGATTATCAGTATGGACTTATTCAACTACGCAGGCAAGGAATACCTGCTATTAGTTGATCATTATTCAGACTTCTGGGAAATAGACCTTCTTCCCGACTTATCCACGGAATCTACAATTAAGAGGTGCAAGGCACAGTTTGCACGTCATGGCCAACCAGATACAGTGATCTCCGACAATGGCCCTCAATTTGCAAGCCTACAATTCAGAAAATTTGCTACTGAATGGGAGTTTGAGCATGTTACCTCCTCACCCCGTCATCCACAGGCTAATGGCAAAGCAGAATCAGCTGTAAAGATTGTTAAAAATTTATGCAAGAAAGCACAAAGTGATGGTAAAGACCCATGGAAAGCCATTTTACATTGGAGAAACACTCCAACTGAAGGCATGGATAGTAGTCCGGCACAAAGACTTATGTCAAGGAGATTGAAGACCTCCTTACCAGTAGCAAATAGGCTGCTTGAACCCGCTGTCATACAAGGTGTCCCAGAAAAATTAAGGATTAAGAGACAAGTGTCTAAGGCACGATATGACACGTCGGCCAGAGATTTGCCAGAATTGAATCTGGGGGAACGAATCCGTATGAAGCCATTGCCTGGCGATCGTACAGGCCGTTGGAGAATAGGTACTTGTCTGCAAAAGGTGGCACCACGCTCCTATCTTGTGGACGTTGACGGTACTCGTTATCGCCGCAATCGAGTGGATTTGAGAGTGGCAGAGCAGCCTGAATCTCAGTATCCCGTTGGTAGTTCAGACTCACCCATTGACAGTGAGGAGTGTACAGAGGCACAGCCTCATACCAGCGGCAATGACAGTTCTGGGCAAGCAAGTATGCCTGACGACCGTCAAGCGCAGAGCATACCAGTACCTGATGAGAGAAGCCCAGTAAATTCAGAGAGGGCTAAAGGAATCCTTGCACAAGGGCCAGTCTTCACCCGTAGTGGTAGATGTTCAAAACCACCTATGAGACTTAACCTATAGAATGTGTTATTACTGTGTCTCTATCGAATTTCACATGTTCATTTATTAATACTAAAAGGGGGAGATGTTATGGATGATATGTTTCTTTAAATGCAACTCTATGGTGCATCTCTGTTGTACTACTTCCTGTGTTGTGTTTCCTTTTCCTGTTGGTTTACTTCAGTAAAGCATGGCTTCTGTACAGTAATGGCTTGTGCTGTCTCCTTCCATATATCACATCAAACAATAGGCAGGTAAAATGTAATTTGCTCTGTCTGCTTATAAGGGGAGCCTGATGGATAGTTTTGCCTGTCGCATGTGTGATCCATCTGGTCTGAGGGAGTGTCCCCGCTGTGTCCAATAGAGAGGCCTGTTGGACAGTGGAGGAAACCCAGCCAGTGACACACAGGCTTTTGTGGCTGTCCTAGTGGGTTGGCACAAACGGTGATGCATTCTGGGATAGGCTATAAAAGTCAAGGGCACATGTGGCAGGGGGTCTTTGGGCGGGAAGCCAAGTCCCAGAAGGAGAGTACCTCTGTTTCTCCTTCTGCACTTGTGAAGGGTGGTCACAGGCAGTCGGTCTGGTGAACCTGAAGGTGTTGCTGAATGCAGAGGTCCAGTGGATGATGACAAGTGGAGTTTGGAGGCAACGGTGACTCTGGAAAAACAGTGTCCGTGAGTACAGAGGAACATGCCGGGGGACTGCCAGGAAGGGGACCACTCCAGAAGCTAAGGTCAGCGGACGGGTATAAGCACACCGGTAGTGAGAGAAAAGGGGGTGCCAGTTTCAGAACCCTGAAGAGAATATTTACAAGGAAGCATTTAAAGTATCTTCACTTTAAATGTGGCAAAGTGAGGCAGCGGCCTTGCCGCATTCTACAGTAAGCTGTCCCTCAGACTGTGAATAGTTGCTAGTTGGAGTATCCCACTCATCCCTTCTCCTATCCAAGTTCTCAATAAAACCACAAAAACCAACATCCCCTGGATTGATTATTGACTGAGCCCAGGCCGTTTGTCTGCTATCCGTTGCTAAGGGTAACCCAGGGGAATCCAGAAAGTGTAATTCTCAGCAGTCCTCTAGGGGGCAGTGCTACATAGGGAAAGGCTATCTGTAGCAATTCTACAGCCACCACATAACTACACCGATACAATAGAAATAATTTAAAACAGAAAAACATTTGAAAGTATACAATACCTTTAATAAAAATGGATGATTTTATTAAACACAATACTGCCATACATAAAGGTTTGAGATGTATAGGAGCAGCAAGGTCCTGTGCCTCAAAACTCATGTTCCTCTCCCGGCATTGCACAGGTGGGGCACTGAAGGGGAGAAAGGTCTCGCATATTGAGTCATTTGGCTCTATGGATTCTTTGTGCCTAAGTGGGAATCGACTCTAAGTCCCGGTTCACATTGGTGCGATGCGGGAACCCTACGAATCCACTGCGGGTTCCCGCAACGCACCCAACTTGCAGGCAGTTCACACTGCCATATGCTCACTGCTGGGAGTGTCAATGTAAAGTTAATGACACTCCCAGATTAGTTTGCATATTGCAGTGCAACTGTCAGTTTGGACAGTAATCGGATCGCATAGGTGTGAACACCCATGCGATCCGATTTTGGCGCAGACCAAAAAAAGGGTCCTGTTTCGACCTTGGTCCACATGCATTGCAAATTCATATGTGTGAACCCGGCACTAAAGTTAAGATTTTGATTCTTTTGTATTGGGTCTTAGAATTGGGTCATTATATTACGCACGCTAAGGCCTCATGCACACAGGGCGTTTTTACAGCTGCTTTTAGGAGCGTCAGGCATTTTTTTCTGCAGCTTAAAAAAACGCCCCTCCATGTTATTCTATGGCCTCATGCACACACAGGCTTTTAGGAGCTGTAAGTGGCATAGGCGTTTTTAAGCTGTAAAAAAAACCCAGGGCTAGTGCGTTCTGGAGCAGCAGCATTAGGCTGTAAAAACGCCTGACGCTGCTAAAGGCTGCATACAACGTTAGGCCACGTCAGACGTTTTTAAGCTGTAGTAGTTTTAGGCCACGTCAGACGTTTTAAGCTGTAGTAGTTTTAGGCCACGTCAGACGTTTTTAAGCTGTAGTAGTTTTAGGCCACGTCAGACGTTTTTAAGCTGTAGTAGTTTTAGGCCACGTCAGACGTATTAAGCTGTGGTAGTTTTAGGCCACGTCAGACGTTTTTAAGCTGTAGAAGTTTTAGGCCACGTCAGACGTTTTTAAGCTGTAGTAGTTTTAGGCCACCTCAGACGTTTTTAAGCTGTAGTAGTTTTAGGCCACATCAGACGTTTTTAAGCTGTAGTAGTTTTAGGCCACGTCAGACGTTTTAAGCTGTAGTAGTTTTAGGCCACATCAGACGTTTTTAAGCTGTAGTAGTTTTAGGCCACGTCAGACATTTTTAAGCTGTAGTAGTTTTAGGCCACGTCAGACATTTTTAAGCTGTAGTAGTTTTAGGCCACGTCAGACGTTTTAAGCTGTAGTAGTTTTAGGCCACGTCAGACGTTTTAAGCTGTAGTAGTTTTAGGCCACATCAGACGTTTTTAAGCTGTAGTAGTTTTAGGCCACGTCAGACATTTTTAAGCTGTAGTAGTTTTAGGCCACGTCAGACGTTTTAAGCTGTAGTAGTTTTAGGCCACGTCAGACGTTTTTAAGCTGTAGTAGTTTTAGGCCACCTCAGACGTTTTTAAGTTGTAGCAGTTTTAGGCCACATCAGACGTTTTAAGCTGTAGTAGTTTTAGGCCACATCAGACGTTTTTAAGCTGTAGTAGTTTTAGGCCACGTCAGACATTTTTAAGCTGTAGTAGTTTTAGGCCACGTCAGACATTTTTAAGCTGTAGTAGTTTTAGGCCACGTCAGACGTTTTAAGCTGTAGTAGTTTTAGGCCACGTCAGACGTTTTAAGCTGTAGTAGTTTTAGGCCACATCAGACGTTTTTAAGCTGTAGTAGTTTTAGGCCACGTCAGACGTTTTAAGCTGTAGTAGTTTTAGGCCACGTCAGACGTTTTAAGCTGTAGTAGTTTTAGGCCACGTCAGACGTTTTTAAGCTGTAGTAGTTTTAGGCCACCTCAGACGTTTTTAAGCTGTAGTAGTTTTAGGCCACATCAAACGTTTTTAAGTTGTAGTAGTTTTAGGCCATGTCAGAAGTTTTTAAGCTGTAGTAGTTTTAGGCCCCGTCAGACGTTTTAAACTGTAGTAGTTTTAGGCCACGTCAGACGTTTTTAAGCTGTAGTAGTTTTAGGCCACCTCAGACGTTTTTAAGCTGTAGTAGTTTTAGGCCACAGCAAACGTTTTTAAGTTGTAGTAGTTTTAGGCCATGTCAGAAGTTTTTAAGCTGTAGAAGTTTTAGGCCACGTCAGGCGTTTTAAGCTGTAGTAGTTTTAGGCCACGTCAGACTTTTTAAGCTGTAGTAGTTTTAGGCCACGTCAGGCGTTTTAAGCTGTAGTAGTTTTAGGCCACGTCAGACGTTTTAAGCTGTAGTAGTTTTAGGCCACGTCAGACGTTTTTAAGCTGTAGTAGTTTTAGGCCACATCAAACGTTTTTAAGCTGTAGAAGTTTTAGGCCACGTCAGATGTTTTAAACTGTAGTAGTTTTAGGCCACGTCAGACGTTTTTAAGCTGTAGAAGTTTTAGGCCACGTCAGATGTTTTTAAGCTGTAGTAGTTTTAGGCCCCGTCAGACGTTTTAAACTGTAGTAGTTTTAGGCCACGTCAGACGTTTTTAAGCTGTAGTAGTTTTAGGCCACATCAAACGTTTTTAAGTTGTAGTAGTTTTAGGCCACGTCAGACGTTTTTAAGCTGTAGTAGTTTTAGGCCACGTCAGACGTTTTAAGCTGTAGTAGTTTTAGGCCACATCAGACGTTTTTAAGCTGTAGTAGTTTTAGGCCACGTCAGACGTTTTAAGCTGTAGTAGTTTTAGGCCACGTCAGACGTTTTAAGCTGTAGTAGTTTTAGGCCACGTCAGACGTTTTTAAGCTGTAGTAGTTTTAGGCCACCTCAGACGTTTTTAAGCTGTAGTAGTTTTAGGCCACATCAAACGTTTTTAAGTTGTAGTAGTTTTAGGCCATGTCAGAAGTTTTTAAGCTGTAGTAGTTTTAGGCCCCGTCAGACGTTTTAAACTGTAGTAGTTTTAGGCCACGTCAGACGTTTTTAAGCTGTAGTAGTTTTAGGCCACCTCAGACGTTTTTAAGCTGTAGTAGTTTTAGGCCACAGCAAACGTTTTTAAGTTGTAGTAGTTTTAGGCCATGTCAGAAGTTTTTAAGCTGTAGAAGTTTTAGGCCACGTCAGGCGTTTTAAGCTGTAGTAGTTTTAGGCCACGTCAGACTTTTTAAGCTGTAGTAGTTTTAGGCCACGTCAGGCGTTTTAAGCTGTAGTAGTTTTAGGCCACGTCAGACGTTTTAAGCTGTAGTAGTTTTAGGCCACGTCAGACGTTTTTAAGCTGTAGTAGTTTTAGGCCACATCAAACGTTTTTAAGCTGTAGAAGTTTTAGGCCACGTCAGATGTTTTAAACTGTAGTAGTTTTAGGCCACGTCAGACGTTTTTAAGCTGTAGAAGTTTTAGGCCACGTCAGATGTTTTTAAGCTGTAGTAGTTTTAGGCCCCGTCAGACGTTTTAAACTGTAGTAGTTTTAGGCCACGTCAGACGTTTTTAAGCTGTAGTAGTTTTAGGCCACATCAAACGTTTTTAAGTTGTAGTAGTTTTAGGCCACGTCAGACGTTTTTAAGCTGTAGTAGTTTTAGGCCACGTCAGACGTTTTAAGCTGTAGTAGTTTTAGGCCACATCAGACGTTTTTAAGCTGTAGTAGTTTTAGGCCACGTCAGACATTTTTAAGCTGTAGTAGTTTTAGGCCACGTCAGACATTTTTAAGCTGTAGTAGTTTTAGGCCACGTCAGACGTTTTAAGCTGTAGTAGTTTTAGGCCACGTCAGACGTTTTTCAGCTGTAGTAGTTTTAGGCCACCTCAGACGTTTTTAAGCTGTAGTAGTTTTAGGCCACATCAAACGTTTTTAAGTTGTAGTAGTTTTAGGCCATGTCAGAAGTTTTTAAGCTGTAGAAGTTTTAGGCCACGTCAGGCATTTTAAGCTGTAGTAGTTTTAGGCCACGTCAGGCGTTTTAAGCTGTAGTAGTTTTAGGCCACGTCAGACGTTTTAAGCTGTAGTAGTTTTAGGCCACGTCAGACGTTTTAAGCTGTAGTAGTTTTAGGCCACGTCAGACGTTTTTAAGCTGTAGTAGTCTTAGGCCACGTTAGACGTTTTTAAGCTGTAGTAGTTTTAGGCCACGTCAGACGTTTTTAAGCTGTAGTAGTTTTAGGCCCCGTCAGACGTTTTAAACTGTAGTAGTTTTAGGCCACGTCAGACGTTTTTAAGCTGTAGAAGTTTTAGGCCACGTCAGATGTTTTTAAGCTGTAGTAGTTTTAGGCCCCGTCAGACGTTTTAAACTGTAGTAGTTTTAGGCCACGTCAGACGTTTTTAAGCTGTAGTAGTTTTAGGCCACATCAAACGTTTTTAAGTTGTAGTAGTTTTAGGCCACGTCAGACGTTTTTAAGCTGTAGTAGTTTTAGGCCACGTCAGACGTTTTAAGCTGTAGTAGTTTTAGGCCACATCAGACGTTTTTAAGCTGTAGTAGTTTTAGGCCACGTCAGACATTTTTAAGCTGTAGTAGTTTTAGGCCACGTCAGACATTTTTAAGCTGTAGTAGTTTTAGGCCACGTCAGACGTTTTAAGCTGTAGTAGTTTTAGGCCACGTCAGACGTTTTTAAGCTGTAGTAGTTTTAGGCCACCTCAGACGTTTTTAAGCTGTAGTAGTTTTAGGCCACATCAAACGTTTTTAAGTTGTAGTAGTTTTAGGCCATGTCAGAAGTTTTTAAGCTGTAGAAGTTTTAGGCCACGTCAGGCGTTTTAAGCTGTAGTAGTTTTAGGCCACGTCAGACTTTTTAAGCTGTAGTAGTTTTAGGCCACGTCAGGCGTTTTAAGCTGTAGTAGTTTTAGGCCACGTCAGACGTTTTAAGCTGTAGTAGTTTTAGGCCACGTCAGACGTTTTAAGCTGTAGTAGTTTTAGGCCCCGTCAGACGTTTTAAACTGTAGTAGTTTTAGGCCACGTCAGACGTTTTTAAGCTGTAGTAGTTTTAGGCCACATCAAACGTTTTTAAGTTGTAGTAGTTTTAGGCCACGTCAGACGTTTTTAAGCTGTAGTAGTTTTAGGCCACGTCAGACGTTTTAAGCTGTAGTAGTTTTAGGCCACATCAGACGTTTTTAAGCTGTAGTAGTTTTAGGCCACGTCAGACATTTTTAAGCTGTAGTAGTTTTAGGCCACGTCAGACATTTTTAAGCTGTAGTAGTTTTAGGCCACGTCAGACGTTTTAAGCTGTAGTAGTTTTAGGCCACGTCAGACGTTTTTAAGCTGTAGTAGTTTTAGGCCACGTCAGACGTTTTAAGCTGTAGTAGTTTTAGGCCACGTCAGACGTTTTTAAGCTGTAGTAGTTTTAGGCCACGTCAGACGTTTTTAAGCTGTAGTAGTTTTAGGCCACGTCAGACGTATTAAGCTGTGGTAGTTTTAGGCCACGTCAGACGTTTTTAAGCTGTAGAAGTTTTAGGCCACGTCAGACGTTTTTAAGCTGTAGTAGTTTTAGGCCACCTCAGACGTTTTTAAGCTGTAGTAGTTTTAGGCCACATCAGACGTTTTTAAGCTGTAGTAGTTTTAGGCCACGTCAGACGTTTTAAGCTGTAGTAGTTTTAGGCCACATCAGACGTTTTTAAGCTGTAGTAGTTTTAGGCCACGTCAGACATTTTTAAGCTGTAGTAGTTTTAGGCCACGTCAGACATTTTTAAGCTGTAGTAGTTTTAGGCCACGTCAGACGTTTTAAGCTGTAGTAGTTTTAGGCCACGTCAGACGTTTTAAGCTGTAGTAGTTTTAGGCCACATCAGACGTTTTTAAGCTGTAGTAGTTTTAGGCCACGTCAGACATTTTTAAGCTGTAGTAGTTTTAGGCCACGTCAGACGTTTTAAGCTGTAGTAGTTTTAGGCCACCTCAGACGTTTTTAAGCTGTAGTAGTTTTAGGCCACATCAAACGTTTTTAAGTTGTAGTAGTTTTAGGCCATGTCAGAAGTTTTTAAGCTGTAGAAGTTTTAGGCCACGTCAGGCGTTTTAAGCTGTAGTAGTTTTAGGCCACGTCAGACTTTTTAAGCTGTAGTAGTTTTAGGCCACGTCAGGCGTTTTAAGCTGTAGTAGTTTTAGGCCACGTCAGACGTTTTAAGCTGTAGTAGTTTTAGGCCACGTCAGACGTTTTTAAGCTGTAGTAGTTTTAGGCCACATCAAACGTTTTTAAGCTGTAGAAGTTTTAGGCCACGTCAGACGTTTTAAACTGTAGTAGTTTTAGGCCACGTCAGACGTTTTTAAGCTGTAGAAGTTTTAGGCCACGTCAGATGTTTTTAAGCTGTAGTAGTTTTAGGCCCCGTCAGACGTTTTAAACTGTAGTAGTTTTAGGCCACGTCAGACGTTTTTAAGCTGTAGTAGTTTTAGGCCACATCAAACGTTTTTAAGTTGTAGTAGTTTTAGGCCACGTCAGACGTTTTTAAGCTGTAGTAGTTTTAGGCCACGTCAGACGTTTTAAGCTGTAGTAGTTTTAGGCCACATCAGACGTTTTTAAGCTGTAGTAGTTTTAGGCCACGTCAGACATTTTTAAGCTGTAGTAGTTTTAGGCCACGTCAGACATTTTTAAGCTGTAGTAGTTTTAGGCCACGTCAGACGTTTTAAGCTGTAGTAGTTTTAGGCCACGTCAGACGTTTTTAAGCTGTAGTAGTTTTAGGCCACCTCAGACGTTTTTAAGCTGTAGTAGTTTTAGGCCACATCAAACGTTTTTAAGTTGTAGTAGTTTTAGGCCATGTCAGAAGTTTTTAAGCTGTAGAAGTTTTAGGCCACGTCAGGCATTTTAAGCTGTAGTAGTTTTAGGCCACGTCAGACTTTTTAAGCTGTAGTAGTTTTAGGCCACGTCAGGCGTTTTAAGCTGTAGTAGTTTTAGGCCACGTCAGACGTTTTAAGCTGTAGTAGTTTTAGGCCACGTCAGACGTTTTAAGCTGTAGTAGTTTTAGGCCACGTCAGACGTTTTTAAGCTGTAGTAGTCTTAGGCCACGTTAGACGTTTTTAAGCTGTAGTAGTTTTAGGCCACGTCAGACGTTTTTAAGCTGTAGTAGTTTTAGGCCCCGTCAGACGTTTTAAACTGTAGTAGTTTTAGGCCACGTCAGACGTTTTTAAGCTGTAGAAGTTTTAGGCCACGTCAGATGTTTTTAAGCTGTAGTAGTTTTAGGCCCCGTCAGACGTTTTAAACTGTAGTAGTTTTAGGCCACGTCAGACGTTTTTAAGCTGTAGTAGTTTTAGGCCACATCAAACGTTTTTAAGTTGTAGTAGTTTTAGGCCACGTCAGACGTTTTTAAGCTGTAGTAGTTTTAGGCCACGTCAGACGTTTTAAGCTGTAGTAGTTTTAGGCCACATCAGACGTTTTTAAGCTGTAGTAGTTTTAGGCCACGTCAGACATTTTTAAGCTGTAGTAGTTTTAGGCCACGTCAGACATTTTTAAGCTGTAGTAGTTTTAGGCCACGTCAGACGTTTTAAGCTGTAGTAGTTTTAGGCCACGTCAGACGTTTTTAAGCTGTAGTAGTTTTAGGCCACCTCAGACGTTTTTAAGCTGTAGTAGTTTTAGGCCACATCAAACGTTTTTAAGTTGTAGTAGTTTTAGGCCATGTCAGAAGTTTTTAAGCTGTAGAAGTTTTAGGCCACGTCAGGCGTTTTAAGCTGTAGTAGTTTTAGGCCACGTCAGACTTTTTAAGCTGTAGTAGTTTTAGGCCACGTCAGGCGTTTTAAGCTGTAGTAGTTTTAGGCCACGTCAGGCGTTTTAAGCTGTAGTAGTTTTAGGCCACGTCAGGCGTTTTAAGCTGTAGTAGTTTTAGGCCACGTCAGACGTTTTAAGCTGTAGTAGTTTTAGGCCACGTCAGTCGTTTTAAGCTGTAGTAGTTTTAGGCCACGTCAGACGTTTTTAAGCTGTAGTAGTCTTAGGCCACGTTAGACGTTTTTAAGCTGTAGTAGTTTTAGGCCACGTCAGACGTTTTTAAGCTGTAGTAGTTTTAGGCCCCGTCAGACGTTTTAAACTGTAGTAGTTTTAGGCCACGTCAGACGATTTTAAGCTGTAGAAGTTTTAGGCCACGTCAGATGTTTTTAAGCTGTAGTAGTTTTAGGCCCCGTCAGACGTTTTAAACTGTAGTAGTTTTAGGCCACGTCAGACGTTTTTAAGCTGTAGTAGTTTTAGGCCACATCAAACGTTTTTAAGTTGTAGTAGTTTTAGGCCACGTCAGACGTTTTTAAGCTGTAGTAGTTTTAGGCCACGTCAGACGTTTTAAGCTGTAGTAGTTTTAGGCCACATCAGACGTTTTTAAGCTGTAGTAGTTTTAGGCCACGTCAGACATTTTTAAGCTGTAGTAGTTTTAGGCCACGTCAGACATTTTTAAGCTGTAGTAGTTTTAGGCCACGTCAGACGTTTTAAGCTGTAGTAGTTTTAGGCCACGTCAGACGTTTTTAAGCTGTAGTAGTTTTAGGCCACCTCAGACGTTTTTAAGCTGTAGTAGTTTTAGGCCACATCAAACGTTTTTAAGTTGTAGTAGTTTTAGGCCATGTCAGAAGTGTTTAAGCTGTAGAAGTTTTAGGCCACGTCAGGCGTTTTAAGCTGTAGTAGTTTTAGGCCACGTCAGACTTTTTAAGCTGTAGTAGTTTTAGGCCACGTCAGGCGTTTTAAGCTGTAGTAGTTTTAGGCCACGTCAGACGTTTTAAGCTGTAGTAGTTTTAGGCCACGTCAGTCGTTTTAAGCTGTAGTAGTTTTAGGCCACGTCAGACGTTTTTAAGCTGTAGTAGTCTTAGGCCACGTTAGACGTTTTTAAGCTGTAGTAGTTTTAGGCCACGTCAGACGTTTTTAAGCTGTAGAAGTTTTAGGCCACGTCAGATGTTTTTAAGCTGTAGTAGTTTTAGGCCCCGTCAGACGTTTTAAACTGTAGTAGTTTTAGGCCACGTCAGACGTTTTTAAGCTGTAGAAGTTTTAGGCCACGTCAGATGTTTTTAAGCTGTAGTAGTTTTAGGCCCCGTCAGACGTTTTAAACTGTAGTAGTTTTAGGCCACGTCAGACGTTTTTAAGCTGTAGTAGTTTTAGGCCACATCAAACGTTTTTAAGTTGTAGTAGTTTTAGGCCACGTCAGACGTTTTTAAGCTGTAGTAGTTTTAGGCCACGTCAGACGTTTTTAAGCTGTAGTAGTTTTAGGCCCCGTCAGACGTTTTAAACTGTAGTAGTTTTAGGCCACGTCAGACGTTTTTAAGCTGTAGTAGTTTTAGGCCACATCAAACGTTTTTAAGTTGTAGTAGTTTTAGGCCACGTCAGACGTTTTTAAGCTGTAGTAGTTTTAGGCCACGTCAGACGTTTTAAGCTGTAGTAGTTTTAGGCCACATCAGACCTTTTTAAGCTGTAGTAGTTTTAGGCCACGTCAGACATTTTTAAGCTGTAGTAGTTTTAGGCCACGTCAGACATTTTTAAGCTGTAGTAGTTTTAGGCCACGTCAGACGTTTTAAGCTGTAGTAGTTTTAGGCCACGTCAGACGTTTTTAAGCTGTAGTAGTTTTAGGCCACGTCAGACGTTTTAAGCTGTAGTAGTTTTAGGCCACGTCAGACGTTTTTAAGCTGTAGTAGTTTTAGGCCACCTCAGACGTTTTTAAGCTGTAGTAGTTTTAGGCCACATCAAACGTTTTTAAGTTGTAGTAGTTTTAGGCCATGTCAGAAGTTTTTAAGCTGTAGAAGTTTTAGGCCACGTCAGGCGTTTTAAGCTGTAGTAGTTTTAGGCCACGTCAGACTTTTTAAGCTGTAGTAGTTTTAGGCCACGTCAGGCGTTTTAAGCTGTAGTAGTTTTAGGCCACGTCAGACGTTTTAAGCTGTAGTAGTTTTAGGCCACGTCAGTCGTTTTAAGCTGTAGTAGTTTTAGGCCACGTCAGACGTTTTTAAGCTGTAGTAGTCTTAGGCCACGTTAGACGTTTTTAAGCTGTAGTAGTTTTAGGCCACGTCAGACGTTTTTAAGCTGTAGAAGTTTTAGGCCACGTCAGATGTTTTTAAGCTGTAGTAGTTTTAGGCCCCGTCAGACGTTTTAAACTGTAGTAGTTTTAGGCCACGTCAGACGTTTTTAAGCTGTAGAAGTTTTAGGCCACGTCAGATGTTTTTAAGCTGTAGTAGTTTTAGGCCCCGTCAGACGTTTTAAACTGTAGTAGTTTTAGGCCACGTCAGACGTTTTTAAGCTGTAGTAGTTTTAGGCCACATCAAACGTTTTTAAGTTGTAGTAGTTTTAGGCCACGTCAGACGTTTTTAAGCTGTAGTAGTTTTAGGCCACGTCAGACGTTTTTAAGCTGTAGTAGTTTTAGGCCCCGTCAGACGTTTTAAACTGTAGTAGTTTTAGGCCACGTCAGACGTTTTTAAGCTGTAGTAGTTTTAGGCCACATCAAACGTTTTTAAGTTGTAGTAGTTTTAGGCCACGTCAGACGTTTTTAAGCTGTAGTAGTTTTAGGCCACGTCAGACGTTTTAAGCTGTAGTAGTTTTAGGCCACATCAGACCTTTTTAAGCTGTAGTAGTTTTAGGCCACGTCAGACATTTTTAAGCTGTAGTAGTTTTAGGCCACGTCAGACATTTTTAAGTTGTAGTAGTTTTAGGCCACGTCAGACGTTTTAAGCTGTAGTAGTTTTAGGCCACGTCAGACGTTTTTAAGCTGTAGTAGTTTTAGGCCACGTCAGACGTTTTAAGCTGTAGTAGTTTTAGGCCACGTCAGACGTTTTTAAGCTGTAGTAGTTTTAGGCCACCTCAGACGTTTTTAAGCTGTAGTAGTTTTAGGCCACAGCAAACGTTTTTAAGTTGTAGTAGTTTTAGGCCATGTCAGAAGTTTTTAAGCTGTAGAAGTTTTAGGCCACGTCAGGCGTTTTAAGCTGTAGTAGTTTTAGGCCACGTCAGACTTTTTAAGCTGTAGTAGTTTTAGGCCACGTCAGGCGTTTTAAGCTGTAGTAGTTTTAGGCCACGTCAGACGTTTTAAGCTGTAGTAGTTTTAGGCCACGTCAGACGTTTTTAAGCTGTAGTAGTTTTAGGCCACATCAAACGTTTTTAAGCTGTAGAAGTTTTAGGCCACGTCAGATGTTTTAAACTGTAGTAGTTTTAGGCCACGTCAGACGTTTTTAAGCTGTAGAAGTTTTAGGCCACGTCAGATGTTTTTAAGCTGTAGTAGTTTTAGGCCCCGTCAGACGTTTTAAACTGTAGTAGTTTTAGGCCACGTCAGACGTTTTTAAGCTGTAGTAGTTTTAGGCCACATCAAACGTTTTTAAGTTGTAGTAGTTTTAGGCCACGTCAGACGTTTTTAAGCTGTAGTAGTTTTAGGCCACGTCAGACGTTTTAAGCTGTAGTAGTTTTAGGCCACATCAGACGTTTTTAAGCTGTAGTAGTTTTAGGCCACGTCAGACATTTTTAAGCTGTAGTAGTTTTAGGCCACGTCAGACATTTTTAAGCTGTAGTAGTTTTAGGCCACGTCAGACGTTTTAAGCTGTAGTAGTTTTAGGCCACGTCAGACGTTTTTCAGCTGTAGTAGTTTTAGGCCACCTCAGACGTTTTTAAGCTGTAGTAGTTTTAGGCCACATCAAACGTTTTTAAGTTGTAGTAGTTTTAGGCCATGTCAGAAGTTTTTAAGCTGTAGAAGTTTTAGGCCACGTCAGGCATTTTAAGCTGTAGTAGTTTTAGGCCACGTCAGGCGTTTTAAGCTGTAGTAGTTTTAGGCCACGTCAGACGTTTTAAGCTGTAGTAGTTTTAGGCCACGTCAGACGTTTTAAGCTGTAGTAGTTTTAGGCCACGTCAGACGTTTTTAAGCTGTAGTAGTCTTAGGCCACGTTAGACGTTTTTAAGCTGTAGTAGTTTTAGGCCACGTCAGACGTTTTTAAGCTGTAGTAGTTTTAGGCCCCGTCAGACGTTTTAAACTGTAGTAGTTTTAGGCCACGTCAGACGTTTTTAAGCTGTAGAAGTTTTAGGCCACGTCAGATGTTTTTAAGCTGTAGTAGTTTTAGGCCCCGTCAGACGTTTTAAACTGTAGTAGTTTTAGGCCACGTCAGACGTTTTTAAGCTGTAGTAGTTTTAGGCCACATCAAACGTTTTTAAGTTGTAGTAGTTTTAGGCCACGTCAGACGTTTTTAAGCTGTAGTAGTTTTAGGCCACGTCAGACGTTTTAAGCTGTAGTAGTTTTAGGCCACATCAGACGTTTTTAAGCTGTAGTAGTTTTAGGCCACGTCAGACATTTTTAAGCTGTAGTAGTTTTAGGCCACGTCAGACATTTTTAAGCTGTAGTAGTTTTAGGCCACGTCAGACGTTTTAAGCTGTAGTAGTTTTAGGCCACGTCAGACGTTTTTAAGCTGTAGTAGTTTTAGGCCACCTCAGACGTTTTTAAGCTGTAGTAGTTTTAGGCCACATCAAACGTTTTTAAGTTGTAGTAGTTTTAGGCCATGTCAGAAGTTTTTAAGCTGTAGAAGTTTTAGGCCACGTCAGGCGTTTTAAGCTGTAGTAGTTTTAGGCCACGTCAGACTTTTTAAGCTGTAGTAGTTTTAGGCCACGTCAGGCGTTTTAAGCTGTAGTAGTTTTAGGCCACGTCAGACGTTTTAAGCTGTAGTAGTTTTAGGCCACGTCAGACGTTTTAAGCTGTAGTAGTTTTAGGCCCCGTCAGACGTTTTAAACTGTAGTAGTTTTAGGCCACGTCAGACGTTTTTAAGCTGTAGTAGTTTTAGGCCACATCAAACGTTTTTAAGTTGTAGTAGTTTTAGGCCACGTCAGACGTTTTTAAGCTGTAGTAGTTTTAGGCCACGTCAGACGTTTTAAGCTGTAGTAGTTTTAGGCCACATCAGACGTTTTTAAGCTGTAGTAGTTTTAGGCCACGTCAGACATTTTTAAGCTGTAGTAGTTTTAGGCCACGTCAGACATTTTTAAGCTGTAGTAGTTTTAGGCCACGTCAGACGTTTTAAGCTGTAGTAGTTTTAGGCCACGTCAGACGTTTTTAAGCTGTAGTAGTTTTAGGCCACGTCAGACGTTTTAAGCTGTAGTAGTTTTAGGCCACGTCAGACGTTTTTAAGCTGTAGTAGTTTTAGGCCACGTCAGACGTTTTTAAGCTGTAGTAGTTTTAGGCCACGTCAGACGTATTAAGCTGTGGTAGTTTTAGGCCACGTCAGACGTTTTTAAGCTGTAGAAGTTTTAGGCCACGTCAGACGTTTTTAAGCTGTAGTAGTTTTAGGCCACCTCAGACGTTTTTAAGCTGTAGTAGTTTTAGGCCACATCAGACGTTTTTAAGCTGTAGTAGTTTTAGGCCACGTCAGACGTTTTAAGCTGTAGTAGTTTTAGGCCACATCAGACGTTTTTAAGCTGTAGTAGTTTTAGGCCACGTCAGACATTTTTAAGCTGTAGTAGTTTTAGGCCACGTCAGACATTTTTAAGCTGTAGTAGTTTTAGGCCACGTCAGACGTTTTAAGCTGTAGTAGTTTTAGGCCACGTCAGACGTTTTAAGCTGTAGTAGTTTTAGGCCACATCAGACGTTTTTAAGCTGTAGTAGTTTTAGGCCACGTCAGACATTTTTAAGCTGTAGTAGTTTTAGGCCACGTCAGACGTTTTAAGCTGTAGTAGTTTTAGGCCACCTCAGACGTTTTTAAGCTGTAGTAGTTTTAGGCCACATCAAACGTTTTTAAGTTGTAGTAGTTTTAGGCCATGTCAGAAGTTTTTAAGCTGTAGAAGTTTTAGGCCACGTCAGGCGTTTTAAGCTGTAGTAGTTTTAGGCCACGTCAGACTTTTTAAGCTGTAGTAGTTTTAGGCCACGTCAGGCGTTTTAAGCTGTAGTAGTTTTAGGCCACGTCAGACGTTTTAAGCTGTAGTAGTTTTAGGCCACGTCAGACGTTTTTAAGCTGTAGTAGTTTTAGGCCACATCAAACGTTTTTAAGCTGTAGAAGTTTTAGGCCACGTCAGACGTTTTAAACTGTAGTAGTTTTAGGCCACGTCAGACGTTTTTAAGCTGTAGAAGTTTTAGGCCACGTCAGATGTTTTTAAGCTGTAGTAGTTTTAGGCCCCGTCAGACGTTTTAAACTGTAGTAGTTTTAGGCCACGTCAGACGTTTTTAAGCTGTAGTAGTTTTAGGCCACATCAAACGTTTTTAAGTTGTAGTAGTTTTAGGCCACGTCAGACGTTTTTAAGCTGTAGTAGTTTTAGGCCACGTCAGACGTTTTAAGCTGTAGTAGTTTTAGGCCACATCAGACGTTTTTAAGCTGTAGTAGTTTTAGGCCACGTCAGACATTTTTAAGCTGTAGTAGTTTTAGGCCACGTCAGACATTTTTAAGCTGTAGTAGTTTTAGGCCACGTCAGACGTTTTAAGCTGTAGTAGTTTTAGGCCACGTCAGACGTTTTTAAGCTGTAGTAGTTTTAGGCCACCTCAGACGTTTTTAAGCTGTAGTAGTTTTAGGCCACATCAAACGTTTTTAAGTTGTAGTAGTTTTAGGCCATGTCAGAAGTTTTTAAGCTGTAGAAGTTTTAGGCCACGTCAGGCATTTTAAGCTGTAGTAGTTTTAGGCCACGTCAGACTTTTTAAGCTGTAGTAGTTTTAGGCCACGTCAGGCGTTTTAAGCTGTAGTAGTTTTAGGCCACGTCAGACGTTTTAAGCTGTAGTAGTTTTAGGCCACGTCAGACGTTTTAAGCTGTAGTAGTTTTAGGCCACGTCAGACGTTTTTAAGCTGTAGTAGTCTTAGGCCACGTTAGACGTTTTTAAGCTGTAGTAGTTTTAGGCCACGTCAGACGTTTTTAAGCTGTAGTAGTTTTAGGCCCCGTCAGACGTTTTAAACTGTAGTAGTTTTAGGCCACGTCAGACGTTTTTAAGCTGTAGAAGTTTTAGGCCACGTCAGATGTTTTTAAGCTGTAGTAGTTTTAGGCCCCGTCAGACGTTTTAAACTGTAGTAGTTTTAGGCCACGTCAGACGTTTTTAAGCTGTAGTAGTTTTAGGCCACATCAAACGTTTTTAAGTTGTAGTAGTTTTAGGCCACGTCAGACGTTTTTAAGCTGTAGTAGTTTTAGGCCACGTCAGACGTTTTAAGCTGTAGTAGTTTTAGGCCACATCAGACGTTTTTAAGCTGTAGTAGTTTTAGGCCACGTCAGACATTTTTAAGCTGTAGTAGTTTTAGGCCACGTCAGACATTTTTAAGCTGTAGTAGTTTTAGGCCACGTCAGACGTTTTAAGCTGTAGTAGTTTTAGGCCACGTCAGACGTTTTTAAGCTGTAGTAGTTTTAGGCCACCTCAGACGTTTTTAAGCTGTAGTAGTTTTAGGCCACATCAAACGTTTTTAAGTTGTAGTAGTTTTAGGCCATGTCAGAAGT
Source organism: Pelophylax lessonae (assembly GCF_965119305.1). Taxonomy (NCBI): domain Eukaryota; kingdom Metazoa; phylum Chordata; class Amphibia; order Anura; family Ranidae; genus Pelophylax; species Pelophylax lessonae. The sequence goes on from NC_138774.1 coordinate 76,109,301, forward strand.
TTTTAAGCTGTAGAAGTTTTAGGCCACGTCAGGCGTTTTAAGCTGTAGTAGTTTTAGGCCACGTCAGACTTTTTAAGCTGTAGTAGTTTTAGGCCACGTCAGGCGTTTTAAGCTGTAGTAGTTTTAGGCCACGTCAGGCGTTTTAAGCTGTAGTAGTTTTAGGCCACGTCAGGCGTTTTAAGCTGTAGTAGTTTTAGGCCACGTCAGACGTTTTAAGCTGTAGTAGTTTTAGGCCACGTCAGTCGTTTTAAGCTGTAGTAGTTTTAGGCCACGTCAGACGTTTTTAAGCTGTAGTAGTCTTAGGCCACGTTAGACGTTTTTAAGCTGTAGTAGTTTTAGGCCACGTCAGACGTTTTTAAGCTGTAGTAGTTTTAGGCCCCGTCAGACGTTTTAAACTGTAGTAGTTTTAGGCCACGTCAGACGATTTTAAGCTGTAGAAGTTTTAGGCCACGTCAGATGTTTTTAAGCTGTAGTAGTTTTAGGCCCCGTCAGACGTTTTAAACTGTAGTAGTTTTAGGCCACGTCAGACGTTTTTAAGCTGTAGTAGTTTTAGGCCACATCAAACGTTTTTAAGTTGTAGTAGTTTTAGGCCACGTCAGACGTTTTTAAGCTGTAGTAGTTTTAGGCCACGTCAGACGTTTTAAGCTGTAGTAGTTTTAGGCCACATCAGACGTTTTTAAGCTGTAGTAGTTTTAGGCCACGTCAGACATTTTTAAGCTGTAGTAGTTTTAGGCCACGTCAGACATTTTTAAGCTGTAGTAGTTTTAGGCCACGTCAGACGTTTTAAGCTGTAGTAGTTTTAGGCCACGTCAGACGTTTTTAAGCTGTAGTAGTTTTAGGCCACCTCAGACGTTTTTAAGCTGTAGTAGTTTTAGGCCACATCAAACGTTTTTAAGTTGTAGTAGTTTTAGGCCATGTCAGAAGTGTTTAAGCTGTAGAAGTTTTAGGCCACGTCAGGCGTTTTAAGCTGTAGTAGTTTTAGGCCACGTCAGACTTTTTAAGCTGTAGTAGTTTTAGGCCACGTCAGGCGTTTTAAGCTGTAGTAGTTTTAGGCCACGTCAGACGTTTTAAGCTGTAGTAGTTTTAGGCCACGTCAGTCGTTTTAAGCTGTAGTAGTTTTAGGCCACGTCAGACGTTTTTAAGCTGTAGTAGTCTTAGGCCACGTTAGACGTTTTTAAGCTGTAGTAGTTTTAGGCCACGTCAGACGTTTTTAAGCTGTAGAAGTTTTAGGCCACGTCAGATGTTTTTAAGCTGTAGTAGTTTTAGGCCCCGTCAGACGTTTTAAACTGTAGTAGTTTTAGGCCACGTCAGACGTTTTTAAGCTGTAGAAGTTTTAGGCCACGTCAGATGTTTTTAAGCTGTAGTAGTTTTAGGCCCCGTCAGACGTTTTAAACTGTAGTAGTTTTAGGCCACGTCAGACGTTTTTAAGCTGTAGTAGTTTTAGGCCACATCAAACGTTTTTAAGTTGTAGTAGTTTTAGGCCACGTCAGACGTTTTTAAGCTGTAGTAGTTTTAGGCCACGTCAGACGTTTTTAAGCTGTAGTAGTTTTAGGCCCCGTCAGACGTTTTAAACTGTAGTAGTTTTAGGCCACGTCAGACGTTTTTAAGCTGTAGTAGTTTTAGGCCACATCAAACGTTTTTAAGTTGTAGTAGTTTTAGGCCACGTCAGACGTTTTTAAGCTGTAGTAGTTTTAGGCCACGTCAGACGTTTTAAGCTGTAGTAGTTTTAGGCCACATCAGACCTTTTTAAGCTGTAGTAGTTTTAGGCCACGTCAGACATTTTTAAGCTGTAGTAGTTTTAGGCCACGTCAGACATTTTTAAGCTGTAGTAGTTTTAGGCCACGTCAGACGTTTTAAGCTGTAGTAGTTTTAGGCCACGTCAGACGTTTTTAAGCTGTAGTAGTTTTAGGCCACGTCAGACGTTTTAAGCTGTAGTAGTTTTAGGCCACGTCAGACGTTTTTAAGCTGTAGTAGTTTTAGGCCACCTCAGACGTTTTTAAGCTGTAGTAGTTTTAGGCCACATCAAACGTTTTTAAGTTGTAGTAGTTTTAGGCCATGTCAGAAGTTTTTAAGCTGTAGAAGTTTTAGGCCACGTCAGGCGTTTTAAGCTGTAGTAGTTTTAGGCCACGTCAGACTTTTTAAGCTGTAGTAGTTTTAGGCCACGTCAGGCGTTTTAAGCTGTAGTAGTTTTAGGCCACGTCAGACGTTTTAAGCTGTAGTAGTTTTAGGCCACGTCAGTCGTTTTAAGCTGTAGTAGTTTTAGGCCACGTCAGACGTTTTTAAGCTGTAGTAGTCTTAGGCCACGTTAGACGTTTTTAAGCTGTAGTAGTTTTAGGCCACGTCAGACGTTTTTAAGCTGTAGAAGTTTTAGGCCACGTCAGATGTTTTTAAGCTGTAGTAGTTTTAGGCCCCGTCAGACGTTTTAAACTGTAGTAGTTTTAGGCCACGTCAGACGTTTTTAAGCTGTAGAAGTTTTAGGCCACGTCAGATGTTTTTAAGCTGTAGTAGTTTTAGGCCCCGTCAGACGTTTTAAACTGTAGTAGTTTTAGGCCACGTCAGACGTTTTTAAGCTGTAGTAGTTTTAGGCCACATCAAACGTTTTTAAGTTGTAGTAGTTTTAGGCCACGTCAGACGTTTTTAAGCTGTAGTAGTTTTAGGCCACGTCAGACGTTTTTAAGCTGTAGTAGTTTTAGGCCCCGTCAGACGTTTTAAACTGTAGTAGTTTTAGGCCACGTCAGACGTTTTTAAGCTGTAGTAGTTTTAGGCCACATCAAACGTTTTTAAGTTGTAGTAGTTTTAGGCCACGTCAGACGTTTTTAAGCTGTAGTAGTTTTAGGCCACGTCAGACGTTTTAAGCTGTAGTAGTTTTAGGCCACATCAGACCTTTTTAAGCTGTAGTAGTTTTAGGCCACGTCAGACATTTTTAAGCTGTAGTAGTTTTAGGCCACGTCAGACATTTTTAAGTTGTAGTAGTTTTAGGCCACGTCAGACGTTTTAAGCTGTAGTAGTTTTAGGCCACGTCAGACGTTTTTAAGCTGTAGTAGTTTTAGGCCACGTCAGACGTTTTAAGCTGTAGTAGTTTTAGGCCACGTCAGACGTTTTTAAGCTGTAGTAGTTTTAGGCCACCTCAGACGTTTTTAAGCTGTAGTAGTTTTAGGCCACATCAAACGTTTTTAAGTTGTAGTAGTTTTAGGCCATGTCAGAAGTTTTTAAGCTGTAGAAGTTTTAGGCCACGTCAGGCGTTTTAAGCTGTAGTAGTTTTAGGCCACGTCAGACTTTTTAAGCTGTAGTAGTTTTAGGCCACGTCAGGCGTTTTAAGCTGTAGTAGTTTTAGGCCACGTCAGACGTTTTAAGCTGTAGTAGTTTTAGGCCACGTCAGTCGTTTTAAGCTGTAGTAGTTTTAGGCCACGTCAGACGTTTTTAAGCTGTAGTAGTCTTAGGCCACGTTAGACGTTTTTAAGCTGTAGTAGTTTTAGGCCACGTCAGACGTTTTTAAGCTGTAGAAGTTTTAGGCCACGTCAGATGTTTTTAAGCTGTAGTAGTTTTAGGCCCCGTCAGACGTTTTAAACTGTAGTAGTTTTAGGCCACGTCAGACGTTTTTAAGCTGTAGAAGTTTTAGGCCACGTCAGATGTTTTTAAGCTGTAGTAGTTTTAGGCCCCGTCAGACGTTTTAAACTGTAGTAGTTTTAGGCCACGTCAGACGTTTTTAAGCTGTAGTAGTTTTAGGCCACATCAAACGTTTTTAAGTTGTAGTAGTTTTAGGCCACGTCAGACGTTTTTAAGCTGTAGTAGTTTTAGGCCACGTCAGACGTTTTAAGCTGTAGTAGTTTTAGGCCACATCAGACGTTTTTAAGCTGTAGTAGTTTTAGGCCACGTCAGACATTTTTAAGCTGTAGTAGTTTTAGGCCACGTCAGACATTTTTAAGCTGTAGTAGTTTTAGGCCACGTCAGACGTTTTAAGCTGTAGTAGTTTTAGGCCACGTCAGACGTTTTTAAGCTGTAGTAGTTTTAGGCCACCTCAGACGTTTTTAAGCTGTAGTAGTTTTAGGCCCCGTCAGACGTTTTAAACTGTAGTAGTTTTAGGCCACGTCAGACGTTTTTAAGCTGTAGTAGTTTTAGGCCACATCAAACGTTTTTAAGTTGTAGTAGTTTTAGGCCACGTCAGACGTTTTAAGCTGTAGTAGTTTTAGGCCACATCAGATGTTTTTAAGCTGTAGTAGTTTTAGGCCACGTCAGACATTTTTAAGCTGTAGTCGTTTTAGGCCACGTCAGACATTTTTAAGCTGTAGTAGTTTTAGGCCACGTCAGACGTTTTTAAGCTGTAGTAGTTTTAGGCCACCTCAGACGTTTTTAAGCTGTAGTAGTTTTAGGCCACATCAAACGTTTTTAAGTTGTAGTAGTTTTAGGCCATGTCAGAAGTTTTTAAGCTGTAGAAGTTTTAGGCCACGTCAGGCGTTTTAAGCTGTAGTAGTTTTAGGCCACGTCAGACTTTTTAAGCTGTAGTAGTTTTAGGCCACGTCAGGCGTTTTAAGCTGTAGTAGTTTTAGGCCACGTCAGACGTTTTAAGCTGTAGTAGTTTTAGGCCACGTCAGACGTTTTTAAGCTGTAGTAGTTTTAGGCCACCTCAGACGTTTTTAAGCTGTAGTAGTTTTAGGCCACATCAAACGTTTTTAAGCTGTAGTAGTTTTAGGCCACATCAAACGTTTTTAAGTTGTAGTAGTTTTAGGCCACGTCAGACGTTTTTAAACTGTAGTAGTTTTAGGCCACGTCAGACGTTTTAAGCTGTAGTAGTTTTAGGCCACATCAGACGTTTTTAAGCTGTAGTAGTTTTAGGCCACGTCAGACATTTTTAAGCTGTAGTAGTTTTAGGCCACGTCAGACATTTTTAAGCTGTAGTAGTTTTAGGCCACGTCAGACGTTTTAAGCTGTAGTAGTTTTAGGCCACGTCAGACGTTTTTAAGCTGTAGTAGTTTTAGGCCACCTCAGACGTTTTTAAGCTGTAGTAGTTTTAGGCCACATCAAACGTTTTTAAGTTGTAGTAGTTTTAGGCCATGTCAGAAGTTTTTAAGCTGTAGAAGTTTTAGGCCACGTCAGGCGTTTTAAGCTGTAGTAGTTTTAGGCCACGTCAGACTTTTTAAGCTGTAGTAGTTTTAGGCCACGTCAGGCGTTTTAAGCTGTAGTAGTTTTAGGCCACGTCAGACGTTTTAAGCTGTAGTAGTTTTAGGCCACGTCAGACGTTTTTAAGCTGTAGTAGTTTTAGGCCACCTCAGACGTTTTTAAGCTGTAGTAGTTTTAGGCCACATCAAACGTTTTTAAGTTGTAGTAGTTTTAGGCCACGTCAGACGTTTTTAAGCTGTAGTAGTTTTAGGCCACGTCAGACGTTTTAAGCTGTAGTAGTTTTAGGCCACATCAGACGTTTTTAAGCTGTAGTAGTTTTAGGCCACGTCAGACATTTTTAAGCTGTAGTAGTTTTAGGCCACGTCAGACGTTTTAAGCTGTAGTAGTTTTAGGCCACGTCAGACGTTTTAAGCTGTAGAAGTTTTAGGCCACGTCAGACGTTTTAAGCTGTAGTAGTTTTAGGCCACGTCAGACGTTTTTAAGCTATAGTAGTTTTAGGCCCCGTCAGACGTTTTAAACTGTAGTAGTTTTAGGCCACGTCAGACGTTTTTAAGCTGTAGTAGTTTTAGGCCACGTCAGACGTTTTTAAGCTGTAGAAGTTTTAGGCCACGTCAGACGTTTTAAGCTGTAGTAGTTTTAGGCCACGTCAGATGTTTTTAAGCTGTAGTAGTTTTAGGCCACCTCAGACGTTTTTAAGCTGTAGTAGTTTTAGGCCACATCAAACGTTTTTAAGTTGTAGTAGTTTTAGGCCACGTCAGACGTTTTTAAGCTGTAGTAGTTTTAGGCCACGTCAGACGTTTTAAGCTGTAGTAGTTTTAGGCCACATCAGACGTTTTTAAGCTGTAGTAGTTTTAGGCCACGTCAGACATTTTTAAGCTGTAGTAGTTTTAGGCCACGTCAGACATTTTTAAGCTGTAGTAGTTTTAGGCCACGTCAGACGTTTTAAGCTGTAGTAGTTTTAGGCCACGTCAGACGTTTTTAAGCTGTAGTAGTTTTAGGCCACCTCAGACGTTTTTAAGCTGTAGTAGTTTTAGGCCACATCAAACGTTTTTAAGTTGTAGTAGTTTTAGGCCATGTCAGAAGTTTTTAAGCTGTAGAAGTTTTAGGCCACGTCAGGCGTTTTAAGCTGTAGTAGTTTTAGGCCACGTCAGACTTTTTAAGCTGTAGTAGTTTTAGGCCACGTCAGGCGTTTTAAGCTGTAGTAGTTTTAGGCCACGTCAGACGTTTTAAGCTGTAGTAGTTTTAGGCCACGTCAGACGTTTTTAAGCTGTAGTAGTCTTAGGCCACGTTAGACGTTTTTAAGCTGTAGTAGTTTTAGGCCACATCAAACGTTTTTAAGCTGTAGAAGTTTTAGGCCACGTCAGACGTTTTAAACTGTAGTAGTTTTAGGCCACGTCAGACGTTTTTAAGCTGTAGAAGTTTTAGGCCACGTCAGATGTTTTTAAGCTGTAGTAGTTTTAGGCCCCGTCAGACGTTTTAAACTGTAGTAGTTTTAGGCCACGTCAGACGTTTTTAAGCTGTAGTAGTTTTAGGCCACATCAAACGTTTTTAAGTTGTAGTAGTTTTAGGCCACGTCAGACGTTTTTAAGCTGTAGTAGTTTTAGGCCACGTCAGACGTTTTAAGCTGTAGTAGTTTTAGGCCACGTCAGACGTTTTTAAGCTGTAGTAGTTTTAGGCCACGTCAGACATTTTTAAGCTGTAGTAGTTTTAGGCCACGTCAGACATTTTTAAGCTGTAGTAGTTTTAGGCCACGTCAGACGTTTTAAGCTGTAGTAGTTTTAGGCCACGTCAGATGTTTTTAAGCTGTAGTAGTTTTAGGCCACCTCAGACGTTTTTAAGCTGTAGTAGTTTTAGGCCACATCAAACGTTTTTAAGTTGTAGTAGTTTTAGGCCATGTCAGAAGTTTTTAAGCTGTAGAAGTTTTAGGCCACGTCAGGCGTTTTAAGCTGTAGTAGTTTTAGGCCACGTCAGACTTTTTAAGCTGTAGTAGTTTTAGGCCACGTCAGGCGTTTTAAGCTGTAGTAGTTTTAGGCCACGTCAGACGTTTTAAGCTGTAGTAGTTTTAGGCCACGTCAGACGTTTTAAGCTGTAGTAGTTTTAGGCCACGTCAGACGTTTTTAAGCTGTAGTAGTCTTAGGCCACGTTAGACGTTTTTAAGCTGTAGTAGTTTTAGGCCACGTCAGACGTTTTTAAGCTGTAGTAGTTTTAGGCCCCGTCAGACGTTTTAAACTGTAGTAGTTTTAGGCCACGTCAGACGTTTTTAAGCTGTAGAAGTTTTAGGCCACGTCAGATGTTTTTAAGCTGTAGTAGTTTTAGGCCCCGTCAGACGTTTTAAACTGTAGTAGTTTTAGGCCACGTCAGACGTTTTTAAGCTGTAGTAGTTTTAGGCCACATCAAACGTTTTTAAGTTGTAGTAGTTTTAGGCCACGTCAGACGTTTTTAAGCTGTAGTAGTTTTAGGCCACGTCAGACGTTTTAAGCTGTAGTAGTTTTAGGCCACATCAGACGTTTTTAAGCTGTAGTAGTTTTAGGCCACGTCAGACATTTTTAAGCTGTAGTAGTTTTAGGCCACGTCAGACGTTTTAAGCTGTAGTAGTTTTAGGCCACGTCAGACGTTTTTAAGCTGTAGTAGTTTTAGGCCACCTCAGACGTTTTTAAGCTGTAGTAGTTTTAGGCCACATCAAACGTTTTTAAGTTGTAGTAGTTTTAGGCCATGTCAGAAGTTTTTAAGCTGTAGAAGTTTTAGGCCACGTCAGGCGTTTTAAGCTGTAGTAGTTTTAGGCCACGTCAGACTTTTTAAGCTGTAGTAGTTTTAGGCCACGTCAGGCGTTTTAAGCTGTAGTAGTTTTAGGCCACGTCAGACGTTTTAAGCTGTAGTAGTTTTAGGCCACGTCAGTCGTTTTAAGCTGTAGTAGTTTTAGGCCACGTCAGACGTTTTTAAGCTGTAGTAGTCTTAGGCCACGTTAGACGTTTTTAAGCTGTAGTAGTTTTAGGCCACGTCAGACGTTTTTAAGCTGTAGAAGTTTTAGGCCACGTCAGATGTTTTTAAGCTGTAGTAGTTTTAGGCCCCGTCAGACGTTTTAAACTGTAGTAGTTTTAGGCCACGTCAGACGTTTTTAAGCTGTAGAAGTTTTAGGCCACGTCAGATGTTTTTAAGCTGTGGTAGTTTTAGGCCCCGTCAGACGTTTTAAACTGTAGTAGTTTTAGGCCACGTCAGACGTTTTTAAGCTGTAGTAGTTTTAGGCCACATCAAACGTTTTTAAGTTGTAGTAGTTTTAGGCCACGTCAGACGTTTTTAAGCTGTAGTAGTTTTAGGCCACGTCAGACGTTTTAAGCTGTAGTAGTTTTAGGCCACATCAGACGTTTTTAAGCTGTAGTAGTTTTTGGCCACGTCAGACATTTTTAAGCTGTAGTAGTTTTAGGCCACGTCAGACATTTTTAAGCTGTAGTAGTTTTAGGCCACGTCAGACGTTTTAAGCTGTAGTAGTTTTAGGCCACGTCAGACGTTTTTAAGCTGTAGTAGTTTTAGGCCACCTCAGACGTTTTTAAGCTGTAGTAGTTTTAGGCCACATCAAACGTTTTTAAGTTGTAGTAGTTTTAGGCCATGTCAGAAGTTTTTAAGCTGTAGAAGTTTAAGGCCACGTCAGGCGTTTTAAGCTGTAGTAGTTTTAGGCCACGTCAGACTTTTTAAGCTGTAGTAGTTTTAGGCCACGTCAGGCGTTTTAAGCTGTAGTAGTTTTAGGCCACGTCAGACGTTTTAAGCTGTAGTAGTTTTAGGCCACGTCAGACGTTTTTAAGCTGTAGTAGTTTTAGGCCACCTCAGACGTTTTTAAGCTGTAGTAGTTTTAGGCCACATCAAACGTTTTTAAGTTGTAGTAGTTTTAGGCCACGTCAGACGTTTTTAAGCTGTAGTAGTTTTAGGCCACGTCAGACGTTTTAAGCTGTAGTAGTTTTAGGCCACATCAGACGTTTTTAAGCTGTAGTAGTTTTAGGCCACGTCAGACATTTTTAAGCTGTAGTAGTTTTAGGCCACGTCAGACATTTTTAAGCTGTAGTAGTTTTAGGCCACGTCAGACGTTTTAAGCTGTAGTAGTTTTAGGCCACGTCAGACGTTTTTAAGCTGTAGTAGTTTTAGGCCACCTCAGACGTTTTTAAGCTGTAGTAGTTTTAGGCCACATCAAACGTTTTTAAGTTGTAGTAGTTTTAGGACATGTCAGAAGTTTTTAAGCTGTAGAAGTTTTAGGCCACGTCAGGCGTTTTAAGCTGTAGTAGTTTTAGGCCACGTCAGACTTTTTAAGCTGTAGTAGTTTTAGGCCACGTCAGGCGTTTTAAGCTGTAGTAGTTTTAGGCCACGTCAGACGTTTTAAGCTGTAGTAGTTTTAGGCCACGTCAGACGTTTTTAAGCTGTAGTAGTCTTAGGCCACGTTAGACGTTTTTAAGCTGTAGTAGTTTTAGGCCACGTCAGACGTTTTTAAGCTGTAGAAGTTTTAGGCCACGTCAGATGTTTTTAAGCTGTAGTAGTTTTAGGCCCCGTCAGACGTTTTAAACTGTAGTAGTTTTAGGCCACGTCAGACGTTTTTAAGCTGTAGAAGTTTTAGGCCACGTCAGATGTTTTTAAGCTGTAGTAGTTTTAGGCCCCGTCAGACGTTTTAAACTGTAGTAGTTTTAGGCCACGTCAGACGTTTTTAAGCTGTAGTAGTTTTAGGCCACATCAAACGTTTTTAAGTTGTAGTAGTTTTAGGCCACGTCAGACGTTTTTAAGCTGTAGTAGTTTTAGGCCACGTCAGACGTTTTAAGCTGTAGTAGTTTTAGGCCACATCAGACGTTTTTAAGCTGTAGTAGTTTTAGGCCACGTCAGACATTTTTAAGCTGTAGTAGTTTTAGGCCACGTCAGACATTTTTAAGCTGTAGTAGTTTTAGGCCACGTCAGACGTTTTAAGCTGTAGTAGTTTTAGGCCACGTCAGACGTTTTTAAGCTGTAGTAGTTTTAGGCCACATCAGACGTTTTTAAGCTGTAGTAGTTTTAGGCCATGTCAGACATTTTTAAGCTGTAGTAGTTTTAGGCCACGTCAGACATTTTTAAGCTGTAGTAGTTTTAGGCCACGTCAGACGTTTTAAGCTGTAGTAGTTTTAGGCCACGTCAGACTTTTTAAGCTGTAGTAGTTTTAGGCCACCTCAGACGTTTTTAAGCTGTAGTAGTTTTAGGCCACATCAAACGTTTTTAAGTTGTAGTAGTTTTAGGCCATGTCAGAAGTTTTTAAGCTGTAGAAGTTTTAGGCCACGTCAGGCGTTTTAAGCTGTAGTAGTTTTAGGCCACGTCAGACTTTTTAAGCTGTAGTAGTTTTAGGCCACGTCAGGCGTTTTAAGCTGTAGTAGTTTTAGGCCACGTCAGACGTTTTAAGCTGTAGTAGTTTTAGGCCACGTCAGACGTTTTAAGCTGTAGTAGTTTTAGGCCACGTCAGACGTTTTTAAGCTGTAGTAGTCTTAGGCCACGTTAGACGTTTTTAAGCTGTAGTAGTTTTAGGCCACGTCAGACGTTTTTAAGCTGTAGAAGTTTTAGGCCACGTCAGATGTTTTTAAGCTGTAGTAGTTTTAGGCCCCGTCAGACGTTTTAAACTGTAGTAGTTTTAGGCCACGTCAGACGTTTTTAAGCTGTAGAAGTTTTAGGCCACGTCAGATGTTTTTAAGCTGTAGTAGTTTTAGGCCCCGTCAGATGTTTTAAACTGTAGTAGTTTTAGGCCACGTCAGACGTTTTTAAGCTGTAGTAGTTTTAGGCCACATCAAACGTTTTTAAGTTGTAGTAGTTTTAGGCCACGTCAGACGTTTTTAAGCTGTAGTAGTTTTAGGCCACGTCAGACGTTTTAAGCTGTAGTAGTTTTAGGCCACATCAGACGTTTTTAAGCTGTAGTAGTTTTAGGCCACGTCAGACATTTTTAAGCTGTAGTAGTTTTAGGCCACGTCAGACATTTTTAAGCTGTAGTAGTTTTAGGCCACGTCAGACGTTTTAAGCTGTAGTAGTTTAAGGCCACGTCAGACGTTTTTAAGCTGTAGTAGTTTTAGGCCACCTCAGACGTTTTTAAGCTGTAGTAGTTTTAGGCCACATCAAACGTTTTTAAGTTGTAGTAGTTTTAGGCCATGTCAGAAGTTTTTAAGCTGTAGAAGTTTTAGGCCACGTCAGGCGTTTTAAGCTGTAGTAGTTTTAGGCCACGTCAGACTTTTTAAGCTGTAGTAGTTTTAGGCCACGTCAGGCGTTTTAAGCTGTAGTAGTTTTAGGCCACGTCAGACGTTTTAAGCTGTAGTAGTTTTAGGCCACGTCAGACGTTTTTAAGCTGTAGTAGTCTTAGGCCACGTTAGACGTTTTTAAGCTGTAGTAGTTTTAGGCCACATCAAACGTTTTTAAGCTGTAGAAGTTTTAGGCCACGTCAGACGTTTTAAACTGTAGTAGTTTTAGGCCACGTCAGACGTTTTTAAGCTGTAGAAGTTTTAGGCCACGTCAGATGTTTTTAAGCTGTAGTAGTTTTAGGCCCCGTCAGACGTTTTAAACTGTAGTAGTTTTAGGCCACGTCAGACGTTTTTAAGCTGTAGTAGTTTTAGGCCACATCAAACGTTTTTAAGTTGTAGTAGTTTTAGGCCACGTCAGACGTTTTTAAGCTGTAGTAGTTTTAGGCCACGTCAGACGTTTTAAGCTGTAGTAGTTTTAGGCCACATCAGACGTTTTTAAGCTGTAGTAGTTTTAGGCCACGTCAGACATTTTTAAGCTGTAGTAGTTTTAGGCCACGTCAGACATTTTTAAGCTGTAGTAGTTTTAGGCCACGTCAGACGTTTTAAGCTGTAGTAGTTTTAGGCCACGTCAGATGTTTTTAAGCTGTAGTAGTTTTAGGCCACCTCAGACGTTTTTAAGCTGTAGTAGTTTTAGGCCACATCAAACGTTTTTAAGTTGTAGTAGTTTTAGGCCATGTCAGAAGTTTTTAAGCTGTAGAAGTTTTAGGCCACGTCAGGCGTTTTAAGCTGTAGTAGTTTTAGGCCACGTCAGACTTTTTAAGCTGTAGTAGTTTTAGGCCACGTCAGGCGTTTTAAGCTGTAGTAGTTTTAGGCCACGTCAGACGTTTTAAGCTGTAGTAGTTTTAGGCCACGTCAGACGTTTTAAGCTGTAGTAGTTTTAGGCCACGTCAGACGTTTTTAAGCTGTAGTAGTCTTAGGCCACGTTAGACGTTTTTAAGCTGTAGTAGTTTTAGGCCACGTCAGACGTTTTTAAGCTGTAGTAGTTTTAGGCCCCGTCAGACGTTTTAAACTGTAGTAGTTTTAGGCCACGTCAGACGTTTTTAAGCTGTAGAAGTTTTAGGCCACGTCAGATGTTTTTAAGCTGTAGTAGTTTTAGGCCCCGTCAGACGTTTTAAACTGTAGTAGTTTTAGGCCACGTCAGACGTTTTTAAGCTGTAGTAGTTTTAGGCCACATCAAACGTTTTTAAGTTGTAGTAGTTTTAGGCCACGTCAGACGTTTTTAAGCTGTAGTAGTTTTAGGCCACGTCAGACGTTTTAAGCTGTAGTAGTTTTAGGCCACATCAGACGTTTTTAAGCTGTAGTAGTTTTAGGCCACGTCAGACATTTTTAAGCTGTAGTAGTTTTAGGCCACGTCAGACGTTTTAAGCTGTAGTAGTTTTAGGCCACGTCAGACGTTTTTAAGCTGTAGTAGTTTTAGGCCACCTCAGACGTTTTTAAGCTGTAGTAGTTTTAGGCCACATCAAACGTTTTTAAGTTGTAGTAGTTTTAGGCCATGTCAGAAGTTTTTAAGCTGTAGAAGTTTTAGGCCACGTCAGGCGTTTTAAGCTGTAGTAGTTTTAGGCCACGTCAGACTTTTTAAGCTGTAGTAGTTTTAGGCCACGTCAGGCGTTTTAAGCTGTAGTAGTTTTAGGCCACGTCAGACGTTTTAAGCTGTAGTAGTTTTAGGCCACGTCAGTCGTTTTAAGCTGTAGTAGTTTTAGGCCACGTCAGACGTTTTTAAGCTGTAGTAGTCTTAGGCCACGTTAGACGTTTTTAAGCTGTAGTAGTTTTAGGCCACGTCAGACGTTTTTAAGCTGTAGAAGTTTTAGGCCACGTCAGATGTTTTTAAGCTGTAGTAGTTTTAGGCCCCGTCAGACGTTTTAAACTGTAGTAGTTTTAGGCCACGTCAGACGTTTTTAAGCTGTAGAAGTTTTAGGCCACGTCAGATGTTTTTAAGCTGTAGTAGTTTTAGGCCCCGTCAGACGTTTTAAACTGTAGTAGTTTTAGGCCACGTCAGACGTTTTTAAGCTGTAGTAGTTTTAGGCCACATCAAACGTTTTTAAGTTGTAGTAGTTTTAGGCCACGTCAGACGTTTTTAAGCTGTAGTAGTTTTAGGCCACGTCAGACGTTTTAAGCTGTAGTAGTTTTAGGCCACATCAGACGTTTTTAAGCTGTAGTAGTTTTTGGCCACGTCAGACATTTTTAAGCTGTAGTAGTTTTAGGCCACGTCAGACATTTTTAAGCTGTAGTAGTTTTAGGCCACGTCAGACGTTTTAAGCTGTAGTAGTTTTAGGCCACGTCAGACGTTTTTAAGCTGTAGTAGTTTTAGGCCACCTCAGACGTTTTTAAGCTGTAGTAGTTTTAGGCCACATCAAACGTTTTTAAGTTGTAGTAGTTTTAGGCCATGTCAGAAGTTTTTAAGCTGTAGAAGTTTAAGGCCACGTCAGGCGTTTTAAGCTGTAGTAGTTTTAGGCCACGTCAGACTTTTTAAGCTGTAGTAGTTTTAGGCCACGTCAGGCGTTTTAAGCTGTAGTAGTTTTAGGCCACGTCAGACGTTTTAAGCTGTAGTAGTTTTAGGCCACGTCAGACGTTTTTAAGCTGTAGTAGTTTTAGGCCACCTCAGACGTTTTTAAGCTGTAGTAGTTTTAGGCCACATCAAACGTTTTTAAGTTGTAGTAGTTTTAGGCCACGTCAGACGTTTTTAAGCTGTAGTAGTTTTAGGCCACGTCAGACGTTTTAAGCTGTAGTAGTTTTAGGCCACATCAGACGTTTTTAAGCTGTAGTAGTTTTAGGCCACGTCAGACATTTTTAAGCTGTAGTAGTTTTAGGCCACGTCAGACATTTTTAAGCTGTAGTAGTTTTAGGCCACGTCAGACGTTTTAAGCTGTAGTTGTTTTAGGCCACGTCAGACGTTTTTAAGCTGTAGTAGTTTTAGGCCACCTCAGACGTTTTTAAGCTGTAGTAGTTTTAGGCCACATCAAACGTTTTTAAGTTGTAGTAGTTTTAGGACATGTCAGAAGTTTTTAAGCTGTAGAAGTTTTAGGCCACGTCAGGCGTTTTAAGCTGTAGTAGTTTTAGGCCACGTCAGACTTTTTAAGCTGTAGTAGTTTTAGGCCACGTCAGGCGTTTTAAGCTGTAGTAGTTTTAGGCCACGTCAGACGTTTTAAGCTGTAGTAGTTTTAGGCCACGTCAGACGTTTTTAAGCTGTAGTAGTCTTAGGCCACGTTAGACGTTTTTAAGCTGTAGTAGTTTTAGGCCACGTCATACGTTTTTAAGCTGTAGAAGTTTTAGGCCACGTCAGATGTTTTTAAGCTGTAGTAGTTTTAGGCCCCGTCAGACGTTTTAAACTGTAGTAGTTTTAGGCCACGTCAGACGTTTTTAAGCTGTAGAAGTTTTAGGCCACGTCAGATGTTTTTAAGCTGTAGTAGTTTTAGGCCCCGTCAGACGTTTTAAACTGTAGTAGTTTTAGGCCACGTCAGACGTTTTTAAGCTGTAGTAGTTTTAGGCCACATCAAACGTTTTTAAGTTGTAGTAGTTTTAGGCCACGTCAGACGTTTTTAAGCTGTAGTAGTTTTAGGCCACGTCAGACGTTTTAAGCTGTAGTAGTTTTAGGCCACATCAGACGTTTTTAAGCTGTAGTAGTTTTAGGCCACGTCAGACATTTTTAAGCTGTAGTAGTTTTAGGCCACGTCAGACATTTTTAAGCTGTAGTAGTTTTAGGCCACGTCAGACGTTTTAAGCTGTAGTAGTTTTAGGCCACGTCAGACTTTTTAAGCTGTAGTAGTTTTAGGCCACCTCAGACGTTTTTAAGCTGTAGTAGTTTTAGGCCACATCAAACGTTTTTAAGTTGTAGTAGTTTTAGGCCATGTCAGAAGTTTTTAAGCTGTAGAAGTTTTAGGCCACGTCAGGCGTTTTAAGCTGTAGTAGTTTTAGGCCACGTCAGACGTTTTAAGCTGTAGTAGTTTAAGGCCACGTCAGACGTTTTTAAGCTGTAGTAGTTTTAGGCCACCTCAGACGTTTTTAAGCTGTAGTAGTTTTAGGCCACATCAAACGTTTTTAAGTTGTAGTAGTTTTAGGCCATGTCAGAAGTTTTTAAGCTGTAGAAGTTTTAGGCCACGTCAGGCGTTTTAAGCTGTAGTAGTTTTAGGCCACGTCAGACTTTTTAAGCTGTAGTAGTTTTAGGCCACGTCAGGCGTTTTAAGCTGTAGTAGTTTTAGGCCACGTCAGACGTTTTAAGCTGTAGTAGTTTTAGGCCACGTCAGACGTTTTTAAGCTGTAGTAGTCTTAGGCCACGTTAGACGTTTTTAAGCTGTAGTAGTTTTAGGCCACATCAAACGTTTTTAAGCTGTAGAAGTTTTAGGCCACGTCAGACGTTTTAAACTGTAGTAGTTTTAGGCCACGTCAGACGTTTTTAAGCTGTAGAAGTTTTAGGCCACGTCAGATGTTTTTAAGCTGTAGTAGTTTTAGGCCCCGTCAGACGTTTTAAACTGTAGTAGTTTTAGGCCACGTCAGACGTTTTTAAGCTGTAGTAGTTTTAGGCCACATCAAACGTTTTTAAGTTGTAGTAGTTTTAGGCCACGTCAGACGTTTTTAAGCTGTAGTAGTTTTAGGCCACGTCAGACGTTTTAAGCTGTAGTAGTTTTAGGCCACATCAGACGTTTTTAAGCTGTAGTAGTTTTAGGCCACGTCAGACATTTTTAAGCTGTAGTAGTTTTAGGCCACGTCAGACATTTTTAAGCTGTAGTAGTTTTAGGCCACGTCAGACGTTTTAAGCTGTAGTAGTTTTAGGCCACGTCAGATGTTTTTAAGCTGTAGTAGTTTTAGGCCACCTCAGACGTTTTTAAGCTGTAGTAGTTTTAGGCCACATCAAACGTTTTTAAGTTGTAGTAGTTTTAGGCCATGTCAGAAGTTTTTAAGCTGTAGAAGTTTTAGGCCACGTCAGGCGTTTTAAGCTGTAGTAGTTTTAGGCCACGTCAGACTTTTTAAGCTGTAGTAGTTTTAGGCCACGTCAGGCGTTTTAAGCTGTAGTAGTTTTAGGCCACGTCAGACGTTTTAAGCTGTAGTAGTTTTAGGCCACGTCAGACGTTTTAAGCTGTAGTAGTTTTAGGCCACGTCAGACGTTTTTAAGCTGTAGTAGTCTTAGGCCACGTTAGACGTTTTTAAGCTGTAGTAGTTTTAGGCCACGTCAGACGTTTTTAAGCTGTAGTAGTTTTAGGCCCCGTCAGACGTTTTAAACTGTAGTAGTTTTAGGCCACGTCAGACGTTTTTAAGCTGTAGAAGTTTTAGGCCACGTCAGATGTTTTTAAGCTGTAGTAGTTTTAGGCCCCGTCAGACGTTTTAAACTGTAGTAGTTTTAGGCCACGTCAGACGTTTTTAAGCTGTAGTAGTTTTAGGCCACATCAAACGTTTTTAAGTTGTAGTAGTTTTAGGCCACGTCAGACGTTTTTAAGCTGTAGTAGTTTTAGGCCACGTCAGACGTTTTAAGCTGTAGTAGTTTTAGGCCACATCAGACGTTTTTAAGCTGTAGTAGTTTTAGGCCACGTCAGACATTTTTAAGCTGTAGTAGTTTTAGGCCACGTCAGACGTTTTAAGCTGTAGTAGTTTTAGGCCACGTCAGACGTTTTTAAGCTGTAGTAGTTTTAGGCCACCTCAGACGTTTTTAAGCTGTAGTAGTTTTAGGCCACATCAAACGTTTTTAAGTTGTAGTAGTTTTAGGCCATGTCAGAAGTTTTTAAGCTGTAGAAGTTTTAGGCCACGTCAGGCGTTTTAAGCTGTAGTAGTTTTAGGCCACGTCAGACTTTTTAAGCTGTAGTAGTTTTAGGCCACGTCAGGCGTTTTAAGCTGTAGTAGTTTTAGGCCACGTCAGACGTTTTAAGCTGTAGTAGTTTTAGGCCACGTCAGTCGTTTTAAGCTGTAGTAGTTTTAGGCCACGTCAGACGTTTTTAAGCTGTAGTAGTCTTAGGCCACGTTAGACGTTTTTAAGCTGTAGTAGTTTTAGGCCACGTCAGACGTTTTTAAGCTGTAGAAGTTTTAGGCCACGTCAGATGTTTTTAAGCTGTAGTAGTTTTAGGCCCCGTCAGACGTTTTAAACTGTAGTAGTTTTAGGCCACGTCAGACGTTTTTAAGCTGTAGAAGTTTTAGGCCACGTCAGATGTTTTTAAGCTGTAGTAGTTTTAGGCCCCGTCAGACGTTTTAAACTGTAGTAGTTTTAGGCCACGTCAGACGTTTTTAAGCTGTAGTAGTTTTAGGCCACATCAAACGTTTTTAAGTTGTAGTAGTTTTAGGCCACGTCAGACGTTTTTAAGCTGTAGTAGTTTTAGGCCACGTCAGACGTTTTAAGCTGTAGTAGTTTTAGGCCACATCAGACGTTTTTAAGCTGTAGTAGTTTTTGGCCACGTCAGACATTTTTAAGCTGTAGTAGTTTTAGGCCACGTCAGACATTTTTAAGCTGTAGTAGTTTTAGGCCACGTCAGACGTTTTAAGCTGTAGTAGTTTTAGGCCACGTCAGACGTTTTTAAGCTGTAGTAGTTTTAGGCCACCTCAGACGTTTTTAAGCTGTAGTAGTTTTAGGCCACATCAAACGTTTTTAAGTTGTAGTAGTTTTAGGCCATGTCAGAAGTTTTTAAGCTGTAGAAGTTTAAGGCCACGTCAGGCGTTTTAAGCTGTAGTAGTTTTAGGCCACGTCAGACTTTTTAAGCTGTAGTAGTTTTAGGCCACGTCAGGCGTTTTAAGCTGTAGTAGTTTTAGGCCACGTCAGACGTTTTAAGCTGTAGTAGTTTTAGGCCACGTCAGACGTTTTTAAGCTGTAGTAGTTTTAGGCCACCTCAGACGTTTTTAAGCTGTAGTAGTTTTAGGCCACATCAAACGTTTTTAAGTTGTAGTAGTTTTAGGCCACGTCAGACGTTTTTAAGCTGTAGTAGTTTTAGGCCACGTCAGACGTTTTAAGCTGTAGTAGTTTTAGGCCACATCAGACGTTTTTAAGCTGTAGTAGTTTTAGGCCACGTCAGACATTTTTAAGCTGTAGTAGTTTTAGGCCACGTCAGACATTTTTAAGCTGTAGTAGTTTTAGGCCACGTCAGACGTTTTAAGCTGTAGTTGTTTTAGGCCACGTCAGACGTTTTTAAGCTGTAGTAGTTTTAGGCCACCTCAGACGTTTTTAAGCTGTAGTAGTTTTAGGCCACATCAAACGTTTTTAAGTTGTAGTAGTTTTAGGACATGTCAGAAGTTTTTAAGCTGTAGAAGTTTTAGGCCACGTCAGGCGTTTTAAGCTGTAGTAGTTTTAGGCCACGTCAGACTTTTTAAGCTGTAGTAGTTTTAGGCCACGTCAGGCGTTTTAAGCTGTAGTAGTTTTAGGCCACGTCAGACGTTTTAAGCTGTAGTAGTTTTAGGCCACGTCAGACGTTTTTAAGCTGTAGTAGTCTTAGGCCACGTTAGACGTTTTTAAGCTGTAGTAGTTTTAGGCCACGTCAGACGTTTTTAAGCTGTAGAAGTTTTAGGCCACGTCAGATGTTTTTAAGCTGTAGTAGTTTTAGGCCCCGTCAGACGTTTTAAACTGTAGTAGTTTTAGGCCACGTCAGACGTTTTTAAGCTGTAGAAGTTTTAGGCCACGTCAGATGTTTTTAAGCTGTAGTAGTTTTAGGCCCCGTCAGACGTTTTAAACTGTAGTAGTTTTAGGCCACGTCAGACGTTTTTAAGCTGTAGTAGTTTTAGGCCACATCAAACGTTTTTAAGTTGTAGTAGTTTTAGGCCACGTCAGACGTTTTTAAGCTGTAGTAGTTTTAGGCCACGTCAGACGTTTTAAGCTGTAGTAGTTTTAGGCCACATCAGACGTTTTTAAGCTGTAGTAGTTTTAGGCCACGTCAGACATTTTTAAGCTGTAGTAGTTTTAGGCCACGTCAGACATTTTTAAGCTGTAGTAGTTTTAGGCCACGTCAGACGTTTTAAGCTGTAGTAGTTTTAGGCCACGTCAGACGTTTTTAAGCTGTAGTAGTTTTAGGCCACATCAGACGTTTTTAAGCTGTAGTAGTTTTAGGCCATGTCAGACATTTTTAAGCTGTAGTAGTTTTAGGCCACGTCAGACATTTTTAAGCTGTAGTAGTTTTAGGCCACGTCAGACGTTTTAAGCTGTAGTAGTTTTAGGCCACGTCAGACTTTTTAAGCTGTAGTAGTTTTAGGCCACCTCAGACGTTTTTAAGCTGTAGTAGTTTTAGGCCACATCAAACGTTTTTAAGTTGTAGTAGTTTTAGGCCATGTCAGAAGTTTTTAAGCTGTAGAAGTTTTAGGCCACGTCAGGCGTTTTAAGCTGTAGTAGTTTTAGGCCACGTCAGACTTTTTAAGCTGTAGTAGTTTTAGGCCACGTCAGGCGTTTTAAGCTGTAGTAGTTTTAGGCCACGTCAGACGTTTTAAGCTGTAGTAGTTTTAGGCCACGTCAGACGTTTTAAGCTGTAGTAGTTTTAGGCCACGTCAGACGTTTTTAAGCTGTAGTAGTCTTAGGCCACGTTAGACGTTTTTAAGCTGTAGTAGTTTTAGGCCACGTCAGACGTTTTTAAGCTGTAGAAGTTTTAGGCCACGTCAGATGTTTTTAAGCTGTAGTAGTTTTAGGCCCCGTCAGACGTTTTAAACTGTAGTAGTTTTAGGCCACGTCAGACGTTTTTAAGCTGTAGAAGTTTTAGGCCACGTCAGATGTTTTTAAGCTGTAGTAGTTTTAGGCCCCGTCAGATGTTTTAAACTGTAGTAGTTTTAGGCCACGTCAGACGTTTTTAAGCTGTAGTAGTTTTAGGCCACATCAAACGTTTTTAAGTTGTAGTAGTTTTAGGCCACGTCAGACGTTTTTAAGCTGTAGTAGTTTTAGGCCACGTCAGACGTTTTAAGCTGTAGTAGTTTTAGGCCACATCAGACGTTTTTAAGCTGTAGTAGTTTTAGGCCACGTCAGACATTTTTAAGCTGTAGTAGTTTTAGGCCACGTCAGACATTTTTAAGCTGTAGTAGTTTTAGGCCACGTCAGACGTTTTAAGCTGTAGTAGTTTTAGGCCACGTCAGACGTTTTTAAGCTGTAGTAGTTTTAGGCCACCTCAGACGTTTTTAAGCTGTAGTAGTTTTAGGCCACATCAAACGTTTTTAAGTTGTAGTAGTTTTAGGCCATGTCAGAAGTTTTTAAGCTGTAGAAGTTTTAGGCCACGTCAGGCGTTTTAAGCTGTAGTAGTTTTAGGCCACGTCAGACTTTTTAAGCTGTAGTAGTTTTAGGCCACGTCAGGCGTTTTAAGCTGTAGTAGTTTTAGGCCACGTCAGACGTTTTAAGCTGTAGTAGTTTTAGGCCACGTCAGTCGTTTTAAGCTGTAGTAGTTTTAGGCCACGTCAGACGTTTTTAAGCTGTAGTAGTCATAGGCCACGTTAGACGTTTTTAAGCTGTAGTAGTTTTAGGCCACGTCAGACGTTTTTAAGCTGTAGAAGTTTTAGGCCACGTCAGATGTTTTTAAGCTGTAGTAGTTTTAGGCCCCGTCAGACGTTTTAAACTGTAGTAGTTTTAGGCCACGTCAGACGTTTTTAAGCTGTAGAAGTTTTAGGCCACGTCAGATGTTTTTAAGCTGTAGTAGTTTTAGGCCCCGTCAGACGTTTTAAACTGTAGTAGTTTTAGGCCACGTCAGACGTTTTTAAGCTGTAGTAGTTTTAGGCCACGTCAGACGTTTTAAGCTGTAGTAGTTTTAGGCCACATCAGACTTTTCTAAGCTGTAGTAGTTTTAGGCCACGTCAGACATTTTTAAGCTGTAGTAGTTTTAGGCCACGTCAGACATTTTTAAGCTGTAGTAGTTTTAGGCCACGTCAGACGTTTTAAGCTGTAGTAGTTTTAGGCCACGTCAGACGTTTTTAAGCTGTAGTAGTTTTAGGCCACCTCAGACGTTTTTAAGCTGTAGTAGTTTTAGGCCACATCAAACGTTTTTAAGTTGTAGTAGTTTTAAGCCATGTCAGAAGTTTTTAAGCTGTAGAAGTTTTAGGCCACGTCAGGCGTTTTAAGCTGTAGTAGTTTTAGGCCACGTCAGACGTTTTAAGCTGTAGTAGTTGGATTTGATGGTTGGAAAATAGTAGAGGGCAAAGAAAGGCTGCTAAACGCTATCGCTGCTAAACGTGGCTAAAACGTGCATTAACGCCAATACAAAACGCCCGTTTTTAAAGCTTCTTTTTCCTGGTGTCAGAACTGGCTTTGCAGCTCATTTTTTCAAACGCCCCGTGTGCATGAGGCCTTATAGTAAACATTGCATTTTTACAAAACACAGCATCAGAGCCCTCACACCTCACAGTAAGTAAGGTATAATTAGCCAATCAGAAGCTCAAAGTGTATCTGGATTTCTGACAGGACCAAATTTTTTTATTTTTTTGTGCTTATAGAATAGAACAGATTACAGAACAGATAAGAAAATATTTTCATTTTTTATCTATACCCAAAATTTAAAGATAATTTCCACATTGTATTTAAATTTTTTTCTAGCTGACTCCTATGAGTACTGACTACTATGAACAGTAGTTTGTTTACATTTACTTCCTTAAATTCTGTGACATGTAGTCACTATGCCCTGCCACACATTTCACAGAGCCTGCCATCTGACCGACAGAGGAGCTGAGAGGAGGAGTTTCCGGAGGCGGAGTCAGTACAGAAATCACTGCTTGCAGGCAGCATAGTACCTTGGGATATGTAGTCCTTAGAAATAGAGGAGAAGCTGAAAAGCATGCAGGGAATCCAGGAAGTTGTGGAAAGAGGTGGCTAGCAGGCAAGCAGCATTCATAATATGAAAGGAGATTTTTCAGGTGAGTTTATATTGGATTGTCAATAATACCTATTGTTTATATTGTTATTACAAGTGCATGCTGTGACCATAGAACATAGAACAGACCAAGAGATAGCAAATAGTTAATAGTTAAGAGTTTATATACCATATTTATCTGCGTAAACAAAAACTTTTTTCCCCCTGAAAATAGAGTGCAAAGAATGCGCTGATAAATACGGTACATTTTAAAGTCAAATGCCTGGCACCATCATTTTTAAGGTTTTAAAGGGCTTAAAAAGTGTATACCTCAGTGCTGTAGTAAGATAATTTTTGATCTCTACAAAAAGCTTTTAGCTTTTAGTTTCCACGAATAGAACAGCTCCCGCTGTACTTCCAGACCCCTGCTGACACCCCCCGCTGACACCCCTGTCTGTGCCCTGTCTGTGCTTGGCCAGATTTGGGATTTAATGTGTATGGATAACTACTACATTTACTTTGTATTACTTGTAAAGGTTACAGAATTAAAGCGGAGTTCCGGGCACAGAAAAACATTTTCACTAAACATACCCCCGGGACAGTCAGGGCTAGTACATTCCACAATGGCTAGCCTCTGATCTGTCCCGGTTCGCACTTACCTTTTAGAATGCATTAAGGTAAAAAAAACTTGAGTCTTTAGACTTAAGTGATACAATTAGGTAATACAATTTTAGTGTATGTCTGGCCAAAAATGTATTCTAGCCTCTTTACCTCCGCTCACATTGCTGCTACTGCAGCAATGTGGCTCGTTATCGTCCAGCGACGTAGACCTACGTCGCTGGACTCCGCCCCTTGTGGGCGGCGCGCGCGCACCGCCGGAGGCTCGCTCCCGCTGTTTTCAGTCATGCTAAGAAAACTCTCCAGCAATACACACCAAACTAAGCATGTGCAGCCCGTCTCCTGGCTCTGTAAATATCAGGTTGATTTTTGATGACAGTGAAAAAAGGGTGGGATCAGAGAGACAGGCTCAAACAGCCTTTATACCCAATGCAAAGGATTAACCCCTTAGGTTCCACGGTGAGTATAACAAGCATGCTTTACTGCATATACAGACTGATTTGTACTGCTGTCAGTTTAGTAACACTTTAAGTGGTTAAATAAAACCACAGTTACAGTTAAAACTTCATTCCGTCAGGTAAGAAACAAAAATTTTTAATCTATCACCTTTGATCTTTCTCCTCATCCTGGTCTAAATCAATTGTTGATTTGTTCCTATTAGCCATTAGAAAATGAAAGGCAAATTTCCAAAACTCTAGATTTCAAATGCAATATTACACGTGTATGACTAGCGTTACACGTGTATTGAATTTTCTGTGAGCTGCTCTGTGCTTTAATAGCAGTTACAATAAAAAAATGATTCATTTTTGTACGGATCATTAGCAATGTGTGAACAGGTGGGTGGAGCCAGAAGCAATAAGAGTGCAAAGAATCACTAAATGTAAATTAATTATAATTCTTCATTGGAAAATGAACATTGTACACCCAATCAGTAGATTTTTGTCTTTTGATGTTCAGATTTTTATAGGATGAAAAAGATACATTTATCCTGAATTCCTGCCACACATGAAAATATGCTGGTAAAATACAGTACATACTGTATATGTGAAGGGTATGTTTGAGATGCGTCTACCATGTGTTTTTCTTATACCATGTGTTTTTCTTATACCATGTGTTTGGCATACTTTTGCCATGCATCCACATGAACTGGTTTGGAGTAATAAATGAAAAACCACAAAATGTTCGCATACTGACCTTAACTGATTTTGAAGTATGCAGTCCCTTAGTTGGTAAAGGATTTGTAGATCTGTTCAGCACACTCTTCTGCCATAGAGGACTGCCATATCACAACCTGACTTTTCTTAATCACAGTTAAGCAATACCACTTGGTCACCTCCCTGTCCTCAGCCGTTTGGTTAAAGAGGAACACCACTTCTAACCTCCCCCAAATCTTTCTATTTTTGTACAGAAAAAAATTAAATTTTTTCCTTCTCTTACCTCTATAGCTGGGTTCTTTACTAAAATATACCCACGCACCCAGCAATCCAGTTGTGTTCTGTAGGAATCTGTTGGTACACACCCAGTCCAATGACGTGTCGTCTGCTGACATCATCAGGGGCCACCTGTCCGTTCCAAGTTTTTGCAGCTGGCACTGTGACGATGCACATGGGCCACGCCTTGTCATCAGGGGGCCGACTGCAAAAACCAGTAAGAGACAGCCAGCCCCTCCCCCAATGGCATGGCTCATGCCAGAGGCATAACTAGAACCTTCAGAGCCCCGGTACAAGAAACCGTGAAGGGCCCTCCGGCCACTGGCTTGAGCCCTTCCCTTCGCGCCTGCGGCTCTTCCCACTGATCCTGGGGCCCCTTTACTTTAGTTGCGTGGCCTTTTATTACGGTCCCGCAGTGGGACCCTTTCACAAGTTCTGCAGTGGGCCCCCTTCCTGCCATCTTGGGGCCTCCCCACGGTGGGGGGAATGCCAGGGCCCGGTCGCAAGCGTGACCTTTGTGATTCTGGAAGTTCACCCACTGGTGTCAGTAGTTTTTATTTTTTGGTATTTTAATTGTATTATTTTTTATAATTTTATTTTATTTGTTTACAATGTCACTGACTATGACTCTGTCCATTCAGAAAAAGAAAGAGCTGATAAATTACATATTTAACGACCCCCTTCCTGGTTCTCTTTTGTGACACATCCCCTGCAGCAGCCGGCAGGAGAGGGGAGGGAGCACAGTGTGGGGGGGGGGGGGACCAGGGGAGCACACAGGGGCACAGAGACAGCCGAATACCAGTGAACTACCAGTGCAGCTACAGGAGGAAAAAAGAGAACAGTGATTTTTCTTCATGCTGCCCCCCGCCACCCCTTCTATCCAGATGTACAGGGGGAGCCGCACAGACCCCCTGGAGCATGGGGCCCGGTTGCAATTGCAACCCCTGCAACCCCTGTAGTTACGCCCCTGGCTCGTGCACAGTAGAGCACCCCATGGCCTCCTCTATGGCAAGCATGGTGTAAGTATCCCAGGAGGCTGCATGCAACAAATACATAATTTTCACCTAGATGCAAAACCAGGAAGTGATGGGAAAAAATTTATAAATATCTGATAATGTTATAAGAGGGGATGGGGGGGGGGGGTTGAGGGAATGTTGGTGCAGAGGGTAAAGATCTGCTGTAAATAGCAGGAGCACAGTGATTACATCATCAATCTACTCCTTCCTTTTGTCTCCTATCATTAGATTGACCATTGTGCAATGCAGCTGAGCCTGATTGGCTCACAGTGCTTCCCTATTCCTATTGTAAGTTGTGCTTTACAGGGCATTATAGGAAGCTGATATAAATACAGATTCTGGGACTTATTCTAGATACATTTAAAAAGACATGTAATGATCTTCTTTAATGGGTTCATACCAGTGTTATATTATGCTATTTAATATCTGCCTGGAGTTCAACTTTAAAATTAAACAGGACATCCAGTAACAGATCGCAGTGGGATGCATTGAATATAAGAACAAGCATTTTGCCGAGCCAGACATGAATGAGGTTTGATGTACAAAATGAAACAGCAGACATTTGTTCTGGAGAAATGTACAATAAATGTAGGGTGTCCTACATAATGTGACATCTTGGGGCCTCAGCGGTGTGCCCTATATGAGCGTTGAGATGTGTGGTGAATAGGGCAGGTAGAATCGGGGAGAAGAAGGGTGAATCGGCAGGTATCCCTGTCTAATGTGTTTCTTCGCCAGCCAAGAAGGATGGGGGAGACTGAAAATTGCATCTCTAGCAGGACCTGTCAGAGGCCAGCAAAGAGTAATGAGTGCAACGGTTCCCTTCATTAACATAAAGTCATTTACTTGATCAATGGTCCCCCAGCAGTAAACAACAATCTTTAATCCATAGACGAGCTGATTGGCTTTTGCCATCTCTGGAAGCCGAGAGCACAGCGATCCGCCTGACAATAAGGGAAGAAAAATGTTAGCTCCTACCCCACAGCCGAGCACAGCCTGGAAAATTAAAAGGGGGGAGGCAAGCGAGGGAGAGAAGGGGAGATGGATGATAGAGAGAGGGAGACGGGGGAGTGAGGGAAACTGCATTTCCAGGGAGAGACAAGGAGAACAAAAACAATACAATAAAAAAAAGTTATAAAATGGAGAGAGCCTCCAATAATATCTCGGCTTCGGTACAATATTGTTCTACAGTGATTGACCTTGGGGTAGTATACACCTTGTTACGCTCCTAATCCAATTTGAATCAAATAACTAAAACAGATGAGTGAATTGTCCCATGAAAAACCCTTAAAATTGGTTAATTCTTTACTTGTGACAAATTTCTAATCTCTTAGAACGATGCATAGCAGTCCCTGGTCCTAATCTCATTTCCTAACTACAGTCATTGACACTAGCACCAATGGTGACCAGACATTGATTAATCTACCATAATGTATTTGGATTGAAACAGAGAAATCAGACCTAATCAACGTTAGCAGGGAGTACATACTAAAATATACCGGGAGTACATACTAACAATAAGGTCAGAATTGAACCCCCGAAGGCATAAACACCAATCACTGTGGCATGTGGCCCAAGATATAGATTTGTTACTATGCATCGAGTACTGCGTACATGGCCAATGGCCTGGGAGCCACATGCCACCCGCTTGATCTTTTCTTGCAGCACTCTTGGGTTGGGTAAAATGTTTGATGATGGATTTTATATCTTCTATCTCTCTTCCTAAACCTATCTTATATTTGGACTTTACTGCTGCTACACATCCTATTGGAAGGAAGGAATATCTATAAGACCGTAATGTTCGACCTCTCCTGGCATTCTTACGTCTAATTATTACAACTTTTATATTATTTCACTTTGGTGCTTTTCTTCCCTTATGTAGAGAAAACTGGTCTAGCTAATCGGGTATCAGGAAATTTTTCTGTAAAAGCTGTTGAGAAAGAAAAATGTTCCCACATAATTCGTTATTTTTCATATGGGAAAGTGTCAAAGCAATTATTCATTAACCATCTGTTTGATAAGGGTAACTAGGCTATCTACATCATGATTGCTGTTTTCACTGCCTTATTGAAGGCCAACTCATACTTCTATTACTGTAGTGCTATTTTGTATGGGCATCTGTGGTTTGAATTGTTAATGGACAACCTCTATGATACTCCAAGGCTTGAATTCTCTGACGCGGTTTGCATCTCAGTACCCTCCTACAAGACCATAACAAGTTCACTTTTCAATTATTTGTTGATGTGACATTAGTGTAGAATATGTTTGGAGAGAAGCATACAGATCTTATGCCACTAGAGATTCCATGACATCATGTGATTTGGCTTGCGAGGAAACACGTAAAAATAAAATATCAGGTTTAAGTTCTTTGAGTAAGGGATTCAGAAATATTAATGTGTAAAAGAAACACGTTTTATTGCATATCCTATGTGCAAAATTAAATTTGTGAAGAAAATCATCAAGCCTTGGCACAGTGCCGTGTGATAAAAATCAAGTTTGATGGAAATGGTTACTGTTAGAAACCGTTTGTTAGAAACTGCTAATTGGCTAATACGCATGCACGAATTAGCTCCCGTTAGCGACTGCTATATGGCTAATACGCATGGGCGAATTAGCTCCCGTTAGCAACCGCTATTTGGCTAACGCGCATGCATGAATTAGCCAATGCGCACGTCATGCGTTCTCACGTTTGCACGCACTGAACCAGACATTTTGGCGCCAAAGAAGGCCTATTTAAAGGCAGCTGATGCACTGGCACTTTGCTGTCTTGTCTTCAGCTCTTGCCGTTGTTCCTGAACCTGTGACCTGATTTCCTGTTGACCTTTTGGCTTGTTCCTGACTCCGCTCGTCTGCTGCCCGTCCTGACCCCTGCTTGTTTGACCATTCTCTCAGATCTCCCTTGTCTGTTTACCTGCCTTCGGACCTTGACCGGTTCTCCCTTGGTGGGGCGACCCTGAGGATTACGACCTGGTATCCACACGCAGCGAAGTCCATCCTCACCACCAGAGGCTCTGGCGAAAACCGGTGGTTACTTAGATTCCGCACCTCAGGCTAGCCTGTGTCACTTACCTTGGGGGTTCCCGTCCAAGCTCCGCCCTCTAGCGAACAGTTACTATCCTTACTGGATGAGTCTAGTTGATCCTATAAAAAGCTGTCAACCAATGTGGATTTGCATACATGTAGACAAAAGTCTAGATGATTGAAGCTACAATAAGCAAAGATAGTATAAATCAGGTAGGAGCTTGGGCATGTTTGAGTTTGTACGGGCCAGATCCCGCCAGAAAGCCGACACTGCACTCCACTATTCACAGGCAGTAAGACATTTCCCGATCCACAGCTGCACAAATCAGGAAATTTCTCACTGCCTGTGATTAGTCGAGTGCAGTGTCGGCTTCCTGGCGGCATCGGTCCCGTACGAACTCAAACACGCCGGAGCTCATCTCTAGTCTAAATACAAGAGGCATGTGTATTCTTACTTGAATCTTGGTGTGTTTTGTACATTTCTTCCAGATCTCTGAAGAGATCCAGTGTGAAGTTTTGCCTCTGTGCAGGAAATTTCTGTAAAAAAAGACCGGTCACTGCTGCTTCTCTCTTCATCTGCAGGTTGATTGGTCTTGTATCTGCTTCCTCCCTAGGTGGCTGCAGGCAGCCTGTAGAGCAGGGGTGTCAAACTAAATTTAATCGCGGGCCGCATCAGCATTATGATTGCCCTCAAAAGGGCCAGTTGTATCTGTAAGCCTAGATGTCAAGAGCATCCCCTACCCTTACATAAGATGTTAAGAGCCTCTCCACCATCAAAAGTTACGTCCCCCACCCTCCCTTACATCGCAGTGCACCTCCCTTACCTTGTGGTGCTGCTGGGAAGAAGCTGGAGGCATTGCTGGAAAGCAGAAAGTATAAGGTCTGGAGGAGGACTGGAGCTCTCCTGCAGCTACAGGAGAGGTGCGAGGGCCACATAAAGTGGCCTGGAGGGCTGGATTCGGCCCGCGGGCCTTGTGTTTGACACCTGTGCTGTAGAGGGTAGAGACTACTGTGTCCTTCTCACAGCTTTGTTCTCTCCATAAGCTCTGTGCACCACAGAGATAGTGTCACTGCTACTTTAACAGGATATTTTCTGGTATGGCAAAGATATTTGGTGGACACAAACTGGATTTATAAACTTTGTGGCTCTTCATGAATATATTTAAATGAAAGTTTTTGTGCCTGGAGTTCAGCTTCATGAAACTGTTACAATAGAATATAATAGAATTTTAAATATAATTACATTTCTTAAAGAGTAAACTGGAGCCCAGTTGACAATTCAGCTCCTAATGAGTTAAATCACCAATTGGTGCTAGAGCTCTACCTGCAGGCTCTTCCCAAGTGTAGTTCTTTCTTTGCCCCCCACTGTCACCTTTAGGGCCGTTTCACACCTAACGCAGTTTGATGCAGTTGGCTACATTTGGATGCATTTGAACTGCACTCCAACTGCATAGGCAACCCAAAATCAAGGTAATTATATGGGCATAGTTCACATCTTTGCAGTGCAGTTCAGCGCAAAAAGTAGAGCATGCTGTATTTTTCTGCACTGCAAATGAAGGGAACACGCTTCAAACACACCACACGACACCCTTTAAAGACAAGAAAGCCAAGCCCAAAAACGTATATAAAAATGCATTGCAAACGCAAAATACATACAAAACGCGCATCAAGCGCACATCAAGCATGTTTCAAATGCATGTAAACATGCAGTCAAAAATGTGCAGTTATGTGCAGTTTCTGGTGTGAATGGCTTCCTTATCACCTTATGATAGGTCTCAGGGATTGTATTAGAAATACAATCTTTGTATCCTGTTATGCTGGTCTTCAAGCCAGCTTAGAATATAGCTGATTTCTCCTAAAATGTTTGAAATTCAAGCCATGGGTTTTCCCATTGACTTCACCCTCCTTGACAAACTACGATTTGAAAATCAAGGAAGCTGGGCAGGAAATTCATAGCTAAACAATGGCTGCAGCCAATTAGATGCAGTCACTCTTTGGGTATTCTAAAAGCCAAGGAGGCAATGGCTGTCAGGATTCAATAACCAGCAGGAAAGATTTCCCCATCCTTGCTATTTGGCGTGGATTGGGGAATCGACTGATTTTTATTTTTCAGCTCAGGGGATGAATGAAAGAAATCCAGACATATATATATAGCAATCCATATAATGCATGACTATTTGAAAGTCTCATCAAATAACCCATTTTACTTTTGCTGTATTATGTGCAGTCTCTTTCATAATTACCACAGAAGGTGGTTTGAGCCAAAAGCTTAGGTGCAAAGATCTGAATTTTGGGTAGATGAGTGTTTAATAGGTGTCTAGCATTCCCCCTGATGACGCACTCTGATGCAAAACGCATTGGGAGGGGCTTGAACTTGTGACGTCATCACACTCGCTAAGGAGGCTTAGCGGCAAGGCATCTGTGGCTTTGTGCATATGTTCTGCTTTTATTATGTGAGTACCTGTCTTTGCTTTTAATAGATACATACCTAGCGGTTTTCACACTATGTGTGGCCTCTGTTTCTTCTTCCAATGTGTTTGATGTAAACGGTCTGCCTGGGTCTGTTACCTTGGTGCTGCTCAGCATGGCAAACCCATAAGGATTATCGCAGGGTACCTAGAGGCGTTTGTCATGTCACATGCTATAATGATCTCTGTTACTTGAGATCCATAGTATCTGGTAAGAGGCCCATCTGTGGTGGAAGGCACGAGATCGCATGGAGTGTTTTCTCGCACCATTATTCACGCTGCTGTGGGTGAATCCAGGAACCTGCACATTCCATTAATCTTGGTGGTTGGACTTTTTGCTGTCTTTGAAAGTTTACTTATATATATTATATATATATATTGATCGTTTTCATATGCAATTTATATTCGACTTTTGGATTGTTCACAAGTATATGACTGGCAGTACTTAACTGCAGGTTTATCTGGTAGAGCACTTGTTTCTATATATATACAGATATGTGAATACATGAACAGTTACAGCCTCTGATAGGATGCAGTCACTATTTGGCCAATGTTTTTTCACCAAAGCCAAATGGTACCAGCAGAGTAACAATGGCACTTTTCCACTGCAAGTACCGGCTCGGCTCTACTCGGCCCTGCTTGGCCCTTCTTGGCCCTTCTTGGCCCGGTTTGCTTTTCCACTGCTGGTACCGCATGGTATGGTGTTGGAACGGTTCGGTACGGTACGGTATGGTTTGCTATTCCACTAAAGTAGTACTAAAGTTAAGTGGGTGGGATAACAACGGGGTGGGTGGGATTCTCTGACCAATCAGTGGCTAGTAGTGACTGCATGCAAAGGATTGTGGCATATGGTACCGGGTATGGTACCTCTTGGAACCACAATCGAGGTGGTACTGTTTTTGAGAGCCATACCGTTCGGTTCCATGCAGTGGAAAAGCGCCGCCGTACCATACCGAACCGTTCCTACACCATACTATGCGGTACCAGCAGTGGAAAAGCACAAAAGCGAGCCGAACCGTTCGGTTCCATGCAGTGGAAAAGCACCACAAAAGCTTGAATTTGAGCCGATTCAGCAGGAATGGGCCCAAGTTCCAACCATTTATGGCCAGCTTAAGTTCTACCCTGTGACTTTATAATAAAGCAGCAACAACAGTAGACTGATGAGCTCAACAATCTACTCATGCCTCTCCCGAGGAAATCATTGTTAGCTAGACAGCCCCGCATATAGTAATCAAGCCTTATTGGCTTCCAGTTCTGCCCTTCCCAGTCTGAGCCTATGGTGAAGGGGATTACAGAAGGCCGTTATCAAGACAGATTCAGGTAAATATTCCAGCTGTATGTTAAAATATGTTTCATGATTTTTAAATGAATGCTAACTCAATGTGTTTTTATATCTACCTGGAGTTCAGTTTTAAGATGGCTTGGGTAAGTAAAGCCTCGTACACACGCACCGATTGTTGGCCGACCGATCGGCCGTCTTTTGTCTATTGTTGTTGTGTTGGTTGAAATGTGCTCTAGACTGCACACAAATTTTCTCAGCCAACAACAACCAACTTCAGAAATGATGTCATGTGATGGTTTACTTTCCGTGTGTTTTTTTTTTCTCTGAGCATGCCCAGTCTTGCTCATCTGATGTTTGTCTGCCGAAATCTGTACTGACTGACTAAAAATCGGCGGTTGTGGTGACGGCCAACAAAAATTTTATAGCATGCAGACCAGATTTTGTTCGGCCGAAAAGTCGCAGTCGGTTGTCGGAATCATCATACTAACAAGCCGACAATCGGCCGATCGGACGATGGCCGAAAATTCACGGCCAACAATCGGTGCGTGTGTACGAGGCTTAAGCAATGCAATGTTGGTCGGCCATTTTGCTGTGATAGCCAGCCATCTTGATATAGTCTACAAACAACTTGCAAACAGTTCTGAAAAGAAAAGTGTCTGGGTTATCACTTTTAAATAATGGGTTTACTTCTATGTTTAGCAGGCCAGCACCACCCTGTAAGTTAGAGCAGTTTAATGAACGCTGTGTTATGCAGGTGGCAGGTGCGACACTAGCAGAGAGAGCCGAGTGGATATAAACAGCCTTAGAAGCACAAAAAGTGATTAGGAGGGAGGCAGGATGGTGAAAAATGAATGTTGGGAGCAGAGTAATTTGCCGGCTATCCAAGGTGATAGATGGTGCAGGCGGGTAATCAATGCTTGGAGTCCGTGCCGAAGGGAAATGGAGCAATATGTGGAGTACAGCTTGCTCTGGAGGCGGAGGGAGAGCAGCCGGGGGAATGGAGGGAAAGAAAAATGTTTTCTCCGTTGACCAGCCTTGTGCCGGTACTGGCCGGGAAGGGATTTCAATTATCGGACTGTTCCCAGAAAACCCTCATAGCTCATAGGAACAGAGCCGGGGAGAAGATGAATGAGAAAGACGGCGACTTCAATCTGCTGTATGAGACGTGCAAATCCTGTGTCTGTAATTCACAGTTACCGCCTCCTTGCCAGAAACCTCTGTACTGTGAATACAGCAAGATTCTGAGCATGGCCGCCATCCTGTCTATGTATATAATCTATGTTACATGGTATTATATATTTCTTCTAAGGCTGAACTTGCTAAGAAGTAGTCTTTCATCTGATCCAATATAAACACAGTGCTGTGATTTTATATATATGTTTTTTACAAGTGTTACTTTACACAGCGCAGGTTTGAACCTGTTTGCTATCAGCCAATACAAGTAGTTACATATGTAATACACACTCACCGGGGACTTTATTAGGTACATCTGTTCAATTGCCTAGTAACACAAATTGCTAATCAGCCAATCACATAGCAGTACTTCAATGCATTTAGGCATCTAGACATGGTGAAGACGACTTGCTGATATTCAAATTGAGCATCAGAGTGGGGAAGAAAGGGGATTTAAGTGCCTTTGAACATGGCATGTTTGTTGGTACCAGACGGGCTGATCTGAGTATTTCAAAAACTGCTGATCTACTGGAAATTTTACATGCAACCATCTCTAGGGTTTACAGAAAATGGTCCGTAAAAGATAATATATCCAGTGAGCCGCAGTTGTGTGGAGGAAAGTGCCTTGTTGGTGTCAGAGGTCAGAGGAGAATGGGCAGGCTGGTTTGAGATGACAGAAAGGCAACAGTAACTCAAATAACCACTCATTACAACCAAAGTATGCAGAATACCATCTCTGAACACACAACACATTGAACCTTGAAGCATATTGGCTACAGCAGCAAAAGACCACACCGGGTGGCACTCCTGACAGCTAAGAACAGAAAACTGAGGCTACAATTTGCACAGGCTCACCAAAATTGGACAATAGAAGATTGGAAAAACTTTGCCTGGGCTGATGAGTCTCAATTTCAGCTCTGAAATTCAGATGATAGGGTAAGAATTTGGCATAAACAACATGAAAGCATGGATCCATCCTACCTTGTATCAATGGTTCAGGCTGGTGGTGGGGGTATAATGGTGTGGGTCATATCTTCTTTGCAAACTTTGGGCCACTTAGTACCAATTGAGGATTGTTTATGCGCCATGGCCTACCTGAGTATTGTTACTGACCATGTCCATCCCTTTATGACTACAGTGCACCCATCTTCTGATGGCTCCTTCCAGCAGGATAATGCACCATGTCACAAAGCTTAAATCATCTCACCACTGGTTTCTTGAACCTGTGAACTAGTGAACAAGCACGCTGTTGATCGTGTGAAACCATTTCCATTCTGTCGTACCTTGTATCCAGATTTGTACAATAAATCGTTGCTACTATAAAGTCATTGTTTGGTGTGCGGCTACTTTTCCTTCATGTTTTGTTACCTGGTGGTGAATGGCAATCTGAGGTCCAGCGCCCACGGTGGATTGTGGATATAGATACACATGAGCGGTGTACATCTTCTTTCCAGTATTTTGGTTTTTATTGAACATGACAATGAGGTCACTGTACTTCTGTGGCCTCCACAGTCATCAGATCTCAATCCAATAGAGGACCTTTGGGATGTGGTGGAACAGAATATGCGCATCAGCCAACAAATCTGCAGCAACTGCCTGATGCTATCATGTCAATATGGGCCAAAATCTAGTTGAATCTTTGCCATGAAAAATTAGGGCAGGTAAAAGGGCTTTAAAGCGGAGTTCCGGCCTCAAAATTGACATAATCGATTTTGGGCCATCCGCTTGCTCTAGGTCACCTGAAAAATAAATGGATAGTTACAATTTTTTTTTTTGTTTACTTACCTTGTTATTGAAGAAAAATATACTCACCTTTCTTCCACTTCCTCCCTCTGCGGCCGCGTCCCGCGCCGTCACTTCCTCCTTGCATTGATTCCTGGGAGCTGAACGTCATCGCTCCCAGGAATCAATGCGCCTGCACCGGCCCCGCTCTTCATTTCCGGTGCGGGCGCGTCATTCCCTGCTAAACAGCTTCTGGGCATGCCCAGAAGCTGTGGAGGGATGACGCGCCCGCACCGGAAGTGACGAGCGGGGCCGGTGCAGGCGCATTCTGGGAGAAGAGGACACGGAAGAGGACGCAGAAGAGGACACGCTGGCTTCAGCTGCCCACATCCAAGATGGCAGCGCTGGAGAAGAAATTTTCAAGGTAAGTATTTCTTCTAAAAGGTAAGTGCGACCTGGGACAGATCAGAGGCTATCCATTGTGGAATGTACTAGCCCTGACTGTCCCGGGGGTATTAGCTAAATTTCACCCCCCGAGGCCGGAACTGCGCTTTAAGGCAAAAGGGGGTCCAACCCAGGACTAGCAAGATGTACCTAATAAAGTGGACGGTGGGTATTCATCATCCATAAATAAATCCCATTGTATTAGAGATTCTTTTCCAGTGCAACATCGGAGGACACTTGAAGCAGAAAGTTTTCCAATGCCTTCTTGTTCCATGCTTATTCAGTAAAGGTAAGATAGTACTGAAAGTACGGTAACCATAGCTAGTTCAATAGACATACACTGAACAGATGCCAGGTGACAAAAGATGCTATAGAGGGTCTGGCTGCTTGGAATCAATTGCGTTTTGCCAGCCTAACAATCAGTACATTAATATATGATGTACTTCTTTAACCATAAAATACATCTTAATAGGCTTGCTGCTTTGGATAATTGCTGACTATATCCTAGAATATGACACCCAGCCAAGGAGCCAATGAATTTAAAAATGGCAGGTGGCAATCAAATTATTTGAGCCTTGCTATTTTATTTTGTCTCCTAAACCATGTGTCTTGTTTCTTTACATTGCTTGTTGTCACCTTTTGCAATATGGTTCCTAACTTTTAAATGACTTTGTCCGCCCCAGCAGTAACCTGTTATTATTATCCTATATAAATCCCCTGTGACTGTTCTCATTACGCTTTGCAATTCATTCTGTCTTATAGAAGCCATTTATTAAGGTAAAGTTACAATGAATACAGAGGGGGTCGCTGTGTCAGGGTTCATGAGGTCAAAAGGCCTAAGCATACCAGCTACTCCACTTTATTTAATGTGTACATCTAGAAAAACAAGTAAAACACTGTAGAATCTATATGCGAAAACTGTCAAACTGACACAAAATTGCAATTTTATTCAGGCAGTTTTGTTATCCATAAACCCCCTTCCCAGATCACTTCGCACAGTAGGCGAAAACCTTAACCACTTGCCGACCGGTCACGTTGACCGTACTGAGGCAAAGTGGCTGGACTCCTCCCCCTGTAGGCGGCGCTCGCGCGCCACCGGAGGCGCGCTCCCGCTGTTTTCAGTCACAGCGGGAGTCGGGCCAGGGGAGGAGCGGCGGCGATCGCCGCTGCTCTTCCCCGATCGTCGGGGAATCCAGTTTGGAGATCCGCCCGCTTGTGTAAACAGAGCGGGCGGATCTCCTAAGTGACAAGGAGTGACAGATTGCAGGGTTCAGCATAGCTGAACATGCAATCTGTCCTTGGGTCACTCAGGTACCTCCCCCCCACACACGTTAGTAAGCACCTGGCATACATTAACCCCTCCCTCTCCAATAAAATTAACCCCTTCCCTGCCAGTGTCATTTTACAGTAACAGTGCATATTTATAGCACTGATTACTATAGAAATGTCACTGGTACCCCCAAAAGTGTCAAAAATGTCAGTCAAGGGTCCGATCTGTCCGCCGCAATGTCGCAGTCCCGCAAAAAAAATTGCAGATCGCCTCGTTAAAAAAAAAAACAACAAAAATGACAGAAATCTTTCCCTTAGTTAGTAAACGCAATAACTTTTGCGCAAACCAATCAAAATACGCTTATTGTGATTTTTTTTTACCAAACATAGGTAGCAGAAAACAAATTGCCCGAAAATGTAAAAAAATTTAGATTTTTACATTTTTTTGGGGGGGAATTTCATATAAAAAAATGTTAAAAATATTGTTATTTTTTCAAAACAAACGCTTTTTTTTTGTTTATAGCGCAAAAAGTAAAAATCGCACAGGTGATCAAATACCACCAAAAGAAAGCTCTGTTTGTGGGAAAAAAAGGACGTAAATTTAGTTTGGGTACGGCGTCGCACGACCGCGCAATTGTCAGTTAAATTTGCACAGCGCCGAATCGCAAAAAGTGGCCTGGACGTAAGACAGCAAAATCCTCCGGTGGTAAAGTGGTTAAGGTGGCTTTTCCCTATCTAGTTATTGATAACATTTCTTTATTGTCCACTGAGGGACACAGGAGGTTAGTAATTCTTAGACATGTGGGCTATACTGATGCCATCAGGCAGTTTGGACACTGACAGACAACTAAAAAGTTAAACTAGCCACCATATATTGCCACCTCCAACTGCTGCACCTCTGATTTTTGCTAGTGTCTCAGGTGGCGGGTTCTCCTTTAACTAATTTTTTTTTTATGATACAAATACTAATACACCATGGATATTTTTTTCTTTAGTATCTTCAATTAGGACTTAAACATGCAGCTTGGGCTAGCCCCTTCACAGCATCTATCTATATCAACATATCCTCAGCAACAGCTGTGCACGGGGGCACACTGCATTCTTTTTCCCACCTTTTAATCTGGAGGAAGGACCTTTCTGTTATGGCTCTTGTGTCTTTAATACCTTCATCCAAGACTTAGTTCTGCACTACTGTCCATCTACAGTGACCTGGTCACCTGCTACCCTCATCAGCACTAACAGCCTGTGTTTGTGAATACGTAAGGCCTTGTCTCAGTTGAACCTAGTTGCTCTCAACTACATGGTGCAGCATGCCCAGAGATGTATAGTAACTAAGTAGAACTACTTCACTACTGTACTTAAGTACCGAAAGGCGATATCTGTACTTTCCTAGAGTAGAATTTTTTTCTCCTACTTCCACTTTTACTTCACTACATTTTTTCGATGATTTCAATACTTCTACTCCGATATTTTTTTTTTGTGTGCTGCATAGTTACTCGTTACAATTATAAAAATTACCACTGCCAGAACTGTAGATGGCCGGTTTCATGAAGCTCAAAAAAATGTGTATAATGTCATGTGTACTTTTGACTTTTTTTTACTTCTTTCTTTAATAACTTTAACTTTACTAACTTTAACTTTAATAAACTTTTGACTTCTTTCTTTAATAACTACAGAACACAGTACTTGTACTTTTACTTTCAGTACTTGAGTAGCATTTTTTTTTTTTAAACTACCGGTACTTTTACTTTCAGTACTTGAGTAGCAAAATTTAAAAAAAAAACTACTTGCAATACTTAAGTACAAAAAATGTTGAATACTTTAGTACTTCTACTCAAGTCACTTTTTGATCAAGCACTTCCACTTCTACTCAAGTCACTTTTTGATCGAACACTTGTACTTTTACTCAAGTATGGGTTTCGAGTACTTTATACAACTCTGAGCATGCCTTTGCATAGATGCATAAGAGTACGGTCCCACTGCAACTGGTGACCTAAGTGCATACTCCTCATTTGTTTTTTGAGGGATCTTTTGGGGGGGGTTTTTACAACATAGATTCTGGGATTCCTATTACTAGTCATTCTATCCCTGGTCTTGTACAGCTTCCCAGGATGAGGCTGAGACCTCCCAAACAGTCACAAGACCTTTAATATCCACTTCATATTGTTTTATTGGTCTGTGCAGAATTAATCCAGCAATCTGCACACGAGGCGTAACTAGAACCTTCAGGGCCCCGGTGCAAGAAACCATGAAGGGTCACCCCCGGACCCCTGGCCGGGGGCCCTTCCCTTCAAGCCTGGGGCTCTTCCCATTGATTCTGGGGCCCTTTACTCTCATTGCAGGGCCCTTTATTACAGTCCTGCAGCGGGACCCTTTCACAAATTCTGCAGTGGGCCCCCTTCCTGCCATCTTGGGGACTACGCACGGTGGTGGAATGCCAGGGCCCGGTCGCAAGTGTGACCTTTGTGATCCTGGAAGTTCACCCACTGGTGTCAGTATTTTTTATTTTTTGGTATTTTAATTGTATTATTTTTTATCATTTTATTTTATTTTTTTACAATGTCACTGACTACTGTATGACACTCTCCATTTAGAAAAGGAAGGAGCTGGTAAATTACATATTTAACAAACCCTTCCTGGTTCTCTATTTTGACACATCCCCTGCAGCAGCCGGCAGGAGAGGGGAGGAAGCACAGTGGGGGGAGGGGGGACCAGGGGAGCACACAGGGGCCCAGAGACAGCAGAACACAAGTGAACTGGATAGGAGAAGTGGCAGGGGCAGCATACAGAGGAACCGATCTCCTCCATTTTCCTTGTACAGCTACAGGAGAATAAAAGGAGGACAGTGATTACTCTACATGCTGCCCCCCCGCCGCCCCTCCTATCCAGGTGTACAGGGGAGTCACACGGGCCCCCTGGAGCATGGGGCCCGGTTGCAATTGCAACCACTGCAACCCCTGTATTTACCCCCCTGGCACACAGGGGTTCCTAGTGCACTTTCTTTTCTCGAAATCCAATTGCAATCCTAGTGGTCCTCCACCACCCAGTATGCTTAAGGCCTCTATCACTATCTCTGATTCATTTGCGATGGTCTTTTGCAAGGATCTAAGTTGTTGTCTCACATTTTGGCTGTTCAAATGTGCAGAGCATGTTAGCTTTTTTTTTCCTGGCATGCCGAGGATTTGCAAGGGGTGCATTTTATCTATTCACCCATTGCCATTAAATTCCACTCTGGTTTTGCCCTTGACACAATTACAGTATTTATGAGGCCTCTAGTACTCAGAATAGCATAAATTGGAGGTTTTTCTGTTTTGTTTTTTTTTTTGCCACATCCCTATATCATAAATATATTGAGGATAGAATTTCCCCCATGAAGTGAGACTTTTAAGGTCCATAAAGACATGGATGAGCGAGTTTGGGGAGGAGAAATTTGACTGGCCAGCTGAGAGTCCTGACCTCAACCTAATAGAACACCTTTGGGATGAATTAGAGCGGAGACTGCGAGCCATGCCTTCTCTCCAACATCAATGCCTAACCTCACAAATGCGCTTCTGGAAGAATGGTCAACATTCCCATAGACACACTCCTAAACCTTGTGGACAGCCTTCTCAGAAGAGTTGAAGCTGTTGAGCTGCAAAGGGTGGGACAACTCAATATTGAACCCTACGGACTAAGACTGGGATGCCATTAAAGTTCATGTGTGTGTGTAAAGGCAGGCGTCCCAATACTTTTGGTAATATAGTGTATGTACAATTTTTTTTACAACAGATTAAAAAAAAAATACATGTACTGTAGACATTTAAAAGTACATTATAATTGCCATAACTCCCTCCTAATTTTGAGGGTCCCTATGTCTGGCATCTAATCAACTTTAAATCAGACTGCCAGCCTGTTCCTCTGTGCATTGTTATTTTTTTTATTTTTACCACAGGTTTCCCACTTGCCTCAACATGTTTCACAGGGCATAAGCCCGCTTCCTCAGGAGGACTTGGGAGAACACAATATCTACTAAATAACGTTGAAAAAAACATGTATACCATTTATTATACAGTACATATGTAGCAGGATTTCCAGGCATTGAGCCTGATGTGGGTCTGCCATTGTTACCGGTGACACCTTCAGCCCATTTAAGCTGAATACCCAACTGTGAGATTTGAGTCAAGGACCAATTCGGCATCTTTGGTTTGTTTTGTTTATTTGATATTGGGGATGGGAGAAGGGAATGAGTGGGATACTCCTCTGGCTCAACTAGGTACAAATGGGACACTTTGGAGAAAAATGCCTTTCAGCGCTGTCTTGACGCCAGCTGGATTATGACCAACGCTTGATAGCGCTTGAAAAACACTGACTTGCTGTACTGTACTTGAACTTGACTTGTGACACTCTGGTTAGCTCAAAAGTCCCGGACTGTACTGAAAATTGACTCCTGACGCCCTGGTTAGCTCAAAAGTCCTGAACACTGCTCCCTCCAGTCCTTCCTGACTGAGGTAGCTTCTGTATACTTCTTCTGCTGCTGCAACTCTCAACACTGTACACTGCACACTGCACACTTTTAACACTTCAGGGCCCAACCACTGGTGCCCCCTCTGTACTTCAGGATCCTGTCACTAGGCACCCCCCTCTACACATCAGGGTCTTCTCACTAGGCACCCCCTCTACACTTCAGGGTCCTCTCACTAGGCACCCCCTCTACACTTCAGGGTCCTCTCACTAGGCACCCCCTCTACACTTCAGGGTCTTCTCACTAGGCACCCCTCTACACTTCAGGGTCCACACACTGGCACCTCCTTTGCTCTTCAGGGTCCTCTGGCACCCCCTTTACACTTGTTCCTGCACCAGCTAGCTAGCTCCTGGATCCCTCTGACCTTCCCCGGAGTGGTCCCCTCTCTCTAGGCAGACCCCCAGGGGCAGTTTGCAGTACTCACAAACTGGGAATGCTTTCCTGAAACTTGACCCCTCTCTGCTTCGCTGGTCCTCGGCACACTGGATTCTCTCAGCTCAGCTCTCTGTCCCCTCAGGCAAGCCGCCTGTGACACCCGATTTCTCTGACAGGAGGAGAGACAGCCGTACTCTGCCTCCTGGGACTCTGCTTTCCGCCAAAGACACTGCGTCATGTGCTCCCCTCAAACTTATACCCACTCCCAGAATGCTGTGCGGCAGAATCTGCCTTGCTGGGGTAGATACAGGCCTGAGTAAACCATTGACTGCCCAATGATCAGAGATGTATAGTAACTAAGTAGAACTACTTCACTACTGTACTTAAGTACTGAAAGGCGGAATCTGTACTTTCCTAGAGTAGAATTTTTTTTCTCCTACTTCCACTTTTACTTCACTACATTTTGTCGATGATTTCAATACTTCTACTCCGATATTTTTTTTTTGTGCTGCATAGTTACTCGTTACTATCATAAAAATTACCACTGCCAGAACAGTAGATGGCAGGTTTCATGAAGCTCAAAACATGTGTATTATCAGCGCATACGAAAATAAAAGCTACTGTATGTATAAATAAAAGCTGCATTTCAAATAATAAAAAACAATATGATGTTCAAACTTTTGACTTCTTTCTTTAATAACTACATAACACAGTACTTGTACTTTTACTTTCAGTACTTGAGTAGCAATTTTTTTTTCAAAACTACTGTTACTTTTACTTTCAGTACTTGAGTATCAAAATTTTTAAAAAAACTACTTGCAATACTTAAGTACAAAAAATGTTGAATACTTCAGTACTTCTACTCAAGTCACTTTTTGATCGAGCACTTCCACTTCTACTCAAGTCACTTTTTGATCGAGCACTTGTACTTTTACTCAAGTATGGGTTTCAAGTACTTTATACAACTCTGCAAATAGCTTGGCATTGACCTTATTTGATTTCTGTGATTCTTTGTCCACTATGACGGTTGCATTATCTATTGATTGTGTGGAGTTTTCCTTATCCTAAAATTTAGCAACTTCAGTACCTTGGAGCCTCATGCGTCCATGACCTCTTCTAAAGCGGTAGTGTTAAAAGCATAGAAAAAAAAGAAAATTGAAGCAGAACATTTTCTGCAGAAAACATAAAATCTGGAACCCTTCACCCCCCCCCCCCCCCTTTACATCACACAGCAGATGGTAAGAAGAAAATAACATGCATGAATGCTATTTGCTCTCAAGTCCACTGACAGGTGGCCTATGGCAATAAGGACCTGGTCTGCTGCTTTGCAGTACAACACTCTGGAGTGTGTTGGAGCAATTAATATACATGACACCAATAATGAAGGAATGAAGGGGTGAGCTTGAGCCTATAATGCAGAATTGGCTTTAGAAAATGTTCAGCCATCTGAGAGTTTATGCAGGTGAGGACTGGCTAAAGTGGTGTTAAGTAAATTTGGCCTACTGAATGGGGCAACTTTGGATATTAAGCTCCCCAATTCTGCATCATAATGTGGGCTGCCAACAAACTTAATACCATCCCTACAACTATTAGGCTCCTCCAACGCTTGTTAATCCATGAGCTGAAATGATAGAGGGGAGAAACTGGTAATTATGTATTCAGGAGCGACAGAGGAATTGAGAAGTGTTTCATGCTTGGGTTCACCCCAGCTGTTAATTGAGTGATCTCGTTAAGAGAGCCTTTCAGCCTCTGACAGTTTCTCTAGCTAATTCCTTAATGGCCCCGGTAGTTAGCGGCCCTAGTTAGGTGAAGAAATGAAGGGGGGGAAGTTACAACTTTAATGGCTGCTTTCCGAGCTCTGACGCAGCCCCTATTGTGATACAGTTTATATTTAATCCTAATAGATTGGAGGCTAGGGGAATACATGAGGTGCGGGACCAGCAAGACATAAAACTCTATGCT
Source organism: Pelophylax lessonae (assembly GCF_965119305.1). Lineage (NCBI taxonomy): Eukaryota > Metazoa > Chordata > Amphibia > Anura > Ranidae > Pelophylax > Pelophylax lessonae. Next base: position 76,152,693 of record NC_138774.1, read on the forward strand.
ACTAGCACTAATTATTTTAACCCCTTAAGCAGTGAAAGTCTTCTCCAGTAAAGATGTTACTGTATAACCAGGGACAGGGGCGTAACTACAGGGGTTGCAATTGCAACCGGGCCCCATGCTCCAGGGGGCCTGTGCGGCTCCCTTGTACACCTGGATTGGAGGGTCGGCAGGAGCAGCATGTAGAGAAATCACTGTCCTCCTTTTTCCTCCTGTAGCTGCAGGAGGAAAATAGAGGAGATTGGTTCCTCTGTATGCTGCCCCCGCCGCTCCTCTTATCCAGTTCACTTGTGTTCTGCTTTCTCTGGGCCCCTGTGTGCTCCCCTGGTCCCCCCCACTGTGCTCCCTCCGTCCCCACTGTGCTCCCTCCCCTCTCCTGCCGGCTGCTGCAGGGGATGTGTCACAATAGAGAACCAGAAAGGGGTTGGTAAATATGGATGAAATGAATGAATGGACAGAGTCATAGTCAGTGACACTGTAAAAAAATAAAATAAAATGATAAAAAATAATACAATTAAAATACCAAAAAATAAAAACTACTGACACCAGTGGATGAACTTCCAGGATTGCAAAGGTCACACTTGCAACCGGGCCCTGGCATTCCACCACCGTGGGGAGGCCCCAAGATGACAGGAAGTGGGCCCACTGCAGAACTTGTGAAAGGGTCCCACTGCATGACTGTAATAAAGGGCCCCACAACAAGAGTAAAGGGCCCCAGGATAAGTGGGAAGAGCCCCAGGCTTAAAGGTAAGGGCCAGGGGTCGGGGGGCCCTGAATGGTTTCTTGCACCAGGGCCCTGAAGTCCTAGTTACGCCTCTGACCAGGGAGGTTATGATGGAAGAGCCAAGAGGAACCAAAAGTCACTAAATTACTGTGAAGTAGAGCATCACCTTTTTAAAAACATAAGACATATATGACATAACACTTTAGATAGCCAGGACCAAAGTGTCCCCCGGAATAGCAGTGTCCCATACTTCTCGTAGAAGGTGTTATCTTCACAAGTCAGAATCTGAATAATTACTGCAACAACAAATTACTCTGAATGTTCTTGGCTATTATTCTCTTTGGATAGCCCAACAGTTGTAGGTTACTATAGGTTGGTAGACCCTTTACACACTTGTGAATTTCTTTTTTTTTTACAATCCTTTGCCAAAGTTTTAATCAATAAAGTTTGTCTATGCTATGTATTGCTTTAGATTGCAAGCTCTTCTCTCAGCAACTCTTGACATTTGTATACGGTTGGGTCATCACAATAGTTACATGTTCATCACCCACAGGTATTCTGGCTGCCCAGTGAAGATGAAGTAAGGCAGGGTAGCAGTGAGAGAATATAAAACGTGATTGTTGTAAAGAGACAAAAAAGAAGCTCCAATACATAACAGATGACTTGTATGCGCTATTGCCCTTGTAATACTGCTATCTCATATTGCTAAAAGGCACTTCGGGGACACCTCCAGGAGCCCCTGACGACGTCAATACGTGTGACGAAACGCGTTGGGTGGACCCTCATTGGTGGATGTCCGGACGCATGTGCAGTTGAGGAGGACGGCGGCCATCTTTTTGGTTGGAACCACGCCAAGTGAACTGACCGCACATACACGCTGCTGCCACTCTGCTACAATGTGAGTTTCTCTCCTTTGCTTTAAAAAAAAACATATGTTTGATTTACCACACCATGAGAGGCATTTTTTCCTCTTTTTCATGAGAGAATACCAAAGGAGTTTAGTGGCTTAAGTTGGAAAACAGGATGTGGATGTGGAGTTGGAAAACAGGATGTGGATGTGGATTAGTTCGGTGTCTTTAGATCGATGCTTCACAGATTGTCACATCTGATGTATATGGCCCCTCTGATCTGTTGATCTGGTAAGGGTATTTTGGATACCTCTGTTGGTGGCGGATCTATTGCACCCCCTCACGCATCCCAGATTGTTGGTGTGGCTTCACATTGTCACGTGGAATATATCAATTCATATGGACTTTATTTATTTGCTTTTATGATTAGCGCTACATTTTTTAATTTATATGTATTTAGATTTTATCAGAATCATTTTTGTGTAGCTGCTCTTTTAATCATTTATTAAGAGTAATTTGTGGTGCATAGCGCAGCTATTCTTATATTATTTATTGACCTCCAGGACTCGGAGTATGATGACATTACAGCATGTAGCTCCTTCTGACGTGTTTCGTCAGAAATGATTTCTTCCGGGGCACGGGTGATGTCATTTCTCACTAAATGCATTATAGACGGCACTGTTCTGTTATATACTCCTGTAAGTGCATTTTAACTATTTTATTAAAAGAGTTTGTTGGATTTTACATTATTTGGAGTGCTTGGTTCCTTTTCTTTTTTAACAAGCATATACACGATGGGATGACCAGAGATGGTAGTTTGAAGTGGTGTTACCTCTTGGATGGCAATGGAAGCCTGACGCCTTGATGACAGTGGCTGCAATTGCATTGTACATTATATGACTTCTCTATAATCTGACAGTCATACAGTGTATTGAAAAAGTATTCGTACTCCTTGAACTTTTCCACATTTTGTCATGTTACAACCAAAAACGTAAATGTATTTTATTGGGATTTTATGTGATAGACCGACACAATGTGGCACATAATTGTGGAGTAGAAGGAAAATGTTAAATGGTTTTCAAAATTTTTTACACATAAATATCTGAAAAATGTGGCATGGAGCCAATACCAATTACAGCTGCACGTCTTTTTTACCAGCTTTGCACATCTAGAGAATGTAATTTTTGCCCATTCTTCTTTGCAAAATAGCTTAAGCTCCGTCAGATTGGATGGAGAGCATCTGTGAACAGCAATTTTCAAGTCTTGCCACAGATTTTCAATTGGATTTAGGTCTGGGCTTTGACTGGGCCATTCTAACTCATGAATATGCTTTGATCTAAACCATTCCATTGTAGCTCTAGCTGTATGTTTAGGGTCATCGTCCTGCTGGAAGGTGAACCTCAGCCCCAGTCTCAAGTCTTTTGCAGACTCTAACTCTTCTAAGATTGCCCTGTATTTGGTTCCATCCATCTTCCAATCAACTCTGACCAGCTTCCCTGTCCCTGCTGAAGAAAAGCATCCCACAACATGATGCTGCCACCACCATGTTTCACAGTGGGAATAGTGTGTTAAGGGTGATGTGCAGTGTTAGTTTTCTGCCATACATAGAGTTTTGCTTTTAGGCCAAAAAGCCACCAGAGCACCTTCTTCCACATGTTTGCTGTGTCCCCCACATGGCTTCTTGCAAACTGCAAACAGGACTTCTTATGGCTTTCTTTCAACAATGGCTTTCTTCTTGCCACTCTTCCATAAAGGCCAGAGTTGTGGAGTGCACGACTAATAGTTGTCCTGTTGACAGATTCTCCCACCTGAGCTGTGCATCTCTGCAGCTCCTCCACAGTTACCATGGGCCTCTTGGCTGCTTCTCTGGTTAATGCTCTCCTTGCCCGGCCTGTCAGTTTAGGTGGACGGTCATGTCTTGGTAGGTTTGCAGTTGTGCCATACTCTTTCCTTTTTCGGATGATGAATTAAACAGTGCTCCATGAGATGTTCAAAGCTTGGGATATTTTTTTATAACCTTACCCTGCATTAAACTTCTCCACAACTTTATCCTGGACCTGTCCGGTGTGTTCCTTGGCCTTCATGATCCTGTTTGTTCACTAAGGTTCTCTAACAAATCTCTGAGGGCTTCACAGAACAGCCATATTTACTGAGATTAAATTACATACAGGTGGACTCTATTTACTAATTAGGTGACTTCTGAAGTCAATTGGTTCCACTAGATTTTAGTTAGAGGTATCAGAGTAAAGGGGGCTGAATACAAATGTATGCCACACTTTTCAGATATTTATTTGTAAACATTTTTGAAGACCATTTATCATTTTACTTCTACTTCACAATTATGTGTCAATTTGTGTTGGTCTATCACAAAAAATCCCAATAAAAATACATTTACTTTTTTGGTTGTAACATGACAAAATGTGGAAAACTTCAAGGGGTATGCATAATTTTTCATGGCACTGTATATGTTTGGTAAGACTTTTGCTGCGTCTGTACTGTGGTGGAGGCATATTTGTCATGGGATACGCTACATCACTCTTCGGATTTGACTAGCGTGGACCTTGGGAGTCCCCATTTGTTTTGTTTATTCTGTTTTATTTAATTTATACTATATGTTTGTATCCTTTTTAGGGATAGACCGATTATCGGCAAGGCCGATATATCGGGGGCCGATATGCACTTTCCCCGATATATCGGTATCAGCCTCGGAACTGGCCAATATTGCCGATATTTTTGTGATGTCATTCTGTCTTCTTAGGCCGCCTCCCTCGCCTTGGACAGCCTCGTCTGGAGTCAGGACTAGTCTCACGGGAGTGTATAACCAGCCACCCACATCCACAGGCCCTGTACCAGCCAACCAGCCACAGGCACTGTACCAGCAAGACAGCCAGCCATCCACAGGCCCTGTACCAGCCAGCCACCCACAGGCCCTGTATCAGCCACCCACAGGCCCTGTACCAGCCAGCCACCCACAGCCCCTGTGCCAGCCACCCACCCACCACAGGGTGTCAGCCAGTCACCCACCACAGGGTGCCAGACAGCCAGCCACCCACAGACAGGGTGCCAGACAGCCAGCCACCCACAGGCCCTGTACCAGCCAGCCACAGGCACTGTACCAGCCAGACACCCACAGGCCCTGTATCAGACAGCCATAGGCACTGTACCAGCCAGCCACCCACAGGCCCTGTACCAGCCAGCCACCCACCTACCACAGGGTGCCAGCCAGCCACCCACCACAGTGTGCCAGCCAGCCACCCACCCACCACAGGGTGCCAGCCAGCCAGCCATCCACCACAGGGTGCCAGACAGCCAGCCACCCACCACAGGGTGCCAGCCAGACACCTACCACAGGGTGCCAGCCAGCCAGCCACCCACCACAGGGGGCCAGCCAGCCAGCCATTAAGCATTAAACAAAAATTAACATGTTCAGTACCAGATTTGTGTCAAAAATTGTCTTTATTTTTCAAAACTTTAAATGTACAAAATATCGGCCCATATTGGCCGATACCGATACGTTGTGACCAAAATATCGGTATCCCAAATCCTTTAAGTATAACAGCACAATTGATAAATGAACATTGATGCTATGTTACATATCTCAAAACGTGCTAGCTGCTTTCTCTTTTTTCACAAGTGCGGTTTCCTGTCTACATAGCATTTATGCTCCGACAATTTGCCAAAGTAGCTCGTGTACCTTTTTTTGGAGCTGATTTTGGCATGTTCTTGGAAAGAGCATTTTTTTTAAAGTTTTGCCCGCGATTCTTTTGCATGTTTGAGGTTTCATTAACAACAATGGCACCCAAACACACATTTTGCAGCACTTTTACTGCATTCCGGAATCACAGGCAGAATTGCGCAATTCTGCTGGCAATTCTAGAACATCCAGATGTGAATGGGCCTAAGGGAATTCTGCCCGCTGTTCTGCAGCACAGTAAAATCGCCACAAAATGTGCAACACATTTGGGTGCCATTAGTAATGGCACCCCAAACATGCAAAAGATACAGGCGTTTTATCACACAGCGAAAATAGTGTAAAATGCTCAAAAATGCACTTTCCAAAATTGCGCCAAAGTCGGCTCCAAACAAGGGTACAGGAGCTACTTTTGTACATTTTTGAAGAGAAAGCATCCTTTTCAAATAAATGGTACTACTTCAAAAACGTGGCAAAAGCTGCATTTAAAAACATGCTAAAACTGCAATGCTTTGCCATCACTAGATGAGAACAGGGCCTTAAGGTATGCTTTAACTACTTCAGACCCAAAAGGTTTTACCCCTAATGACCATTCCATTTTCTGCGATATGGCACTGCGTTACTTAAACTGATAATTGCACAGTCGTGCAACACTGTCAGGGCCGGTGCAAGGATTTTTGACACCCTAGGCGAAACCTCATTTTGCCGCCCCATTGTGGCTCCGCCCCTGACTCCACCTCCTTTGCCCCCCCAACTCCCCGGAAAAGCAGTAGACCAGTTTCACATGTATATGTATATGAAAACCAGTATATTTATAATAAAAAGGAAACAAGGCATGAAGAAAAGGAGGCATAGTATGACGGGGCCATTGCAAGGATTTTTGACTACATAGGCGAAGATTCCCCCTCCCCCCCCCCCCAACCCATCCACACCATCCTCTTGCTACTCTCTGTCTGAAACCAAGCTGATATCTCCTTCACATCGCCACTGTAATGTGATGGGGCGCGATGTGAAGGAGGTCACATACCACTGAAAATGGAGCTTCCACCAAATGGCAATGTGTAATGAGGGGGTGGTGTTATGCATTCCTCAGTTCCCCTCACTGCAGCTGAGTTCAACTAAACTTCCAATGGCTGGGTTCCCCCCCCATAAGCAAACTCCCAGATCACCTCCCCCCCCCCCAGATACTCCCATTTTGATCCCACCTTCCCAGATACCCCTACCCTGGTTACACCCCCAGATACCCCCCCCCCACTTTGATCACACCCCTAGATTACCCACCCCACCCTGATTACATCTCCATAGATACCCCTACCCTGATTACACCTCTAGATACCTCTCTACACACTGAAGAGCACTACATCTCTACTGGAGAGAGAGTGGCTGAGAGAGAAGGGTGGCTAACAGAGAGGGGTGACTGACAGAGAGGAGGGCTGTGTTTAAGAGAAGGGGGGGACTGAGAGAGAAGGGGGGGACTGAGAGAGAAGGGGGGGACTGAGAGAGAAGGGGGGACTGAGAGAGAGGGAGACAGAGAGAGGGGGGCAGAGAGGGAGGGTGAACAGAGTGTGGGGCTGAGAGAGAAGGGGGCTCAGAGATAGGGTGGCAGATGGAGAGGGTGGCTGAGACACAGGGGGCCTCAGAGAGAGGGTGGCAGACAGAGAGGGGGGCTGGGAGAGACAGAGGGGCTCAGAGAGAGGGTAGCAGACAGAGAGGGGGGTTGAGAGAGAGAGGGGTGGACAGAGGATGGGGCTGAGAGAGGGGGGGGCTCATAGAGAGGGTGGTGGATGGAGAGGGGAGCTGAGAGAGACACAGGGGGCCTCAGAGAGAGGGTGGCAGAAAGAGAGGGGGGCTGAGAGAAATACAGGGGGGCTCAGAGAAAGGGTGGTGGACATAAAGGGGGGTTGAGAGAGAGGGGCCTCAGAGAGAGGGTGGCGGACACAGAGGGGGGCTGAGAGAGAGACAGGGGGCTCAGAGAAAGGGTGGCGGACAGAAAGGGGTGTTGAGAGACAGGGGCCTCAGAGAGGGGGTGGCGGACACAGAGGGGGGCTGAGAGAGAGACAGGGGGCTCAGAGAAAGGGTGGTGGACAGAAAAGGGGGTTGAGAGAGAGGAGCCTCAGAGAGAGGGTGGCGGACACAGAGGGGGGCTGAGAGAGAGACAGGGTTTTTTTGTTGATCTCTGGAGAGTTTGTAGTTGTGTTTTGCCTCCGTCCCTTAGAGTTTGGTGTGGGGTATGGGTTGGTTTCTCAGGCCATAAGGTGGGACTTTTTCGGGCAAGTGAAGGATACACAGTTGTATAAAATTATAATGGCAATTTATTGTGGATACACTTGTATATACAATAAAGATATTTTAAAAGACATTAGTGGTGATGTTTGGTGTTTGGGTTACAGACCCAAGGTGCATGGAAAAATGCTAAGTTTGGAAAAAGAGTTTCCGTGACAGTGGTGCAGTATGTGTGACTTTTATTTTTGATGAAAAAAGACTCTGTTTCTCCAGGCTGGGTTGCTTGGATGCATCACAGAGAATTCATCAAAAAAGTTGACCCGACGCGTTTCGGCTAACAGGGTAGCCTTTGTCAAGGGTTTAGTGTCACCAAGTCTGTAGAAATAGTGACATATATATCAGAATTCTCATCATTTTCATATAGTGGGTTATATAATGACGGTATAAGAAATACATACATTTTGACCTGTTTTTGGTGATGCTTATTCAAAATCTTAGAAGATCCGCAACGAGAACCAAATGTGAGCAACCTGCAGGTATGGTCAGTGGTAAATATTAGGAAATACTGAATAAAGCTGAATAAAGACACTAGCATTCTTGATGGTGGCATCAACTTACTAGGTATTGCTCAGGTGTCCGTTTATGCCTGGGTTGGTCGATGAGATTTTTTGCAGCAAACAAAATATATACATACACATATATACACGCATATATGCATATACATACAGCGAGATACACATATGTATATATATATCTGCATACACACACATATATATCTGAACGTCTGGCCAATCTGTGGGTATATAATATATATAGAGAAATTGGTATTTCAGATGTTTGAAAAAGGGAGGTAAAAGGAAAATAAATTTTCCACTACTTACAGGGTGTGTTGCAAGAACACGGTTTCTGGACCGCTCAGGATAACTTAAAAGTTATTTTTTGGTGCATAAAATGCAGCCGTCCTCAAAGTCCATGTCTTTTTGTACAGATGTTTGATGCTGGAATTACATTTAACTCGTTTTAGACACAGGCAAGTGGCGCCAGGTATGGTGCTTTTATTTAGGAGTAATGGTTTGGCAAAGTGAGTAACACTTACGGTTGTTTGTAGGGTTTTTTCTGCAGGTTGCGTCCGCTCTGTCTCCTCGCTTCCCTCGGTCTGAGGGTGAAGTGAGGAGACGCTGATTCCCCGGCCTTTTTAAAGCCCGTCGCGCGTGCGCACTGTGTGCCGCACGTACGGAGCTTCTTGTGTGACTGACGTCATTCCCTTGTTGTGCGCACGCGCTAGTGGGGTGCGCGCGCATCGGGAGACTGGTCGCACATTATTGGCCGCCGACACGGGAGGAAGGAACCAAAATCCCGGGAGGGGGATTATGCGGAAGATGGTATATTCCGGGGTTCCTAGTTTAACCCCTGGTTTACACAGGGGCTTTCCGTGCCGGGTGCGTTCTTCATGATTGAACAGTTTCATCAAGGGTCAATGAGTTATATAGAGCATATATATATATATATATTGAAAATTATACAATAAATAAAGCTAAATATGTATTTATTGTGTATAATCTAGTATCATAAGTTTTAACAGCAGAAAAAATATACAAAAGGAAGGGGGGGGCTCATTGTATCCTGGAGAACAAGAGTTTAGAGGTCCTGTGGGAATGAAGGGGGGGGGGGGGGGGAATTTTGTTTTGGAATTTGTGTATTTTTTAGGGGATTTTGACCATGAAGTGAGTTTGGCTTATTTTTAGTTTTTGGGTTTTAGGGAGGTTTAATGTTTAGTCGGTTTTTCCTGATACAAAACCTTCCAGAAAAGGGCGATAGCTTGCTATTTCGTTTAGACCCGGAGGTACGGTGGCTTTTAGACGCTGTATCCATCGTAGTTCTATTTGGAGGAGGCGTTTGTTCCAATCCCCCCCTCTGTGGGGGATATGGATTCTGTCTAAAGCCATAAAGTTTATTCTGGGCATTTTGTAGCCATGTTGGTACGCTACATGTCTTCCTAGTGGAAGGTCGGGGTTGCAAAGGTCCATACTGTTTACATGTTTTCCAATTCTTTTTCCCATTTCTTGTTTTGTTTTCCCAACATAGTATGCTCCGCATTCGCATCTCATCAAGTAAATCACTCCCTTTGTTTTGCAATTTGCAAAATGTCTTGGTATAAATTTTTCCCCATTTGGTAGTGTGGTTTCCACGCATTTCTTAATGACGTTGCATTGCGCACAGGATCCACAGGGATATGTTCCTTTTGTTTTGCATGGGTCTTTCCTGATATTTTCTTTAAATTCACTGTGTATGAGGTTTTGTTGTAGGGAGCCTGCTTTGCGATATGTTATTGATGGATTCTCGGAGACCAGATGTTTTATCTTGGGGTCCTCTTTTAGGATTGGCCAGTGTTTTTGGAGAATGTTTTTTATGGTGGGATGTTCGTTGGTGTATCTTAGTATGATCCGTGTGTTGTCTTTTTCTTGTTTTTCTTTTTCTTTGTATTTTTTGCCACTTGTTTGTTTGGTTGGGAATAAGATATGTTGTCTTTCTTGTTGATTCGCTTTGTTGTAGGTGTCAGGAAAGGAATTGCCATTCAGCAACAATAGAACGCTGGAGGCAGATCAGGTGTGTCACCACGCCCATCTCCCCAGCCCTGGCCCTATATAAAGCACTCTCTGGCTGTGCTTCAGTGCTGGTTTATCATCAGCTCTAGTACCTGTGTCCTGTTTGTTTATCTGCGTTCCTGCTTTTGACCCGGCTTGCTCCTTGACCCATCTGCACTTCTCCTTGTTTGACCTCGGCTTGCCTGACGACTCTTTGCCTGAACCATACCTCTGCTGGATATTCTGTGTACCTACATCGGCCTGGATTCCACGGATTCTCTCCTTGTCTTACCCCTCTGTACCTCCATTTCCTCGGACTGATTCACTGTGTATGACCCTCGGCCTGGCATTAACCTTGTTTCTTTTCTCTGAGCATCTATAGATCTCCTGGAAGTGGTCCTAATCACCATCCATCCATCCATCCATCCGGGATCCATCCGCATCCAGTGCTCCTTGGGACGTGTCATCTCCTGTTTCACCACCAGGGGTGATCCGCACCGAGCTGCAAGGGAAGCCCTCTCAGCACTTCGGCCTCCACCAAGGTAACTGACAGCATAAACCAGCCATGTCAGAGGCCGACAGAGGTGCTTCCCAGCTCGAGGCCCTATGCCAGCAGGTTTCAGCCCTGACCCAAGCTGTGCAAAGGCTACAAGATGGGTACTTCCAGCTAGAGGGTCGAGTACTCAACATGGCCGGCCCTTCTCCTCCACCTGATCCGAATCAGCCATCCACTAGCTCGCTGCCAGCTCCGGCCCAACCGGACCAAGCTAGCTCCGGCCATTCGGCTTCAGCTCCGCCCCCGGAACCACGGGTGCCCACGCCGGAACGCTTCCGTGGGGAGCGTAGGAAATTCAGGGCCTTCAAGAATGCTTGTTTATTATACCTAGCCCTTCAACCTAGGACCTTTTCCTCTGAGTCCGTCAAGGTGGGATTCATAATTTCCCTACTGGCCGAAGAACCTCAGACTTGGGCACACAATCTCTTGGAACAGAAGAGTCCAATCCTGAATTCCACAAACTCTTTTTTTGAGGCTATGGCCCAATTATACGAGGATCCCCAGCGTACGGTCACAGCAGAATCGGCCCTGCATGCCCTCCAGCAAAACAAACGCCCGGCCGAGGACTATACGGTAGACTTCCGTAGATGGGCAGCCGACACGGACTGGAACGAGGCAGCATTAAAATACCAGTACCGTCATGGCCTCTCGGAAACTTTAAAAGACGAGCTGGCTCGGGTAGAATCACCTGCATCCTTAGAGGATCTAATCGCTCTTGCCATCCAAATGGATAGGCGTCTGCGGGAGCGACGCTCAGAACGCCTTCAAGGGTCTCGAGCCACGTGGGTCATGCCAAAGGTCCCATTTATGGCCTCTCCTCTACCAGGACCAGCTGTCAATGCCCCGGCAGACGGGGAACCTATGCAAATTGGGCTCATTCGTTCCTCCTTGACCCCCGAAGAGAGACAACGCCGTCGCCAGGCGAACCTCTGTCTATACTGCGGAGCTTCCGGCCACTTCCTCCGCAATTGCCCTGTGAGGCCTAGTAAGTGCTGTTCACGGTCTGTCCCGAACTGTCAGGTCTCTGAGCCATCCCCTGCTCACCTTATCCTTCCTGTCTCCCTACAGGTAGCAGAAGAGAGGATCCAGCTCACGGCAATTATTGATTCCGGAGCTTGCAGTTGCTTCCTGGATTGTACACTAGCTGCGAAGCTAGGGGTACCCCTGCAAGCCAAGGAGCAACAGCTTCAAGTTTTCCTGGCTGACGGATCCCTGCCTAGTTCCGGACCCGTGACCAGGGAGACCTACCCGGTCCTTACTACCACGGACTCGGGTCATCAAGAGCTCCTCCGCTTCGATGTCCTGTCCTCTCCCTTATTCCCGGTCATCCTAGGCCTACCATGGCTCCAAGCCCACAATCCACAGATTGATTGGATTAAGAAGAGGATTTCCTTCTCATCCAAATACTGCCTGGATCATTGCTTCCCTTCTGAATCCCAAGCTCCTGCCACTTGCCTAGCCGTCCAGCCGGCCTCAGATTCCTCCGAAGACATTCCTGCAGCTTACCGGGACTTTAAGGATGTTTTCGACAAAAAGAAAGCTGATGTTCTACCCCCTCACAGGCCCTACGACTGCCCCATTGAGCTTCTCCCAGGGGCTGAGATCCCTTTTGGAAGGATCTTCCCCCTATCTGAAAAGGAATTAGAAACTCTCCGGTCCTATGTCGATGAGAATCTGAAAAAGGGGTTCATCAGGCCCTCATCCTCCCCAGCTGGCGCTGGAATATTTTTTGTGGAGAAGAAGGACGGTACGTTAAGACCTTGTGTTGATTACCGGGAACTCAACAAAGTTACCATTAAAAACCGCTACCCTCTCCCGCTAATTCCAGAATTGTTCCAGCGCTTCCGGAATGCTCGAGTCTTTACTAAACTAGACCTCCGAGGGGCATACAATCTTATCCGCATCCGAGAGGGGGATGAGTGGAAAACTGCATTTAGAACCCGTTTTGGCCACTATGAATATTTGGTCATGCCATTCGGGCTGTGCAATGCCCCGGCCACTTTCCAACATCTGGTAAATGACATTTTCCGTGAATTTCTGGATAACTTCTTAATTGTTTACCTAGATGACATCCTGATCTTCTCCCCCTCTCTAGAACTTCATCGGATTCATGTTAAAAAAGTTCTAACCACCCTGAGGAAACATGGGCTCTACGTGAAACTGGAGAAGTGTGAATTTGAGAGAGGATCTATTCAGTTTCTGGGGCTTATCATTTCAACAGAGGGCGTCTCGATGGATCCTCAGAAGGTGAAGGCAATTTTGGAGTGGCCAGCCCCCACGGATAAGAAAGGAGTTCAGCGATTTGTGGGCTTCGCTAACTTCTACAGAAGATTCGTAAAAGGCTTCTCAACAATTGTCACACCCATCACCCAGCTAACACGTCAGCAGATCCGTTTCCGCTGGTCGCCAGAGGCCCAGTTAGCCTTTGATAAATTAAAGAGCCTGTTCGTGACCGCTCCGATTCTTCAACATCCAGATCCAGCTTTACCCTACATTCTCGAGGTAGATGCCTCAGAAGTAGCCACGGGGGCTATTCTGTCCCAGCGACAAGGCACAAAGGCCTTACTACACCCAGTAGCATTTTTCTCTCGGAAGATGTCACCTCCTGAGAGGAATTATGATGTGGGGGATCGAGAACTTCTAGCCATTAAATCTGCCCTGGAGGAATGGAGGTACCTGTTGGAAGGGGCAGTGCACCCTATTATGATATTCACGGACCACAAGAATCTCGAATATCTGAGGGCCGCCAAACGGTTGAGACCTCGGCAAGCCAGGTGGGCCTTATTTTTCTCCCGCTTCAATTTCCACATTACCTACAGGCCAGGGTCTAAGAATGGAAAAGCGGATGCCCTGTCCCGGATGTTTCCAGACACTCCCGATACAACAGAGCCCAATACCATCCTGTCGGCTCAAAACTTTTTTCTGATCCATACGGACTTACGGTCCTCAATTCAGCAAGCCTCTACCCATTATACAGGACAAGAAGCCGAATCTCTACATAAGCGGGAAGGGTTCCTCTGGTTTCAGGAGAAAATTTTTGTTCCCACACAAGTGAGATTGATGGTCCTCAAGACCTTGCATGACCACAAACTTGCAGGGCATTTTGGGGTAAGGAAGACCTTCGAACTCATTCAACGCCACTTTTGGTGGCCTAAATTACACCAGGACTGCAAAACATATGTAGATTCCTGCATCACCTGTCAACGCAACAAGGGGGCAAAAGTAAGTCATGGGGACTGTTAAGACCATTGCCAATTCCGGAACTACCCTGGAAGGGTCTATCTATGGACTTTATAGTCGAGCTTCCACCCTCAGAAGGGTTTACTACCATCTTAGTGGTCGTAGACCGACTCACTAAAATGGCTCACTTCCTACCAATGATGGGTACCCCTTCTGCCTTGGAGACAGCCAATACATTTATCAAAGAGGTGGTCAGGCTTCATGGACTTCCGAACAATATAGTCTCGGATCGAGGCGTTCAATTTACCTCTAGGTTCTGGAAGGAGCTCTGTAAATCTTTGGCGGTTGAAGTGTCCCTGTCATCTGCTTATCATCCACAAAGCAACGGGCAAACTGAAAGAACAAATCAAACCCTGGAACAGTACCTCCGATGCTTCTGCACCAGTGCTCAGGACAACTGGACCTCCCTGCTTCCATGCGCGGAGTTCGCCTATAATAATTCTGTGCACTCCGCAACCAACCAAACCCCATTTTGGGCTAATTATGGCTTCCATCCTTCCTTTTTGCCCAATCTGGATCAGGAAATTACGGTTCCCGCAGTCCATGATCGGCTAGCGGCCATTGCAGCTAATCTCCAGTTGTTACGGGACAATATTCTGAAGGCACAACAGGCCTATAAAAAGTTCTGTGATCTCAAACGGAAGGAGAACCCAGCATACAAGGTGGGAGACAAGGTTTGGCTTTCGTCAGTTAATCTAAGATTGTCTTGCCCATCCAAGAAGTTGGGGCCCCGATTCATCGGTCCTTTTGAGGTCAAAAGAATAGTGAATCCTGTAGCCTTTGAGTTAATCCTGCCTGGCTCTCTTAAGATCCATCCGGTGTTTCATGCTTCGCTGCTTAAACCGGCGATACCAAGCCCCTACCCTGGAAGAGAAGAGTTACCACCTCCTCCAGTTTCGGTAGAAGGGGAGACTGAATTCGAGGTTGAGACCATCCTAGATTGTCGACAGAAAGGCAATCGCACTCAATATCTAATCAAATGGAAAGGATACCCGCCGGAAGACAATTCTTGGGAACCATTAGGCAACATACATGCTCCTAAACTCCTGAGAGAGTTTCACAACAAGTTTCCGGGAAAGTGTGGTCGTAGGGCATCCAGAGGCTGCCCCTCGGGGGGGGGCACTGTCAGGAAAGGAATTGCCATTCAGCAACAATAGAACGCTGGAGGCAGATCAGGTGTGTCACCACGCCCATCTCCCCAGCCCTGGCCCTATATAAAGCACTCTCTGGCTGTGCTTCAGTGCTGGTTTATCATCAGCTCTAGTACCTGTGTCCTGTTTGTTTATCTGCGTTCCTGCTTTTGACCCGGCTTGCTCCTTGACCCATCTGCACTTCTCCTTGTTTGACCTCGGCTTGCCTGACGACTCTTTGCCTGAACCATACCTCTGCTGGATATTCTGTGTACCTACATCGGCCTGGATTCCACGGATTCTCTCCTTGTCTTACCCCTCTGTACCTCCATTTCCTCGGACTGATTCACTGTGTATGACCCTCGGCCTGGCATTAACCTTGTTTCTTTTCTCTGAGCATCTATAGATCTCCTGGAAGTGGTCCTAATCACCATCCATCCATCCATCCATCCGGGATCCATCCGCATCCAGTGCTCCTTGGGACGTGTCATCTCCTGTTTCACCACCAGGGGTGATCCGCACCGAGCTGCAAGGGAAGCCCTCTCAGCACTTCGGCCTCCACCAAGGTAACTGACAGTAGGCTTTTCTTAGTGTAGTCTTTGTGTAGCCTCTTTTGAGTAGTCTATTTGTCAGGAGTCTTGCTTCATCCTGGAAGTCTTTATCTAGGTTACAATTCCGTTTGAGTCGTAGGTATTGACTATAAGGGATGGCTTTCTTGAGAGGTGTCGGATGAAAACTGGTGGCATGTAAGATCGTGTTTCCTGCTGTCTCTTTTCTGTATAGAGTTGTTCGTATAGCGCCTTCTTTTTCCTTTATAATCCAGGTGTCCAGGAAGGGAACTTTATGATTGCTGTAGTTGAGTGTGAGGAACATATTGTAGTTGTTTGTATTCATTGCTTTCAGGCATCCCTCAATTAGCTCCTCTGGTCCGTCCCATACAATCAAGATATCGTCTATATATCGTTGCCATAGTGTGATATGGTCGGTATATAGACTGTTTTCCTCCTTTGTTAGAAAGTCTCGTTCCCATGCTCCTAGGTATATGTTGGCGTAGGATGGGGCACAGCTTGTGCCCATCGCTACGCCACATGTTTGTAGATAGTAGACTCCATCAAAGGTAAAGAAGTTATGGTGGAGAATATATTCGAGCATTTGAATAATGAAGTTATTGAACTTTAAATCGGTGTTACTTCCTTGGCTTAATGTTTTTTTGATAACTTCTATACCTTTTTTGTGGGGGATGTTGCTATATAAGGATTCCACATCCACCGTGATTAGAAAAGCGTTTTTGGGTATGATTATGCCCTCTAATGTTTGTAGGAGGTGTACGGTGTCTTTGATATATGAAGGTAATGTTGTAACATATGGTCTGAGGTGTGCATCGATGACCTGACTTGTGGCTTCTGTGATGTTGCCGTTTCCTGAAATGATGGGTCTTCCAGGTGGGTTTCGTTTGTTTTTGTGCACCTTTGGCAGTGCATAAAAAGTCGGTGTTCTAGGATGCTTGGTTCTCATAAAGGTCCAGAGTGTTTGTGTAATTGCCCCTTCTTGTAGGGCTCTATCTAGTTTTTGGTAGAAGTCTTCTTTGAAGGAGTTGATCATTACAGGAGATATTTGTTTGTAACAGACAGGGTTATTCAGAATGTTTAGACACATTTGTTTGTATTTTTCATTACTCATGAGTACGATGTTGCCTCCTTTGTCGGCTGGTTTTATTGTAATGCCTTCAAGGTTCTGTAGTTCTTTAATTGCTGCTTTTTGTCTTCTGGTAAGGTTATTTGTCTTGTGATCTTTTTTGAGTTTTAATTTTTCTATGTCTTTAGTTGTTTCGCGAACAAATAGAGCGATCGCCGGATTCAAGTTGAGTGGAGGAAATTTTTGAGATCTTTTTTTAAATTCTGGTATTGTTTTTTCTTAAAACAACCGTAAGTGTTACTCACTTTGCCAAACCATTACTCCTAAATAAAAGCACCATACCTGGCGCCACTTGCCTGTGTCTAAAACGAGTTAAATGTAATTCCAGCATCAAACATCTGTACAAAAAGACATGGACTTTGAGGACGGCTGCATTTTATGCACCAAAAAATAACTTTTAAGTTATCCTGAGCGGTCCAGAAACCGTGTTCTTGCAACACACCCTGTAAGTAGTGGAAAATTTATTTTCCTTTTACCTCCCTTTTTCAAACATCTGAAATACCAATTTCTCTATATATATTATATACCCACAGATTGGCCAGACGTTCAGATATATATGTGTGTGTATGCAGATATATATATATACATATGTGTATCTCGCTGTATGTATATGCATATATGCGTGTATATATGTGTATGTATATATTTTGTTTGCTGCAAAAAATCTCATCGACCAACCCAGGCATAAACGGACACCTGAGCAATACCTAGTAAGTTGATGCCACCATCAAGAATGCTAGTGTCTTTATTCAGCTTTATTCAGTATTTCCTAATATTTACCACTGACCATACCTGCAGGTTGCTCACATTTGGTTCTCGTTGCGGATCTTCTAAGATTTTGAATAAGCATCACCAAAAACAGGTCAAAATGTATGTATTTCTTATACCGTCATTATATAACCCACTATATGAAAATGATGAGAATTCTGATATATATGTCACTATTTCTACAGACTTGGTGACACTAAACCCTTGACAAAGGCTACCCTGTTAGCCGAAACGCGTCGGGTCAACTTTTTTGATGAATTCTCTGTGATGCATCCAAGCAACCCAGCCTGGAGAAACAGAGTCTTTTTTCATCAAAAATAAAAGTCACACATACTGCACCACTGTCACGGAAACTCTTTTTCCAAACTTAGCATTTTTCCATGCACCTTGGGTCTGTAACCCAAACACCAAACATCACCACTAATGTCTTTTAAAATATCTTTATTGTATATACAAGTGTATCCACAATAAATTGCCATTATAATTTTATACAACTGTGTATCCTTCACTTGCCCGAAAAAGTCCCACCTTATGGCCTGAGAAACCAACCCATACCCCACGAGAGAGAGACAGGGGGCTCAGAGAAAGGGTGGCGGACAGAAAGGGGGGTTGAGAGACAGGGGCCTCAGAGAGGGGGTGGCGGACACAGAGGGGGGCTGAGAGAGAGAGAGAGAGAGAGTCAGGGGGCTCAGAGAAAGAGTGGTGGACAGAAAGGGGGGTTGAGAGAGAGGAGCCTCAGAGAGAGAGGGTGGCGGACACAGAGGGGGGCTGAGAGAGAGAGACAGGGGGCTCAGAGAAAGGGTGGCGGACAGAAAGGGGGGTTGAGAGAGAGAGGCCTCAGAGAGAGGGTGGTGGACACAGAGGGAGGCTGAGAGAGAGAGAGACAGGGGGCCCAGAGAAAGGGTGGCGGACAGAAAGGGGGGTTGAGAGAGAGGGGCCTCAGAGAGAGGGTGGCGGACCCAGAGGGGGGCTGAGAGAGAGACAGGGGGCTCAGAGAAAGGGTGGCGGACAGAAAGGGGGGTTGAGAGAGAGGGGCCTCAGAGAGAGGGTGGCGGACACAGAGGGGGGCTGAGAGAGAGACAGGGGGCTCAGAGAAAGGGTGGCGGACAGAAAGGGGGGTTGAGAGAGAGGGGCCTCAGAGAGAGGGTGGCGGACACAGAGGGGGGCTGAGAGAGAGAGAGAGACAGGGGGCTCAGAGAAAGAGTGGTGGACAGAGGGGGAGGCCTAGAGAGAGAGAGAGACAGAGGGGCTTAGAGAGAGGGTGGTGGACAGAGAGGGCAGCTGAGAGAGACATTGGGGGGCACAGATGGAGGGTGGTGGATAGAGAGAGGGGCTGAGAGAAAGGATGTTGACAGAGATGGGGGGGCTGACAAAGATTGTGGGGGTGACAGAGAGGGTGGGAAGATGAGAGAGAGAGAGAGAGACCTCAAAACCTGTCCCTGACCACAGTCCCTCCTCTGCCCCCTCATCCCAGTCTGTATGTGCAGTTAGGTCTGTTTCAGTGTATGATGCTCAATACCTTGTTGATACTGAAGGTGCTCTGCTGCTCCTTCCAGCAGCTCCCTTACTGCTGTTGCTGGAGCAGAGAGGAGGTTGGAGGGGACCGAGTCCAGGCTTTGGGACTCCACGGATGCTTCTGCGCGCCTCTTCAGGACTGAACTCCACAAGAGCTCCATTGAATATGTCCAGCCGAAGGATGACGTCATCGCTGTGAGCCGACCGACACTCCGATGGTATTGGTATGGCAGTGGGACGGGGCGCACACCGCTACTGAAGGCACTGTGTGGTCACGGTGCTTGGACAAGCAGTCCCATAGCATCGGAGTGTCAGTCGGCTCACAGCGCTGACGTCATCCTCCGGCTACAGCATTCGGCTCCATCGCTTCAGTCTCCCCTCTGTCAGGTATCATAAGACTCCCGCGGCAGCCAGGAGATTACACGCGACTTGCGGGTGTCTGCGAGCCGCCGGCCAAAGGCGGGAGACTCCCGCAAGTCGCAGGAGACTGCCACACCATGCCACTGCTGGAAAAAAAAAATATATTTTGCCGCCCTCCCTACCCTGGCGCTCTAGGCAGCCGCCTAACCTGCCTATTGCTGGCGCCGGCCCTGAACACTGTACCCAAGTAAACTTGATGTCCTTTTTCTCTTACAAACAGAGCTTTCTTATAAACAGCCGCTTTTTCTTTTTTTTGCTTTAAACAAAAAAAGAGTGTCAATTCTGAAAGAAAAAAAAAAATAATAATTTTTACTTTCTGCTATAAAACATTCCCAAAAAAAATAATTTAAAAATCAAATTTTTTTATCATTTCAGGCCAATATGTATTCTCCTACATATTTTTGGTAAAAATCCCAATAAGTGTATATTGATTGGTTTGCGCAAAAGTTATCGCGTCTACAAACTAGGGGAAAGATTTATGTATTTTTTTTTTTTGTTACTAGTAATGGCGGCGATCAGCAATTTTTAGCGGGACTGAGACATTGCAGCGGACAGATTGGACAACTAACTGACATTTTTGACACTTTTGGGGGGACCAGTGACATTACTACAGTGATCAGTGCAAGAAATATGCACTGTTACTGTACTGATGACACTGGCAGGGAAGGGGCGATCAAAGGTTTAAATGTGTCCCTAGGGGGTGCTTTCTAACTGTGTGGGGGATGGACTTGCTGAATGAACACAGAGATCTGTGTTCCTAAGTGGAACACAGGGTCCCTGTGTTCATCACTGACAGAACAGCGGTCTGCCATGTTTACAACAGCAGACCACCGTTCTGTCTCTGCGGGGAGCGGTCACGGGTGCCTGGCGGACATCGCGTCCGCCGGACCCGCTGATTGGCTCCCCCAATCGTCATGTGCGTGCCCCCACTAGCTGTCCCGCGAAAAGACGTACAGGTCGGGAGCCGACCTGCTGCAGTTTAAGTACAGCGGCTGGTCGGCAAGTTGGTAATATAAACATGATTCAAAAAGCTCTGACAGCAAAACTAGAAAATGTCATGTTTTAGGCACTGTGGGAGGGGGATTTTCATAGTTCATAGATTTCTGGAATGTATCAAAAGGTGGAAAAGTAATCTCATGTCATGATTTCAGGCCCAGAAATCATCTTACATTAAAGCGGTAGTAAACTCTGTTTTTTTTCCCTTTTTTCTACGTCTTCCGATCTAATAGCCCTTTGTACACATGCTTACATGAAAATGCAGTCTGATAAACAAATTATAATACCTTTTTTTTTACTAGTTTTCTTCCTGCGACTTCCTGTATTCGGCAGCCCCATCTTAGCTACTGCTTCCTGACTCCAACGGCGGATGTCATTTCCACCTTTACTGCCTTGTCTTGGAAATCTTGCGCATGCGCGATATGTTGCGTTCCTCGCCTCCTTCTCGATCGCCGTTACTACGGCAACATAGGTCTGACGGTCATCTGTATCGGAGTCTCGCGGGAGCACGGGGCTGACGTCTAACAGAGGAAATGATGCAGCCCCGCAATAGACCCTGCATTATCTTGCCGGAAAATAAGGTTAAACTGAGCATGCGCGAGTGACATAATTTACTGGAGCGATGTAAATAGAAGAAGAACGGCTGAAGTGACAGGCAAGGTGAAAGGTTAGTAATGTAATACAGACCCAGAATCAGAGTTGTATAAAGTACTCGAAACCCATACTTGAGTAAAAGTACAAGTGCTCTATGAAAAAGTGACTTGAGTAGAAGTGGAAGTGCTCGATCAAAAAGTGACTTGAGTAGAAGTACTAAAGTATTCAACATTTTTTGTACTTAAGTATTGCAAGTAGTTTTTGTAAAAATTTTGCTACTCAAGTACTGAAAGTAAAAGTACCAGTAGTTTTGAAAAAAAAAATTGCTACTCAAGTACTGAAAGTAAAAGTACAAGTACTGTGTTATGTAGTTATTAAAGAAAGAAGTCAAAAGTTTTAACATCATATTGTCTTTTATTATTTCAAATGCGGCTTTTATTTATGCATACAGTAGCATTTATTTTCGTATGCGCTGATAATACACATGTTTTGAGCTTCATGAAATCTGCCATCTACTGTTCTGGCAGTGGTAATTTTTATTATTGTAACGAGTAACTATGCCGCACAAAAAAAAATATCGGAGTAGAAGTATTGAAATCATCGAAAAAATGTAGTGAAGTAAAAGTGGAAGTAGGAGAAAAAAATTCTACTCTAGGAAAGTACAGATACCACCATTCGGTACTTAAGTACAGAAGTGAAGTAGTTCTACTTAGTTACTATACATCTCTGCCCAGAAGATTGACCTCATTGAGCACAGTGGGGAGACTCCCCAGTCTCAACAGCCACACCTGGGAACCATGACAACCTAGCTAAAATCATGGCCCCACTGATAAGCAGTCAAGGCCTACTACACTTTACCTAGCACCCACCTTGTAGGGTGCTACACAAGGATGCTACGCAAACCCCCCTTCGTTCTCTTTATCAACCAGTGATGTCATTAGTTGTCAGGATGCCAGTGGCTTGACCTGCACGGTGCCCAGGGTTGTAATATTGCAAAGTTAAAACCTGTGGCAATTTGTTGCAATCTATAGACATTTTGCCAGGGCACCCCTGAAGAACCCAGGAGGCACACCAGGGTGCCACGGCCCCCTGGTTGAAAAAGGCTGCCCTTGACCACTGATCCTACTACATCACGTTGTTATACATACTCTGGACCACTGAACTTTTTTCACCATGCTGTATGTTGCATACTCCGATTCGCTGCACTCTGTACAATGTGCTGCACAATAAATACTCCAGACCACTGCACACTGTACAACATGCGGTGCATTACATATTAGACGTCTACACAATTTACACTGGTTTGTACTGTATGTTAGATACAGTAAACATTGCATTCTGGACAACATTGTGTACGTTACATATTCTGCTGTTCTATAAGCTGTGCTGTATCTTTCATACTCTGCACCATTGAAATCTATATGCTGCACTGTACAGTACACTACATACCCCAAATTTCTTCACTGTGTACACCATGCTGCACAAAACATTCACCAGATTACTGAACTTTTTTTTTACTGTATTGTATATTTATGAATTTTTTACAAATAATTTGAGATTTAATTTCATTGTGTAGGCAGGTGCAGTCTATTTTCTCCACTGCAGGTGGCGCTCAAACGCAGCAGCAGTGCAGAAGGAGAAGAAGTAAAGAGGAATGTGGTTCCTCTATGGGATGCTGACAGCCCACGTGACTCTGGTGGCCATCTTGGGTCAGGCAGAGTCTATTTAGGGCCCTGGCTCCGGAGTTTGGTGCGCATTTAGCGTGCGTGTAGTATAGGGACAGGTCACTCCTCTGTCAGGGACAGTAACCCACATGGAAGAAAAATATATTTAAAATATTTTTTTTAAAAAATTCATTTTTTTCCCCCAAATATATTGGAAATATATTTGAAATGCTACAATTTTGGCCCTATTCAATATATTTCTAAAAATTGTTCCCTAAATATTTTGGAAATATATTTTTCTTCCATATGGGAATAGTGGCAGGGAAAGGCTCTAGATGAATAGGGAAAGCCCAAGGATCCTCCACTATTCCTGGAAGCCTCCCCACTTGGGCACGGACTGGCCAGGCCGCATTCTGCCCCTCAAGACAAATGCTGTCAGTTTGGCTAAAAATCTGCACTGCTATATTCCTGGTTGGGCTTCCTTCCTGCCAGGCTTGTTGTGGACTTTTACACTCTGACTACAATACAAGTTTTTTCTATTGCATCTGGACTGTGTGTGAGTTACTGCCGCCATACCACGTTGCACCATCCCACAAATGAACAGGCACACTTTTGTCAATGTTTTATTGTTAAAAGTAACATTTACATGTGTACAAGCATACAGTGGTATATCAATTTATTGGCTGCCACTGGCCAACATGTAAATATCATGTATATCTCAGTGTCACTGACTACACATTGTTCCAGAATCTTGGTTATTGAATGTCTGTTTGCATCCCAGCAACTAAGGATGGTAGACTGAAGGGGCCTATCAATAGTGTGTAATCAGTGGCACAGCCGACTACATGTTTTTTATATTTACATGGCGTCAGGCAACAGGGCCCCATGTACACTGTACCATTGGATGCATGTAAATATTGCACAAAGGTTATATGCATACAGCATAAGGACAGGACAGCTAAAAATGCAGGATTTTTCTGCCAACGTCTGCCAGTAAGATCCTGTTGTTCATGTTGTATCGCACCTCTGAAAGAGCCCCTAAATGTCACTTGACATGTGTGCAGCCTAAATAAAGCTAAAATGTATGGCCTGGACACAGCTGTGTCCTATTTGTTTTTACACTGCTGAACTCAGCTGTGTGAATGGGCATAAAGACTTATTGTACATTACTGCTGTGTACAGATGTGTACAAAACTAAATTCTGTAAATGCTTTTGTACCTGGCTGTTTTGATCACTACACCCCTAAACTGATCAGGCTCTATGTTGAGGTCTAAGCAAGCTACAGCCTCATCTACTAACACTCGAGCATGAGAAGGAGTTGTGCAACACAGAAATATGGAAAAGTCATGTTGAGCATATGATAAAACATGTGTGTGCAGATTACCTTCAATGAAAATTGCTTATCTAAAAAAAAAAAAAAAAAAACTCACAATGGTCAGGGCCGTCTTTAACACAGGGCAAAAGGGGCAGCTGCCCTGGGCCCAGTCATTGGTGCGGGGCCCAAAGAAGCTGCCTCTTGAGCCCACACTGCCCGCAAAGAGTTAATAAATGGATTCGGGAGGGCTCAAGAAAATGTTTGCCCAGGGTCCAAATAATATTAAAGACGGCCCTGACAATGGTGGTGTCCCATCAATGAAGAACAAATCTCTACACAAACATGGATATATGATGGGATTATAACAGAGCCAAAAAATATATGAGAAGAAAAACCGTTAAAATGTATATATTTTATTTAGTCCATGGTTAAAAGAAACCTCATTGGTTAAAAAGAAACATATTCATACATGCCAAGTAAGTAGTCACAATTACATATTACATAGGGGGTTGTGGTGAGTTATTTTATCCCGACATGTTTCGCCGATGTTGGCTTCTTCAGGGGATTTAGAAACCTCCTCTAGTCAACCGAGTACAAGAAGACAAAAAGCATATAAGCAACATAATCAGGTATTTTATATCTGCGTAATATAATGCATATATTTACAATTGTGCATGTCTACACTCATTTATTTACATTCATTGTACCCTAACCATTGCAAGCTTACCCAGTAAGCCACATGTGTAAATATATGTATTATATTACGCAGATATAAAATAACTGATTATGTTACTTATATGCTTTTTGTCTTCCTGTAGTCGGTTGGCTAGAAAAGTATCCTTTCTTGACCTTTTCATTTGTCCCTTCATTCAGACAGAATGCAAATATGCAGTTTCAGGGGGTTGTACCGGGGTAATGCCTGCAGCGAGAGGCATTACCCCAGTACCATTGTTTAGAGCCGATGGTCGGCTTTTCTTGTAATGACAATGGATGCGGCTGAGTAGCAGCTTGATTGTCATTACAAGGAGCAGGAGGGGACGTTCCCCCCCCCCTTACCCCACCTTCCACTGCTCGGCTGGGTCTCCCTTTCTACCGGGAGACCTGACCGACCAGCCGGCACGTCCAAAGGCCCGAACAAAGCCGGATTCAGCTCGGATTGAGTCTCCAAAGTAAAAACCCCGAAGCAAAGTCATGATTCCAGGTTTGACTTGCAAGTACTGGAGCCTTAAAAGCGCCAACTAAAAAAAAAATTACACAAATGACAACATTTAAAACAGCCAAACTTGGCCTTTTGAATGCTTTTAAGTGCAGAGGAGGGGTTTGGGGTCTTTTAGACCCCAGATCCCTCCATAAATTCCTTGTGACAGAAATAAAAGTGATCTTTTTTTTTTTTCTAAATGGACGGTGTAAAAATAAAAAAATAAAAATAATTATGAAAAAAAATAAATAAATTTAAAGCACCCCGTCCCTTTGTGCTCACGCGCAGAAGCGAATGCATATGCAAGTCGCACCCGCATATGTAAACGGTGTTCAAACCACACATGTGAGGTATTGCCGCGATCGTTTTGTATCTCCAAACAGGTAGCCGGTAAAAAAATTTCAAGCGTCGCCTATGGAGGTTTTTAAATACCATAGTTTGCCGCCATTCCACAAGTGCGTGCAATTTTAAAGCATGACATGTTAGGTATCTATTTACTAAGTATAACATCAGCTTTCAGAATTTATAAAAAAATTGGGCTAACTTTACTGTGCATTTTTTTTCAATTCATGAAAATGTATTTCTTCCCCAAAAATTGCATTTGAAAGACCGCTGAGCAAATACCGTGTGACATAAAATTGCAACAATCGCCATTTTATTCTCTAGGGTCTCTGCTAAATATATATATATATATATATATATATATATATATATATATATATATATATATAATGTTTGGGCGTTCTAAGTAATTTTCTAGCAAAAAATACTGATTTTAACTTGTAAGCAACATATGTAAAAAAAAGGCTTATGCTCCAAGGGGTTAATATCGGTGAGGAGGGCTACATTACTACTGATCTATACAGACAACCAAGTGCTGGCAATAAAACCTTGCACACATCCAGCTCTCATCCCGCTCCCCTAATCAAGAGCATACCCTATGCTCAGTATCTGCATATTCACAGAAACTGCTTGTCTGACGAGGATTTTATCCACCAATCTACTATGGTAAAGACTGCTTGCCTGTGGTTATTCCAAATCCCTTCTGAGGAAAGCATTCAACAGAGCTAAGAACCATTCTAGATCTGATTTAGTATTTAAAAATGTTTCAAGAACCCATTAAAATACGGTCAAGTTTATCACCCAATATTTAGCACATGAGCAATCTTTATGCTCATTAATGTCCAGACATTGGCACTTGTTGTCAGAAGATTACACACTATCTAAATACGTGCAATCAACCCCCGAATTGGTGTTTAGATGGGCTACCCCGTTATGGGATACCCTAATCTAAAGTCACTATCAGAATGTATCCAATCCTACCACCATGTCCAGGGGCACCTATTGTTGGGGACATTGCCACAATTGCCCCTGGGTCACTGAGGGTAGGGGTATCCGGCTACCTAATGGCCAATGGCATCACACACGGCAATTTGTAGATACCAGAGACGTCCTAAAAAAAATTGAAAATGTTAAATTAGAGGGAGACCTATAGCTGGTGGGGATAGATGTGGAGTCCTACTTTCTTGGAAAGTCACTTTCCCATGATGGGTCCACAGAATGAATTCCTGCTGTATCTGCTATCCTTTGCATTGGAAAATAATTTCTTCCAATTCCTGGGTCGGAATTACCAGCAGATAAGAGGAACCTCGATTGGGGGGACCGTGGACACCCGCCTATGTATGCCTCCATCTAGGCATGGGGGACGAATGTGATGTCTATACCTCACCAATGTATCTTAGCCATGTATAGCCCTTGCTAAGATACCTTGATGACATGCCGGTTTCTGTGGAGAGGGAATGTTAACATCTTACACTCGTTTATTGAAGATCTCAATAACAATAAACGCAATATTCGTTTGACCTATACCTTTGATAAAATACAAGTGCCATTCCTTGACCTCTTGATTTCTGTGGAGAATGGGACTCTCTCTACACATACTTTTTGAAAAAACAACAGCAGCCAATACCCTGTTAAGAGCTGATAGCCATCACCCTAAATGGTTGGAAAATGGGATTCCAATGGCTCAGTTTTTACGTATTGGGACAAAGTACGGGGGTTCCACAAAAACATTGGGGCATTCTAATGAAAACCCAACAATTGCAAAATTTGTGGGTAGTTCCCCAAAAATGGTGGCCTGTAGGGCATCCAACCTGGGTGGTACTCTGATTCATTCGGAGTTCATGGAAAGTCCATTTGAAAACTGGTTAACAATGTATCCTATATCAAAAGGGATGTTCCCATGCCGCAAATGCCAAATGCGCCCCTTTGTGGATCGCGCAGCGACTTTCGCAGACTCCGAAAACGAAAAAGAGTATAGGATTAGGGACCTTATTAACTGTTCTACAACTAGGGTCGTCTATATGCTCACCTGTCCTTGCAATAAATTTTATATTGGTAAGACAAAGAGACAGTTACGAGTGAGGATAGGTGAGCATATGAGAGAAATGAAAGAAAAAGACCCAGAAAAAAAAAAAGAAAAATATAAAATGTATAAGTTGAGAGCTCTGATACCCCTGGGTTAAACATAGAAATAAATTGCCAGGTTTTCTTAGAGAATTACCTTATGTTTATGGGTGCAGTTTCTCTCGGTCTATTTGCAGTAGATGGTATTATAGATTGGGTGTATGCAATGAGATTAGTGACCATATAACCATAGGAATGGTACTTCTCAATTGTATATACAAATTTAGATATATCTCTAGTTCCCTTTTGTCCAGTCCCTTAACATGGGAGATGTAGGGAAAAGCATTTAGGCCAATCTTTATATATAGAGAAACTAACCAATCTGTGTATAGCAAAAACATGCCACTTTAAGACACAGTTTCTAGACTGCCCCTCCCACATGATAGCTTTGTATTTAAGGAGATTAGGAAGGGTAGCACGTTGTCCTGATGAAGGTACGAATGATGTAGTGAAACGCGTCGAAGTCATAGACATTTCACTGGATTTTCAGAATTCCCGGAACTATATGCCTAAAGCAGACAAGTATAGAGCGGGGAAGCCAGCATTACGCCAATACGCTAATCGTACTTGGGGGACCCGGGACGAGTGTTCCCGAAGCGGCGTAGATCTCTTCTGAGACTGCCCTTTTGACCCTAAGAAGGAACTGAGAATTTTCTTACAGCTGACAATACTGTTCACTCAGTGCTGACTTCCACCTAATTGCATGAGTTGGAGCAGGTACGATGCCTTACTGACCGTTGCAGCGATGGGACACAGGTAATCAGGAGCTTATCAGAAGACAGGGTAAGCTGAGCTTGCTCCTAATATCACTTTGACAATACATTGAAAGGACAGTTATGAACTTTCCATAATCGATTGGACAGATGATTCCTTCAGTCAATGTTGTCTTCTTATCATGACTCCAAATTATGAGGTAATGAACTATGCTACTTAGCCTTGCTAGCCTAATAATCTATACAGGGCCTATATGTTCTCTGTGTCTATCCATATACACATGGCCATGTCAATAGTCTATTTTTTAGACTGCAAACCTTGACAACATAGTGTTATCTGGTTAAGAAGTGGCCTAAAATGTAGGATAGTCATAGGACCTATGTTAATTACTACCTTGTTTTTTCTATAGGAAGATTATTCTTCCAGCGTACTGAACAGGGAATTGCACAGATCAAGGCAGTTCACATGGGTAAATCGACAGGACGTACCTATATCAGTGTTTTAATATAGAAACGGGCGTTTTGTAGGGGTCATTTTTTGTGGTGCATCACATGCAATATTGAGTGATTGTGCTCTTTTTATGTGTTTTTTATTAAAATACTGTATTTAATATACCCAATTAGTCCAGTTTTCTTGCCCAAATAACCGCTTGTTTTTTTCTGGAAGGAGCTATACTCCTCCTCAGCATTAACCGATTCCTCATTTATTGTTTCTGTATGCTTGGTTAGAGGGCAGGACACTAGGGAAGTGCGGACCCGTTCTAATAGGAGCGACACAAGTCGCTCCGACCTAGAAAAAGGGTCCGGAGCTTCTTTGGGGCGACCCGGAGGCGACCGCCATAGACTTCAATGTTATAAAGTCTGTGGCGGCCGCTCCGAGGTCGCGGCGCGCTGCTCGCACCGCGACCTCCGAGGTCGCGGTGCGAAGTAGCGTCGCTGCAGTGTGAACCGGCGCTTAGTGTCATGCCTTTTATATAGGCAAAACGATTCGGGAGTTTGGCCAAAGGATTAGAGATCACGTGTATTATTCTGATAATGGTAAAGTGATCACCCCTGTTACCAGACATATAGGCCTTCACCATAGGTTTGATAACTCGGTGGTCTCTTTTTTTGTTTTCGAGGTGGTTCCCTCAACCACAGGGGTGGGGATTGGGACAATCGGATCTTGAGAGCCAAAACTATGTGGATAGAAAAACTGTCGGCCACCATTACTCCTGGCATAAATTAGGTAAATTAATATAAACCATTCCTTTAAATTGTGAAAGTTTTTATCCTAGCCTTACTCCAATGATGGCTTTAGTGCCTATTTGGAGTTCAGCTGGGATATATCCTATGTTCTGGATATATGGGACTAACCATTTGTTGTGTGTAGGGTCCCCGGTGTATGTAATGACTGGCCGTTGGACATTTCACTATACATATTTTTGAACGTTATGTATATTAATTCATCATATTTATGTATCAAATGTTTTGATCATATATGCCTTTTTCTCCTTTTTTTTACTTTTTTTTTTCCCATTGTTATTGATCCTGATTCAGTTGGCCTTTGCTGTCTAATTTGTCCTGGGATGTGGTATGGCCTTGCTCCATTGATTACCTTTACTGCTGTGTGAACTGCGAGAGCTCTCCCTGGGCGAGTGTGTGATTTCCTATTTTCAGCTGCTTCCAGGGCTGCCTTCTTCCCCCCATCCTCTAGATTGGGTGATTGGACGCCTTGGCTGCATTGGGAGGGACGGCATGATCTACGCTCGGTTTGGCCCCGCTTGGCGGTAGTGCGCATTCGCAGTTTTGGGCGCATGCACAGTCTGAAATCGGGTCCAGGGACGTCATCAGCCAGCGGCGGCCATGCTTTGATGACTCGCTCATCGGACAGGACTCAGGTGGCTATATAATGGGAGGGTTTTACCTCCCATTTTGCACAGGCGGGTGGCCTAGTGTCCTGTTTAATTGACAAACTGTGCACTGTTTGTCAATTAAACAGGACACCAGGTCGCCGGCCGTCTGTGCAAAAAGGGAGGTAAAACCCTCCTATTATATAGCCACCTGAGCATGCCATATTTATACATATGGGCCTTTTGATTGTTTGCCTAGTGACCTATTGGTCTCAGAATCTGACTGCTCCTGTCTTTTATCAGATTGTTATTTCCTCTAGATGTTTGATACATCCTGTGATTCGTGCTGGCCAATATTGATGTATGTATTACCTCCAATGGTTTATTGGCTATCCAGTCTCCTTATGGTAAAGTGGGATTCTTGTTAGTTGTCCCATGTGCTCCTGACTGCAATCTGCCATTCCTATATGAGGATCTTGCCCCACACGGTACTCACTAAATGGTTATAGACCGATGAGTTTCAGCATATCCAGTATAAGGGAAACCAATAACCCAAGTGCTAACCGAGTTTCTGTGGCTGTCTTTCTGAGCAAGCAGGCAACAGGTGCAACAGCAAGTGATCAGCTTGAGTTATTGGTGGAAGATGGCAGGCATAAGTATGCAGTAAGGTGTTCAATAAGCTCTAGAGAAGTGGAAAAAAAGACTGCCAGATTGAAATAGGTGAACATTATATTAATGTTACCTATAACAGTGGTCCTCAACTCCAGTCCTCAGGGCCCACTAACAGGCCAGATTTTAATTATTACCTTGGGGAGATGCAGACTAGAATACTGCAATCACTGAGCAGCAAATGATATCACCTGGGATGTATTTCAGTTATCTTGCAAATCTGGCCTGTTAGTGGGCCCTGTAGGCCAGGGTTGAGGACCACTGACCTATAAGACCAAACTGTGCACGACAATAAAAGCTAGGGGGAAAAAAAGCTCAATTGTAGATTACCCCATTATCTGTGCCTTCAAAACCACTTTTGTACTCTGTGGTGTATCTGTGGTGTATCTTGTAGAATAGAAGGATATAATGTAGTGTGTACTACAAATCCTATTAATGATCCAACAAGAACTATAGCCAGGAAAAGGGATCGTAAAGGTACAGAAAAATTCTGTCTTGGTTTGTCCGTATTGATGGTACCAATCCAGGCTTCATTTGTCACAGTGGTCATACCCCAGAAAGGGTCTTGAAGATCTGGGTGCCACAGGAATAGACCACAGCCCTTCACCTCCAAAGCACCCTGCAACTAACTAACTTCTTGCACCACGTGCATTCTGCCAAGGTGAGTGATGCAGAATGCCAAGGTGAGTGATGGAGAATGCCAAGGTGAGTAATGCAGAATGCCAAGGTGAGTGATGCAGAATGCCAAGGTGAGTGATGGAGAATGCAGGATCCAGCGCTTGAAGCAAACATTACAAACAGGCCTCCATCTGGGTATGGTTCTCAAGGTATACACCAAGGGTAACCAACCTGTAAACTGCTAGTGAGCCATAAGGCAATAAGCAGTCAAATCTTGATAGAAGTGTAAGTCAATAAAGGAAAGGGTGACTAAATTGAAAAAAAAAAAATGTTCTCCCAAAGGAGCCAATCACCTAGGAAAACTAGCTAAAAGCTGGGGTAGTAGTTGGGATTATATAGGTACACTGTGGGGCAGTCCCAGCAAAGCTTTTGTAAGTGTCCAATCACCTGAAGGTAGCAGAAAATAAATAGTCTATAAATCAATCCCTGTTACCTGTACTGTACAATTATGATTTTAAAGCGGTATTAAACCCAAAACCAAAAATTTAATTTATTGCAGCTTACCAACCCTTAGATGTGGTTGCAGCTGTTTTCTTTTTTTAGGCATTTTTCCCTCTGTTTTCACCTGATTGCCAGTAACAAACCTCCTGTATTAAAGTGCCCCCACTCTGGAAGAAGGAGCACAGGGGGCACCTTTGGACAGCAGCATTGTCAGTCTAGGGGGGGTGGCAGTGTTAAATGTACTAGCAGACTTAAATGCACTAACAAATTAAAGCTAAACTCCAGCTCACACTTTACAGTTAGTTACAACAAACAGTTTTTCTTCTTTTTTGGATAAAGGTTTTACGTTACAAAATATAAGCTGATCATTATAAGCAACCCGGCCTGTGTTAAATGGTTTGTCTCATCCCTGTAAACTGAAACATCTGAGAGCTTGTTCTTTTGAAAACAGCAGACTTATTGGCTGGTTCGCTCGAGGAACATTGAAGAAAAAAAAAATGACGCAGCCATCACATCTAAGAATGGGTATGTTGCAATATAATAAATGATTGCTTTTGGGTTTTATACCGCTTTCATTTCTTAGTTTAGACACACAAGTTAAAGTAATGGTAAGTCATTATAATACCATGAAACAGAATAAATTGTACTGTATGTGTTTGATACCTTTTTAATGAAAACCTTGTCTTGATGCTGACAAAGCAGTCTGAGAAGCACATTGAATATCACCCCTACCCCACCACTGGAATCAGTGGAATATATCATTGATAGAACTCTTCTACATTGTATGTTCCACTGTGAAGCACTGACTGGTGGGATATTGAGGGGGTGTTAATGTGGTAGAAGCAATAATTGTTACAATTTTGTATGTTGGAAATGAAAGTGAACTACCCAATAGGTGCAATCAACCTACATTCCCCCCCTTTTTTTTTTTCTTTTTTTGTATGTTGGAAAGTTTTCCATGGTGTATGGTGTAACAATATTTGAAACTCTTTTGTGTTTCAAAATATTTTTTTTTTTGTTTTTAGTAACAATAAAAAGATGTTTTAACCACTTGCCGACCGCCGCAAGTACATATACTGCGGTGGTCAGCCCCTCACAGGTAAAGTGACGTATATATACGTCACTGGCCTGTGAGGCTATCGGGAGCGAGCGAGCGCCGCCGGAGGCGCGCTCCCGCGCGGTCACGGACCCCCCCCCCCGCACGCGTGACCGGCGGACCCGATGTCCGCCGGTCACTCGGCGATCGTCGGTGCAGAGTGAGAAAGGCAGGCGGCTAGTGTAAACAAGCCGCCTGTCATTCTCCCCTGTGTAGAAACAGTGATCACACGGTTCTACTATGTAGGACCGTTGATCACTGTTCCTACACCTCAAGCCACAGCCAATCACAGTTAGAATTACGCCCCTAGGGACACACATAACCCCTCCCTCTCAAAAAAAAGTTAACCCCTTCCCTGCCAGTGTCATTTTTACAGTAACAGTGCATATGTATAGCACTGATTACTGCAGTAATGTCACTGGTAACCCCAAAAGTGTCAAAAATGTCAGTCAAGGGTCCGATCTGTCGGCCGCAATGTCGCAGTCCCGCAAAAAATATCGCAGATCGCCGCCATCACGCGTTAAAAAAAAACCCAACAAAAATGACAAAAATCTTTCCCTTTGTTAGTAAACACAATAACTTTTGCGCAAACCAATCAAAATACGCTTTTTGCTATTTTTTTTTACCAAACATATGTAGCATAAAACAAATTGGCCGAAAATGTTAAAAAATTTAGATTTTTACATTTTTTTTTGGGGGGGGGGGGAATTTCATATAAAAAAATGTGAAAAATATTGTTATTTTTGCAAAATTGACGCTCTTTTTTTGTTTATAGCGCATGATCAAAAAATCGCACAGGTGATCAAATACCACCAAAAGAAAGCTCTGTTTGTGGGAAAAAAAGGACGTCAAATTCGTTTAGGTACAGCGTCGCACGACCGCGCAATTGTCTGTTAAAATCACGCAGTGTCGTATCGCAAAATAGGCCCTGGTCAGGAAGGGGGTAAAATCTTCCGGGGCTTAAGTGGTTAAAGATATCATGGTATGACTGTTTTATTCTTTTTATTAGATTTTAAGCCCATTACAAGGTAAACATAGTCATGATGGCTGTCTGTGTACATTTGATGAGTTACTGGTACGGATTTTCCTTCTCTGTTTGAATTACACAATCGATGTAAAATCCGATTGATATTTGGTCTGTTCGAACTCCATGGTCGTTTGTAACTGGATTACTTTACTTGTTATTGGACGATTTGGTTTGTAAGTTTAAATTATTTGTTCTGTGTAAAAAAGAAACCTTTTATAAAACTCAATAAAAAAATATCTGTTTCAAAAAAAGATTTCATGTACATGTGTAGTTTATAAATGTAGCATATGAAAAGGTTTAGTACACTTTGCTTCAATGGTGTTTTAATTATTGCAATAGTAAAGCGTGGAGCAAAAATGCAATATATAGCAGCTTAGCATCACTTAAATGTGGTGGTTGTGTTTGCTTTTTTAGGCCTTTTTGCTCTATTTTTGACTAGTGATCTAGCCAGTAACACGCTTCCTGTCTTGGGGTATCCCTACTCTGGATGGGGGAGCAATGAAATCACCTTTGGACAGCAGCATTGTCAAACTGAAGAGAGGGAAGTAAGCACCCATCTCAATCTTAAAGCAGAGCTCCACCCAAAAGGGGAAATTCCGATTGTTTGCACCCCCCCCCCCTCCACTGCACTTTTTGGGTGGATCGGGTACCTGGTTTTGGCAGGTACCCGCTCCCACTTCTGGCTCAGATCGTCGTTCAGATCGCCTCCTTCCCCCACAGTTTTCTGGAATACATCACAGGTCCCAGAAGACTACGGGACCATTCACAAGGCACAGCGTGGCTTGAGCATGTGCAGTAGGAAACTGGCTGTGAAGCCACAAGGCTTTACTTCCTGCTTACCTTACTTGCTATGCCAGCGCCTGCACCCAAAGCCGATTAAAGAATCGGTTTGGGTGAGGACATCCCTGGATCCCTGTACAGGTACCTGTCGTTATATTAAAAGTCAGCAGTCACACTTTTTTTGGGGGAGCCTTTAACCACTTCAGAAGGTTTTACCCCCTTCCTGACCAGGCAATTTTTTGCGATTCAGCACTGCATTGCTTTAACTAACAATTGCACGGTCGTGCGACAATGTAACCAAATAAAATGTATGTCCTTTTTCCCACAAATAGAGCTTTCTTTTGGTGGTATTTGATCACCTCAGGAGCTTTTTGCGCTATAAACAAAAAAAGACCGACAATTTTGGCAAAAAAAAATTATATTTTTTACTTTTTGCTATAAAACACATCCAATAAAAAAAGTAACAAATCAAATTTCTTCATAAATGTAGGCCAATATGTATTCTACTACATATTTTTGGTAAAACAAAATCCCAATAAGCGTATTTTGATTGGTTTGCTCAAAAGTTATAGTGTCAACAAACTATGGAATAGATTTAGTGACTTTTTTTATTTTTTATTTTTTTTTTTACTAGTAATGACAGCGATCAGCGATTTTTTTTAGCGGGACTGCGACATTGTGGCCTGAGAAAGAAGATCACTTACAGGTACGTAATTTTGCGCTTAACCAATTGCCGACTGCCTAACGACGATTTACGCCGGCGGTCAGCCCCTCACAGGCAAAGCAACGTAGGTCTACATCGCTAGCCTGTGAGGCACTAGGGAGCGAGCGCGCGCCGCCGGAGGCGCGCTCCCGCTCCCGCTCGCTCACGGACCCCCCCCCCCCGCGCGTGTGCCAGGCGGACCCGATGTCCGCCAGGCACTCGCGATCGTCCGTTACAGCGGGAGAAAGGCAGGCGGCAAATGTAAACACAGCCGCCTGTCATTCTCCCCTGTGTAAGAATTGAGATCATACGGTTCTGCTATGTAGGACCGTTGATCTCTGTTCTTACACCTCAAGCCACATCCAATCACAGTTAGAAGCACGCCCCTAGGGACACACTTAACCCCTCCCTCTCAAATAAAGTTAACTCCTTCCCTGCCAGTGTAATTTTTACAGTAACAGTGCATATGTATAGCACTGATTACTGTAGTAATGTCACTGATAACCCCAAAAGTGTCAAAAATGTCAGTCAAGGGTCCGATCTGTCCGCCGCAATGTCGCAGTCCCGCAAAAAAAAACGCAGATCGCCGCCATTACTCGTTAAAGAAAAAAACAACAAAAATGACAAAAATCTTTCCCTTAGTTAGTAAACGCAATAACTTTTGCGCAAACCAATCAAAATACGCTTTTTGCTATTTTTTTTTTACCAAATATATGTAGCATAAAACAAATTGGCCTAAAATGTAAAAAAAAAAATAGATTTTTAAATTTTTTGTGGGGGAATTTCATAATAAAAAATGTGAAAAATATTGTTATTTTTGCAAAATTGACGCTGTTTTTTTGTTTATAGCGCATGATCAAAGAATCGCACAGGTGATCAAATACCACCAAAAGAAAGCTCTGTTTGTAGGAAAAAAAGGACGTCAAATTCGTTTAGGTACATCGTCGCTCGACCACGCAATTGTCCGTTAAATTCACGCAGTGCCGAATCGCAAAATAGGCCCTGGTCAGGAAGGGGGTAAAATCTTCCAGGGGGTTAAGTGGTTAAGGGCCGCCCTACCTCAGTGTATTTACGTGGGGTGGTCCTTAAGCAGTTAAATGGTTTGTTCCAACTCTCCAACTTCCACTTTTGCTGGACAGATTGGTCTGTTAAAGGAAGTTGGAAAATAGACTTAGTGGCTAAATAACCAAGTAAAAATACATTTAAAAAAAAAAAACTAAAAAAAATCTAATGCAGTCACCACATCTAACAATTGGCAAGCTGCAATATATACATTTTTGCTTTTTTGGGTTTGATACTGCGTTAAGGATTAGGGATGTGTTACAATTAACATATGTGCTGGTCCAGCTCTATATGTTGCTATGTTCTTAGAACAGAAGGTATTTACATGTCTCATTCCATCGCAAATCATAAAAAATATGGGGGACTATTTCTCATTCATTTATCTAAGATAAAAAGGATAATGCAAAAATGTTGATTAGAAATTGCTCTAAAACTGAATTTGCTTTGATTTTCAGATTCGTAAAAGAATGTCCGGTAAATATCTTCTGATATGATAAGATAATTCTGTACATTACAGTATTTAAGTAGAAGACTTCTTATTGCTTTGGCTGGTTATATAACCTGTATGGCCATACTAGTTGATGATCACTGTAAATTGTAGACTGTTGCATTGTGTCCAAACCTTTTATAGCAGCTTGTAGAAATCACAAAAATTAGAACATCCAAAATAGCTCCTGTCACAAAGGCAAAATTCCTGTAAAAATTAATTATACATATGCACACATGGGCATTAGTCATTCTGGCCTAGGCATATATAATCTCACCATTCTTCCCCATGTATGCATAGTAATAGCAGTGAAGAATGGAGCATTAATTGTAGAAGGCACCAACCTATGCAGCGGCGCTGTGTAGAGCTCGATGTTTGCAGTAAATGAAGATTTATGGCTCTGTCAGGTTCTTGCTATAGCTGCAGTCCTGGGTCCCAGGAGAAATCATTGGAGTGACTAACACCCCCTCCACTCACTAATACCAGCCTTGGGAATCATTTGCAGCTTTTGATTAAAGTCCCTCATTAACCAATTCACTGCTGTTTAATATCCATCTGCATTGTCTGAGGTGACGTGAACCCAGCCACACATATACATTCATATGGAGTATGTATATATATATATATATATATATATATATATATGGAGTATGTATTTACCTCCACATCTCCTTCCTAGATGTACATTGTGCTGTAGTGTTAAGGAACCTTGTCTTAACTGTATGTTCCCACATTGCAGGCCTAGCCTGGTCAGCTGCTTTATTTCCACAGGAACTAGATTTAAATGTTCTTGGGATAATAACATAACAATACGAAGTATGGAGGCTTTAACCAAACCCATGGGTGGTAAATATTAAGAAAAGTGAAACATACTTTGTATTACAAACAGGGGCAGACTGGCAACTTTCGGCCCAGAGGGCAAGTACAAACCAGGGGCCCATGGTGCAGCGACTCGGCCCCCCTCCCACTCTCCCTCTATCCGTTCTTCTCCTGACCCCCATTCCAGTCTGAAGCCCTGCTCCAGGTACTCTGGGCCAGCAGGGGGCGATTGGGGGGAGCTGGGACAGTTCGGTTGGGTCTGGCCAGGGGACGAGATTCTCCAGGGGGGCATGGAACTGGCCTCTGCTCAGACACAGTTACTTTACACCATCCATGTTGGTGAGGAGGGCTTGCGCTCTTTCCTTGTCTTCCACCCGCACTCAGTAGGTCGGTGGCAAGGACTTTTTACTTCTCTTCACCAGGAATCCTTTAGGCATGTCTGTAGAAGAAGCGGTGCAGCCTTTGTACAGGACATCAGAGTGGCCCAGGGGGCAATTGCCCCCCTGCCCCCTGGCCCAGTCCTACCCTGATTACAAACATCTTCAGATGTCTATATCTCACTCTCTGTTTCTTCTAGATCACCCCATGTTCCCTGAAATTGAGGGTACCCTTTATGCTACTATGGACCCAGCTGCTATGGTTTTGACCTGTGGCCCACTTCCTCCCACTTCTACTTTGCATTGTTGAGTCATCACTGGCATATGTGGCTTCATTGCTCAAAATGATGAGGAGGATGGCTGGGCCACAGCCCACATTTATAGTAACTTGGTCCATATCTGCATACCTGAGTGCTTTTGAG
The DNA here is from genome assembly GCF_965119305.1 of Pelophylax lessonae. Classification (NCBI taxonomy): domain Eukaryota; kingdom Metazoa; phylum Chordata; class Amphibia; order Anura; family Ranidae; genus Pelophylax; species Pelophylax lessonae. The sequence goes on from NC_138774.1 coordinate 76,191,425, forward strand.
GCTCCTAGGATGATCTAGAGCAGTGGTTTTCAACTTTATAGAGATATGGTCCCGGTAAATTCTTCCAAAATCTTTCATGCCCCTATAGTAAAAAAAAATAAAAAGTTCATATTATAAGTATGGGAATACAAACTATGTATTGAGATGCTATAGTTCTCTAAATGTGGCAGAGTGTCACTGTGGCAGGATGATGGTTCCCAAGAGCATTAGTGGACTTTTCAGCAGACTTGGTGGACCTGTAGGGAATGAGGTCTCTGGAGGGGGCTGGAGGTCTCTCCAGGATGCTGGAGGCTTTCCAGGGGCACTGTGGGTAACTGGAGTGTACCACAGGGACTGTGGGACACTGTTGGAGGCTATGGGGTACTATGGTGGGGCCGGAGGCTCTGCAGAAAGATGGGGGCATTGCAGGGGACTGGGGATTCTGTGAGGGCTTGGGCTCTCAAGGGGTCTTTGGGCACTGTGAAAGGCTGAGGGGCACTGTGAACCACTGTGGGGGGTTGGGTGGCATTATGGGAGCTGGGAAGCTTTATTGGAGGTTAAGGAGTCAGCAGCTGGCTGAAGGCCCAGTAAGAGGCAGGCACCGCTCTGGTGGTTGAGAACCACTGTTCTAAATAAAAGTGGTGGTGACATGCAGGTATCTGCTGCATAGGATAAGTGTAATTTTTGATAGTATTTAGTGCTAAAAATGCACTTTAACCACTTAAGCCCCGGAAGATTTTACCCCCTTCCTGACCAGGGTCTATTTTGTGATTCGGCACTGCGTGAATTTAACGGACAATTGCGTGGTCGTGCGACGATGTACCTAAACGAATTTGACGTCCTTTTTTTCCCACAAACAGAGCTTTCTTTTGGTGGTATCTGATCACCTGTGCGATTTTTTGATCATGCGCTATAAACAAAAAAAGAGCGTCAATTTTGCAAAAATAACAATATTTTTCACATTTTTTTATATGAAATTCCCCCAAAAAAAATGTAAAAATCAAAATTTTTTAACATTTTAGGACAATTTGTTTTATGCTACATATTTTTGGTAAAAAAAAATCACAAAAAACGTATTTTGATTGGTTTGCGCAAAAGTTATTGCATTTACTAACTAAGGGAAAGATTTTTGTCATTTTTGTTTTTTTTTTTTGCGGGACTGCGACATTGCGGCGGACAGATCGGACCCTTGACCGACATTTTTGACACTTTTGGGGTTACCAGTGACATTACTACAGTAATCAGTGCTATACATATGCACTGTTACTGTAAAAAGACACTGGCAGTGAAGGGGTTAACTTTTTTTGAGAGGGAGGGGTTAAGTGTGTCCCTAGGGGCATGTTTCTAACTGTGATTGGCTGTGGCTTGAGGTGTAGGAACAGTGATCAACGGTCCTACATAGTAGAACCGTATGATCACCATTCCTACACAGGGGAGAATGACAGGCGGCTGTGTTTACATTAGCCGCCTGCCTTTCTCCCGCTCTAACGGACGAACGCGAGTGCCCGGCGGACATTGGGTCCGCCGGGCACACGCGCGGGGGGGTCCGTGACCGAGAGGGAGCGCGCATCCGGCGGCGCACGCTTGCTCCCCAGAGCCTCACAGGCTAGCGACGTACCCATACGTCACTTTGCCTGTGAGGGGCTGACCGCCACAGTATATGTACTTGCGGTGGTCGGCAAGTGGTTAAAGAGGAGCTCCAGCCCCCCACTAGAAAAATTTAAAGTCAGCAGCTACAAATACTGTAGCTGCTGACTTTGAATATTAGGACACTCATCTGTCCAGGGATCCCAGCAATGTCCGCACCCCAGCCAATTTTTCAGTCAGCTCTCGGGTGCTGCTGCTGCCATTCTTTGTAAGAGAAACCAGCAGTGAAGCCTTGAAGCCTCACAGCCAGTCCCTTTCTGCGCATGTGCGAAGTGCACTGCGCTTTGTGAATGTCCAGGCGGCGGAGAAAAGAGCAAGAAAGAAAAGGCGGCGGAGAAAAGTACCGAACTTCCGGGGGACCTCACTGCGCATGGTCTTCTGGAAATGGGGACGGGTGCTTGTCAAAAACAGGTGTCTGCTCCCCTCAAAAGGTGCCAAATGTGGCAGCGGAGGGGGAAGGAAGCAAACTAGCGGAGCTTCCCCTTTTGGGTGGAGCTCTGCTTTAAATTGCCATCAGAAATGAGATGACCGCACCCTCAGTGACCCTTTTGCCTCTGTTTAACACCAGACACCCCAGCTGATCTGTTTCAATTCTATTTTTGACTGATCTTACTGGGCTAGGCTGGGAGAAATATGTAGTTTGCCATTCGGTACCTCCTTCTGAACTTGCTAAAGGCCTGGCAGCTTCTTTATTCGGTCATTTCTGAGTCACAGAATCAAATTAAGTAAGCAGCCAGGTCAGAATGCCTGACCTACTAACTTGTTTCAGTTCAGTGACTTGTACTAGAACCATTAAATCAAAATAACCGCCAGGGGATAAGAATTACCTAGAGATTTGGTAGACATGAGCATGCTTATGTAATGATTGGTTACGCAAAATAAAATTTTCCATATCCCTGTGTTCCCTGAGATGCCCATCTAAGAGTTATTTGAAACTATCTATACTTCCCACTGACACCACTGATTGTGGAAGGGAGTTCCACATCCTTACCAGTCTGACAGTGAAAAAGCCTCTACACAGTTAAAGGTTAAACTGCTACATAGTTAGTGAGGTTAAAAAAAAGACACCAATCCATCCAGTTCAACCTATGATGCATGTGTGTGTGTGTTTGCTGTTAACCGTACATTGTATACCCCTGTATGTTGTGGTCTTTAAGGTGCCCATCTAATAGTTTTTTGAAACTATCGATGCTCCCTGCTGATACGACTGTTTGCGGAAGAGAATTCCACATCCTTACCGCTCTCACAGTGAAGAACCCCTGCTTCTCCTCCAATTTTTCGAGGGGGCCCCGTGTCTTCTTACACTCCCTGAGAGGCTGAGACTGAATAGTTTGTTCCCTATGCTAGCCTCACCATTGAGGTATTTGTATATCGCTATCATATCTCCTCTCATATGCCATCTAGTACATTCCCTCCACCGACATCAGCACAAGCTCCTGCTATGGCAGTAATCATGGGCTTTTGGTCCAAGTAGAACACATAACATTTTATAAATGGTAAAGCAGTGGATTGGTATACATGTGCAGAAACAGAAGAGGTAGACACTTCAAAATATGGGGACAGCAGTGGATTTTAGGGGGAATACAAAAAGAGGAGGCATAAATCCTGTATGATTGCACATACTTATAATTCATGGCTGCAGTTCTATGTTATGGGGCAGGAAACGGTATGACTATGTTGGCTATGTATAGACAGAATGTTTTTCACTAGCTTGCTAGGCTTCTTTTGTAACCTATTTACTTTAAGTACCAAAAAATATGACATATAAATTGAAGCAAAAGTATACAAATCCCTGAAAAAAGACAGCCAGAGTGGAAAAATTGTAGTACAATACTGAACTGGCTAAAACATACCTACTGTTCGGCCTGCAAAAAAAATAAATTATTCTGTCTAAGGCCCCTTTCACACAGGTGGACCGTTCGGATCGATCCCCCGCTGAGATAAACGGAGTCCGTCCGACGGACGGATAGTGTGAAAGAGCCCTAACAGTTTACATTAAAACCAGGGGTTTAGTTTGCCACATTTGCAAATACATGCGTAAGCTGCTGAGCCACTTCACAGCATGGCACCCCAGCCAGAGTTTCCTTTGGTTTTGTTTGACATGGGTCGTTCTTCCATGTGCTCCTTGCTGCAAAGGCCAGTTATAGGTGGGGGCAGTGGCCATTTGTTTGTACTGTTGGAATACTGGTGAGGGAGTGCACTGGACACCTTTGCTGCCATTGTGCTATATGTTGGGTGTCAGGTGTGCCCCTGTGCCTTTAAAGAAGAGGTATGCTCCCTCAAGGCTTAGCTGTCCTCTGCCTATCCATAATATGAATGTGCTTACACTGTGGAGGCTCTCAAAATGTATAGGGTTAGGACTGCAGATAATACTGGGGTGCTCTGAAGTGGCTCTGCAACTTACGCATGTATTTGCAAATGTGTGCAAACTAAACCCCTGTTTTTAACACAAACTGTTAGACAGGATAATTCATTTTTTTGCAGGCTGGCTGGTAGGTTGAGCTGGGAATTTCCTCTGGTTTTGTTTGATATGCGTCGCCCTTCCATGTGCTCCTTGCTGCTAAGGCCAGGTAAAGGGTTGGGGCAGTGGCCATTTGTTTGTACTGTTAGGTGTACCTACTCTTCAATCAAGGGTTATAAATACCTAATAAAATCAGTTCAAAATTAAAAAAACATCAGATCAGATTGATTAAAAAAGCTGAAACCTTTAAGAAATCAGGTGTTTCCTATTAGAATATTTACTAACAGAACATTCTGGGTGCTTTTCCTGTACTTACTCCATTGCCTAACAGGAAGGTTTGTGCAGGAAGAGCATTACTGATTAGATAAGGAGCCTATCCAAAAGACATGGTAAGATTGTTGGTCCATGCATGCCCAACTTTTCACTATTGTCTATGGCCAGCTTATTTAAAAGGAACAAAATATGCATCAATTTATCAAATGGCTAAACTAGGCTATTGAGTATCCCAAGTAAAGCAGACCTCATTTTTAAAGTAAGGCTGGCCATAGATGATACGATTTCCTTTCCTTCCACCGTCCGACAGGATTGTTGTACCCAAGTTGATAGATGGATGTACTCAGTGGTGTATTTTGGTTTTGTGCTGCCCTAGGCCAGACTAAAATTGGGCGCCCCCTCCTATTTAAATGTGTCCCCCCCCCTTCCTTTTTAACAGATGCAACTCCCTCCAAAATTGAAGGACTACAAGTCCCAGCAAGAACCACAGAGATCTCATGAGAGAGGGGGGTGAAAGAGAGAGAGGGAGGGGGGTGAGAGAGAGAGCAGGGGGGTGAGAGAGAGAGGGGGGGTGAGAGAGAGAGCGGGGGAGAGAGAGAGGGGGAGTGAGAGAGAGAGCAGGGGAGAGAGAGGGGGGAGAGAGAGGGGGGTGGGAGACCCCCCTAGCCCTGCCTGCAGTCCCTCCTGTCCCCCCCTTTCTGTGGGTAGGTGTATGTGATGCACCTACCTCCCGCCCGTCCTCGTATTTTGGGCCCTTGGTCAGCCTGTTGATGTCCCAGCTGGGAGCAGAGCAGAGGTTTGAAAAGGAGTGCAGGCTCTGGGGGGCGCCAGGGATTCTGCACCCGCTACTGCTTAGGACAGGGTGGCGCCGTGGCAGTGGGGGTCTTCTCCCTCACAGGCTCTCAGTTCTAGCCAGCTTCCAGGGCCGGCCGGCTGCCCACTCTTTGTGTCTGTGGTGGATTGGTGGATTTTGCTTTGTTGCCCTGCACTCCACTGTCACCGGACCGGCGGGACTCTTTGGGCCCCATGAGCACTAGGTACAGAGGAGGAGGTGGAAGTTAAATCCTCCTCCACTTCGAATCATGGGCAAGGCCAGGGAGTCACAACCATGACGTGACTCGTTGCTAGATCCCAGCCGGCTCTAGCAAACAGTGGCCAATAGACTCTCAGTTGGAGGTGGGGGCGGCTATTTTGCTGCCCCCTTGCAAAGTGCCGCCCTAGGCCTGGGCCTTGTTGGCCTAGGCCAAAATACAGCACTGGATGTACCCAAGTTGATAGATGGTTGTACCCAAGTTGATAAATGGTTGTACCCAAGTTGATCGATGGTTGTACCCAAGTTGATCGATGGTTGTACCCAAGTTGATCGATGGTTGTACCCATGTTGATCAGCCTGCCCATGCGGTTTGAATCTCGGTCGGGTTCTGCTAAACTGGCAGAGATTCAAACCATCTATGGCCGGCTTTAGGTCCACTTTAAAAATGTATGTATACAGTACATTCTGTCGTTTCCAACTCTCAGTAATTCTATGGGCCAGCTCTCAGGTACCATGTCTAATATGCTTGAGCCTTTTTGCATAGCATATTCTTGCCAATTTTTACAGGGTAGATTGCCAGTTTTTCCTTACCCTAACTACTCGATTTGGTCCAGGCATGCAGAATGGGATAGGGCCAATTTAAACGGAAGCCAGTTAACCTACCAACACATCTATGGAGTGTGGGAGGAAACCAGAGTTACCAGAGAAAACACAGTGAGAACACGCATACACCATGCAGATTGTGTCCTGGCTGAGTTTTGAATCCAAGGACCCCAGTGCATAAGTGCAAACCACAGTTAGGTATTAAGGGAGTAGACAGAAAAGAATGATCATATTTTATCCGACAACTAGAAAACACAGGTCCCATGGCAAGAAAAAATATCCCTCCTGCTTCTTTAAATTTCCTCATCACTGCAGTCGAAAAGGAATCGACCCCACTAAGAATTAGAAAGTCAAACAAACTATCTTAAAGTATAACTAAAGGCTTTTTTATTTTTTTTGCTAGTTTTGGATAGAGTGGAGAGGGATTAGCACACATGTCAGTTTTTATTGTGGTCTGTGCCCCCGTTAAGGAGATCACCCTCTCTATTTGTCCTGTTTACCATTAGACCTCATTCACACTACCGCGACTTGTCAGGCGACTGGTCAGCCAGACAAGTCGCGGTCCATTGTGTGCTACGGGAACCGTTCTAATAGGAGCGACTCAAGTCGCTCTGACTTTGAAAAAGGTTCCTGCACTATTCGGGGCGACATCGGAGCGACTTGCATAGACATTCATTATATGAAGTCCGTGCAAGTCGCGCCAAAGTCGCGGTGCACGCGACTTCACAGGTCGCCCCCGAAGTCGTGCCGCGTTAGTGTGAACTGGCACTTAATATTCAAAGTGAAAGTAAAAGAAAAACCCAAACTTTGGGTTGTCCCCAGAAAAGTAATAGAGGGGAAATCTTCCAATGGTGACATTAGTTCTGGTGACCTGGGGGTCCTTTTTTCCCCACAAATAGAGCTTACTTTTGGTGGTATTTGATCACCTGTGCGATTTTTATTTTTTGCGCTATAAACAAAAATTTTGAGAAAAAAAAAAAACAATATTTTTCACATTCTGCTATATGACATTCTCAAAAAAAAAAATTTAAAAATCAAATTTTTTTAACATTCTAGGCCAATTTGTTTTCTGCTACATATTTTTGGTAAAAAAAAAAAATTGCAATAAGCGTATTTTGATTGGTTTGCGCAAAAGTTATTGTGTCTACTAACTACGGGAAAGATTTATGTCATTTTTATTGTTTTTTTCTTTTTACTAGTAATGGCGGCAATCTGTGATTTTTTGGGGGAATGCGACATTGCGGCGGACAGATCGGACCCCTAACTGACATTTTTGACACTTTTGGGGGTACCAGTGACATTACTATAGTAATCAGTGCTAAAAATATGCACTGTTACTGTAATAATGACATTGGCATTATGGGTGATCAAGGGGTTAAATGTGAGCCTAGGGGAGTGATTCTAACTGTGGGGGGGGGGGGGGGCATGGCTTCTGAAATGACCAAAGAGACCTATAATCCTATATAGGTGGATCACAGGGGCTCTATGATCATTGCCGGGAGAAGGACGGTCAGCTGTGTTTACAACAGCCGACCGTCTTTCTCAGCGGGGAGCGATTGCGAGTGTCAGGCGGCAGTCGGAGCTGCCTGCCTGCTGCATCGGCTTCTCCGCTGAGGAGCGGGGGTGCTCGCCCTCTAGCCTCCCGAGAGCGAGCGCCGTACATGTACAGCGATTTGCCTGGGAGCGGCTGCCTGCGGCAGTACATCTGCGGCGGGCGGCCGTAAAGTGGTTAAAGTGGTAATAAACTCAAAAGAAAACATTCTTATATTGCAGCTTACCAAGTCTTAGATGTAGTGGCTGCATTAGTTTTCCTTTTTATGCTTTCTTTCTTTTATTTTCCCCTGGTGATCTGGCTAGTTAGTCTGTTGTTTATAAGCAGATCAAGCTGTCCTGCAGAGGTAGCAGTCAGAGGGTTGAGACAAACCATTTAGCATGGACAGGGGTGCTTACAATGATCAGCTTTTATTTATGCAAAACCTTTCTGTCAAAAAGTAAAAAAACTGTTGCGTAACTGTTTGGGAAGTGTTAGCTGGAGTTCAGCTTTAATTAGTTAGGGTATCTAAATCTGCTAGTACATCTAACACTCCTCTTCCCCAGATTAACAATTCTGCTGTCTAAAGGTATCTCTGTTCCTCCTTCATCCAGAAAAAAAAAAGGAAAACGAATGCAGCCACCACATCTAAGGATTTAATATTGTTTTAGGTTTTGCAGCCTTGCTAATTCTTCCTATTATTAAAGAGATTCATAAATTATTAAAGAGAATTTTATTAACCGCTTGCCGACCGCCGCAAGTAGATATACTTCGGCGGTCAGCCCCGGCCAGGCAGAGTGACGTATATATACGTCACTAGCCTGTGACCGGCTTGTGAGTCAATAGCGGCCCGCCCCGGCTCGTTCACTGAGGAGTCCGCGCGTGTGACCGGCGGACCCGATGTCCGCTGGTCACACTACGATCGTCGGTAGAGAGGGAGAAAGGCGGGCGGCTTATGTAAACAAGCCGCCTGTCATTCTCCCCTGTGTAAAAATGGAGATCAGACGGTTCTACTATGTAGAACCGTTGATCTCTGTTTTTACAATAGGAGACATGTCCCATCACAGTTAGAAACACGCCCCTAGGACACACTTAACCCCTCCCTCTCCAATACAGTTAACCCCTTCCCTGCCAGTGTCATTTTTACAGTAACAGTGCATATGTAAAGCACTGATTACTGCAGTTATGTCACTGGTAACCCCAAAAGTGTCAAAAATGTCAGTCAAGGGTCCGATCTGTCCGCCGCAATGTCGCAGTCCCGCAAAAAAAATCGCAGATCGCCGCCATTACCCGTTAAAAAGAAAAACACCAAAAATGACAAAAATCTTTCCCTTTGTTAGTAAATGCGATAACTTTTGCGCAAACAAATCAAAATACGCTTTTTGCAATTTTTTTTACCAAACATATGTAGCATAAAACAAATTGGCCGAAAATGTTAAAAAATTTAGAATTTTACATTCTTTTGGGGGGAATTTCATAATATTGTTATTTTTGCAAAATTTACGCTCTTTTTTTGTTTATAGCGCATGATCAAAAAATCGCACAGGTGATCAAATACCACCAAAATAAAGCTCTGTTTGTGGGAAAAAAAGGACGTGAAATTCGTTTAGGTACAGCGTCGCACGACCGCACAATTGTCCGTTAAAGTCATGCAGTAAAAAATTGCAAAAAAACCCCTAGTCAGGAAGGGGGTAAAATCTTCCAGGGCTTAAGTGGTTAAAGAGAACCTAACATTGCTATGTAGGTCACCTTCCAGTGCACAGTGATATTTCAGTGCAAGAAAACCCCACAAGATCACTTAGAAATAAGTTGCAAATTTTCTCTTTTCCTTAAATTTGCAATCGTCGGTGACAAAGTGATTCTGGCACATTAAATGATATAATATATTATTATGGGTGATCTAGTCACCTGGTAAGGCCAGGCATACGGGTCCTGCTGTGTCACAATGAGGTGGCAGTTGCCTGCATTGCTTTAATGTGTTTGATCCTCCTGGTTCCTCTAGCTGCTGTGCACTTTGATCCCATTTAAGTTTTTTTTGTCATTCCTCTATATTGTCTTGTTGCCCCTCCTTATCCACCTCTTGCACAGTGTGATTCTGGACACACAGATTAGATGCAGGGAAGACAAAAGGAGCTGTGGATTCTCCCTTCTCTCTGTCAGATCTCCATGTGCTGGACTTCCAGAAGAGCAGGGGGGGCTGCGGGGGACTTTCAATACACACAAAAGTGTTTTCACCCCCTGTTTGTGTTGGTGTTTTTCCCTGCCTTGATATGTGCATTCTGCCCCCAGCCCTGTGGAGAGGGATGAAAAGCCCCTTTACTATTCCCACACATTGGCCCCACATGACTGGAGGCAAGGAGAGGTCAGGGCCCAGGCGGGGGATCACTGTCCACACTGGGGGGTACGGCAGCGGGCAACCCTGCAACTGGAATTCTTTCCTCTTTTTTTTTTTTATTTAGGGTGAACACTAAGTTTCATTTAGTGGATGTTTGTCCTTTGATAAGACAGTTTTACTTTTACTTATAAGGCCTGCCATAGACAAGGAATCATGGCTGCGAAAGTGCATGTTCATTCTGAGTAGCAGAAAAAGCAGCACCAGCCTGTCCTATCCTGGTACAAGAAACATTAGCAATTGGTCAAAAAGACCTGCCTAATCAAAACTCTACCCTGGCTAATCAAAACTCTACCCTGGCTAATTAAAACCCTGACCTGGCTAATTAAAACCCTGACCTGGCTAATCAGAACCCTAATCTGGCAAATCAAAACCCTTAACTGGTAATTTAAACTCTAACCTGGCTAATTGAAATCCTAACCAAGCTAACCAAAACCCTAACCTGTCTATTTGGAACTCTAACCTGGCTAACCAAAACTGTAACCTGGTGTGGTGATCAAAACCCTAACCTGGTAATCGAAACACTAACCTGGCTAGTTGAAACCCTAAACCAGCCAACTGAAACCCTAATCTGGCTACTTGAAACTCTAACTAGCTAATCAAAATTTCAACCTGGCAATTAAAACGTTAACCTGGTAATTATAGCTTTAATGTAGATAGTTGAAACCCTAACCTAGCTAACCAAAACTCTAATCTGGCTATTTGAAATTCTAACCTGGCTAATCAAAACTTTAACCTGCTAATTGAATTATCTGGCTAATTGAAACCCTAACCTGGCTAATCATACCCAAACTTGGGTAATCAAAACTGTGACCTGGCTAATGAAAACCCTAACCTAGCTAACCAAAACTCTAATCTGGCTTTTTGAAATTTTAACCTGGCTAATCGAAACTCTAATTTAGCTATCAAAACTCTAACCTGGTAAATGAATAATCTGGCTAATCAAACCCTAACCTAGCTAATCAAACCCTAACCTGGCTAATCAAACCCTAACCTGGGTAATCAAAACTCTGACCTGGCTAATGGAAACCCTAACCTAGCTAACCAAAACTCTAATTTGGCTTTTTGAAATTCTAACCTGGTTATCAAAACTCTAACCTGGTAAACAAATAATCTGGCTAATCCAAACCCTAACCTGGCTAATCATACCCTAACCTGGGTAATCAAAACTCTGACCTGGCTAATGGAAACCCTAACCTGGCTAATCAAAACCCTAACCCAATTAATTGAATTCTCCACCCCAAAAAATCTGTTAGCTATGATCATCTTTAGGGTGCTTTACAGGAAACTTGTCATGAGAGAAACAAGTAGCATCCATTGCTACTCTACTTTTACAAATGCTATTTGCCTGGCTGTCATGCATATCCTTTTGCCTGAGTGCTTTAAGAATCACTAACCTCGAACAAATATACGTATAGTGGCAAGTGAAGTCAGAACTCCTGATTAGGGATGATCGAACTTTTGAAAAGTTTGGTTCGACCAGAACACCCGAACTTCTCGAAAGTTCAGGTCCGGATTCCAGCACCCCATTGAAATCAATGGGACCCGAACTTCGGTAATGAAAAAACACAATTTTGAAGACCTAAAACCAAATAAATGCCCCTAAAAAGTGCCTAGGGTTCTGGGTCATGTCCCAGGGACTATTCATCACACAAAAAAAAGTTCTTAAAAATTGTCGTTTTTGAGAGCCAATTATTGAAAAAATTATTGAAAGAAAAAAAAGAGATTTCTTTGGATTTAGTGTCTGGGGGGTTTAAAAGGTGTACCTGTGAGGTTTCAGCTCTGTAGCATGTCCAGAACCAGAAAAAAAAAAAGATTGTTTGTCTTAGAATTGCAGTAGAGCAGGGATATGGCTCTGCTATTTTCACACCTGGCCGTTTTTGTTTCAGGCGTTTATTGGGCTTTTTTGTGGACGTCTTTGGAGGCAGGCATGACATCTGAACTTCTGTGTAGGGGTATATATACACACACACATATATGTATATATAAACATACACACATATAGGTGTGAAAGTAGTGGAACCCTATGCCTGCGCTAATGAAATTATTTGCAGGGATGTGGCTCCGCTCCTATCACACCTATATGTGTGTATGTGTATAAATACATATATGTGTGTATATATATATATATATATATACCCCTATACAGAAGTTCAGATGTTATGCTTCCAAAGACGCCTAAAAAATGCCCAAAAAAAAGCCTGCAACAACACACCTGGGCGTTTTTGTTGCAGGCGGTTTTTTGGGCGTCCACAAAAAAGCCCAATAAACGCCTGCAACAAAAATGGCCAGGTGTGAAAGTAGCGGAGCCATATCCCTGCTCTACTGCAATTCTAATACAAATGATCTTTTTTCTATGGCGGTCACCCTGACATGGAAGAGTTTTGTCACCCTGCCATAGCAGTCAGAGTCAGTTCACCCTACACTACACTACAGTCACCCTGACACTTAACACTTTCCCTACAGAAACTAGATTATTAAATCTAACTATAGTGGAAAATAGTACCCTAACTACACTAGATATCCCTTTCCACACACTAATAATTGCTAAATGACACTTTTGAAGCAGGAGTAACAGAACTGCTTCCACTCTCTTCCACAGCCCCTGTAAACAGTGCTAGAGATTTGGCGGGGCTATGTTATATACTGGGGGGCGTATTCACTACTGATTGGCCTCTGGACCCTCTAGTCACTCCAATCACATTCCTAGCATCCTCCTGCCCCCTCAATTGGCTTTTACTGATGGTTTTGGTCCAATCACGGGCTTTTAAAGCCTAGTTCCTGTCCCATTGCATTTTGGTCGGTTCTGGTTGCCGAATTCAGAACTTTTTCCGCAAAAAGTTCGCAATTCGGCCGAATTTCGAACAGTCAACGATCATCCCTACTCCTGATCTGCATACTTGTTCATGGTGAGTAACTCAGAAAACACTGAGGCCAGTTCACACCAGAATGCAAGGCGCATTCCATGCAGGTCTCATGGACTGCATTCAAAATGCACTGCCTTTGGGCACCACATTGCATAGTACCACAGTACCATGCGATTTGGTGCAGTGCACTACTTTATGTGCGATACCGTCCATTTCAGTCCATTTAAATGAATGGACTAAAAATCGCACTGCAGGGGAACGCACAGGAATTGCACAGGAACGTTCACCTGGTGTGAACCAGCTCTGAAGCCAGAGGATGCATAAGACAGGCTGACTAGCATTTTAAAGAAAACAGCAATGACAGGCTACCTGTTTGTCCCAATACTGGTCTCCTTAATGTATGCCTTACTAAGATATTTCAAATCCCTTCAAACGTAAAATTAAAATAGTAAAGGAGGTAAAACTCCAACATGATTAAAGCTGCTGCACTTTCTGCTGCTTAATACACTGTAATTCTATGTACCAGTTATCAGTTTACTATGTTTTTGTGCCAGACCAGTAGGGGTGGGTTTTGAGTAGTAATGAAAAACAGCAAGTACCCAGCCCGGGTGTCCTTGGGGGCATCTCTAACTGGAAATGGCAGACTAGTGGTTTCAGAGTCCAGCAATATGCCTTTAGTGCCGGCTCACACTTGTGCGATGCGGGAACGCTGCGAATATGCAGCGTGATCCCGCATCGCATCCGCACCTCTGGCAGTTCACACTGCCATATGCAATACGCAGGGGGTGTCAATTAAAAGGTAACGACACCCCCAGTTGCGATTGCATATCGCAGTGCGATCTGAAAGTTCGCACAGAATCAGATCGCACAAGTGTGAACCACTATGCTATCCGATTCTGCTGCGTATAAAAAAAAGCCTCATGTGCGAGTTTATTGCGGATGCGGTCCGAATTCAGCCATACAAAGTGTATGGCTGAAATTCGCATCACACATGAGATCGCATGTAATTTAGGAGCAGTGCGCTCCGAATTACATCACACTAATGTGAACCAGGGCTTTGTGGGATTAAAGTTACAAGGTTCTAAAGACCCGTACACACAATCAGCCGATTATCGGATCATTAGTAAAGTGCTTTCGGCAGCTGATTATAACTTTTCGGACGACAAAACCTTAGGGGAAGGCTAGAACATTTTTATCGTGGGTGAACACAACATCAGATATTTTTTGAATTAGTACAGTTTTCGTATGAAAAAATCGTAAGAGCAAGACTACACAAGCTCGGTAACAAAAGAATACATTACAAAACAATTCAACACATTGCAATTCTTCCGAAGTTCTGTTCTGTTGTACAGGACTTTTTGTAAGTTGAGTAACTTCTTAATTTTCGATATAAGACTAGCATGCAAAAAAAAAAAAAAAAAAAGCAGATGATCATTCGTCCGATAATCTCATCGCATGTACCAGGCTTTAGTCTTCACCAGCCACTGTAGGGTGCTGATCATAAACTACAAGTATTGTTACCAACATTCAGGTAAAGTACGGGGCACCAAGTGACTCACTTTGAGCTCAGAGTCAGTTTAGACTTTCTAGCATTTTGAGAATTGTTCTGCAATTGATCCCATCCCCCTTAGTGGCGGCCCATCCATTGGAGGCACAAGGGTGCCGCCCCCACCCATGCATTCGGCCCCCTAATCTACATGCAGGGCGTCGGACGCATGGATTCCAATGGGGTTTTTTTTTTTTAAAGCACGTGATTAGAGCCAGAGGCTCTAATAGGCTTCAAAAAAGGGTGGGGCCCACGGCCCACCCAGTTGTGTAACAATAGCAAAAGAATATTCCATATTGTCACACGGATTCTCCTCCTGGCCAATCAGGAAGCAGGTCCTGAGACCCGTTTCCCAATTGGCCAAAAGGAGAAGCCATCCTATTGGCGAAGGAGGAGGAGGAGGGAGGAGACACAGGGGAAGCCTGACCCACGGAGGAGACTGAGGGGGAAGCCGCCGCCACTGCCTGCCCTCCACTTGCCAGTCCAAGGTGAGTGAGCCGGCGACCGAGGGGGTATGGTGTGCGGGCTGGAGCTGGTGTGGTTGGGGGGGGGGGGGTATGGTGTGTGGGCTGGAGCTGGTGTGGTCCGGGGGGAGTATGGTGTGGGGGCTGGAGCTGGTGTGGTCTGGGGTGGGGGGGGTATGGTGTGCGGGCCGGAGCTGGTGTGGTCGGGGGGGGGGTATGGTGTGCGGGCTGGAGCTGGTGTGGTCGGGGGGTAAGGTGTACAGGCGGTGAGCTGTCGTGGTCCATCTGCCGGCCCTTATAAGAAAAAGTAATGATTTTTCATTGGATGTAATGTTGAACAGGTTAAATGGCGATGACCTCCAGTGATCAGTAACAATTTTTATGATGGCCATACCCATCTTTGGCTGGCCTCACTATCCACAGATAATCATTATGGACAAAAATTGTTTCTAACAAACTAGATAGAGGACTTTAAAGGTACCTTAAAAGCAAATATAGTGCAATTTTATTAATGCAAGAAAAGTATCCATTAAAACCATACAGATAAGAGATTTTTTTACAGACATTAGACATATACAGATAGCTCTATATAAGAACACTATAATTCCCCAATAGTCCCACCTATCCGTCCACCCTGCTGCAGTTGGGTGGTGGATTGTCTCGCCATAAATTGCAATCATGGATACAAGCATGGTCGCTGTAGTTGATGTTTGGTGTGTTTGAGTTGCAGCGATCACTGTATGACCATGTTTAAGTATAACTTTAAGGACACTGAATTCTTACTGTACAGCTATTGTAGTCATGGTGCAGAACAATCAAAACATGTAAATCATTATCTATTTTTTGTGATCATTTGATTTTGTAAAAGTTTTGGACACCCTGAGGCTCCTTACTTGCAGGTGAATTATTGTGGTCTATTTATTGTGCATCTTGCAGGTGTATTGATACAGATACAGCAATTTAATTCATGGAGATCACAAAATGCTGTGTAAACTGAAATCATGCATAGTCTCAATTCAAAAAAATGATTGTAAAGCACATAGAAGCTCCATAGATTTTCTTTCCTGTTCCATTTGGGTTCATGCCAATTGTAGCCCTGCCCCCAAGGGAGTGGCTTAATGCATGGGTATCCTCTTCACTTCTTTCGCCCTGAGCTGGTTCCAACCCGACTGACACTATTGGTTCTGTCATATTGAATAATTAAGACCACAAATATTGCAAGTACAAATTTACTGCTTTTGAAGTAGGTATAAACAAAAGTATGCAGACAGAATTATAGATAATGCAAGGGTTGACAATAAAGTAGATCCTGAGTTCCCAACCAAGGATTTGAGAATAGTTCAGCACTCAGATTCTGGAACACAAGCCACGCATATATATGGAAATAAATACATATATATACTAGAGGATTGCGTTCAGCAACAAATAACACACTGAATGTTTTAGTATACTTGGAGAGTGACCACAGATAAAGAATGACTACACTTAATGACTAATGTAGAATAAACAATATAACAATACTAGATCGACTATCAGAGTGCACTCTATGTACTAACAGGGGCCCCCTTTATACTGAACTGCAATAATCTCCTGAAGAGTGAGGCCTCACTAGTCTTCACCGGTAAGGAATCCTCAAACAATCCAAGGAAAGTAATTGTAATCCAATAAAGGTGATGATGAACTGTGATCCCCAGGAACGAATGTAAAACATATGTTGATGTGTGTCAACAGACTAACAGCCTGGGACTGGACAAAGGGCTTAAGGCCTAGTTCACCCACCTCGCACTATATATGTGACTGCAGTATCCAGTGGTATATCTATATTTCCATATGGCCTTCTTAAGCAAACAGTTTGTCAGTCCTGCCCTGACTCAGCCTAGGTCTGTGATTTGTGCGGAATGATGATACTGGATGTCTCTCACCCAAACCGGGAACTCTGCTCTCCGCTGCCACCAGGCTCCGAGCTGCTCAGCGTCTCCCTCAGCCTGTCAGATGACCTTTTGGTCGGTCACACTACCGAGACTTCTCCGCTCACTTACACCGCCCGCTTCAGTTCCGGTATCCGCCACTAGGCCTCTGGCCTACTCCTCTGCGATCCACAGCAGCTCTTCCCCTTCTTTACAGCACGCTGTCCTCGAGGCAAGAGAGCGAAACTCGATCCCGCCCCCTTTATAAAGGCACTCCCAGCAGGCTCCGCGTGCCCCACTGCTCCCCGGGAGAACAGTCTCTTTACATAGCAGTCTATGATCCTGGCTCCTCCCGGAACTACATTTCCCATAATTCCAAAGTCACTGGACCCTTAATAACACATAACAGTTTGAACAATATCAGCCGGGCGACCAGGCTACACAATATAGTATTTTTCCCAAACTGAAGTAAAACTTTGAGGAAGTACAGCATAATGTAAGTTGGAAGCTTTGATGAAGACTTAAAGTCAAATATTGCCCAGAGCAGTAGACTGTGTACCAAAAGGACCCTTTAGAGTTATTCCTATTATTATACAGGATTCATATAGTGCCTATAGTTTGCACAGCACTTTACAACATAAGGGCAGACAGTACAGTTGCAATACAATTCAATACAGGAGGAATCAGAGGGCCCTGCTCATTAGAGCTTACAATCTAGGAGGGAGCGTCAAGTGTTTCAAAAGGTAACTTCAGGAATACTTACCTGTCAGCCAGTGTGGGCTCTATCCAGGTCTTCCTTCCAGCTCCTGTTCTTTTTTGAAGCTCTTTGTAAGGCTGAATTCACACTTACAGCCGCGAGTTACAGCAGGGGTCCGAGGTGTCCCTTTTCATGGATTCAGGTGCGAATCAGGTCCGAATTGCTGCCTGAATTTGCACCTGATTTGGAGCCAAAGACGCACAGGACCCTTTCCAAAAGCGGACCGCGGCCGCCCTGGAAATGTGTAAACCAGCTCCCTGGAGAGCCGGTTACACTCTCCTGTCATGCGAATTGGATGCGGAGAAAGAACATCCGATTCGCATAAGTGTGAACCCAGCCTAATGCCTCGTACACACGCATCGATTATTGGCCGGGAATTTTCGGCCAACGTCCGATCGGCCGATTTTCGGCTTGTTAGTATGATGCTTTCGACAACCGACTCCGACTTTTCGGCCGAATAAAATCTGGTGTGCAGGCTATAAAATTTTTGTTGGCCGTCAATACAACGGCCGATTTTCCGTCAGTCAGTACAGATTTCGGCAGACAAAAATCTGATGAGCAAGACTGGGCATGCTCAGAGAAGAAAAAACACACGGAAAGTAAACCAGCACATGACATCACTTCTGAAGTAGATATTTGTTGGCCGAGAAAATTCGTGTGCAGTCTAGGCACATTCCAACCAACAAAACACCACTATGGACAAAAGTTGGACGATCGGTCGGATGATAATCGTTGCGTGTGTACGAGGCATTAGGCAGACGAGACTGCATCATTCCTGTACCATGGTGAAGAAGTGGAAGTGGTTGGTGGGATCTGGATGGAGCCAATAAAAGATAGCAAGTATTTTAGAATAAAATAAACAGGTGTGTATTTTCAGGTGCTCCCTAACATTCCTCACTTCTTCCCTGTGTCTGATGGCTGCAACCAAATGATTGTGTTCCCACAACTGCAAACAAAATAAAATTAAAAATGTTGGCTGCGCCTATCCGGATAGGCGCAGCCAACATTTTTTTGCACACGGATAGGCGCAGCCAACATTTTTTTGCACACGGATAGGCGCAGCCAACATTTTTGATTTTATTTTAGAGTATCTGCATCTGTTTTTATGCAGTGAATTTATAGTTTATACAGTAGGCCTACTTTAAGGTGTCCATGGACACTAGAAGGCAATTGTGGGTCTTAAGAATTGTGCCAAGTAGACATACAGGGCACTTGCCAATTGTTAGCACTTATTTTCTAAAATGTTATAGTTATTGTTTCTAAGTGGGGTGCTGCTTTTTTTTTTTGTGCCCCAGCTTACGTTTTTTTGAATCAAAGAGGTCCCAGTATAAAACAAAGAAGAAAACTATTTTTTAATTTATTTTTAACAAAATAAATTCAATTTTATCAATGATGATAGAGAATGTTTATACAGTTTATTTTTCACTATAGGTGTGAAGGACCATTTTACCAGTTCATTTTTACCAGGAAAAGAATGCAATTTATCTTTCACCTATCTGACAAAGGCAGAACTGAAATCTTACTGGTTGTTGAGGGTTACTGCCGTTGGGATTGGTTGACCTATTGTTAATACTAAATTTGTTGTTATTTCAAAATTGATCTTTTTTTTTTTTTTTTTAGCTCATGGGGTATGTCAGGGTACCTGTCATGATTTGAATGAGGTCAGCCCTCTGTAGAGCTGTGGGAAGTGACAACCACTTGGGGTTATCAGCTAATCCTCTGACATTACCTATGACACTGTTGACCCCCAGCCTCGTAGCCTAGTGTCACATTGACATCGGAGTGCGCTGTGCTTTTCCAGTCCAAAACTGGAGCATTCTGAAATCCCTATAGTGGCAAATTATAGCAAAAGGAAAAATTATTTTCCTGTGTTACAACAAATTATACACTTGGCGTTCTTACAGGCTAAGCGCTCCCATGTGGCAGTGAAACTGACCCATATAGCACTAGGGGCTTCCTGCATAACATGTGGCGGTGTTGCCTATAACAAACTAATAGGCGTTTATGCTGACTTTCTATCTAGAACTAAAGAGAAGGGCCATTGGGATTTAACTGTTTGATGTGCCACATGGACATTTTTTCAGTTTTTTTTTTTTTAACCATTTGTGTAAAAATTGAATGCTAGGGTTTATTCTTTTGAATTAGACACATAAAAAGCAATCAGGCTGATACTAATCACCCTATACATGAAAAGGTTATATTTTTATTGTCTCCTTGTAGAGTTTGTAAGTACGTAAGTACATGGAGGCAGTCATGTTAGCACTTTACATAATCGGACAGACCTTGCAAACGTTAAAAAGTGTGGATGGACAAATCTCCCATTGCGGCTATTGTGTTCCAGGATCCAGAATACCCAACTAGGGACTGCATCTGATTTGATGACAGTTTTCGGTTTGGCTCCCGGCTCTGATTTTCCATCGGGCGGGAAGGTCGCAAAAGGGCCACCCACAAAGAGAATTTCAACCAGTTGATCAGGAACTCAATTGAGCTTTATCTCAGCAGATATTCACTAGTGGAATCATTGAACGATCTACAAATATAATACAGTAATATGGCACAGCAAGCGGGTAGAAATGTAAAAGTCATATTCAAACTTACGTTAAAGTTAACCTGTCATGAGAAATATATAGGTCTGCCTTTGCTGAGCTCCTGAGAATGCTAGTTGTCTGGCATTAATGCTGATCCAAAAATGAAAAGAGAAATGCTGAGCACCCTGCTCCTGCGCTCAGAACTGGGTCTTCAGGCTGCCTCTAACACGGAACTCCACATGGCGTCCACTATGGCTAAGCTTTGCTGCCCTCAACGACCAGGGGTGGTCAACTAAACACTGCAAGTTCCGGGATGGGCGGAGTGCGTTCCACCGCCGGTTTGCACTGCTCCAACATGTCTCCATTATGCCAGGGCTACTTGGGACCGTCATGGCAGCTTCCACAAGTAATCACCATGCCACTACCACAAATTGATGCCCAGTCACTATTCACAGAATATAGCAATAGCCATTTTTACCTTTATGGGCATTGTATACTTATACTGGATATACACATTCACCATGATATTGGATTATTGGTGATCTTTGGTGCTGGTGTTTGGAAGGATCAGAAACTGCTACAAGTGACATTGATTTCTGTCCCCTGGTGCTGTTCATTCACTGTGTGAGGGGGATTCACTGCCTCGGGTTGTCATTGCCGAGTACCACGAGCATTTACGTGTGTTATTTAGTATTTACTATGAAGGCTATGTGTAAATAGCTATTATACAAGCTCAGTGCATAGATCCACAAAGTGTACCGATTGAAGTCTGTTATGGTTTGAGTAATCAGCTGTGTAGCCACGCCCGCAAGGGCGGTATCCCCTCCCACAACCCTGAGGGTCATGTGGAGGCCTGGTCCATTGTATTTAAACCATGGATCCAGGCACAGCCTTCAGGCTCTGAGGAAGAGGCACGGCCTCGAAACGCGTCAGCCCTCCGTCTCCACAAGACATTGGACTTTTATAAAGAGACTGTTCTATGGAATTGAAATGCTGTAATATCACGCATGTTTGTGAGTAGCTGATTTTAAAATTTATGTTATTAAAAAGCCCGCTGAGGATAATGCGCTAGGCTGGTGCGCCCCTTTCTTTGTCTTTATTTACATCAATGCTTATCGCCTGACTATAATACTATCAGATTCACCGATCTGAGATACAATAAGTATGCAGATCAAGAAAGTCAGAGAAATCAGCATACTCAAAGTATTCAAGCCATTGGACCAGCAGGACAGCCAAGCAGCATATGCTGAAAGATGAGGTCAGCAATGGCAGTTTCTGTACCTATTTTTTTTTTTTTTTTAAGTGACAGCAACAATTATAACTCAAAATATATGCTAAAATATATACAAAATACACAATGCATTCCTGTTAATATACAAGCAATATAAAGTCAAATAGAAATGAATGGTGGTGCAGGAAAGATCAGTATGGCAAAAGTTTTCTGTGTATAAAGTATGTTCAGATGTAACACAGTGGTGATGAATCACTTCCCATCATTTGATAATAAACTAGGGATTACCTCTGGTAATAATCAGCGTAGTATTGAGCTAAATCAATAGTCTTTATGTTTATGCGTGGAGATACTTGGAAAGGTCATAGTGCTGGCAAGTAGGTCTTTATCCTGTCAAAGAAGAAAGAGGAAAGACAAAAGAGAGATTTTTAAAAAAAACTTTAGTAAAAACAGAGGTTAGAGCCTATTTTAGGGCATGCTCACACTAGAGCATGCTCACACTGGGCACCGTTGCCTTGTACCATGCCCAACCATGATGATTCCACCTTCCCATAATTCTCCTGCTGGTCACACTCATATTGTGGTGGCCAAAGCACACTTATGTCTTCACCTCTGTCAGCCGGACTACAGTGATCCCTACTTCCATGCTCAGTGATCTGTGAGAGTTCCATGCTCTAGCACTATTAACACAAAGATGCGTACCATGCCTGTGTGCAACTGAACTGTGCCCAAGCCCACCTCTTTAAATTTACCAGGGCACCATATAATGAACCAGCATGGTAGGGAGGGATCACTCACATTTGTCAACCAAACTGGACTTTAGAGGTCAAATATGCTCAGCAGATTGCCTAGTGGGAGTGTGCCCTTAATGATAGCTTATTTACATCATAGCAGCATCATGTACAAAAGGCATTTAGCAAGCTTCGATGAGCATTTACAAAGCATTTGGTAAGCATTTGCAAAAATTATTTAGGAATCCACTGGCAGGTATAAATGTCTGAAAACAGTTAGATCATGCCTGCCTTGAGGGCCACACCATTGATCTTCCAGCTAAACACCCATGTAAGAGTTGTGACAACCCTCCCATATTCTTAACAGAATAGGAAGATGCCTTCCTTGTTAGTTTAGTTTTTTGCACATCTAGTTCCTGCTGCTTGATCTTTTGCTTCATGGTGCCAACTGGACTGATAGAGAGCAAGATTTCTGAGGAACATTTCAAAATGTGTTGAATGTTTAAAGAGCTATGTAAGCTTTTGTATGTGGCTCAATTTATGCCCACGCACTAGTGTATATAAAATTCTATGTGAAAGGAGAACTCTCAAGAAGCTGACCTGCCAGTGTATATCTGATGTGTGTGTGGCAGTGCTGAACTGGTGGATGGTCTGTGGGCTATGCTATCCTTCAGGGGGGGGGCTTGTACCCAATCAAGGTTTGCAGGGCCAGATTAACGTAGGGGCTATTGGAGCTGCAGCTCCAGGCCCCTACCTTTTATATAGGCCCCGGGTTGGCCATATTCACTGTGACCGCTCTTCTGTCACTTGTAAACACAGAAGTCTGGCTTCTATGCTCGCTTCCCCAGGCAGCTCCCTCAGAACCTCCCCACACAGCACGAAGGCCGGACAAGGAGGGACAGTTGCCGATGCATGGATGTGTTTATGGGCTTCAGAAACAGCATCCCATGTTGAATTAGGCATGCATGGCTGCACCCTTCCTCCTCTGGGTGCATGCCAAGGCACGGCCCTTAAGGCCCTTCAAAATCCTCAGCACCAAGCCCATGATGCTCTTAATCCGGCCCTGAAGGTTTGGTGTATGAAAACCCTCTTTAGGTCTCAGGCTGCTGCCTTTCTGAAAGCAACATAAAAGACGCTCCACAGAAAACTTTTTGATGGGTGTAAAGGCATGCCGATAATAAAGTTCACAGGTAGCTGATAAAGCCATTGTAAGCTCTAACAAGCAGGGCCCTCTGATTCCTCCTGTATTGAACTGTATTGTAACTGTATTGTCTTCCCCCACATTGTAAATAGGGATGATCGAACGGTTCGGGTCCACCATCGGTTCGGCCCGAACATTGGGTGTTCGAGGTTCGGCCGAATTTAGAACTTTTTGCCCAAAAAGTTCGGAATTCGGCAACCAGAACCGCCCAAAATGCAATGCTTCAGGAAATGGGCTTTAAAAGCCCGTGATTGGACCAGAACCATTAGCAAAAGCCAATTGAGGGGGCAGGAGAATGCTAGGAATGTGATTGGAGTGACTAGGGGGTCCCTAGACCAATCATTAGTGAATACGCCCCCCAGTATATAAGATCGCCCCCGCCATATTCCCAGCATTGTTATACTGGACATGGAAGAGAGTGGAAGCAGTTCTGTTAATTTTACTTTAAAAGTGTCATTTAGCTATTTTTAGTGTGAGGAAAGGGATATCTAGTGTAGTTAGAGTGCTCCTTTACACTTAAGTTAGCTTCAAAAATTTAGTTTCTGTAGGGAAAGTGTTAAGTGTCAGGGGACCGTAGTGTAGTGTAGGGTTAACTGACAGTGACTGCTATGGCAGGGTGACAAAACCCTTCCATAGCAGGGTGACCGCTATAGAGAAATGATCATTTCTCTGCTTCGGGACAGGTATGTGGCTTCTCACCAGCAAGCATTTTTTAATGCTGCAGGGGCTGCCACTGCCAGTGCTTTTTTGAGGACATGTTTGATGTCAGACATGACATCTGAATATGTGTATAGGGGGTATATATAGACATATATGTCTGAATATATACCCCTAGACATATATAGGTGTGATAGTAGCAGAAATAAATGCTTGCGCTAATGAAATCATTTACAGTAATATATTTCTGCTACTATCACACCTATATATGTCTAGGGGTATATATTCAGACATATATGCCTATATATACCCCCTATACACATGTTCAGATGTTTTGCCTGCCTCAAAAGAACCCCAAAAAATGCCAAAAAAACGCTAGTGTCAAAAAAAAAATGCCCAGGTGTGTTTTTGCTGGCATTTTTTGGGGGGTTTTGGAGGCAGGCAAAACATCAGAACTTGTGCACAGTACCACTATACACAAGTTCAGATGTTTTGCCTGCCTCAAAAGAACCCCAAAAAATGCCAAAAAAAACGCTAGCGTCAAAAAAAAAATGCCCAGGTGTGTTTTTGCTGGCATTTTTTGGGGGGTTTTGGAGGCAGGCAAAACATCAGAACTTGTGCACAGTACCACTATACACAAGTTCAGATGTTTTTCCTGACTGCAAAGAACCCAAAAAAATGCCTGCTATTAAACCGGCAAGGTGTTACAGCAGAGAAGCCATATTCCTGTGCTTAAAGTTTTCTAATACAAACAATCTTTTTTTTTATGGTTCTGGACATGCTACAGAGCTGAAACTTCACAGGTACACCTTTTAGACCCCCCAGACACAAAATCACACAAAAAAAAGTTCTTAAAAATTGTCATTTTTGATAAAAAAGCCAATTATTGAAAAATTTAAAAAAAAAAAAAAAAAAAAAAAAAAGAGATTTTTTGATTTTTACTTTGGATTTAGTATCTGGGGGGTCTAAAAAGTGTACATGTGAAGTTTCAGCTCTGTAGCATGTCCAGAACCCCCCAAAAATTAGCATTTTCTTATAATTTTTATTAGAACAGGAATACGGCTTCTCTACGGCGCTTTTTCTTGCATTTATCGGGCATTTTTGGAGGCAGGCATGACTTTTTTTGGATTTAGTGTCTGGGGGGTCTAAAAAGTGTACCTGTGAAGTTTCAGCTCTGTAGCATGTCCAGAACCAGAAAAAAAGATAATTTTTCAGTAGAGCAGGGATGGTGGGACCCCTCTTTTACACTTATATGATCTTTTTTTGGGGTTCTGGACATGCTACAGAGCTGAAACTTCACAGGTACACCTTTTAGACCCCCCAGACACAAAATCACACAAAAAAAGTTCTTAAAAATTGTCATTTTTGATAAAAAAGCCAATTATTGAAAAATTAAAAAAAAAAAAAAAAAAGAGATTTTTTGATTTTTACTTTGGATTTAGTATCTGGGGGGTCTAAAAGGTGTACATGTGAAGTTTCAGCTCTGTAGCATGTCCAGAACCATAAAAAAAAAAGATCGTTTGTATTAGAAAACTTTAAGCACAGGAATATGGCTTCTCTGCTGTAACACCTTGCCGGTTTAATAGCAGGCATTTTTTTGGGTTCTTTGCAGTCAGGAAAAACATCTGAACTTGTGTATAGTGGTACTGTGCACAAGTTCTGATGTTTTGCCTGCCTCCAAAATCCCCAAAAAATGCCAGCAAAAACACACCTGGGCATTTTTTTTTTTTGACGCTAGCGTTTTTTTTGGCATTTTTTGGGGTTCTTTTGAGGCAGGCAAAACATCTGAACATGTGTATAGGGTGTATATATAGGCATATATGTCTGAATATATACCCCTAGACATATATAGGTGTGATAGTAGCAGAAATATATTACTGTAAATGATTTCATTAGCGCAAGCATTTATTTCTGCTACTATCACACCTATATATGTCTAGGGGTATATATTCAGACATATATGTCTATATATCCCCCCTATACACATGTTCAGATGTTTTGCCTGCCTCAAAAGAACCCCAAAAAATGCCAAAAAAAAACGCTAGCGTCAAAAAAAAAAATGCCCAGGTGTGTTTTTGCTGGCATTTTTTGGGGAATTTTGGAGGCAGGCAAAACATCAGAACTTGTGCACAGTACTACTATACACAAGTTCAGATGTTTTTCCTGACTGCAAAGAACCCAAAAAAATGCCTGCTATTAAACCGGCAAGGTGTTACAGCAGAGAAGCCATATTCCTGTGCTTAAAGTTTTCTAATACAAACGATCTTTTTTTTTTATGGTTCTGGACATGCTACAGAGCTGAAACTTCACATGTACACCTTTTAGACCCCCCAGATACTAAATCCAAAGTAAAAATCAAAAAATCTCTTTTTTTTTTTTTTTTTTAATTTTTCAATAATTGGCTTTTTTATCAAAAATGACAATTTTTAAGAACTTTTTTTGTGTGATTTTGTGTCTGGGGGGTCTAAAAGGTGTACCTGTGAAGTTTCAGCTCTGTAGCATGTCCAGAACCAGAAAAAAAGATCATATAGGTGTTAAAGTTAAAGGAGGCTCCCGAACCACATCCCTGTTCTACTGAAAAATTATCTTTTTTTTTTCATGGTTCTGGACATGCTACAGAGCTGAAACTTCACATGCACACCTTTTAGACCCCCCAGATACTAAATCCAAAGTAAAAATCAAAAAAATCTCTTTTTTTTTTTTTTTTAATTTTTCAATAATTGGCTTTTTTATCAAAAATGACAATTTTTAAGAACTTTTTTTTGTGTGATTAATAGTTAATGGGGCATGACCCAGAACCCTAGGCACTTTTTAGGGGCATTTATTGGGTTTTAGGGCTTAAAAATGGTGTTTTTTGATTACAGAAGTTCGGGTCCCATTGATTTCAATGGGGTTCTGAAATCCGAACCGAACTTTCGTGAAGTTCGGGTGTTCTGGTCGAACCGAACTTTTCAAAAGTTCGATCATCCCTAATTGTAAAGCGCTGCGCAAACTGTTGGCGCTATATAAATCCTGTATAATAATAATAATAATATTTTGGGAGAAATGCCTCCCCACAACAGGGCTAGTATGTGAGGAAACAACAGACAATAAACACAACTAATAAATAACTTGTCCAATAATATAATTATAAACAGCTAAAAAAAAGATGTACAGTATACTTAATAGATAATGAAGATAGAAAATGGTGTATCATAAGTGGCTTGTACATTAATATAGAAACTGATTGAGAAAATGGATAAGTGTAATAAATAGATGATAGGACAAAAATTCATAAAAATAAAAAAACTCACAAAATCTGGTCTACTTTTCTTAGGCAATATAGCATTGTAAATTCTCAGATAGTCAATTTATATACTGTGTGTATATACTGTATATGTATAAATGTATGTATGTGTGTATATATATATATATATATATATATATATATCTATATATATATATATAGATATATATATATATATATACATACATACAGTATATATACAGTATCTCACAAAAGTGAGTACACCCCTCACATTTGTGTAAATATTTTATTATATCTTTTCATGTGACAACACTGAAGAAATGATACTTTGATCCAATGTAAAGTAGTGAGTGTACAGCTTGTATAACAGTGTACATTTGCTTTCCCCCTCAAAATAACTCAACACACAGCCATTAATGTCTAAACTGCTGGCAACAAAAGTGAGTACACCCATAAGTGAGAATGTCCAAATTGGGCCTAATTAGCCATTTTTCCTCCCTGGTATCATGTGACTTGTTAGTGTTACAAAGTCTCAGGTGTGAATGGGGAGCAGGTGTGTTAAATTTGGTGATATCGCTCTCACTCTCTCATACTGGTCACTGGAAGTTCAACATGGCACCTTATGACAATGAACTCTCTGAGGATATGAAAAAAAGAATTGTTGCTCTACATAAAGATGGGTTAGGCTATAAGAAGATTGCCAATACCCTGAAACTGAGCTGCAGCACGGGGACCAAGACCATACAGCAGTTTAACAGGACAAGTTCCGTATGAGTGCTGCCAGCATTGCTGCAGAGGTTGAAAGCGTGGGGGGTCAGCCTGTCAGTGCTCAGACCATACGCCACACACTGTGTGAAATTGGTCTTAATGGCTGCCGTTTCAAGAAGGAAGCCTCTTCTAAAGATGATGCGCAAGAAAGCCCGCAAACAGTTTGCTGAAGGCACGCAGACTAAAGACATGGATCACTTGAGACCAAGATAAACTTTTTTGGTTTAGATGATGTCAAGCGTGTGTGGCGGCAACCAGGTGAGGAGAACAAAGACAAGTGTGTTTTGCCTACAGTTAAGCATGGTGATGGGAGTGTCATGGTCTGGGACTGCATGAGTGCTGCCGGCAATGGGGAGCTACAGTTCATTGAGGAAACCATGAATGCCAACATGTACTGTGAGATACTGAGGCAGAGCATGATCCCCTCCCTTCAGAGACAAGGCTGCAGGGCAGTATTCCAACATGATAACCACCCCAAACACACCTCCAAGACGACCACTACCTTGCTAAAGAAGCTGAGGGTAAAGGTGATGGACTGGCCAAGCATGTCTCCAGACCTAATCCCTATTGAGCATCTGTGGGTCATCCTTAAACGGAAGGTGGAGGAGCGCAAGGTCTCTAACATTCACCAGCTCTGTGATGCTGTCGTGGAGGAGTGGGAGAGGACTTCAGTGGCAACCTGGGAAGCTCTGGTGAACTCCATGCCCAAGAGGGTTAAGGCAGTGCTGGAAAATAATTGTGGCCACACAACATATTGACACTTTGGGCCCAATTTGGACATTTTCACTTAGGGGTGTACTCACTTTTGTTGCCAGAGGTTTAGACATTAATGGCTGTGTGTTGAGTTATTTTGAGGGGACAGCAAAGTTATACTGTTATACAAGCTGTACACTCACTACTTTACATTGTAGCAAAAGTGTCATTTCTTCAGTGTTGTCACATAAAAACGATGTAATAAAATATTTACAGAAATGTGAGAGGTGTGCTCACTTTTGTGAGATACTGTGTATATATATTATTGCTGTTAGTGATGGATATTTCCCCCAAAACACGTTGGCCTTACCTGTTACCTGTGAACTGTCAACTTCAATAAACTTCTTAAATATACCCTCACTTGTGACAAACTTTAATACGGAGCACGCCTTTGCACCCATCCAAAAGTTTCCTACCAGTGCATCATAACATCTCTATGCTGACGACACACAAATCTATCCCTCTACTCCTCACCTCACTCCTTGCATTAATAACTTACTAACTGACATATCAGCATGGATTTCACACCACTTCCTCAAACTCAATCTTTCTAAAACTTAGCTCATAATTTTTCCTCTGGCCCATGCCCCCTCCCCTGACTTCTCCATCAAAATCAATAATACAACCATTAGTCCCTCCCTTCGTGCCAGGGAACTAGGTGTAATCCTGGACTCTGACCTGTCCTTTCAGCCCCAAATCCAATCACTGTCCAAATCTTGCAGACTTCACCTCTGTAACATCTCCAAAATGCGCCCCTTTTTAACCACCTGCCGACCGCCGCACGACTATTTACTGCGGCGGTCAGCCCCTCACAGGCAAAGCGACGTAGGGCTACGTCGCTAGCCTGTGAGGCTCTAGGGAGCGAGCGCGCACCGCCGGAGGCGTGCTCCCGCGCGGTCACAGACCCCCCCGCCGGGCACTCACGATCTTCCATTACACCGGAAGAAAGGCCGCCTGTCATTCTTCGCTGTGTAAGAATGGAGATCACACGGTTCTACTATTTAGGACCGTTGATCTCTGTTCTTACAATAGTAGCCACAGCCAATCACAGTTAGAATCACGCCCCTAGGACACACTTAACCCCTCCCTCTCCAATACAGTTAACTCCTTCACTGCCAGTGTCATTTTTACAGTAACAGTGCATATGTATAGCACTGATTACTGCAGTAATGTCACTGGTAACCCCAGTGTCAAAAATGTCAGTCAAGGGTCCGATCTGTCCGCCGCAATGTCGCAGTCCCGCAAAAAAAAAATCGCAGATCGCCGCCATTACTCGTTAAAAAAAAACAACAAAAATGACAAAAATCTTTCCCTTTGTTAGTAAACGCGATAACTTTTGCGCAAACCAATCAAAATACGCTTTGTGCGATTTTTTTTTACCAAACATATGTAGCATAAAACAAATTGGCCGAAAATGTTAAAAAATTTTGATTTTTACATTTTTTTGGGGGAATTTCATATAAAAAATTTTGAAAAATATTGTTATTTTTGCAAAATTTACGCTCTTTTTTTGTTTATAGCGCATGATCAAAAAAATCGCACAGGTGATCAAATACCACCAAAAGAAAGCTCTGTTTGTGGGGAAAAAAAGGACGTCAAATTCGTTTAGGTACAGCGTCGCATGACCACGCAATTGTCCGTTAAAGTCACGCAGTGCCGAATCGCAAAATAGGCCCTGGTCAGGAAGGGGGTAAAATCTTCTGGGGCTTAAAGCGGTTGTATCCCGCTTTTTTACACTTTTACCTACAGGTAAGCCTATAATGAGGCTTACCTGTAGGTACAAATAATATCTTCTAAACCGGCACGGTTTAGGAGATATTTACAGTGCATGCAGCCGCTCGCGCGAGCGGCGCATGCGCTCTGAAGGTCCGGGGGGACCTTCAATTAATTTGCCGGGAGCTTGCCGGAAAAATCACTCCCGCGCGCATGCGCGGGAGTGACGTCATCGCGGCCCTGGCCAATCAGCGCGCTGGAGCCGTCTCTTCCGGCCAATCAGCGCGCCGGAGCCGCCGAACCCGGAAGAGACGACGAGGGATCATGGCAGCGCCCGCATCGATGTCCGGGGGTCCGTGTCGGGGCTTCGTTTTAAGGTAAGTTAAACATAATGGGCTAGTATGCGATGCATACTAGCTCATTATGCCTTTGTCTTGCAGGTTTTTTTTTTTTAATTTTTTTTTTTACAGGGTTTACAACCGCTTTAAGTGGTTAACTGTTAAACCACTCAGTCCCTTGTTATCTTTTACCTTGACTATTGTAACTCCCTCCTCATTGCCCTACCTCTCCATAGGCTGCCACCTCATCAGTGCCCATAAGTGCCACCTCATCAGTGCCCATCAGTGCAGCCTATCAGTGCCCATCAGTGCCGCCTCATCAGCACACATCAGTGAAGGAGAAAAATGTATTTATTTTCAAAATTTACTCGCAGAAAATAAGAAAAACTTTTTTTTTTTTTTTAATTTTGTCTTTTTTCTTTTTTTTTGTAAGAAATAAAAAAAGCCAGAGGTGATTAAATACCACCAAAAGAAAGCTCTATTTGTGTGAAAAAAATGATAAAAATTTCATATGGGTACAGTGTAGCATGACCACGCAATTGTCATTCAAAGCGTGACAGCGCTGAAAGCTGAAAATTGGCCTGGGCAGGAAGGGGGTATAAGTGCCCAGTAGGCAAGTGGTTAAGTATGTCAGCTTATCTGCAAGATACGTTTAAGAAAATAGATTTTTCTAAGGTGAGTTTCTTGTGCCTCTATGGGGCTAATGTGGAGAGTTCCCTGCATCTGTACTCCCACCTTCACCCACCTGCCACAACTTAGTGATTTTGGGTAATATTGCAAAAACTTTGAAATACTCATCTGCATAATTCTGTAAGGAGGAATAGATCCAACAATTGGAGAGCTGCATGCTGCCCAAAAAAACACCAGTTGACCTGTCTGCTCTAAGTGCTTAAAAATTGTCCACCTAGATTAACCGTATATTTTGGTGAAGTGTTCTTCAGTGTCTCTTCTATCCAACCTTAAGGGACATGCTGGGCTAATATTGGATCACTCTGACTTCTAGTTAACTGTACACAGATAGACAGGAGGCATAAATCTTTGTGACCTGTCGGCACATCAATCAGGACCACCTTTAAGGCAAGTAGTCTTGAAGCCTTTGGGCTATCTCAGATTGTATAAATGGCTGCTAAACCCTAATTATCACCTCTCAAGGCTCATTCTTAGCTGGAATAGTTTTATGGACCCTCTGATTGGCTGACACTATTGCATGATGCTTTTGTTTTTTTGCCTGCACAACGGGGACAAGACAGAGTCATTAAAAAGCCATAGATCAGCCAGTCACAGACTGTGCGAGGTGCCAGTGAATGACCTGTCTGTCACGCCTGCCTGGATGCCCTTATTTAACAGTCTGTGTAAGATATTAATTGCTGATAGCAGTAAGCATGGCAAGCACCTCCAAACATTATAACCCATGTCATTCAATAAACTTCATTTAATGCTACAATGAAGTTTGGGAGAAAATCCTTGTATACATAAAGCAATTAGCAGCAAATTGTACAACACTGTGAGTTATGATAGGACCGTGAGTTTATTATCACTGAACTCTAGACAGGTATAAGAAACACCATTTCATCCAGTTATATATTTCTCAGAAATTGAATAAATGCATTTCTAAATACAGCAGTACCCGTATATATTGCTTATTTTCCTGAAATCGTCTGCACAGAAAATTTAGCCCTCCAGATATTTTTTGAAGGTAGTTGTTCATCTAGGCAGGATTTCACTGCCCTCAGGGCAATCTGGCCATGGAGAATTAAGCTGGCCATACCCAAGTAACATTTTATTTCATTTCGACCTTTGTACTTTAATTCCTAAAAGTCATTCATCAGAGCATTCGATCTTGCCATCAATGAGTCAACTAATTTTGGTTGAAAACCCTTAAAATTTCATCCATACTTTCTGCTTCAATGAAATCCCAGACATATGAAATGTGTTTCTTTCGTGCTTAGAACATGTGCATTACAATTTGTACAATTTTTTCGAAATGAAAACCACATTTACAATTTAATATGAGAAAAAAATCCAAACTGCTCCTTCAAGTCTTAGCAGCACTATGTACAAAAGTGACAATCAATTTGATTCCATTAACCATTAGAAAAAAAACAAATGTTCTAAAATTCTACTATTCCTTGGGAAGATTTACAGAGTATTTTGAGATGCTTGAAAAGGTCAATGTTGATTTGAGGATCAGAGAAGAGAAAGCCAGTGCATTGTGTGACAGGCTTTCTATTCTGTCCAATCACCCGTTCCAACCGAGCGGTATCTGGGAGAAATCATATGCATGAAATCCTCCCCCAATCTGGAAAAAAATGGGCAGATTAGTTGTTTGTCATCTTATGTACAGTAAAAAATAGGAACAAGGAGGGGCAGGGGGACTTTTAAAGGGGATACCGTCATTAGACCAATAATCAAAGTACATATGGAGTAAAAAACAATCTTTATTGGAAAAAAACCATCGTCATATATAGGAAAGATTACTATATTAAAAAACATAAATACTGTATTACAAATATTGTAGGTAGCATGCACAGAAACCCAAAGGGTAACATAGGTTTAATGTAGTGATGAACGTTGATGCCCATACACTGGCCCAACATGTTTCGCGGGTGACCGCTTCTTCAGGGGCATATACACAGATAAGGGACATCACAAATGCTGCAAACAGACCAATCCTGAGACCTAGAGGACAGACCAGGGATCGTAATTAGAGTAAAGCTTTGTTTGGGGTGGAGCTGTTCTCCCTATAGGCACTATTTCATTCATTCCAGTCCATACGGCTATGGGATACCTTGCTGCTTGGATTGCCAGTGAACAATCACGCCACCATTGTGACCCTTACTACCTAGCCTCGTTTAGGCTTGGACCGCTCCCATGTCCGCCTGGGGGGACATCTACTCTAATTACGATCCCTGGTCTGTCCTCTAGGTCTCAGGATTGGTCTGTTTGCAGCATTTGTGATGTCCCTTATCTGTGTATATGCCCCTGAAGAAGCGGTCACCCGCGAAACATGTTGGGCCAGTGTATGGGCATCAACGTTCATCACTACATTAAACCTATGTTACCCCTTGGGTTTCTGTGCATGCTACCTACAATATTTGTAATACAGTATTTATGTTTTTTAATATAGTAATCTTTCCTATATATGACGATGGTTTTTTCCAATAAAGATTGTTTTTTACTCCATATGCACTTTGATTATTGGTCTAATGACGGTATCCCTTTTAAAAGTCCCCCTGCCCCTCCTTGTTCCTATTTTTTAATGAATTTTGGGACGTGGATACCTTTGCTTCAATATCCATCTAGGATATATATTTCTGTTTCGGAGCTTGTGTTTCTTTTATCTTATGTACAGTACATGAGTACCATTATAGTGGAAGAGAGAAGGGCTACAGTCTGTAAGACTCAGCATCTGTTGCATAGCCCAGTCCTGCCAGGGCTACAGTCTGTAAAAGTAAAGGCCCGTACACACGTACCGATTGTCGGCCGTAAATATTCGGCCAGCGTCTGATCGGCCGATTGTCGGCTTGTTAGTATGATGCTTCCGACAACCGACTGCGACTTTTCGGCCGAACAAAATCTGGTGTGCAGGCTATAAAATTTTTGTTGGCCGACAAAGAACGGCCGATTGTTCGTCAGTCAGTACAGATTTCGGCTGACAAAAATGTGATGATCAAGACTGGGCATGCTCAGTGAAGAAAAAACACAAGAAAAGTAGACCAGAACATGACATCACTTCTGCAGTTGGTTGTTGTTGGCCGACAAAATTTGTGTGCAGTCTTGAGCACTTTTCAACCAACAAAACAGCACCAGACAAAAGACGGCCTAACGGTCGGCCGACAATCGGTACGTGTGTACGGGGCTTTAGGATCCGTTGAATAACCCAGTCCTGCCAACCTAACCTTGGGCACAGGCAGACTGGAGGGGAGAGCTGAGAGATGGCCACCTCAGTGTGATCAAGATCCTTCATCAGGCATTGCGCTGGCTTGGTGAAGACCAGTAAAAAAAGCGGTACTTTAAATGCAGCAGAGATAAGTAATTTGACCAAACTGAATCTGCTGTCTGGAACATATTTGCAAATTACTAACACATGAGACTAATCACATATAACTCTTTCAACACTCTATTAAGCTGTTCATCTAGAGTTTAACTTTAAATCTTGAGCACAGAAGTTCCTCTCCATAAAAAATACAACACCGGCTAGCTGTATATTTGCCATGGTTTTCCTGAGGGCCAGTTCCCACCACAATTCCTGCATTCCAGATCCCTCTCTGCATGCATGCTTTTAATGCGTTCCATGGCATTTTTTCCCCTCTTTTTTTTCTTCATCTCAATTTGGGACTTGTGCATTTTTAAAGTGTTTGGCGAGTTTTTGATGTGTTTTTCTGTGTTCCAGATGTGTACCCTACAGAATAAAATGCATGTTCTTCTTTTGTTGACTGCACTGGAACGTACTGCACTGATGTGAACTAAGACCATTGGAATACATGTGCAACACCGGGGTTGATTTACTAAAAACTGGAGAGAAAGTGCAAAATCTGGTGCAGCTCATGTAGCCAATCAGCTTCTAACTTCAGCTTGTTCAATTAGGCTTTGACAAAAAAGCCTGGAAATGGATTGGTTTCTATGCAGAGCTGCACCAGATTTTGTACTTCCGAGTTTTAGTAAATCAACCTCATTGTGCATGTGTTTTTGATGCAGATTAAAAATACATTGCACAGCATCTGGTAAACCAGCCCTAATGCAGAGTTACCATATTTTTCTTTGTTTCTATTATTGTATCTAATATTAATTCACATGGATCATTGGAAAAGTTCTTAAAGCGGTAGTATCCCCCTTTTTGACACTTTTACCTACAGGTAAGCCTATAATAAGGCTTACCTGTAGGTACAATTAATATCTCCTAAACCAGCACGGTTTAGGAGATATTTGCAGTGCATGCAGCCGCTCACGCGAGCGGCGCATGCGCTCTGAAGGTCCGGGGGGACCTTCAGTTTTTCTTGACGGGAGCTTGCCAGAAAACCACTCCTGCACGCATGCGCGGGAGTGACGTCATCGCGGCTCCGGCCAATCACAGCGCCGAAGCCGCCGAACCCGGAAGACAATCCTAGGGATCATGGCAGCGCCCACAGCGATGTCCGGGGGTCCGTGTCGGGGCTTCGTTCTAAGGTAAGTAATACATAATGAGCTAGTATGCGATGCATACTAGCTCATTATGCCTTTGTCTTGCAGGTTTTTTTTTTTCGGGTTTACAACCGCTTTAACGGGCAGCTGAACTTATGAAATGATGTTAAGATACCATTATTACATTACCTAGAGAACAAAAAAAAGTTGAAGGACAGGCAATTTGGCTCCCCGTTAACAGACTTTTGCTCCAAACCCTCCCAATGAAGTTGCTGTTTCAGTGACAAGGTGACAAAAATAGCAGTTTGCAGCCAATAGCAAACTAGAACTTCATCAGCTGTAATAGACGTCCACCCAAATTGATCGTAACATGTTCATGATTGTGCTATGGCATTAAAAAAAGCATTTTCAGGGCAAGGACTGAGAGTGATTCTATATATACTATGATCCTCTACAGAATTGGCTGACGCTTTATAAATGATAAAGTAAATAATACATTTTAGGGTCTCACAAAACTCACTTATCCATATAGAACAGGATTCACTTCAGTAAGATATTAGCCCATACTCAGTCACCTTCAAAATAATTGTTCCTCAGGTTGTTATGAACACAATTATTTCTTATTAGTAATTATTAGTTCTTATAAAGCCTTTAAACCATTAGTTTTGCAGTCATCCTGCTCTTAGGCCTTGATCTACAACAAATTAACGGTACATTTATAAATTAGTAGTCAATTTTAGTATGCAGTAGAGCTCTCCAAATTTTTAAAAATTGACATTTTTCACATCATACTACCATTTTTTGTGACTAAATTCAACATATGTTTCCTTAACAGCCATTTATAGTTGAATGGCTAACTATTGCCCTTGGGGTTAATGGACAGACGAGTATTCCATTGAAAACTGAAAATGGAAAGGGTATAAATATCTCTCCGCTCTAGCAGTTGTGTCTCAAATATCTTCAGTTCTGGTAAGTTTCTGTTTTTTTTTTTTTTCATTACATTAACACTACTGTTGAGCACTCTTGCAACTGTTTCAAGAGCTACACCAATGGCTAAACCAATATTGTGCTTTAGTAAGCTCTCCATTCCCACAGTAATAATTATTTTGGAAAGTATAATACACAATGATAGACAAGCATATTTGTTGTACATGCTGCTTTTTGGGTACAGGGAGTAAGTAAGTACTCCCTCTAACTGAAAAAGTGTCTGTCACCACCCAAATCCCACTGCAAATTCAGAAAAAAACACAATTTGTTTATTATTATTATTATTAATAAGGATTTCTATAGCGCCAGCAGTTTACGCAGCGCTTTACCATATTAGAGGGAGACAGTACATTTACAATACAATAAAATACAAGAGGATTAAGAGGGCCCTACTCAGAAGAGCTTACAATCTAATGGGGTGGGGCAGGTGTTACAAGAGGGTGTAAGAGTAGGGAATGAGCTGATGGCAGATTAGTTGGCGGTGTGATAGGCGTCCCTGAAGAGATGAGTTTTCAGGGATCGCCTGAAAGCAGCTAGAGTAGGGGATAGCCGGTTGAGGTAGAGTGTTCCAGAGGATGGGAAAGGCCCTGGAGAAATCCTGGAGATGAGCATGAAAGGAGGAGACAAGGGAGATTGAGAGTAGGAGGTCTTGAGAGGAGCGGAGAGGACGGCTTGGGTGATATTTGGAGACAAGTTTGGTGATGTAGCTCGGGGCAGAGTTGTGAACGGCTTTGTATGTTGTGGTTAGTATTTTTAATTTAATTCGCTGGGCAATCGGGAGCCAGTGTAGGGCAGTGTTTAGCAAATGGACACGTTGTTTATAATATCCTTAGGTCTCTATGATTGGCACACACATTCAAATTTTGAGCTCCTAGTTTGACAAAATTTAAACCTCGTACACACTACTTTTTTTTTTATCGTTCAACTCAGCTGTTCAACTGACAGCTAAGGTCAGAGCCACTGTAATAATATTCCGATGTTAGTATAGCAACCTCTCCTGCTGTGCTATTGTGTTCTGACAGGGGGGCGCCCCGCTCCCCCCCACACCGAAACACTCAAGGAGCTGGTCGGAAGACCTTTTTTAGGTCATGCCTTAGACAGAAGTCGGCCGAAGGGCCAGGTTTTGTTGGACCGGCTGCCTTACACACGGGTTGCATGTTGGCTGGTTTCTATTGAACCGGCTACTGCTGCCCAACATTGGCCCTTGTGTACTAGGCATTAATAGCAAATGCAAAATGTAAGGGTCTACCCCATGTCATATTTCTGAATGGCTTATTGAGGTTGACTCTGACATTGCATAGTCATCGGTACATTTCTTTAAACGTTATTTGTGTGTAGCCAATATTAAAATTGGGCAGCTGTGAACTAATAAAAAAAAAACAAGACTTGAGCATGGTCATTCCCCCTGATTAGAAAGTCATAAATGAGCAGGCCTCCACTCTCTTCGTTTTCCCTTTTCTGCTTTTGGCACACTCCGTGTCAGCATGACATAGTGGAGGTGGTTTGTACCTATGCAAGGAAATTAGACGAATGGCTTATTATGTAAAATTTTGTGATATCGGCAGCTTTGCATTGTTAAGGAAGCCTGTCATAAGAGAAATAGGTAATCGTTTATGACCACTTTCTACAAACGATGGATGCCAGGCTGTCAAGCTGACCAACTTTTGGAGTCACTGATGTAAAACAGCAAAGTATGCAGTCAGTGAAGTTGGGATTAATTTGGAGGAACTGTCTCTCTTTTCTGTTCAGTTGTCCCTCTTTTTTGGTCTGATGTATAGATCTCTACAAATGTCTTAGCATCACATCATTTTTATTTTACTACCAAAAGCATTATACTATATTAAACCTTTTATCTAACCTCTAATTTACTGCAAGGTCAGTATAAAAAAAAAATAGTTGTGGAAAAAAACATCTTTTTGTGGACATCAGTTCTTCATGGTTCACGTAACTGGGGGCAAGGGTTTGCCCTTTGCCTACATACTTTCTACTTGAAGGTGACCCTTGCTTTCATCTCAGAAAGTTAGGGGGTTTGGATTTTTTCCCGGGTCATAGATTAAAAAACATTTGAGCCATAGGATTAGCATACAGCCAGGTA
Organism: Pelophylax lessonae; assembly: GCF_965119305.1. Classification (NCBI taxonomy): domain Eukaryota; kingdom Metazoa; phylum Chordata; class Amphibia; order Anura; family Ranidae; genus Pelophylax; species Pelophylax lessonae. Next base: position 76,230,255 of record NC_138774.1, read on the forward strand.
GCTAGCATTTTGTTATCACGAGGCCAAAAATAGCCAGCCTTTGTATTTCCCCTGTGATGGGTTTCCTAAGCTATTATTTTTTTTCTCAGTAGAAGAAAATCTTGGCATTTATAATGCAAGCTTTTTTTTTTTACTCATTTCTAGATTATACGTTCATGAGGCCATTTCTAACGGTGCGATCATTTCGTCCGCTGGCAGATTCTCTATTAATGAACCATCCAACACGCAGCACATGGATTTAATGAGCCTTATTGTTTGTTTTCTCTTGAATGAGCACCGGGAAGGTGTGAAAAAGCGTTAACTAGGCGATCACAGCCGCTGTTAAAAATAAAATTCCCCACATACTGGTGTAAAAACCAGGATGGAAGATCTTGAGTATCTCCAGAATGGTAGAGAGAAAGAGATATATATCTCTTGTGTTCTGGAAGAAGTGATAGAACACAGCCCCCACCCCATGAAAGACATAGAGTACATGACTGTGTCAGTGAGAAATGAGGGGGGGGGGGATGCTGAGGGGGGTCAAAAAAAGTTCACTCTTTACAGAAAAATGCAGCTTCTTCTGTGTAAAAGGATCCTGTATGGGGAGGGGGGCTACAGAGGGGTCTGACCACCACATGTCTGGATAGCATCTCTCTGTATGAACCGGGGAAGGAGGCGAAGGGTTAAAGCATGAAATCTGACAAGGAAGGCCGGGGTAGGGTGGGGGGGTTACAGGGAGTACACCGTGCTTCCCCCTACTATTTCTTATTGTGAGGGTGACATTATATGTGATTAAATGCTTACTCTAGCCTGGAGTGAGTAATGACAGTGTTGAGGAGACAGATGTGACCTCTAAAGCCTATGTTATAAATGCACAGACAAAAACATATACATATATATATACATATATATATATATATATATATATATATATATATATATATATATATATATATATATATATATATATAGCAACAAACAACGTTTCTTAGCTTTGTCGGGCAGCAATAGAAACTTAATTAGAACATGTTTCCAATATTGTGGAAAAAAACAAGGCCTCGTGCATTTGTGGTCAAGGTGCCTCCTACTCTTATCTGTAGGAGCGCTCTTATTATGTCCTACAGATTAGAATAAGAACTCTGTCTTTGTTGAAATAGTTGATACTGGTTGTAATTGGGTATCTTTCGTTAGCTGGAAACTTTTTCTTACAATTTTGCATATGGTTGATGTCCTCTACCCCTGTTTGTCTCCTTAGTCGAATGTAAATTGACTGGGGCTCATTTAGACCTTTTTTTTATATTTAAGAATGGGTTACATTGGGCCTACCAATAAAAAGCACCCATCCCATAAATCACTAGGACACATGTCAGAATAAGCTGACATCACTAAATTGCCTTATTATGCATGCCATGAATACAGAAATGCAACGATGAGATCTATAACATTACCTAGGCTAGCAAAGATGACATGGTCTTTGGCTACCAGTGGCATATTGGATGTTTACATCATTAAAGACTGCAGAGAGTCTAAAGTTTTCAATCAGGCAAACCCTAATAGTGAGGTAGAAGGAGAAAGCAGAACAAAGCCTGCTTATGTAATAACCGAATATGGTTGCATCCATTGAAGCAACAAAATAATTAAAAATTATGTTACTTAAAAAAACACAGTTTGTTAAGAGTCATTGCATATCAATTATTTGTTTTTACATGTTTATCCAACAGTATTATAGGTCCTCTTTCAAATAGGAAAATAGCTTACCATCCATTGGACATTTTTGGACCCCAGGCTGATGTTTCCATAGATCCCCTACTGTATAGACAGATAGGGCTCAATAGCACTGGGCTGTAAGTCCTTACATGGCATTGTGGAGTGAAGGTTGCTTTTTTATATATTATCACTTTTAATATGCACTGAGATGTTGGTCAGGAAGGAAGGATATATATTCAAAAGCAGACATATTAGACTGCCATTTGAATTTTAAGTAGCACCGTGTGTGTGCCTTCTTCTTAGCATAGCTTGCTATACACCCGGTGGATATATTATTTAAAATTTACTAAATTCTGTTTTATGTATAAGAAAATATTTTTTCACCTTTATCGCTATCTCTCCGAAGAGAAAGAAAGAACAGCATGTTTACATAGTCAGATCCTTGAATTTGATGTACAAGCTACCAATATAACAGCATGTGCTATGCTGGCTTGTATTTCCAAAAACAGCTGGTATTAAAGGAATCAACCATAGTCCTTCTAACTGCTTTCATTGCTGTTTTCTCTTCATACATGATCAGATTATTTTAGAGAGCAAGAGATATTAGGTATATCTGTAAATGAATAGATGGTGTATTAAATGTGTAGTGTACATTATGTTCATGGGGTCCTAAATGGAGCATACTGGGGTCCCCTAATGTAGGGGTCTCTGCCCTCTTTATTATTATGGTGTCCTACACAAATGTACCATTGTGCAGACTGATTGTGACTGTGTTTTCTGTGCCCCCAAGGACAGTGCAGGGTTAATGCTGCACCGTGCAGACTGTGTACAAGATGCTCTTCTGCTGTCTCCCGCCGTCATATAAATCATCTTTATGGTTTAAACTGAATTAATGATTCCAATTTCCAACCAGCAAAAAAATGTTCTCTTCTACTCAGATCTAGACAACAGACTCAGATTAACCGCCCTGCCTTTTCTGGATTAATTACATTAAGCAACAAGTTTGTGGAAAGAAAAATACCAAGCATTTTGTAAGCTTTCAGTCGTGTCCCCAAAACTGCAATGAGGGTATTCCAGAGGAGAAGAAAGGTACAGGCCCGAGAATTGTCCTACCAAATTCACCTTTTGTCTTCTCCTGTTTACACAAACAGATTATCCACTCTTCTCACTTCCTCAGGTTTTGTGTATATAGAATGACTTCACAAAAGATCACTGACCTCAGTGGAGAAGATAGGCCCTTAAAGGGCAACTCAGAATCAAAATTTCCAAGGTGGGTATCTGAAAGGGTTTTAGTAACATTCTGAGTTTGAGATCTTGGAGGAGGCTTCCACAAAGATCCCAAACTCCGAATTTTGGATGTATGTACTTATAACATTTTTTCACTGTAAATGGCAAATTTTTTAATATGTGTTTAAGTAACATTGATGAAAGAATATGTAAATCTTGGAGGAGATTATGCATATAGAAGAAATGTAGGCAGTATAGTGGGGAGTGAGGTCATAAAGCTAAATTCCTGTCTATTTAACCTTTAGACCATGGATGTCCAACCTTTCGGGTTCTCTGGGCCACATTTAGTGTAGATAAATTTTCTCGGGCCGGATATAAAATATATACTATAGCTAAGGCATGTGATAAAATGCCCCCCGCATTATTTTAACACAACTAGAGGATGATCAAATGAAATGAAATGAAAATGAAATCAGTATACAGAGGTTTACTTCTTCTGATAAAGGAACACTCTAACCACCATGACCACTTCAGTGATTTGAAGTGGTCATGGTGGTAGGAGTCAGAAACACTGCACATGCTCTCCCCTCAGCCTCTGCCTACCGTTAGTTGGAAGCTGCTGTGGCCGTGCCCCCGACCCGACTTCCTTCCTCCCCAGCAAAAAAAATTGTCAGGGGGCAGTGGGCCGCATTCCCTGCGGTTCTGGGCTGCATGCGGCCCTCGGGCCGCAGGTTGGACATGCCTGCTTTAGACGATAAGGACACTGGCTATATAAATCCTGTATAATAATAATAGTAGTAAAATGGTTACCATGCTTTCTGTTTGCTACTTTACGTGTTTTTTTTTTTTTTTTATCAACGTGCTTAAGTTTTCCCCCCACAGTCCAAAAAACATACTGGCAGGTTTGCAGACTCCTGAATAAATTGGCCCTACTACGTGTGCATATACAACCAAGGTAGGGCCATTAGAATGTTAGCTCCTTGTGGGCAAGTACAGCCTTGAATGTTTATATGTACTCTGTAGTGTTGAATAGTTAGTCGATACAGTCAATAAACTGTAACTCATAGTTTATATTTATTTATTTATTACAGGTATTTATATAGTGCCATCAATTTACGCAGTGTTTTACATATTGCACATTCACATCAGTCCCTGCCCTCAAGGAGCTTACAGTCTAAGGTCCCTACCCCATATGACCCATATGACATGGCTTGTAGAAGCAATCAAACTTGAAAGAAGCTTTTTCATATGTTATACACATCCACTATACTTCTCTTTGGGCCTCTTCGCCTAGGCTCTAATAAATAGCTCTGGCCTAGCTCTGCCTATTCCCCAGGCTCCAATGTATGGCACTGGCCTAACTCAACCTCCTCAACAGAGAAGTATAGAGTATCTGATGTTTTGATGATCCAGATCCTATTGTATTGAATTGTATTGTAACTGTAGTGTTTTCTCTAACGCTGTCCAATTGTTGGCACTATATAAATCCTGTATAGTAATAATAATAATAATAGTGCTCAGAGGACATCGTGACAGCAGCGTTTTGGCCATACACTGATTGTTGCAGTAGCTGTCCTCAGCACCAGACGCTCTGATGTTTTGGGCATGTCATACAACTCTTCTAGAATAGATTGATTGTGTGACAATCCCACTCTATGCAGGGAAGTCTTTGAAGGCATCCAGGCACTCACTCTACCCCTATCTTTCAGAGCATAAATTGGATGGTGCCACCATACAACTTGTTGAATTTTGCTATGAAAACACTAGTTGTCAGACAACAAGATGACAAATTAAAACTTGGGAGCCTTGTGCGGCTTTTCATATTAGCAACTGACTTTAATGCATATACCTCTTTTTAAATACTGATCTTGTCCAAGCAATGTGCTATACAATTTGAGCAACAGTCAAACCTAGGGTAAGTAAAACAGGTACCATTCCTGACTTCCTTCAGCCAATACTAATTGCCTAGATGTCTTTGGGTCCAAAAATGTGTTGTGCCATTGACTTGACATAAGCATACAGCAGGTAAAATTGGAACCCCTGATAACTGTTTCAGGACAGTGACCTGTAAAGTGTTAAAGCCGGCTGGTAAGCATGTCAGCCAGGTAACAGACATTTTTAGAAGAAAAGGGTAAGCAAAATCAGGCTTCAAATTTCTTCTATGATACGTTTTCTTTAAAGCTGCCTCTTGCGTTAGTTTTAGTTTTCAGCATTGTATAACATAGGAGAGGCCCAGGCATCATCTGTGACACACATGTGAGGCCTGTGATTAACAAAACTTGAGAAGTGCCACTTTTTGGAATATCTTCTTAGTATCCACACCGATTCCTGCCCCTGGAAAATACAAAGTGACTTCCTGCTTGCACTCACCCATAAAGCAAACACACAACACCAAGGTCAATTTAGACAGAAGCCACCATACTGGTCATAACCCACTTAATCCAGGCAATCAGAGTTAAAGTTTGACCGAATGCTAAAACTTCTAAACCTACAGGCATCCTCAATCTAAGACTAACCTATCTAGCACTGTAAAGAAGAAATAGTTATACATACATTTTCTGAAGTCGATTCGGCCCCACGCTGAGCTGTCAGCCGCAGGTTCTCTCTGTAGGCATGTGCAGGGGAGGCAGCTGACAACGGAAGTCCCATAGTAACTCTATGGGTGACGTCACTTCCCATTCATTTCAAAGTCCTCTGCAGAGCTTCCGCCATTGGAGACCGGACCGGATCAGCTTCAGAAAAGGTATGTATAGCGATTTCTTCTTTCCAGGGCTAGATTGCGGGTGCCAGTACATTTAGAGATTTTAGTATTAAGGTGAACTTCCACTTTACGGTTACGATATATAAGCATCGTTTTGACATTAGCCATTTTTTTACCCTTGAATGTCGGCAGTGCAAGTATGAACAAATTCTACCCAGGCGATGCATGCTTGATTCCAAATGGCTTTCAGCATAATCTTGATACTAAAACCAAAATCTCAAAGTTTATACATTATTCTGTATTTTTTTTTATTTACCTCCTTTATTATTATTATTATTATTATACAGGATTTATATAGCGCCAACAGTTTGCACAGCGCTTAACAAAATGGAGGCAGACATTACAGTTACAATTCAATTTGGAACAAAAGGAATCAGAGGGCCCTGCTCATTAGAGCTTACAATCTAGGATGGAGGGTCAAGTGATACTTTACTGTCTTTACATAAAATTAAAAATAGAGATAAAAAAAGATGTAAGTCTATAATTCTTATTATATTTTTTTTACCCTAATCCTAGCTACTTTCTGTATTTGTGTGAAAAACCACAGGAAAGGTAATATTACTGATCACTATAGTGCCATCCTCTTTCTAGACATATTATGGAGTTTGAGTTACACGACAGAACAGAAATAAAAAAAAGTGCCATAAATTCTATGTTTTATATATTTAATTTAGTATCGATATATAGTAGTGATGGTGGTATTATGTGTATATGTGCATTTATATAAAGGATATTTATGAATCGAAAAAAAACTGATAGGCAAATTTCTACAAAGATGACCCAGATGAGTTTCCTTAGTGTTGTGTCTACTCTCCCTAATACTTTTACTATACAAGGCACTTCCATAGCTGATACTTACTACAGGCTGGTATAAGCTTCCGTACCAGCAATTACAGACAACCAACCCTTATAGAAAGGATATGGCACTTTAACTCCTTAATTACCGAAGTTTAGGGAAAGTTCACTCTCTTTTGGGTAGGAAAACGAAAACACAAGGCGGTGGATTAAAAGATTATTTGTGCGTATTAATGTGTAGGATTTGCACAAATCCCATGTTTGGGATGTAGACTTTCCTCCCCTCCTCTCCCCTCTATCCATCTTCATAAGAGTTTATTTTTCCAAAGCAGCCTGACACTAATTGCCTTTGCAAATAAACTAATCAGTTAAATGTTTAACAGTTTGTTCTGAAAGAAGATCAGCTGAAAGGGGAAGACAGAATGAGGAAAATAAACTAAATCTCCTAACCCCCCCCCCCCTCCTTCATCCCAGCACATGGTGCAGGGATCTCACCCATATAAATAAAAGCTCCAGCCCATTAACCCTTTCAGCGGGTGACCAGCCCACGACCCATTGTCCTGGCTGCACCAAGCCCATAGCATCTGTGAGTGAGATTTTATCTGCCTCTCGGGCGCTTAGGCTCTACACTGTAGCAGAGAGGAAAGAAAAAAAAATATATATATATATTGGCTTGTTATTCCATCAATTTATGAAAACAGAAGCATGCCGTTTAATTCTGCACTTATAAATTCAACTTGGCTGCACAACCAGTAATCTGTAAATTAAACCGTTTAAATGCATGAGATCAAAGGTCGATTTTTTAAAATAAAATACACACATTTTCAAAATATCTTAAAAAAAAAAACAAAATTGGGGGGAAAAAAATATTCAATAAACTTTAGATAGCATATGCAAATTTTTACAATAATAAAGCATGTGACGAGAAATAATATTTTAACAAAAGGAGATAAATTACAGAGAAGGTTCAAGCACAGGAACGAAGCACAGTACGGGGTCGTTTTGCTCTCACCAACACGCCGTCAAATTCCACTTTTATGATCAATAAATCTTGACCCTCCATTATATTGTACATTTTGTTTTCACAGAGCCTGGGTTTTAAGCACTCTTTTTTTACTACTAAATATATATCAAGAAGCTTGCAAGCATCTCTAATTCCATTTTACCATGCCTTAAAAAAACACATTTTTCTTTTTTCCTTTCCTTTTTTTTTTTTGTTTTCTAAATAAAAAAAAAGCATTCTATTTCTCAGAATTTTTTGTAAAAAACAAAAAAAAAAAAACAACAATCTTTCCTACAAAATTAAAGATTGCATATAAAATATACATTAAGTAAAAAAAAATTGAATTTTGCATTTCTGACTACGTAACAGGAAAAAAAACGGTAGCCTTGTTTTGCATATATTATCCTTGGGTGTAGTTTTTAATGAAGCATAATATTAACCTTTTCACTGTCTGCTTTAGACTGGAAGCCTCTGTTAAAACTAGCACCAGTTTTTTTGCTGGCATGTTGGTGGGAACATTTTGCTGAAGAAAAGCAATCTTTTCATGACAATATGTGTGAATAGTGTGTCTAAAATTAGCAGCACAGTTGCCTAAATACTGTAAAACCAGAATATTTATTTTAACATCTTTATTGATACAGAATGTGTGTGAAAATGTTTGAATGCCTGTTAAATAGTGACACAGTAAACCAGCAAATATAAAAAATCTGTAGAATTTTTTTTTTTTTTGCCTGAATCTGATTCATCTGGCAGTTTGTTTACTTGGCTTCAAGGCGGGGGGAGAAGCATGGATTCTAGCTATTCGTTATTATGAGTGTTACACAAAAAAATTAATTAATGTGCATTTATGTTATTGTTTTTTTTTTTTTTTTTAAGGTTTAGAATAAACTAAAAACTATTTTGAATGTGGTTAAAATGTCCATATGATATTTTGCATGAAACCACCATGTGAATTTCAGTGGAATATTTTGTATTTTTATAAAAAAAATATACTTGACATTGTAACACTGCACAATTAACATTCTGTATTATTCTTTTTAAACATTTAAAAAAAAAAAAAAAAACAGAAAGTAATGTTAAATTGTAGTAGTACATATTTTACATTGAAAGAAACCATGCATGTAATTCAAAAAAATATTATTTTGGATGTTATTTCTATAACCCATCCATATTATGTCCCACTTTATACCACTTTACACTTTATGGCACTTTACAAGAGGAAAATAAAATGAACATATTATATTGTAAAACATAGAATATAATAGGGGCATAGGGGGCCTGAAATAATATGTAAGTCTTATATCTTCCAATGTAAAATCCAGAGAGAGAGGACAAGCTAAAGAATACATGATGGCAAGCTGAACTGTGCTTATGGTTTTATCGTTTACTATTTGTAATTTACAGATTTTACTTTTGAAATGTAAGACATGTATATTTCCTGGCAACTTTAAGTTCTAGAAAATGAAGCATGTTTTGATTATTTGAGTTTATTATAAAAAATTATGTTAATAATATTTATTTTTAGTTGGCGATCATGAATATTAATATGGTGTTTCCCTTTGTTTTAACCTATTTAGTAAAAGTCAGAGGAAAAAAAATTTGGTGGTTGACCGATTGATTTTTAGCATCTATTTGAATGTTTATAGCATATGCTAACCAACATTACCAAGCTAATAGCTGGAGTTTGGTCACTATGGGCAACACAGATGCTTATTTTTAACCACAGCTTGTAAATAAAGCCTATAGGCTTCATTTATTAGCATATCTTTAGTAAAAAAAACTGCCCTGTAGCTACTAATGAGATTCATACTTTCATTCTTCAGTCCTCCAACTGCCATTTTCCAGGGAAGGTTGGTTGTTGTTGATCAAGCTTTTGTAAATTTGGGTAGTTAAGGTAGTACAGTTCTGTTTTGTGTTGCTTTTTTATATATATTTATTTTTATTTTATTTTATTTCAAGTGAACCTCTTACAAAGCTGTAGGATTGAAACCAGCAGAAATGGATGCAAATATGGACTATTCCTATAGCTTGGCAATCTCTTTCCACCTCTTTATACCTATCTATTGGTCAGCCAGCCTGCCTGTTACATGAAAGGACAAAGCGGGAGCTTGAGAAGAAAGATCATGCTTGACTTTTCAACAAAAAGTTGCAGTCTGTATATAAGTTCAGCTCATATCTCTGTATCTACTGATCATTTTGACTTGTGGTTTTCACTAAAAACAACCCCTGTCAAGGCACTTTTTCAACACATGATCAGTTTCAGTTACACGAGTTTGTGACGGGTCTACTTTAAGCATAGAACTGTCACTTCTGTGGCACATTTGATACTATGGAGCAGGGCATTGAAATAGGAAGCATTGTAAGTGGTATTACTAATTTTTTTCGATAGGTCTGTATAGCCTTTTGAAGTATCTACTACGCTCTACTGAAAATGTTAACATTAAGCTTGATGCCACGGAGATCTCGCTACGTATGACTACAATCTGTAATTTGTTTCAGCATTTCAGACCAGCATCTTCTGGTCAAAAAGTGCCAGATCATCTGACCATCTCAAATCTGTAGTACATTAGGGAAGCCCTGATAACTATTCTTTGAGTTAGGAAACCTGGAATGATGACTATTGTTCCTTCATAGATAAGCCACTGCTGGAGCTATCATGCTGCATCTCCTTCCTCCTACCCCCTTTTCCGTTCCACAAACCTAAAGTGAAAGCTTAGCCGAGCCAGGCTTGCACATATTTGTATCTCTCGTCACTCTCTTTTGGCCGATTATGCCTGCAAATCCAACCACTCTCTTGAGTCTACGAGTTGGCTTAAGCCAGAAATATTTACAAAGGGTAGAGTTACCCTTTACATATTATTTTGGAGCTGGAAATATTATCTTAATCTTCTGTGACTCCTATTATTTCTCAGTGTCATCTAATACATACACAAACCCCTTTTTTCGAGTTTTTTCCTGGTGGCGTTTCTCTACAAATGTGGCTACAGAGGTTGCGCTACATCAGATGCATGTTTGCAAAGTTTGTTTTCTCCTTTCCCCTCCTTGGTGATCTCCAGCAGGCAAAGTGTTATTCTGCCCCCTGTCACTAGCATGTTTGGAATTAATTGAGTGTTAATGTATTTTTATCTTTCAAGAACCAGGCCAGAACCTTATGATGAATGGAGAAGGATCCACGCTAATTGCTTTGTACTGGCAATTATGTGTGAGTTATCTGAGATTGCACAGAACTGCTATAGGGGGAGTGAGGGAAGGGAGATAGAGAGGGTAGCGGCATGGTGGAGAGGTGGTGACAGATTTCCCAAAGAAAGGGGTAAAGTGGAATAAACTTGAGATGTGGGGTGATAGGAGAGGGAAGATAGCTGCAGGAGTTGGCAAGTATAGAAAAAGGGAAGCAAGCAGTGGGTAATACAAAATAGTCAGCAACTGTGTCTATACTTTAGACCTAAATCCATGGGGCAGGTTAAGAGCCAATTAAAGCTATAACATAAAAAAGGTATTTTATCTGAAAGTTATTTTACAGTGCTTCCAACATAGATAAATACACTGCTCAAAAAAATTAAAGGAACACTTTTTAATCAAAGTATAGCATCAAGTCAATTAAACTCCTGCTATATTTATCTGATCAGTTAAGTAGTAGAGGGGTTTTTTAATCAGTTTCAGCTGCTTTGGTGTTAATGAAATTAACAAAAAGTGCACTAGATGGGCAACAATGAGACAACCTCCAAAACAGGAATGGTTTTACAGGTTGAGGCCACTGACATTTTTTTCCCTACTCATCTTTTCTGATTGTTTTTCACTAGATTTGCATTTGGCTAGGGTCAGTGTCTCTACTGGTAGCATAAGGGCATACCTGGACCCTATACAGTAGAGGTTGTACAGGCAGTACAACTTCTCCAGGATGGTACATCAATACCTGCCATTGCCAGAAGGTTTGCTGTGTCTCCCAGCACAGTCTGAAGAGCATAGAGGAGATTCCAGGAGAAAGGCAGTTAATCTAGGAGAGCTGGACAGGGCCGTAGAAGGTCCTTAAGCCATCAGCAGGACACTGGTATGAATGTCTCTGACCAAACAATCAGTAACAGAGTTCACGAGGATGGCCTGAGGGCCCGACGTCCTCTAGTGGGCCCCGTGCTCACAGCCCAGCACCGTGGAGCTCGATTGACATTTGCCATTGAACACCATAATTGGCAGGTCCGCCACTGACACTGTGCTTTTCACAGATGAGAGCAGGTTCACCTTGAGCACATGTGACAGACATGAAAGTGTCTGGAGAAGCCGTGGAGAACGTTATGCAGCCTATAACATCGTTTAGCATGACCCGGTTGGTCAGTAATGGTCTGGGGAGGCATATTCATGGAGGGACGCACAGACCTCTACAGGCTAGACAATGGCACCCTCACTGCCATTAGGAATCAGAATGAAATCCTTGGGCCCATTGTCAGGCCCTACACTGGTGCAGTGGGTTATGGGTTCCTCCTGGTTCACAACAATGCCCGGTCTCATGTGGTGAGAGTATAAAGTCAGTTCCTGGAGGGTGAAGGAATTGATACCACTGAATGGCCCCCAGGCTCGCCTAACCTAAATCCAATAGAACACCTCTGGAACATTATGTTTCGGGCCATCTGACTCCGCTAGGTTGCACCTCAGTCTATTCAGTGATGCCCTGGTCCAGATCTGGGAGAAAATTCCCTAGGATACCATCTGTACTCTTATTAGAAGTATGCCCTGACATTGTCAGGCATGCATACAAGCATGTGGGGGCCATACAAACTACTGAGTACCATTTTGAGTTGCTGCAATGAAATTCCAGCAAAATGGACTAGCCTCCTGCATCATTTTTCACTTTGATTTTCATGGTGTCTTTGAATTCAACCCTCTGTAGGTTGATCATTTTCATTTCCATCAAATGATCAAACAATTCTTTTGTTTCTAACACATTACCCAATCCAAATCAGTATAGATTTCTAGCATGATTTTTTTTCCCCCATTGAGATCTGCTGTGTTTTCAAAGTGTTCCTTTAATTTTTTTTGAGCAGTGTATGTAGAAATACCCATACCTATACTACAGAACCCAAGGTAAAAGCCACTGCCTTGTGGTATAAACATTAACAGAGGCTAATCATAGAACAACAGCTAGCCATGAGTGGGGAGAAATATGCTTGTGCCTAACAGCTAGTAGCTGCCCTTTATGTCTTACCTTTTTCCCAGTAAACAGAAGTGGCACACGCAGTCAATTATTTTCTTTCCCCATGAAAGGTTCCATTACACTTTTTTCACATTTGAATTTTAAACTGATAACAAACATTTCTGGCATTAGATATGGTTTCTATTGCCTTCCAGGGCGGCCATACACAGTGCGATTTTCACCCCAGCATCCGAAAGTAGAATAGGGGGCAGGACCTGATTAGTTATAGGCATTAAATGCAACAGGACCTGTTCAGCCATCAGTGTGCTAGTTTTAAATAGTATGGTAAAGATCTGAGGCTGCATTCACACTTGAGCGATAAGGAAACTTTGGCAGAAATGCCCAATTTTGTGCCGTTTTTCCATAAACCTGCGAAAAATGCACCAAAATGCACGTTGGGCTTATGGTTCTATTTTTATTTCCTAAATTGTAAATCCCCTAATAAAGACCACCAACTTGTTGCAAACATCCCACAGTGAACAAGAAACCGAAGAACTACCCCCAATAGTGGGACTTTAAAAGAGAAGTATGGGAATGTTTTTTATTTAAGAATCATAGTTAGCTAGGTTGATGCAGCATTGGTCTGATGCTGTATCTGTCCCCCCGCTGGCTCTAAGGCTGAGAACCGAGCGATCAAATACAGCTGATTGCTCGGTTCTCAGAGCTCCCTGAGCAGAGAGCTGGTGACTGTCAGTTACTGCTGTCTGCTCTGCCCCTAAAGCGCTCACTGGAGCACTGGGCTGTGGAGGGGCAGGAGCAGCCGGCTGAGCTGGGTGATGGTCCAGGCATATTGGCCGATCCCAACCATATGGTCATGATCTTTCCTGAGCCTGGACTGGCTCTGTGACATCAGCCGACAGTGGGCTTCAGCCCGCTGCCTGCTGAAAAGGGATCACAGAAGTGCAGAACTAACTGCACTCCTGTGATCCACAGGAGAAGTACAGCCAAATGGGCTGTACGTCTCCTTTAAAGAAAACGTAATCTCAATAATGAACAAAATAAAATCACAACATTTCAAAAAGACATATAAGAGCATACAAAATGAAAACAAAGTCTGATAAAATTTTTCAGTAAAGGCCAAGTACTCAATAGATACAAATAAGCTTGGTGTGAATGACTATCCTCCTTATCCCAACGCGTTTCAGACATGCTGAATGTCTTTCATCAGGGGTAAGTAGAGGAAAGGTGGTAAGATTTGTTCATTAAGCAATATACTGGGACCAGCCAGCGGCCGACCACACCATGCTAAATACTCACCATTCCTGGATGATGCCCTGTACACTCCAGCTCTGGGAATTCCTTTAATCACCCCTACCCTAGATTTCCTGACCCTGCTTTTTGATAAATACTGTGGTCAGCCGATCTTACCAACTTTCCTCTACTTACCCCCGATGATAGACATTCAGCGTGTCTGAAAGGCGTCGGATGAAGAGAATAGGTATTCACACCAGGATTTTTTTGTGTCTATTGAGTACTCAGCCTTTACTGACAAATTTGATCAAATTTTGTTATTTTTGTACGCTCCTATACGTTTAATAACATTTTGTGATTTTATTTACTTCATTATTGAGATTGTGTTGCTTTTAAAGTCCCAGTCCCTCTTCTGTTTCTTATTATTTCCTAATGGCACCCTAAATGAGTATCAGTCATGCGTTTTGTTGCGCGAATGCACTTGGCTTAGTACCAACATTTTATACTTGAGCTGGTTTGGTGCATTTTTTTGGCAGGCAGCCCACTCAAGTCAAAACATTGCGTTGCTCAGGTGTAAATGCAGCCTAATATCTTCTTCAGTATACCTAACCAACCTGGAGGTTTAAACATTGGATCAGACTATGTGAAAATAAATATATGAACACATATGTATAGCACAGTCTCTTTAAAAAAAAAAGTTCTAGTGAGAAAACCTAAAATTAAAAAAAAATATATCAAACATATATATGGTGCTATCACTTTAAATATTACAATAGTGCTAAGAAAAAATGGGATTTTTGACTTACCATAAAATCCATTTCTCTGATGTTCATTGATAGACACAGCTCCTCATCTTCTTAAGCATTGGGTTATACTGCCCCCTACAGGAGTAGGACAATAGGCAGAAAAAAGTCTGGCTACGTCTATGGGCAGTCCCAGGGGGTATACTCCCTCTCTCTGCTTAGGTACTCAGTACCTATAGCATTTGACAGCATTTGACGGTAAGTCAAAAATCCCATTTTCTCTTTCTTTCATTGACGTACACAGCTCCTGATCTTCTTAACCATTGGGATGTCTCAAAGCAGTGTTAAACATGAGGGGTGGGAACAGCGAAAAATAAATTCCCAAGATTAAACTATAACCAACAGGTAAACAGGGGCTCACACAAAACAACTGGAGCCCACCTGAAAAAAAACACACCCTAAAGAGGACCAGGTCCTCTAAACAGCAGCCTGCAAAACCTTGCGGCCAAAAGAAGCACCCGCAGATGCCAACACATCCACTTTTTAGAACTTTGTGAAAGTGTGCACCGATGACCAGGTGGCCACCTGGAATAGGCCTGAATCACAGTCTGTCTGATCCATCTGGAAATGGTCGCAGAGGAAGCGGACAACCATTTTCAAGGCCGATCCGTGAGCACAAATAGTAAGTCTGATTTCCTAAAAGACTGCCATGTACACCCTAATCACCTGGACCACATCCAAAGCATGCAAAGCAATTTCCTTTGGAAGCTTTGGCCTGGGACACAGGGAAGGCAATACACTGTCTTCATTCAAATGAAAATCAGAGACAACCTTTGGAAGGAATGACGGATAGGGGCGAAGAACCACCTTATCTCTGTGAACCACCAAGTAAGGTGAACGACAGGATAACCCCTCCATATCCATCACCCTGCGCGCAGAGGTGATAGCCACCAAAAAAAGGCCACCTTCTGGGACAGCAAAAGCAGGGGAATCTCCCGTAAATTCTCAAAAGGAGGCTTCTGGAGGATTGAGAGCACCAAACTGAGGTTTCAAGGCGATAATGGACACCCCACTGGAGGAGCCAAGTGCCGAACTCCCTGAAGAAAAGTACGCACCAAGGA
The DNA here is from genome assembly GCF_965119305.1 of Pelophylax lessonae. Lineage (NCBI taxonomy): Eukaryota > Metazoa > Chordata > Amphibia > Anura > Ranidae > Pelophylax > Pelophylax lessonae. Next base: position 76,245,967 of record NC_138774.1, read on the forward strand.
GTGTGTGGCCAAGGGCCATTGAAAGAAGACCGCCAAGGCAGACACCTGGCCCTCAAGGCCAGTTTCTGTTCAACACCCGTTGAAGGAAGGTCAAGATCCGAACCACCAAAAAAGAGCGAGGATGAACCCCAAGAGACTCACACCATGCGATGTACATCTTCCACGTACAAAGGTAAATCTTCCTAGAAGTAGATTTCCTAGCTTTTAAAGCGTTGGAATCACCGACTCAGACAGACCTCTATCCTTTAGCACCTTGCATTCAACAGCCAAGCTGTCAAAGCCAGAGACTGTAAAGCAGGATGGAAGATTGGCCCTTGGGACAGCAGATTCTCCATGAGAGGAAGCTTCCAAGGAACGTCGGCGACCAGTAGCACCAGATCGGCGTACCAAGCCCAGCAAGGCCAGTCTGGGGACACAAAGATGACCGGAATCCCTTCTGCCTCGATCCTGCGTAGAAGTCTTGGCCGAAGCTTGAGAGGAGGGAAGGCATAAATCAGACAATATTGACCCCACGGGGCCACCAGCGTGTCTGTGGCGTCTGCCAGAGGATGCCATGACCGAGCCACAAACCTCTGCACCTTTCTGTTGAGCCGAGACATCAACAGATCCACCTCGGGGATGCCCCACCGGAGATCCAACTAATGAAACACCTTGGTCCAATGCCTGCGAGTAAGGTAATCCACCTACTAGTTTTCCACCCCGGGAATGTGTACTGCGGAGAGGATTGGAACTAAATGTTCTGCCCATCTTAGAATGCCGGCTACCTACGGAGCCACCAGGACACTTCTTGTGCCCCCCTGGTTATTGAAGTAAGCCACAGCCGTGGCACTGTCGGATTGAATGCACACTGGACATCCCTGAAGACGATCTGTCCAATGTTCCAGGCAGAGTCTGATTGCTCTGAGTTCAAGGACACTTATAGGTAGTCTGAACTCTTCCAGTGTCAAGACCCCCTGAGCAGAATTTTTGCCGAAGATGCCTCCCCACCTGGACAGGCTGGCATCCGTGGTGACCACTGTGCAATACAAGGTGAGGAAGGATTTGCCCAGCCCAAGCACCAGAGAACGAAACCACCATATCAGGGACTCTTTCGTTTCCCGACTCAGCCAGATCTGATTGTCCAGAGACTGTGGATTTTTGTCCCATTTGCACAGAATCTCCCTTTGCAGAGACCTCGTATGGAACTGTGCAAACGGAACCGCCTCAAAGGTAGACACTATCAGGCCCAGCACCCGCATGCAAGTCCGGAGGGCAGACCATCTGCTGGACAGCAGGAGACGAATTGTAGCCTGCAGTTTCTGGAATTTGTCCAGAGGAAGGAGCACTTTGGCTAAGCCTGAGTCCAGAGTCAGACCCACATAGTCCAGCTTTGTGGACGGAACCAGAGCAGACTTCTGAAAATTCAGAATCCAGTCAAACACCCTCAGAGTTTGTATGGTGATCTCCAGGTTTCCACCAGAGCAGTAGGAGACCTTGCTCGCAGAAGGAGGTCGTCCACGTAGCCTAGTCCCACGTTCCCTCATTGGCGTAACAATGCTAGCAACGGGGCTAACACTTTTGTGAAGACCCAAGTAACAGAGGCAAGACCAAAGGGTAACACCACAAACTGATAATGCTCCTCTCCCACGGCAAAGCGGAAGAAGTGCGGGTGACCGACATATATTGGAATGTGAAAGTAAGCGTCCTTGATATTGATAGAGGCAAGAAAATCCCCCTGATGCAGGGATGCCACCACCGTGTGAATGGACTCCATTCTGAGCTTCTGCACCCATACAAAGCAGTTCAGCACTTTGAGGCCCAAAAAAGGATGCACCTTACCTTCCTTCCTGGGAAATGTAAACCAGTTTGAATAAAACCCCTGAAGACTTTGGAACTGGGACAATTAGTAACAGGTCTTGCACAGCCCCAAAAATACTCTGTAAGAGGTCTGGGGACAGGCGCAAGTTGGAAGGAAAGAACCTTTCCGGAGGGTAAGAATGAAACTCGTTCTTGTAGCCGGACCGTATGACTTTGTGGAGTGCTCCCGACCCCGCTTCTCAGCGGGGAAGCCGCTGCAGTGGGCAGGTGGCTCAGATTGCCACCTGACACCCGGGATCAATCCCCGCTGAGAGAGAAGAGCGGTCAGCTGTTGTAAACACAGCTGACCGTTCTTCTCCCTGGAATGATCATAGAGCCCCTGTGATCCTTCTATATAGGATTACAGGTCTCTAAGGTCATTCCACAAGCCACGCCCCCCACTATTAGAATCACTCCCCTAGGCTCACATTTACCCCTTGATCACCCACAGTGTTAACCCCTTCCCTTCCAGTGTCATTACAGTAACAGTGCATATTTTTAGCATTGATTACTGTAGTAATGTCACTGGTACCCCCAAAAGTGTCAAAAATGTCAGTCAGCGGTCCGATCTGTCGCAGTCCCGCAAAGAATCACACATCACCGCCATTACTAGTAAAAAAAAAGACAATAAAAATGGCATAAATCTTTCCCTATTTAGTAGACGCGATAACTTTTGTGCAAACTAATCAAAATGCTTATTGCGATTTTTTTTTACCAAAAATATGTAGCAGAAAACAAATTGGCCTAAAATGTTAAAAAGTTTAGATTTTTTTTTTTTGAGAATGTCATATAGCAGAATGTGAAAAGTATTGTTTTTTTTTTAAAGTGTTGCTCTTTTTTTGTTTATAGCGCAAAAAATAAAAAAATTACACAGGTGATAAAATACCACCAAAAGAAAGCTCTATTTGTGGGGAAAAAAGGACATCAATTATATTTGGGTACAGCATTGCACGACCGCGCAATTGTCCGTTAAAATAACGAAGGGGGCAAATCCTTCCGGTCTTAAAGTGATTAAAGCCAAATAGACTGTGCACTTTGCAAGTGCGGTTGCCCTAGGGCTTAGTAAATAAGGGCTCCTGCACACTGCAGCTCAAAAGAAAAAAAAAAGCTGATTTTACAGACCTTTGCACTTTCTACGGGCATATTTTGCTGCCTAAAATCTTGAAGAAGCTTGTGCTTTTTTGTGCTCTTTTGCATGTTTTTTGAGCTTCAAGATTTTTTGAGCCTTTTTGAGCATTAGTGTTTTTTTTTCAAAACCCTCCCTTCAGTTTATGTTAGCTTTTTTTTGTGCATTTTTGAGCTTCTTTGAGCTTTTTTAGTGAGTTTTTTGGCATTTAGACATCTTTTCTGCTTGTAAGCTCCTTTAAAAAAACGTTTGGTGGGGTTTTTTTCTTCTGTCTGTATAAGCATATGCCTGTAAACTTCTGAAAAAGCCATAGCGTACATGGGCACATTGGCTAACATGGAGGGGAGTTTTCAGGCAGAAAAAAAATGAGAGCTCAAAAGTGCTCAAAAGCCTGTTGGAGCCAGTTGGAGCTTTTTTCTTGCATGTGATTGGGTATTCTTTGCATATGAAATTCTGGAGCAACTGCACTTGCAAAGTGCACAGTCTATTTGCCTTTAGGAAATCACCCCCATTGCCTATGTGTGTCTTGCCCTCTGTATTTATTTAAAGCGGTAGTATACTCTGCTTTATAATGTTTACCTACAGGTAAGCCTATAATAAGCCTTACCTGTAGGTAAAATTAATATCTTCTGCACGGTTTAGGAGATATTCCCCCTGCATGCAGCCGCTGACACCAGCGGCGCATGCGCTCTGAAGGTCCGGCGTATCTTGCCGGACCATCAGAGCTCCTTGCCGGAAAGTGGTGTCCGGGTGACCGTTTGGGGGCTTAGTTCTAAGGGAAGTATTTCAAAATGAGCTAGTATGCGATGCATACTATCACATTATGCCATTGTCCTGCAGGGTTTTTCATTAGGGATAGACCGATATGGTTTTTTCAGGGTTGATAACGATACCGTAATTTTGGTCACAACGTATCAGTATCGGCCGATATGGGCCGATATTTTGTACATTTAAAGTTTTGAAAAATAAGGCCATTTTTTGACACAAATCTGGTACTGAACATGGTCATTTTGTTTAATGCTTAATGGCTGGCTTGCTGGCACCCTGTGGTGGGTGGTTGGCTGGCTGGCACCCTGTGGTGGGTGGGTGGGTGGCCGGCACAGGGGCTGTGGTGGCTGGCTGGTACAGGGCCTGTGGGTGGCTGGCTGGCAGGTACAGGGCCTGTGGGTGCTGGCTGGCTGGTACAGGGCCTGTGGGTGGCTGGCTGGCTGGTACAGGGCCTGTGGGTGGCTGACTGGCTCGCTGGTACAGTGCCTGTGGCTGGGTGGCTGGTACAGTGCCTGTGGCTGGCAGGTACAGGGCCTGTGGGTGGCAGGCTGGTACAGGGCCTGTGGGTGGCTGGCTGGCTGGCTCGCTGTTACAGTGCCTCTGGCTGGCTGGTACAGGGCCTGTGGGTGGCTGGCTCGCTGTTACAGTGCCTCTGGCTGGCTGGTACAGGGCTTGTGGATGTGGGTGGCTGGCTGGCACCGGCTGCTGTGGGTGAGTGAATGGCATTTGGATTTTATTTATGTATTTTATCCCACATTGTTTCATACCCAATTTTTTCCCTTTTTTTTGTTTTTCTTTCCTATCCACAATCAAAATCCATGCACTCTAACCATTACTATCAGAAATATCTTGTGCTTATATACGTTGTTAGTATTTGTGTTTGTATACACTTTTGTTGTACAAGTTATATATTACGATATATAATGTAATATTTTTACTTACTTTTAATAAAGATCTATTGTGGGGAAAAAAAGGAAAAGATCCGTGTGCAAACTTCAGTAACCCATGGCAACTAACCAGGAATCATGTTTAATTTTTCTGATGGCTCTTTAGAAAGGCGATTTGTTTGGAGACACAAGAACTACTTACTGGAAACTCAAGAACAGACTGGTAAGACAGGAATGCCCATTAGGAAAAGGCTGGTAAACCATTAGATTGTCTGGATATTTTTGCAAAGCTTGTATTTGCCTTTTAGATGACTTCTTGTAAATTACGTCCGGAGAAAAACCCTTATAGTATTGTGACCACTAGGGGCAGTGTGTTCCGCCAGATTCTGTGCTTCGTATACCAGACAGTACAATGGAACACACTACAAGGAGGGAAGGCAAACAGTATACTGTACACAGCTTACAAAGTATATAAGTAACACTTCCTTGTAAAATGTATTAAGTGCCGGTTCACACATATGCAATGTCAGACATTGCATGTGATTCGCACCGTACTGCTGTTGAAATCACATGCGATGTCTGTGCGATGAGAATTCATGGCTGAAATTGCATCGCATTTGGACCAAAGTCGCACAGGACGCTTTTTTGGTCCGCATCAGAATCGGATCGCATTGGTGTTCACACCTATTCAATCCGATTTCTGTCCAAACTGACAGTTTGGACTGCGATATGCAAATTAACCTGGGGGTGTCGTTAACTTTGTATTGACACTCCCAGCAGTTCGCATGTGGCAGTGTGAGCTGCCTGCGAGTCGGGTGTGATGCATCGCACCAATGTGAACCGGTGTTCTGCTGAAAACTCCAACTTGCCGAATTCTCCAACTACGTTACTTCCGGTGAGTGTACACCAAGAATAATTGGAGATTTTGACCACTTGGTGTTTTCACACAACACCGGCAGCCTTTACACTCCGGTAGATGCTATAATTAGTGCAGATTGTTAGTCCGCCCACTAATAACCAAAAACATGGCCGCCTCCAAGGCGGCGACAACTAGAGGACTGTCATTCTGCACTAATTATAGCATCTACTGGAGTGTATAGACTGCCGGTGTTGTGTGAAAAGACCAAGTGGTTGAAATCTTCAATTATTCTGGGTGTACACTCACCGGAAATAACGTTGTTGGAGAATTCGGCAAGATGGAGTTTTCGGCAGGACACCGGCACTAAAAGCCTGCACTTTTTGGATACTGGATACAAGTATCCAAGTATTTTGGGCTGTGATACAAGCTGCTTATCCTGGAGATACGTGCTACAAATTCCATTTGTTCTAGAAAAATTTTCCATCCTACTCCTTTGAATTACAGTTGAAAATGAACATGCATTTAACCCCACTAACCATTAGAAAATAAAAATAAATGTTCCAGAAACAAAAAAGTTTGAAAAACAAATTCTACTAATGTATGACCAAGTTTGGTCTGCTGTCGGGTTTCAGTGCTCATTCTTTTGGCACATTCAGGAATATGTGCTGCAGTAATACATGTACATTAATGAATGCTTTTTTGTGTGCATTGAGACACACTGCAATAAAGGGATTGTAAAGGCAGAAGGTTTTTTTTTTGTAATGCATTCTATGCATTAGGATAAAAAAAAAAATCCCTCTGTGTCCAGCAGCCTCCCCAGTCCCCCTAACACTTACCTGAGCTTGTCTTTGTCCAGCGATGTTGCAGGAGTGTGTAAGCTGCCTGGGACTCCCCTTCTCATTGGCTAAGACAGCAGCATGGCACACTTGGCTCCCACTGCTGTCAATCAAAATCATTCAGCCAATCAGGAGAGATAGGGGTGGGGCTGGGTTGGAGCTCTGTGTCTGAATGGACACACGGAGCTGCAGCTCGGCCCGGGTGCCCCCATAGCAAGCTGCTTGCTGCGGGGGGCACTCAACAGGAGGGAGGGGCCAGGATCCCAGAAGAGGGACCTCAGAAGAGGAGGATGTGAGCAGGTAAGTATAACATGTTTGTTATTTTATTTATTTTTTATACAAGACTTTACAATCACTTTAGGATACCCTATTCATTTAAATTGGTTCTTAGCTTCCAGGCATGCAACAAAAAAAATCCCCACACAAATGCATTCTTTTTGACAGCACAGAACACGGCAACATTCACATCTGTGTGTTGTGATATTGTGCAAGTGTGAACGTGTTACTGAATGGGTGTTTTAGCACATGTTTTTTGTGTGTTTCTACAGCATATGCTGTATGTGTACATGGGCCCTTACAAATAGGGCATCAGTAAGTAGAAAGGGTGAATGTCCCTAACGGGGCACAGACAGCAATAAAAACCGCTAACAGATGGCCAAACCTTCTGCTCTGGCTACTGTGTTTTGACAGTCAGCCCCAGCAGCTCTCAGAAAACCCAAACAGCGGCAGCATCTGATAGGATGCAGCCACTGTTTGTCTGCCAATTTTCTGCCCAGCTCCCAACAGGGCTACTCATGAAGCACAGCTTGACCAGTTTATCAGGACAGTACATAACCAGCTTAAGGCTTCATGTACACATAGCCTACTTTGACCACCGGCTGCGGGAAAACACAAAATACAATTTTGCCGTGTGTTGCGGCCATCGGTTAAAAGGTTCCTATCCTGAATGTGATTCTTAGGCGTTCAGGAGAGGGAAATTGAACCGCAGCAGCTCCTAAACTCTGATAAAAGCCTATGTGTACATGGACAAAAAAACCCCAAAAGTTCCTAAACTCAAGTTTGGGAGCAATAGTGTACATGAAGCCTAATTCTACCAAACTTGGACTTCAGTGGTATTTGACAATCCTAAAGGCCTTTTGAAGTTCTCTTCTGCCCTACAAGTTGTAGTTCAGCTCTGGTGAAAGCAGCTTGCTGACCATAAACTGCCGTCAGCTTGATTACAGCCTGTATTGGGACTAGGGATGGGCAAACGGTTCGGCCTGAACATGAGTTCGGCCCGAACATTGGCTGTTCGCCCATTCGGTGAACACCCAAATTATTGGGGCATTGGAAGCCCTAATCGGCTGAAGCAATGAAAGCTTTGCTCAATCAAGGCACAGAGCTCTGTCAGAGCCATGATTGGAGAAAGTAATGATGACTCTATCCAATCATGGTTCATTGCTCTTAGTCCCACCCAACACTATAAAAGTATTCTTTTAATAGCGGCCTTTGTAGTGTGATAGCGGAGAGACAGATCAGGGCTTTGTTCAGTGCTACTAGAGAGTTCGAGTGCTATAGTGTGCTATTCTGATTCTATTGTCAGTGTATAATATCAGTTTAGTGTGCATCAAGTGATAGTTCAGTCAGTGTGAGTGTAGTGCGACCATTCATTTTTACTTTAGTGTGCATCTAGTGATAGTTCAGTGAGTGTAGTGAGTGACCATTCATTTTTACTGTAGTGTCAGTTTATTTTGTCAGGGCAGGATTACTGCATTATAGTTCAGTGCGTTAGTGTACGTTTAATGAAGTATATTTCTGTTTGTTACTGCACATTCAACGCAGTATATTTCAGGGTGTTACGTGCCGTTGAACACAGTATATTTTTGTGCGTTACGTGCCATTTAGCGCAGTACATTTCTGTGTGTTACTGCACATGTAACGCAGTATATTTCTGTGTGTTACTGCACGTTTAACACAGTATATTTCAGTGCGTTACATGCCATTTAACACAGTATATTTCAGTGAGTTACGTGCCGTTTAACGCAGTATATTTCAGTGCATTGTGTGCCGTTTTAACGCAGTACATTTCTGTTTGTTAATGCACATTTACCGCAGTATATTTCAGTGCTTTACGTGCCGTTTTACGCAGTAAATTTCTGTGTGTTACTGCATGTTTAACGCAGTATATTTCTGTGCGGTACTGCACATTTAACGCAGTATATTTCTGTCCATTAGTGTACGTGTAACGCAGTATATTTCTGTGCGTTGCTGCATGTTTAATGCAGTACATTTTTGTGCGTTAGTGCACGTTTAACGCAGTATATTTCAGTACATTACGTGCCATTTAACGCAGTATATAGCTGTTCCTTAGTGCATGTTTAACGCAGTATATTTCAGTGCATTACGTTTCTTTTAACACAGTAGATATCTGTGATTTACTGCACGTTTAATGCGGTATATTTCTATGCGTTACTGCACGTTTAATGCGGTATATTTCTGTGCAGTACTTCTATCCAAAGTCACCAGAATTTATCCAAAAAATCTCCTATCTTGTTCCCAGTGCACTACATTGTGCCTCATCGTACAGGCTGGCTCCCCAAGTCGTTGCTTGTAAAATAAAGAAAGCTTGCAGGGAAAATTTAATTTTTTGAGCTTTATAAATCCAGTTATTTCTGCAGCAGCTTCTAGACACAGTACAGATGTGCCACTTTACAGGTAGACTATATTGAAAGGAATTTTTCATTTTTTTTTTGTTATTTCTCATTTTGACTTTTTCACTTTAATCATCAGTAAATCATTGCTCATTTACCCACTTCGGGACCGGAAGGATTTACCCTCTTAATGACCAGGCCATTTTTTGTGATACATAAACTGCGTTACTTTAACTGACAATTGTGTGGTTGTGCGATGCTGTACCCAAGCAAAATTGATGTCCTTTTTTTCCCACAAATAGAGCTTTCTTTTGGTGGTAATTGATCACCTCTGCAATTAAAAAAAAAACAATATTTTTCACTTTCTGCTATATAACATTCCCAATAAAAAAAATTAAAAATCTATTTTTTTCATCATTTTAGGCCAATTCTGTTTGTATTGTATTCTGCCACATATTTTTGGTAAAAAAAAAAAAAAAATCCCAATAAGCGTATATTGATTGGTTTGCGCAAAAGTTATCACGTTCACAAACTAGGGTAAAGATCTATGTCATTTTTATTTATTTATATTTTTTTATTAGTAATGGCGGCGATCATCGATTTTTAGCAGGACTGCGACATTGCGGCGAACAGATCGGACACCTAACTGACATTTTTTACCCTTTTGAGGGGGGGGGGGACCAGTGACATTACTACAGTAATCAGTGCTAAAAATATGCACTGCTACTGTACTAATGAGACTGGCAGGGAAGGGGTTAACACCAGGGGCGATCAAAGGGTTAAATGTGTCCCTAGGGGATGCTTTATAACTGGGGGGGGGGGGGGGCTTTCTGCATGAACACAGAGACCTGTGTTCTTCAATAAGAGGAACACAGGATCCCTGTGTTCATCACTGACAGAACAGCGGTCTGCCATGTTTACAACGGCAGATCAGACTTTTGTCTCCATGGGGAGCGATCACGGGTGCCCTGTGGCAATAGTGGCTGCTGGACCCACCGAGCAGCTTCCCCTGTGGCGATTGGGTGCTCGCACGTGCCCCCCGCTAGCGGTCCTGTGAAGCGATGTACAATTACGTTGTTTCGTGGGACAGAGCCGACCTGCCGCAGTACAACTGCAGCAGGCGGGCGGGCGTTAAGAGGTTAAAAATTACGTTTTTTTTTTTTACAAACTTTTTTTCATTGATACATGTCACCCAGGGCAGTACCCGGACCTCCATAACCAATGTATGCCCAATTACTTGCATATAAGCCTTCAAAATGGGCATTTTTTTGATTTTTCCAGTTCGGATCCCATAGACTTCAATAGGGTTCGTTATTCAGTTATGAACTTTTGCAATGTTCTAAAGTTCTGATGCGAACCAAACAGGGTTCCTTATTGGGACCCTGACTGTACACATTGCTTGCCTTCTGTTGCTATGTACATGTCCAAATGCTCCATGATGTCTGTTTAGTGAAGCAGACAATAGACATGAGACAACAGATTTGCTGGATTGTCCAACAATTTGATCCTGTCTGTGGTTACAAGCAGGCTTCAACTAGCCAACAGCTCTAGAGGAGAGGGAAGGGCCCATTGATGTGGCAAGTTTTTGAACCTGTCCTGAACACTATTGCTATTACCTGAGGCAAACCTGTCTGCGCAGTTCACCTCCCCCCCTTCCCCTTTCTATTGACATAAAAACCTGCTCAGTTGACAGAACTGACCTTACAAATTCATCGTTTTCTCTGCAACATTCAGAAGATTTTCTACCTTAAAGGGTAAGTCCACTTTCGTGGGGAAAAAATAGCAAATAAAGAAAAAAATAACATAGTGTATACAATTGCGACACAAGTCATACAGTTTTGTTAGTGAATTAAAAATGACCTTTCCTTCTCAATCTGCAGCGGTTGTAATTTTCTGAAAATGCAATGCAATATGGCTACCTAGAGCTGTTCTGTACACAGAATGTATACTGACCACACCCCAGAAACATAATTTCCTGCTTGTGTGATTGGCTCACCAATTTTCCCAGAAGTCTGCCTAAGATACAAGTCAGGTTTCTGGCATCCCCTGCAACAATAATGCCATTTTTGGTGAGATACTCCCAATAGGAAATCACGTCTAAAGGGATGCAGACCCAGCAATTTTTCTCATTAGAGCTCTGCAGCTGCACAGCTGATTATTAATTATGAAACCACTCCCATTAAACCCACTCAGCACAGAGGCATAGAGGAACACACAGGGATTTCTTCAGAATAGCAAAAGGTAGGAATCTACAACAAAGTTTGTTATAATGCTTGCAATGTACAGAGATCACCCAGAGGGGAATGTTTTTTTCGCAACAAAAGCAGAGTTACGCTTTAACTACTTCCCTACTGACCTATTGTGGAATGACATCCGCAAGGTGGCACAGTTATCCTGACTGGGCGTTATATGACATCCAGCAGGATAAGCCGTTAGCGATCGGTGGTGTGATGTATCACTCTAACACACCGCATCTCCGATCTTGGCAAAGAGCCAATGAGGTAGTCTCTTTACCATGAGACCAATCACAGCTAGTCACAGCGGTAGCCAGGAAGTGCCGGTAATCGACTTTCCTCAGTTCCCGTGTGCATAGGAGAGCGATCAGCGACTCTCCCAACAGGGGGAGGGTCTGCTCTGATAATCAGCACATTGATTAACAGCGCAGCCCCCATCAGAGGTGCCAATCACAGCAATCGATCAGTGCCCATCAGATTCCCATCAGATGCCAATCAGTGCCCAACAAAAATGTTTTATTGGTTGAGCCAGATGGACTTGTGTCTTTTTTTCAACCTGACTAACTATGTAACTATGTCAATCAGTGCCCATCAGTGATGTCTGTCAGTGCTCATCAGTAATGCCTGTCAGTGCCTCCTTATCAGTGCTGCCTATCAGTGCCATCTATTAGTGCCCATCAGTGCCACCCATTAGTGCCCATTAGTGCCACCCATCAGTGCCCATTAGTGCCGCCTATCAGTGCCCATCATTTCCGCCTATTGGTGCCCATCATTGCCGCCTATCAGTGCCCATCAGTGCCACCTATTAGTGCCCATGAGTGCCGCATATCATTGCCCACCATTGCTGCCTATCAGTGCCCATCAGTGCCACCTGTTAGTGCTCATGAGTGCCGCATATCAGTGCCACCGATCAGTAACCATTAGTGCCACCCATCAGTGCCCATCAATGCCTCCTATCAGTGACCATCAGTGCTGCATATCAGTGTGATTGCGCTGAAAGCTGAAAATTGATCTGGGCAGGAAGGGGGTGAACGTGCCCTGTATTGAAGTGGTTAAGGTTGGTTGGATCATGTCTGCATGCTAAACCACCTTCTGTAGTCTATGAGCATCCAAACGTATTTTTCCCAGAACATTGCACCTAAAGGTCATGTGTACCCAAAAAATGATATCAGAAAAAGGTGATCCCCAATGCCTAGGGTTTGCAAATATAATAATATACAAAAACACACAAAAACACAAATATTTACAAGTATCCATTACAGTTTTCAGTGCATTTCTTGACATTTCCATAACAGTTAAAGTGGTTGTAAACCCTTACATATATCCAGTGAAGTGACAGGCCTCAGGTGATACACAGGTGAAAAAAAATGATCCTACATAAGTTGTATCTGGTTATCTGCAGCTAAATGTCCTGTATATCCTTGCAAACTAAGAAATAAAAATTATTTTTCACAGACTAGGGATAGACCGATTATCTGCACTTTCCCCGATATATCGGTATCGCCCCCTGAACTGGCCCGATATTGCTGATATATTTGTGATGTCATTCTGCCTTCTTAGGCCGCCTCATCGGGACTAGTCTCGTGGGAGTGTATCACAGCCATACAGCAACCCGCTGCCAGCCAGCCACCCACATCCACAGGCCCTGTACCAGCCAGCCAGCCTCAGGCACTGTACCAGTGAGCCAGCCACCCACAGGCCCTGTACCTGCCAGCCAGCCAGCCACCCACAGGCCCTGTACCAGCCAGCCACAGGCCCTGTACCTGCCAGCCAGCCAGCCACCCACAGACCCTGTACCGTCCAGCCACCCACAGCCCCTGTGCCAGCCACCCACCCACCCACCACAGGGTGCCAGCCATCCACATACAGGCTGCCAGACAGTCGGCCACCCACAGTCCCTGTACCAGCCAGCCACAGGCACTGTACCAGCCAGCTGCCCACAGGCCCCCTACCAGCCAGCCACCCACAGCCCCTGTGCCAGCCCCCCACCCACCACAGGGTGCCAGCCAGCCAGCCATCCACCACAGGGTGCCAGCCAGCAATCCACCACAGGGTGCCAGCCAGCCAGCCACCCACCACAAGGTGCCAGTCAGCCACCCACCACAGGGTGCCAACAAGCCAGCCACCCACCACAGGGTGCCAGCCAGCCAGCCACCACAGGGTGCCAGACAGCCAGCCATCCACCACAGAGTGCCAGCCAGCCATCCCCCACAGGGTGCCAGCCAGCCAGCCACCCACCACAGGGTGCCAGTCAGCCACCCACCACAGGGTGCCAACAAGCCAGCCACCCACCACAGGGTGCCAGACAGCCAGCCACCACAGGGTGCCAGACAGCCAGCTACCCACCACAGGGTTCCAGCAAGCCAGCCATTAAGCATTAAACAAAAATTAACATGTTCAGTACCAGATTTGTGTCAAAATTTGTCTTTAATTTTCAAATATACAAAATATCGGCCGATACCGATATGCAATGGCCAAAGTATCGGTATCGGCCCTGAAAAAACCATATCGGTCTATCCCTATCACAGACCAAGGTTGGTCATACATGGTTCAGCAGGAATGGGCTGGCTGAATTTACCAAGTTGATCAATCAATCAACTTGGGTACAACCAGCCTACTGGATTTGCTTGCGATTATCGCAAGTGGCTGTTATAGCCGCTAGCAATGATCACTGTCTTCTCTTCTGATGGCTTCCCCTGCCCCCCCGCCGGGAGAAGACAGTTGCTGATTCCCCTGTTAGCACTGCCTGTGTTAATGGGGGAGTTATGCAAAATTCTAACAAAATGTTGCACTGTGTATGGCCTCTCTAAAAAAGGAAGGGGCAGAATGCTGCAGTTCCCCTCCTACACACAGGAACAGAGCTGAGGCTGTCAATCACAGATTGTCAATCACAGATCGATCCCTCCCCTGTCACCTTTTTTTTGCTTGGTGTCAGGAAAACTTGTGAGAAGTGACTCATGGTGATAAAAAAGGAACTAGACAGCAGAGAGAAATTACACTTAGTGCTCTGGAGAAGGACAAGTACAAATTATAGAAATTTGTGCTTTGCTCAGATTTCATGTCTGAGCTTTACAATCACTTTAAGTAGAAGAATAAATTCTGGTTGGAATATCTCACCACTAGGGGCCTTGAGAAACATGAATGTCAGTTTTGCTCGGAGGGACCTTTATAATATGTTGAAATGACACTCCTTTCCAAAAAAAAAGTTCTAAGTTATCACATAAAATGACAATTTTCCTAACAATAAGGAACAGACCAAAATGTCATCATAGTAAAAGCTGAAGAGGTGCCCATAGGTGTAATATTTATGTACAAAAATGAGCACCTGCAGACACTGTCAGCTGAAAAATCTCAGGATGGAAATAGGGATCAGGCAGGATAGAAAGGCCTGTTCAGTTTCCGTTTCCTTGGAGATAAGCGGGAACCAGAGGTGTCTGCATTAGTCTTTTCCTTCTCGCTTCAAAGCATAAATATAAATGCTGACCCAAGCGTTTATGTTTATATTAAAGCTGGACTGAAAGACATTGTCAGCTGGTTGTATCACGCCTGCTCATCTGAATGTCCTCTGAAGTGTATTGGTCAATTTTAAGCTTAACTACAGCTAAAACCTTAAAGTGTAACTCCACTTTTGTTAAGAAAAAAACATTCCCCTCTGGGTGATCTATGTACATTGCAAGCATTTTAACAAACTTTGTTGCAGATTCCGACCTTTTGTTATTCTGAAGAAATCATTGTTTGTTCCTCTGTGCCTCTGTGCCGAGTAAGTCTAATGGGAGTGGTTTCATAATTATCTATCAGCTGTGTCAGTTGCAGGGCTCTAATGAGGAAAGCTGCTGGGCCTGCATCCCTTTAGACGTGTTCCTATTGGGATTTTTGCTGCAGGGGATGCCAGAAATCTGACTTGTATCTAAAGCCCCGTACACATGTACCGAATGTCGGCCGAACGATCGGCCGTCTTTTGTCCGGTGCTCTCCTGTCGGCTGAAAAGTGCAAAAGACTGCACACAAATTTTGTCGGCCAACAACAGCCGACTGCAGAAGTGATGTCATGTGATGGTTAACTTTCCGTGTGTTTTTTCTTTTCTGAGCATGCCCAGTCTTGCTAATCTGCTGTTTGTCGGCTGAATTCTGTACTGACTGGCGAACAATCGGCCGTTCTGGTGACGGCCAACAAAAATTTTAAAGTCTGCACGACAGATTCTGTTCGGCCGAAAATGCGCTGTCGGCTGTCGGAAGCATCATACTAACAAGCCTACAATCGGCCGATCGGTCGTCGGCCGAATATTTACGGCCGACAATCGGTACGTGTGTACGGGGCTTTAGGCAGACTGCACAGTTTGTACATTTTTGTTTGTGAAATATTGTGCTGTGTGCTTAAAGTTAACTGCTGGCCACATATGCCAAGAACTGAATAACAGAATAGGGATATGGTTTACCCACCTTTTTCTAGTTGTTCATTCAAGGTGTAGCAACATGGATCTTACATATGGGAACCCCCACTGGAGGTTCCCCATTATTAGTTGTGGGAGGAAGCTCCAGAGAAAGCAAAAGGAGGAGGACAGCTCCCACAGCCAATCATGGAGCGTTAACCTGCAAATGTTAGTCCTGCACCCAGGGCCAATCATTCGCTGGTAATCTCTTCTTCAGTAATTACATGTGAGAGGCTGAAATTAGCTGCAGAAGCTCCTAGCCTCCCATTGCTTTCAGTGGGGCTTTGTCCTGCCCCTAATCGCCGGGAACGCCCTCTGGGGTTCCCGCAATTAATCGCACACAGGCCCCATTCACGCTTGTGAATATGATCACATTAGTGGGATACTAAAGCTGGCCATATACTGTAATGACGGTGGTGCCAGACATTATTTAGCGTGAATGAGGGAATCAATAGATTTCTCTTGTACAGCCCTGCTGAACTACAGAAATCTATCAGTTCCCTCATCCATGCAAAACATTGTTGATGTTGTGTCAGCAATTCTGACAGCTGGCAACCATGGCTGTCAGAATACTCAAACAGCAGCTGCATCAGAGTGAATGCAGCTGCTGTTTGGCCTGCATGTTTTTTCTGGGCTAGTTCGATTTTCAGATCAAAACGATGGAGGAATGTAAGGTTAAAGGGGCCACGCCTGGAACAAATTTTCTCCAGTTCATCGAGAAATTTGCTCCATGTGCAGCCAGTGTAGCCTGGGCAATCAACTGCGGTAGGAGGGGGAAGGCACAAAACAGCTTAGGGGGCAGCAAATATGGCCCTGAAAACAGAAAGTGAGAGAAATGAGACAGAAATATTCCCAACAGGGACACAGCAATTAAAATCGAACACTAACCCTGCTCTATCCAAAACTAAAAATAGGTTGGGGTTGGGCTTTAAAGTAAAACTCTAGCTAAAACGTATTATTCATTTTGGGTAGAGTTGGTAAGATTTATGTAGGGATTTTGCTTTAAATAGAAGTGCGGCAATTGCCCTTGGTCCAAATTTTGTAGGTACAGTGCCTTGTGAAAGTATTCGGCCCCCATGAACTATGCGACCTTTTGCCACATTTCAGGCTTCAAAACATAAAGATATAAAACTGTAATTTTTTGTGAAGAATCAACAAGTGGGACACAATCATGAAGTGGAATGAAATTTATTGGATATTTCAAACTTTGTTAACAAATAAAAAACTGAAAAATTGGGCGTGCAAAATTATTCAGCCCCTTTACTTTCAGTGCAGCAAACTCTCTCCAGAAGTTCAGTGCAGTGCAGCAAACTCTCTCCAGAAGTTCAGAGAGGATCTCTGAATGATCCAATGTTGACCTAAATGACTAATGATGATAAATAGAATCCACCTGTGTGTAATCAAGTCTCCGTATTAATGCACCTGCACTGTGATAGTCTCAGAGGTCCATTTAAAGCACAGAGAGCATCATGAAGAACAAGGAACACACCAGGCAGGTCGGAGATACTGTTGTGGAGAAGTTTAAAGCCGGATTTGGATACAAAAAGATTTCCCAAGCTTTAAACATCCCAAGGAGCACTGTGCAAGCGATAATATTGAAATGGAAGGAGTATCAGACCACTGCAAATCTACGAAGACCTGGCCGTCCCTCTAAACTTTCAGCTCATACAAGGAGAAGACTGATCAGAGATGCAGCCAAGAGGCCCATGATCACTCTGGATGAACTGCAGAGATCTACAGCTGAGGTGGGAGACTCTGTCCATAGGACAACAATCAGTCATATACTGCACAAATCTGGCCTTTATGGAAGAGTGGCAAGAAGAAAGCCATTTCTTAAAGATATCCATAAAATGTGTCGTTTAAAGTTTGCCACAAGCCACCTGGGAGACACACCAAACATGTGGAAGAAGGTGCTCTGGTCAGATGAAACCAAAATCGAACTTTTTGGCAACAATGAAAACGTTATGTTTGGCGTAAAAGCAACACAGCTCATCACCCTGGACACACCATCCCCACTGTCAAACATGGTGGTGGCAGCATCATGGTTTGGGCTTTTCTTCAGCAGGGACAGGGAAGATGGTTAAAATTGATGGGAAGATGGATGGAGCCAAATACAGGACCATTCTGGAAGAAAACCTGATGGAGTCTGCAAAAGACCTGAGACTGGGACGGAGATTTGTCTTCCAACAAGACAATGATCCAAAACATAAAGCAAAATCTACAATGGAATGGTTCACAAATAAACATATCCAGGTGTTAGAATGGCCAAGTCAAAGTCCAGACCTGAATCCAATCGAGAATCTGTGGAAAGAACTGAAAAATGCTGTTCACAAACGCTCTCCATCCAACCTCACTGAGCTCGAGCTGTTTTGCAAGGAGGAAGGGGCAAAAATTTCAGTCTCTTGATGTGCAAAACTGATAGAGACATACCCCAAGCGACTTACAGCTGTAATCGCAGCAAAAGGTGGCGCTACAAAGTATTAACTTAAGGGGGCTGAATAATTTTGCACGCCCAATTTTTCAGTTTATTTGTTAAAAAAGTTTGAAATATCCAATAAATTTCATTCCACTTCATGATTGTGTCCCACTTGTTGTTGATTCTTCACAAAAAAATTACAGTTTTATATCTTTATCTTTGAAGCCTGAAATGTGGCAAAAGTTCGAAAAGTTCAAGGGGGCCGAATACTTTCGCAAGGCGCTGTAGCTAGGCAGTAGTCAGCATGAGCTCTGATTGTTATTAGATCTGTGTTTGTTGCGTTTCACCAAAGTTCAGAATATTGTTTGCTTCTGCCTGTTGCGGGAGAGTGTTCTCCAGTAGATAGGGCAAGAAGAAACAATGTTGTGAATAATGAATAATCATTTCTCTTTGGTCAATCACTGAGTCCCCGTTCACACTAAGGCGACCTGTGAGGCGACCTGGTCGCCTCACAGGTCGCCGTAGGTCGCCTTCCATAGGGAAGCTGCGGACCCGTTCTAATAGGAGCGACACAAGTCGCTCCGACTTAGAAAAAGAGTCCGGAGCTTCTTTGGGGCGACCCGGAGGCGACCACCATAGACTTCAATGTTATGAAGTCCGTGGCGGCCGCTCCGAGGTCGCGGCGCGCTGCTCGCACCGTGACCTCGGAGGTCGCCCCCCCAAGTCGGATCGCGGCAATGTGAACGGGGCCTTAAAGGTTTATTTCCAGTGATGTAGTCTGGGAAGTTGGTAAATATTGTGGTTGACCTCCTACACACTTCTTTGCCTCCTGGGATCATGCCAGAAGAGGAGGTCCTTTCCTCCCATGCTTGACCTGGAGAGGATGCCAGTGTAAGAAAAGTGGAGGCCTCCTGTCTGCCAGGCTTGCTGCCTGGGGTGGGAATTGCAGAGATAAGAGTCTGGGCCTAAGAAAATAGAAGTTGTCCTGTCTCCTGGGACCTGAAGGATTTTTTGTTGTCCTGCTGGATCGAACACCAAAAAGAGAGTGGAGCAGGAAGATGGCTGCCTGTATGGGATGGTTTCCTCTCACTTTACCATTGTGTCTGAAGGACAGGAAGTGAGTAGAAATCACTGCAATGGAGATATAGACTGCAACTAAAATCTAACTCTTCCATACTCTTATTGTTTGTAACTAGAAAACAATTTTTGTCATGGTTTCAGCCAGGATCATTTGCTATGTCCAAGGGGCTTTTCCACTTTGTTTAAGAAGCCGGGGACATGAGGGGACGGAATGTCATATGTGATGGTAATGCCCAAAGGTGCACTTTTGGACTCGCACATATAATTTCATCCACTCCCTCCTTAATTTGGAAAAATCCCCAAAATAGATGTTGCTGTGCAGCCCGATAGAGAATGCCCATAGACCCCTGAGAAGGCTGATTACTTATAAATTTGTGGCAGACAAAATAGCCATTGCCAGATCCTGAGTGTCAGCCATGATACCATTTGACTTGGTTAAGGGTAAACTGTGCTGGATCATGATAAATGATCGTCTTTCGGCAATCCTGAATGACAAAGTTAACCACTTGCCGACCGCTCACCGGAGCTCTACTGCGGCAAAGTGGTTAGTTCCCGTCCAGCGACGTAGACCTACGTCGCTGGACTCCTCCCCTTGTGGGCGGCGCACGCGCGTCGCTGGAGGCTCGCTCCCGCTGTATTCAGTCACAGCGGGAGTCGGGCCAGGGGAGGAGCAGTGGCGATCGCCGCTGCTCTTCCCCGATCGTCGGGCAATCGAGTGTGGAGATCCGCCCGCTTGTGTAAACAGAGCGGACTGATCTCCTAAGTGACAGACAGTGACAGTTTGCAGGGTTCAGCATAGCTGAACCTGCGATCTGTCCCTGTGTCACTCAGTCACCTCCCCCCACACACGTTAGTAAGCACCAGGCATACATTAACCCCTCCCTCTCCAATAAAATTAACCCCTTCCCTGCCAGTGTCCTTTTTACAGTAACAGTGCATATATATAGCACTGATTACTGTAGTAATGTCACTGGTACCCCCAAAAGTGTCAAAAATGTCAGTCAAGGGTCCGATCTGTCCACCGCAATGTTGCAGTCCCGCAAAAAAAATCACAGATCGCCGCCATTACTCGTTAAAATAAAAAACACCAAAAATGACAGAAATCTTTCACTTAGTTAGTAAACGCAATAACTTTTGCGCAAACCAATCAAAATACACTTATTGTGATTTTTTTTACCAAACATAGGTAGCAGAAAACAAATTGGCCAAAAATTAAAAAAAAATTTGATTTTTACATTTTTTGGGGGGGAATTTCATATAAAAAAATGTGAAAAATATTGTTATTTTTTCAAAATGTATGCTCTTTTTTTGTTTATAGCGCAAAAAGTAAAAATCGCACAGGTGATAAAATACCACCAAAAGAAAGCTCTGTTTGTGGGGAAAAAAGGACGTAAATTTAGTTTGGGTACAGTGTCGCACGACCGCGCAATTGTCAGTGAAAGTCGCACAGTGCCAAATCGGAAAAAGTGGCCTGGACGTAAGACAGGTGGTAAAGTGGTTAAATTGTTTGAGAAATCCTGGAACCCCTGGATTATGTATCTAACAGGTGATGCTTGGATAACTGTGTTGGCAGCCGCCTTGGATTGGAGGGTTGGCATGTAAATTCCTTTTTCTTATTTTCCTTGTTGTTTTCTGTTTGTCCACTCCTTCGACTGTGGGTCATCCCTATGTGGTGTTTGTGGGATGTCCACTTCTTCTAACTGGGTCACACTGCCATCCTCCACCTATCGGTGATTGAAAGGGACCTTGAGTATAGTACATGAGCCTAGTTGTTTTGTTGGTTCCCTCATTTTTAGCACTACTTAGTTGATGATGACTCATTGAGCTTTTGCAATCTTTTGCTTTCAGTCAGTGAAGTCAGCAGGGGTTACCAGTTTGATTAAGTTGCCCTGTATCATATTCGTACTTCTGTACGCTTTCCTGTAAACAGCAATGTTTTTAGAGAACATGGAGTAGGAGTGTCTGCTGTTATTCCTCAATGTAAGTGACTATTGTATGTGGAGGGCTATGGTTTTGTATCTCTCCTGCAATACTTTATAATGCTGTTTTGATTTTTTATTTCTTTGAAACTTTCAATAAAAATATTGGAAACCAAAAATAGTTTCGTCTGGACTTCCTCTTTAAGCCTATGTGACCTATACCTGAAATCCAGGTAGCATGGAACCCTGATCAGGGCTGCCATCAGGGGGGGGGGACAGCCCATGCACTTGTAGGGGGCCCAGGCATCCTGAGGGGCCCGGCTGCCCAGGCCAACCAACGAGATTGGGTTGTTGCTGCTGTAGTAACTAGCAATTGCTAAAGCAGAATGGCTGCAGAGTAAGCCGATGCAGCCGAAGGGATGTCTCTTTGCTGGATTGGGCTGTCTCTTTGCTAAATATATGAGGCAGTCTCTTTGCTGAATATATGAGGCCGTCTCTTTGCTGGATTGGATTCATTTTCATATATTAAGTTGTAAGAATGTTAAAAAAAAAGTGGGTGCACTGAAGGACTCGCTGGGATGGCTAGTGGGCAGATTGGGTTGGACGGCCCAGGGGAATGTTGATTGTCAGGCCCGGAGAGGCCCAGGCCTAAAGCTGTGTAAGGGGCCCCGAAGTTTCTGATGGCAGCCCTGCCTGCAAAACAGCTATAACTGGAAAGAAAATAGATCCCTACAACCTGAGATCATAGATAAAAGAAACTTGGAAGCAACAAGTAATTAGAGAAAGAACATTTCTATGTAGAACATCATTAAGTGTCACCTCCGTGTGACTGATTCATCAAACTCTGGAGAGTGTGAGACAAATGGAGAGTAATGAGACCATGTGTGGCCTTATCTGCCATCAGTGTTTG
Source organism: Pelophylax lessonae (assembly GCF_965119305.1). Lineage (NCBI taxonomy): Eukaryota > Metazoa > Chordata > Amphibia > Anura > Ranidae > Pelophylax > Pelophylax lessonae. Next base: position 76,267,897 of record NC_138774.1, read on the forward strand.
AGGCCAGTTTGTGCCTCCTGGGGGGCAGCTTTCAAAGACCTGTTGTCCCAGCAGAGGTGAACAGCATTGTCCCAGTGCTTGCTCCTTAGGGTAGATAAGATCTGGAAGCTCATTGAGGAAAGGGATATGGGAGAAGGTGCAGAATCTTTCTTGACCCCTGACTGACCTCAGCTAATACTTTGTACAAACAGGACAAATAGGGGAAACTGAAAAAATAAGCTAAAACAAAAACAATGATATTCCCCAGGAATTAACACCGAGGAAGCAAGTGTGTGAGCCATGGGCCACAGATAAGAGAAGTGTCTTGGTAATTGGAATTCACTGTGCAGTATCCAGCAGATTATATTATTTGTTTAGACTTCATAGATATGTCCCTCAGTGTTCTGCAGAACAAGGAGAATGTCCAAGGGTTAAAGTAAGGCTAGCCATACACTGCTAGGATTTTTTCCAGATCTGCCTAAATTAGCCAATAATTTACCACTCTGCTTCTTCGATTTTTCAATCCAAGGATGTTGGGCAAGAGGGGGCCAACAGGGCCACCCACTAAGCAAGTTTCGGCCAATTCTTAAGGAATCGGTTGGAATTTGAAAAGTGTATGGACAGCTTTATTATCAAACAATTGTAACAAAAAGTGAAAGTTTATACTGAAGTTCACTAGTAAGTGACTCTTTATAAGAGCCCTCCACTGGCTTCCGCTCACCCAACGAATTATATTCAAAATACTAACAACATCTTACAAAGCACTCCACAGCTTAGCCCCCGGCTACATCACCAGCCTCGTCTCAAAACACCAACCTAATCGCTCTCTTCGTTCCTCTCAAAACCTCCTGCTCTCTAGCCCCCTCGTCACATCCTCCCATGCTCGCCTCCAGGACTTTTCCAGAGCCTCTCCAATCCTATGGAACTCCTTACCCTTATCTGTCCGATTATCTCCTACTCTATTAGCTTTTAGGCAATCTCTGAAAACCCTCCTTTTCAGAGAAGCCTATCCTACCAACACCTAACAAATTTACCTCCATTTTCTCCATCAACCCATCCCCCACGGTTATTGCCTTTTGTTTCACTTGACCCTCCCTTCTAGATTGTAAGCTCTAAAGAGCAGGGCCCTCTAGTTCCTCCTGTTTTGAACTGTATTGTAACTGTATTGTCTTCCCTCACATTGTAAAGCACTGCGCAAACTGTTGGCGCTATATAAATCCTGTATAATAATAATAATTTATAAGCAAATATTCTACATCGCAAAAAAAAAAAAAAAAAAGCTTCAGTGGTTAAAGAGGTTCTTCAGCCTTTTGGATAAAAAATGTAAAGTCAGCAGCTACAAATACAGTATCTGCTGACCTTTAATAAAAGGACTCTCACCTGTACAGAACCGCTTTTTCACAAGTCCCCGGCATGTTTACTATGGACATCCAGCTGCGATTCCTTGCGGCTTCACAGCTGGATGTCCACTGCACATGTGCAAGCCACGCTGTGCTTTGTGAATGGTCCTGCAGCCTTCTGGGACCTGTGATGTGTTGCAGGAACTGGGATAGGTCAAAACCAAGTACCCGCCCACCCCAAGGGCCAATACCAAGAGGAGGGGGGAAGAGGGCATAAAGCGGAACTTCCTCTTTGGGGTGAAGTTCCATTTTAGGAAAAACCTGCTGAAAATACATGGTTACTATAACAATCAACGCAATGCACTTTATTGTGAAAACACTTTGTAAAACAACAGCATATACCAATATCTGATCAAAAATATAAATTTAGGCACCTTCACCCCTTAAATTTGATATGGCAGCTTTAGCCTCTACATCTAGTCTATCTGCCTCTTTACCCCTCTTTTCACATGGACGGACAGATCAGGTCTGCCTGTCAGTTCTTCAGGTGGACCCGATCAGACCATCCATTGCTCTTTATGGAGCGACTGATGTCAACTGACATGTGTCCGTTGACACCCGCCAACATCCAATCAGATCATGTCCACTAAAAACAGACGGATGTGGATCCGTTCTCCATCCATCCTGCGGATAGGATCAGATGACAGTCAGATGGAAACTGACAGGCGGTCCATTTCCATCTGACAGCCAAAGATGACAGCGGCTGTGTCCACTCTGCATCAGTGGAGCGGACACAGAACTGCCATCTGCCTGCTCACCGGGGATCATAGAGGTTGATTTACTAAAGGCAAATAGACTGTGCACTTTGCAAAGTGCAATTGCACTCTTCAAGAGCAGTTGCTCTGGAGCTTAGTAAATGAACAGAAGCTTTGCTGACTTCCATCATCCAATCACGTGCAAGCAAAAATGTTGTTTTTTTAATTTTTCGTGCTCATGATTAGGTATTATTTGCAGAGGGAAGCTTTACCTCATTTATTAAAGGGTAACTCCACTTTCATGGGGAAAAAAATAGCAAAAAAAGAAAAAACAATATAGCGTATACAATTTCCACGCAAATCATTTTGTAATTGAATATTATTAAAAATGACCTTTCCTTTTCAATCTGCAGCTGTTGTATTTTCTGAAATTGCAATGCAATATGGCTACCTGGAGCTGTTCTGTACACAGAATGTATACTGACCACACCCCAGAAACATCATTTCCTGCTTGTGTGATTGGCTCACCAATTTTCCCAGAAGTCTGCCTAAGATACAAGTCAGATTTCTGGCATCCCCTGTAACAAAAATGTCATTTTTGTTGAGATACTCCCAATAGGAACACGTCTAAAGGGATGCAGGCCCAGCAGATTTCCTCATTAGTATCACAGCTGATAGATAATTATGAAACCACTCCCATTAGACCCACTCAGCACAGAGGCACAGAGGAACAAACAATGATTTCTTCAGAATAACAAAAGGTAGGAATCTGCAGCAAAGTTTGTTAAAAATCCTTGTAATGTACAGAGATCACCCAGAGGGGAATGTTTTTTTCTCAACAAAAGTGGAGTTACCCTTTAGGCTTTGGAGCAATTGCACTTGCAGAGTACAACTGCACTTTGCAAAATGCTCAGACCTTTTGCCTTTAGTAAATCAACCCTATAGAGCAGGGATCCTCAAACTATGGCCCTCCAGCTGTTGCGGAACTACACATCACATGAGGCATTGTAAAACTCTGACATTCACAGACATGATGAGGCATGATGGGAATTGTAGTTCCTGAACAACTGGAGGGCCATAGTTTAAAGACCCCTGCTATAGACTGCAATGATGGTGAACCTTGGCACCCCAGATGTTTTGGAACTACAGTTCCCATGATGCTCATGCACTCTGCAGTGTAGTTGAGCGTCATGGGAAATGTAGTCCCAAAACATCTGTGGTGCCAAGGTTCACCATCACTGCTATAGAGTCTATAGAGTCTTTGCAGTCCTAGAGAAAGAAAATCAACTGACCCAAAAAAAAAAAAATTGTATTATATGTTTAAAATATGTGTCTGGTTAGCATATAAAATTTGCTTGGCAGCCCAAAACCCTGCTCATTTGCTTTCTGTAAATATGTAGGTAATAATCATGTATGTAATAAGCATGACAATAAAGAGTATGGTTGCTTAACAGAAAACTTACCCCAAGAACAAAAATTACATTGCAGCTTGCCAGTGACAAAATTATGTATCATTTTTTTATTCAACCCAATAAAAATTGTTGAAATAGAAAAAGATTTTAAAAGATTGTTAGCCTTTCATCATATTTAAATTGTTATTTAACCGCCTTAGCGGTAATCCCGAGCGTGACTCGGGGTTGGTTTTTCATATCAGGAGCGGTAACCCCGAGTCACGCTCGGGGTGGATTGCAGAGAGCGCAGCGGTGTTCTCTTACCTTATCCTGGCGATCCAGCGATGATTTCTCATTGCTGTGACCGCCAGCCGAGAGTCCCGCCGCTCCTCCGTCGGTCTCCGTCGCTCTGATCACTTCCTAGTTCCGTTCCCTGCAGCAGCAATGCTGCATGGGAGCGGAACTAGGGAGGGAAATTAAAAAAAAAAAAAAAAAAAAACGTTGCACAAAACACATTTTATATTATATATATATATATATATGCATATATATGTGTGTGCATGCATATATATATATATATACACCGGTATATATATATATATGCATATATACATATATATGTATATATATATATATATATATATATATATATATATGCACACACACATATATCATATATGTATATATGTGTGTGCATGCATATATATATATATATACACCGGTATATATATATATATGCATATATACATATATATGTATATATATATATATATATATATATATATATATATATATATATATGCACACACACATATATCTATATATAATATATAATGCATGAATTATAATCTAATCAATAATATAATTTTATTAAATATATTATATATTAAATAATAAAATAATATTATTGATTCGATTATAATTCACGTGTTTGTGTTTCAAATTTATCACATCTGGGATGTCTACTAGACTCTTGTTTTGGTCAGGTTTAAGTCACTAATTACTAAGAATTGTAGGCCTATAATACATAACGCCAAATTTCCATGAAAAGAATTGTACCGCTTTTGGTATGTAATTCCTGACAGAATCATACCGCCAGGGAGGTTAAGGCCTTGTATACACAGCTGGTGGGGGCAAAAGCATCTCTGGGACACCCCCATTAAGTGCACGATGGTTTAGTAGCTAGCAAATCTTCCTTGGTTCTTTAGTTCCTTGGACGCTATCTGCATAGAATTGTCACATCTTTTCCAGTGCTTGCTTGGATTTCCTCCCGGTATTCTGGTTTCCTCCTACACTCCAAAGACATGCTGGTAAGTTAAGGCGGAGTTCCACCCAAAAGTGGAACTTCCGCTTGAAGACCTCCTGACCCCCTGACATGCCACATTTGGCATGTAATTTTTTTTGTGGGGGGAGCGGGTACCTATATTTGACAGGTACCCGCCCCCACTTCCACTCGGGCCGCCTAGGCGGTTCCAGCGGAAGTTCTCCTCTCCCCCTCCCTCCCTGCAATCTTCTGGGACAATGCACAGGTCCCAGAAGATTGCCCGTCCACTCAGGACGTGCAGCGCAACTCACGCATGCAAAGTGTGCACCCGGTTGTGAAGCCGCAAGCTATCCCACAGGGAGAAGAAGGAGAACCGAGGCTCCCGCCGGCCGCATCGCTGGATCCTGGGACAGGTGAGTGTGTGTTTATTAACCACTTGCCGACCGCCGCACGACTATTTACTGCGGCAGTCAGCCCCTACTGGGCAAAACGACGTAGGGCTACGTCGCTCGCCCACGAGCCTCTAGGGGGGCGAGCGCGTGCCGTCGGAGGCGCGCTCCTACCCCAGCTCGTTCACTAACATCCCCGCGCGAGTGACCGGCGGCTCCGATGTCCGCCGGTCACTCGCGATCTCTCCGTGGAGAGGGAGAAAGGCAGGCGGCTAATATAAACAAAGCCGCCTGTCATTCTCCCTGATCTAACTGCAGAGATCATACGATCCTGCTATGTAGGATCATATATCTCTGTGGTTATATCACAAGCCGCGCCCCCCCACAGTTAGAATCACGCCCCTAGGGATACATTTAACCCCTTGATCACCAATAAAGTTAACCCCTTCCCTGCCAGTGTCATTTTTACAGTAACAGTGCATATGTATAGCACTGATTACTGTAGTAATGTCACTGGTACCCCCAAAAGTGTCAAAAATGTCAGTCAGCGGTCCGATCTGTCCGCCGCAATGTCGCAGTCCCCCAAAAAATCGCAGATTGCATCCATTACTAGTAATAAAAAAAACAATAAAAATGACAAAAATCTTTCCCGTAGTTAGTAAACGCAATAACATTTGCGCAAACCAATCAAAATACGCTTATTGTGATTTTTTTTACCAAACATATGTAGCAGAAAACAAATTGGCCTAAAATGTTAAAAAATTTAGATTTTTACATTTTGGGGGGGGGGAATTTCATATAAAAAAATGTGAAAAATATTGTTATTTTTTTGAATTGTCACTCTTTTTTTGTTTATAGCGCAAAAAGTAAAAATCGCACAGGTGATAAAAATACCACCAAAAGAAAGCTCTATTTGTGAGAACAAAAGGACGTCAATTTAATTTGGGTAGAGCCTCGCACGACCGCGCAATTGTCCATTAAAATCACGCAGTGCCGAATCGCAAAATAGGCCCTGGTCTTTGAGCAGCCACATCCTCCGGGGCTTAAGTGGTTAAAAGTCAGCAGATACACATTTTTTAGGTGCTGACTTTTAATAAACACCAAAATGGGTGGAACTCCGCTTTGATTGGACCTAGTATGAGATTCTTTTGAGCACCCCCAACGTGGCTGCCATACCTTGCATCTGCCCCAATAGTACTTTGAGTCCCCAAGGAGAAAAGCACAACATAAATAAATACCAACTTATTTTGGTGAAATAACTCAAGCGTTAGGCTATGTTTGTAATGTGTTTTGTAAACGTTATCTTTTGTTAATAAAGGTTTTGGGTTTCTTAACCACTTCCCGACCACACGCCGCAGATTTACTGCAGCAGGGTGGCTCTCCTGTGCAAACCGTTGTAGATCTACGTCGGTCTCGCGCGGGAGGCTAGGGGGCGCGCTCCCGCCCCCACTCTGCAGCAGGGAAGCCGAGGCACCCGCGATCGTTCCCCGCTGAGAGAGAAGAACGGTCAGCTGTTGTAAACACAGCCGACCGTCCATCTCCCTGGGATGATCATAGAGATCATGTGATCCTTCTATATATGATCACATGTCTCTATGGTCATTTCACAAGTCACGTCCCCCCACAGCTCGAATCACTCCCCTAGGCTCACATTTAACCCATTGATCACCCACAGGGTTAACCCCTTCCCTGCCAGTGTCATTATTACAGTAGCAGTGCATATTTTTAGCACTGATAAATGTAATAATGTCATTGGTACCCCCAAAAGTGTCAAAAATGTCAGTTCGGGGTCCGATCTGTCCGCCGCTAAAAATCGCAGATCGCCGCCGTTACTAGTAAAAAAAAAAGCAATAAAAATGATATAAATCTTTCCCGTAGTTAGAAGATGAGATAACTTTTGCGCAAACCAATCAAAATACGCTTATTGCGATTTTTTTTTTTACCAAAAATATGTAGCAGAAAACAAATTGGCCTAAAATGTTAAAAAAATTAGATTTAAAATTTTTTTTTTTGGATGTTATATAGCAGAATGTGAAAAAAAATTGGGTTTTTTTTCAGAATTGTCGCTCTTTTTTTGTTTATAGCGCAAAAAATAAAAATCGCACAGGTGATCAAATACCACCAAAAGAAAGTTCTATATGTGGGAAAAAAAGGACATCAATTTTATTTGGGTACAGCGCCGCATGACCACGCAATTGTCCGTTAAAATAACACATTGCCGAATCGCAAAATAGGGCCTGGTCATTAAGGGGGAAAATCTTCCGGTCTTAAAGTGGTTAAGGTGACCTCTCAAAAAACATAGCTATGAAAAGCCTGGAATGCATGTTCTGTGCTCTTTATGCTTTGCAGGCATCATCCCTAAGGCTGGGTTCACATATTTGCGACTGCGGTTTGCTGTCCGGTGTCCTGTGCGTTTCTGTTCACTGGTTCAGGTACGATTCAGGTGCAAATTTTTTCCTGAATTCGGATGTGAACCAGACCCAAAAACGCAGAGGACCCTTTTCTAAACGACCCCAGACATGTATGCACTGCCTCCATTGAAAGCCGGTCACACTCACATGTTATGTGATTTGCTGGGCAAACTGTTGGCGCTATATAAATCCTGTATAATAATAAAAATTACCAGTCAGGTATACATAGCAAGAATCAAATGTTAGGTCCATGTAATGGCTGGCTTTGCCTTTATGAATCTAAATTTTCTGGATTCCTGAATTGCACAAATCTCCCTGAACTTCTATAGAAAAAAACATGTATTTAGGCAAATAAGGAGTCAATGGATCAGCAATTCTGATTCAATCCTTGCTGCCTTACTGCCGCAAAAAAAAAAGATGTAAAAATGTTGTTGTTGATGGTAAGTGATTTAACCGGTTGCCGACCACCGCAAGTACATATACTGCGGTGGTCAGCCCGGCCAGGCAAAGTGACGTATGGGTACGTCAGTTGCCTGTCACTTCCTTGTAGGCCAATAGCGGGCGGGCGCGCGCCCGCCCCGGCTCGTTCCCTAGGAAGTCCGTGCGTGTGACCGGTGGACCCGATGTCCGCCGGTCACTCGGCGATCGTCGGTGGAGAGGGAGAAAGGCAGGCGGCTAATGTAAACAAGCCGCCTGTCATTCTGCCCTGTGTATGAATGGTGATCATACGGTTCTACTATGTAGAACCGTTGATCACTGTTCCTACACCAGTAGCCATGTCCAATCACAGTTAGAAGCACGCCCCTAGGGACACACTTAACCCCTCCTTCCCCAATAAAGTTAACCCCTTCCCTGCCAGTGTCATTTTGCAGTAACAGTGCATATATATAGCACTGATTACTGTAGTAATGTCACTGGTAACCCCAAAAGTGTCAAAAATGTCAGTCAAGGGTCCGATCTGTCCGCCGCAATGTCGCAGTACTACAAAAAAATTGCAGATCGCTGCCATTACGCGTTAAAAAAAAAAAACACCAAAAATGACAAAAATCTTTCCCTTATTTAGTAAACGCGATAACTTTTGCGCAAACCAATCAAATTACGCTTTTTGCAATTTTTTTTACCAAACATAGGTAGCATAAAACAAATTGGCCTAAATGTTAAAAAATTTAGATTTTTACATTTTTTTGGGGGGGAATTTCATATAAAAAAATGTGAAAAATATTGTTATTTTTGCAAAATTGACACTCTTTTTTTGTTTATAGCGCAAAAAGTAAAAATCGCACAGGTGATCAAATACCACCAAAAGAAAGCTCTGTTTGTGGGGAAAAAAGGACGTAAAATTCGTTTAGGTACAGCGTCGCACGACCGCGCAATTGTCCGTTAAAGTCACGCAGTGCCGAATCGCAAAAAAAACCCTGGTCGGAATGGGGGTAAAATCTTCCGGGGCTTAAGTGGTTAACTCCTCATTGTATGGTATCCTTTTCTTTTATCAAATTGGAGTTCCTCTTTATTCAACAAGTCCTGATTATAATGGATAAAAAGTAGAGTAGGTGAAAGTGCCTTCTGCTCAGAGGATTACAACCTAAAAGCAGTGTGCTGATAAATATAAAGAACAACAAACTCCCGCTGGACATTAAAAAGAATTCTGATGTTGTGTCAGGGTTTTGTGCCTTTGTACACCCCGGTGACTGTTAATATTCTTATAATCTACAGTAGGGGGTACTTTCACAGGCCAGAATCCCACAGCAGGCATTGTGCTGCCTTCACTTTGATGAAAGGTGGGAGCTTAATTGAAACATTTACATAGAGAGAACCCACATGCGGTGTATAGACAAGATTCACACAAATAGACTAGAAAACGTAATATGGGGCATTTGTGCTGCTAAAAAGTTTAGGGTAGAGATGGGAAAAAATGTTGTTAAAGTAATAGATTTTAGTGGCCAACTAAAAATAATAAAAATATACAAGTTTATGGAGCTCTAAAGCTCCTTCTTCACATATTATGAACTTTGACAAGATTGTATTGCCTTCTATACCTTTGCATTTCTTTCTAGCTAACATAGTACATCAGAATGTGTAAACTTTTATCTGATATAAATATATATAAGAAGTCACTTAGAAAAGGCAGAAGAGTCCTTAAGGCTACGTTCACATGTTGGCGTAGCGGATTGCGGGCAGAATCACCGCTATTCTGCCCGCGATCCGGAAATCATTGCAAATCGCGGGACACCTGTGCGTTGCCGTTGATTTGCAATGGCACCCCAAACGCTGTGTGATGTTGCCGCGATTTCCGTCGGCCGAATCGCGTTAACATCGCGCAAACAAAATCGCATGACGCCCAAAAAAGGTACAAGAGCTTCTTTGGGGCGTCATGCGACCCGCGATTTTGTTTGCGCAATGTTACCGCGATTCGGCAGGCGTTGGTATTCGCATTGGTATTGGCATTCGCTTCGGTATTGGCACTAGTATGATAAAATCTTTGTAACAGACTCATAAGCGCCATTTTAGCTTTCTAATGAATATATCTATGTTAGTGATCGACCGATATCTGTTTTTCGTTGCCGATACCGATATTTTGGTCAATGCATATCGGTATCTGCCAATATGGGCCGAAAATTTTTGTACATTTAAGGCCCCTTTCACACTAGTGCGACGTGACTTTGAGCAATGGCTCAGGGCTATATACCTCAAAACGCATTAAAATTGTGCCAAAGTAGTGCAGGAACTACTTTGAAGTCGGTGCGACTTCAAAACGCACAGATATGAATGGGGCTCATTGTTATGCGATTTGGCGGTCCAAAATCGCGGGACAAGTCGCACTAGTGTGAAAGGGGCCTTAAACATTTTTTATTTGTTTACTTTACAGCAGGGGTGGGGAACCTACGTCCCGGGGGCCGTATGCGGCCCTCGAAGTCATTTGGTCCGGCCCCTGTGCAGCTGAGTCTGTGTCTCTCAGCTGATCTGTGAGAACGGAGCCAATGCTTCCTATATAGTTCCGGCTCCGTTCTGATGGTCTGAGTGAGTCACAGGCGGAGTTATATCATATGCACTCCGCCTGTGACCAATACAGGAAACATCCCCCCTTCCTCCAGCATGGCGCCGCTGCTAGCCAGCATTTCCCGTCAGCAGCACACACAGCAGTACCAGCCAGAGCCAGCAGTACTCACAGCAGTACCAGCCAGAGCCAGCAGTACACACAGCAGTATAAGCCAGAGCCAGCAGTACCAGCCAGAGCCAGTAGAACCCACAGCAGTACCAGCCAGAGTCAGCACTCAGCAGTATCCACAACAGTACCAGCCAGCAGTACCCACAGCAATACCAGCCAGCAGTACCCACAGCAGTACCAGCCAGCAGTACCAGCCTCAGCCAGCAGTACCAGCCAGCAGTACCCACAGCACAGTACCAGCCAGCAGTACCCACAGCACAGTACCAGCCTGAATCAGCAATACCCACAGCAGTACCAGCCTTAGCCAGCAGTACCAGCCAGCTATACCCACCAGCATTACCCACCAGCAGTTCTTTTCAAAACTTACCACCACAAAGTCGACTACGCTCCAGAATGGCCGACGCAAACATGGAAAACCAGTTGCGAGTAGCAACATCATCAATACCAGCTAACATCACACACCTCACCAAAGAGAAGCAGTTGCATCCGTCACATTAGGGGTGAGTTAATTACATTTTTGACCAAATATAACAGGCACATTCTTAAGTTGATCATTTTGTACGGCCCCCGAATGATTTTATAAATACCCAAATGGCCCTTGGCAGAAAAAAGGTTCCCCACCCCTGCTTTACAGGAACTCTTTTGGAGGGATCTGGGGGTCTAAAAGACCCCAAACCCCTCCTCTGCACTTAAAAGCATTCAAAACGCCAAGTTTGGCTGTTTTGAATGCTTTCATTTTTTTTTTAAGCTGGCGCCAGACAGTACCCAGAAGTGATGTCACTCATGACATCACTTAAGGGTTTTTGCCTGGAGACCCGATCAGAGCTGAATGTGGCTTTGATCGGGTCTTCGGCGGCCGTACAGGCTGGTTGCCCAGGTCTTCTGGTGGGACGGGAAGATGGGTAGAGACTGTGCGTCCATCCAGAGAGTAAATGACTCCTGGACAAAGTCCAGCTGAACACGTCCTCCCTGAGAGACAGAAACTGAACCGAACAGAGCTAGACCACAGGAATTTCCATTGTTAAACGGGCTAACCATGAGAAGGTTGTAGCCTCAGATGGATCAGAGTGTCATAGACATCGGTATAGCAGGCAGCGCCACCGTAGTCGACATATGTATGCCCTGGATACAATAATTGAACCTATTTGGAGGTCACCAAGTCTCAAAGGTCCCTGAGGAAGCCGATACTTTGGTGGCGAAACATGTCGGACCCATGTGACCCAATTACCACAAGATACGGTTCTTCGATTGTATTATAATAATGCACTGACATTTGGTATCATTTTGTGACCAATTTTAATATGGATTTGTGTTAATAAACCCTTTGCATTTTATCTGTTATTCTGTACCATTATTTATCTTTACACGCCAAGTGCATTCCACTCTCAAAGTCCCACATTCGGTGTATGTCCAGAACACATAGGGGCCTGCTGGGGTTCATTTAGGCCCATGGTTCTGGAGACACCCATTTTCCTTAATTGCAAATGTTACATATATAGGGATGTGGTGGTAATACACTTGGCTTACAGGCACCTGAGTATGGCATTCTATATATTTCTATGGTAGAGCTTACCCATGAGTCAACTTGAAAAATTAAAGTTGGCCACAGATGGATTGTTTTTTTTTTTTTGTTGGGGGGGGGGTTTATCAGCCCATTGATAAAAGCGAGGTGGATGGGAGAATCCTCCCCGATTTGCTATTGTATTCTGACAGTAGGATTCCTCAACTCTTTTTTTTTTTCAAAATAGCCAACGTTTTTTCAAATAACCTTACTTAACTGCTCTGTTCAATGCCCCCACCAGTGCTCCTGGCTTTTCTCTGCCTTCTATATGCCCCCTTAGCAGGCTGCTTGCTATTGGGGCACTTATGCAGGCCCAATCCCGAGCTGTGCTGTGTGTGTCCATTGGCCCTGCCTCACAGGATGTGATTGACAGCAGCAGGAGCCAATGGTTCCCACTGCTGCCTTTATGGCCAGTGAGGAGAGAGAGAGTGGAGAGAGCTTCTGCTCATGGGGCACAGGGACAGAAATTAGGTTCAGGTAAGTATGAGGTGCTGGGGAGGCTACTTCATCCAGAAGGTTTGTTATCTTAATGCATAGAATGTAATAAAATAAAAAAAACCTTTTGACTTTACAACTCCTTTAATGCAGAGAATGCATTAAGGTAAAACCTTCTACTTTTAGAACCACTTTGAAGGTTTAAAATAAAGCACAGTAGTTGTCTTTGCAATTATTACAGGTTGTACAACCTACCTACACGGAGCTTCTCTTTCTCACCCAAGTACAACTGTAGAGCATCAGTCCACCCCACTGATAAAAGTCTACTCCTAGTCTATTCAAGAAACACCAACTTGCAGCCCTGTTAAATGTGTGGCCTCATGCATCTTTCAGTCACCCTGGAACTTCAAAGGAGCATCATCACCCTTGTGATATCAACCCCCAAAACGCTTTACTCTACTCCTTTCCTGTGCCTTCCACTTTCTGGTCATCCCTTCACAGTGTCGGGACAAGATCATCCAGCACCCAGGGCAAAGATTCCCCCTTCCCCCATTCATGATGTGCAATTTTAAAGGGTCCTACACTCAGTAAACCATTGCACCCAGGGCAACCGTCCCTCCCGCCCACCCCTCCCTTGTCCGGCCCTGCCCCTTCACCTCCATTCCTCAATGTCCTTTGGTGCATTTACCCTCTATCTCTATTAGTTGCCACTTTTCCACTACATGCACAGCGGATTGCAGTAAGACTTTGTGTCTTTAACATAGCTGCGATGTTTCCTGGATATCATTTAAAGGTCTTCAAATGAGTTTACACAGCAGGCCATAGACATAATTTTATGATCTGGCCACAGACATATTTTTGAAGACATATATGTGCAAATACATGTTGATATTGTATGTTGTCTCTGACCATACAGATACCCTAGGATCAACCTTATTTTAGGGGATGATTAGAACATAGAAAATTAATCCTTCCCGCTTTCCACCAATTTCTCCAAGAATGATTTCCCAAACAGGTGCATCTGATCATCTGAAATCAACCCAGACAGGTCCTGCTGGCCCGTGGGAACAGCTGTCGGGGCAGGAGAGGAAAAAGGTCCTGATTGCTATCATTACCCTGTAATATGAAAACTCATCTCACCCATCTTCTCTACATTGTATGCTCTCACAAGCTGGGCTCTCCTAACCGAATTATATTATAACTGTATTGTCTCCCTTTATATTTTAAAGTGCTGCACAAATTGGTGACACTAGATGAAGCCTTTATGATAATAATAATAATAATAATAAAAATAATAATATATAGCAACAAATACGATACTTGACCAAACTCAACTGCCACGTCTGTGTGTCTGATACACCTGTTGGCTGAGGCTGGTTGAGTTTGATTGCACAATAAGTCTATAGGTGCCCTAAGGCTCCTTTCTGACTTCTGCGACTTAAGCCTCGTACACACGTACCGATTGTCGGCCGTAAATGTTCGGCCAACGTCCAATCGGCCGATTGTCGGCTTGTTAGTATGATGCTTCCGACAACCGACTGCGACTTTTCGGCCCAAACAAAATCTGGTCTGCATGCTATAAAATTTTTGTTGCCGTCACCAGAACGGCCGATTGTTCATCAGTCAGTACAGATTTCGGCCGACAAAAGCCAGATGAGCAAGACTGGGCATGCTCAGAGAAGAAAAAACACACGGAAAATTAACCATCACATGACATCACTTCTGAAGTTGGTTGTTGTTGGCCGACAAAATTCGTGTGAAGTCTTGAGCACTTTTCAACCAACACAACAACACTGGACAAAAGACGGCCGATCATTTGGCCCACAATCGGTGCGTGTGTACGGGCCATAAGGATCCAACTTGTGAGACCCCAGGTCGCAGGATATGCAAAATGCCTTGTATCTCTATGAGAGGCATTCCAATTAACTCTACTGAAGTTGCTGTGACTTCAGAAAACGTTCCTGCACTATTTTGATCCAACTTTGACATGACTTTAACATCAGAGAGGTTAAAAGTCTTATTAAAGTCACTTTAAAGTTGTATCAAAGTCGGACTCCAAAGTTGCACTGAAAATCATGCAACTTTGGAGTCGGCTAATGTGAAAGGAGCTTTAATAATCTAATTTAAATCATAATAAATGCTTGAGACTGGAAAATGATGAAAATTGTAGAGATGCAGGCGCACAGAAATTGTATAAGACCAACGGTTATGTTGTTCATGTTGAGCCACTTGTAAGTTGAAGCCACTGATCGGGTTAATTTAGCTTCTGAGTGCAACAAGGGGTCACCTGCAGATTTTAAGTTTACAGCTGCCCAGCCATAAATATATATTTTCTAGCTCAGACTTTTCTTGAAAAAAATTGGGTGTGAGGGAATGGTGGGGAGGAATTCTTAAAATGCTCTCTTCCTTATGACCCCAAATCTCTGGGTTTTACACCACAAAATAAACACTTTGCTCGGTGGAGTTTTATGGGGTCGAGTTTGGATAATTTATAGTGCTGGATCAGCACGGCAGGGCAGGACCCCTGGACCCTGCTCCTCATTGGCAGAGGAGGCGT
Source organism: Pelophylax lessonae (assembly GCF_965119305.1). Classification (NCBI taxonomy): domain Eukaryota; kingdom Metazoa; phylum Chordata; class Amphibia; order Anura; family Ranidae; genus Pelophylax; species Pelophylax lessonae. Next base: position 76,283,145 of record NC_138774.1, read on the forward strand.
GGGGAAGGGGGAGAAAGTAATAGGATTTCGAAATGTGAAACAGGGGAAGGCTTGAAAGGAAAATTAATAGCTGTCATAATGCTTTTTGACTTGTTGAACCTTGCCCAAGGTGGAGGGGGGAGAACGGGTGCTGGATCCCTCTGGTCTTAAGCGTATTACTGTTCACCTAACAAAACTGGTCCTGGTACCACATTGTTAACCCAGATGCAGTGTTGCCCACTGTAGTATATTGCAATGTGGCTCTTTCCAGGTCCAGACGTAAAGGCACCAACCCTGCAAAGCTGCACTATAAATGACAGCTGTAATAAATGGTATACTTTACCCAGGAGACTCAACTTTATTGACTGAGAAGGTCTAATTTTCACCATGGCTCCCAACTTGTCCAGTTAGATGTCCTGCTCCTCACACCCTACTGGCCTAATTTTCTGAATGGCTCTGAACCTGAGTCAGCCAAAATGCAAGCCGGTGTTTGTTTTTTCTTAGACCAGTTCCTATACATCTTATTGAGGGAGGTTCCACTAAATCATTATGTTGTCTGGTTTTGTTAATCTTTTATTGAACTTGAACAATACTAGACAAAGCAAAATCATATCCAAGTTGCCTTGATATAGAAAAGTTCTGTTTTTTTCTTTAAATGAACTATCATTTTAATAATTCCATATATAAACTTTTAAACACTGCTCAAAAAAATTTTTAATCATAGAGTAGCATCAAGTCAATTAAACTCCTGGGTAATTGATTTTTATTTTTTTTTTAAAGTTGATGGCTGCGCTGGACTGACCTACTCGATAGAGGGTCTGTGGGTGGGTGGTAGGTGAGAGAGGGCCACTTGAGGGAACTTATGCTGTCGGTTGTAGATCCGAACAGCAAAATTTACGCCCTGAAGAAGGGGAAGTCTCTGTTCCACTGAAACGCGTTGGCTTTAACATGTTCTGCTACCAGTAAAACGACGATCTTTTGATCTAATTGGGATTCTTATTGCTAATTTGGGCGTTCCTTTAACTGACTACCATGGGTAATTGATTGAGTCAGTTAAGTAGCAGAGGGGGTTGTTAATCAGTTTCAGCTGCTTTGGTGTTAATGAAATTAACACCAGGTGCACTAGATGGGCAACAATGAGACAACCTCCAAAATCAGAATGGTTTTAAGGTGGAGGCCACTGACAATATCTTCCCTACTTATCTTTTATGACTGTTTTTCACTAGTTTTGCATTTGGCTAGGGTCAGGGTCAATACTGGTAGCATGAGGCCATACCTGGACCCTATAGAGGTTGTACAGGCAGTCCAACTCCTCCAGGATGGCACATCAATATGTGCCATTGCTGGAAGGTTTGCTGTGACTCCCAGCAAAGTCTCAAAAGCATGGAGGAGATTCCAGGAGACAGGCAGTTACTCTAGGAGAGCTGGACAGGGCAATAGAGGGTTCTTAACCCATCAGCAAGACCAGCATCTGCTCTGTTGTGCACTGAAAAACAGGAGCACTGCCAGAGCCCTACAAAATGACCTCCAGCTGGCCACTGTTGTGAATGTCTCTGACCAAACAATCAGAAACAGACTTCATGAGGGTGGCCTGAGGGCCCGGCATCCTCTAGTGGGCCTTGTGTTCACTGCCCGGCACCATGGCGCACGATTGGCATTTTTCCTTTGAACTCCAGAATTGGCCGGTCTGTCGCTGGTGCTCTGTGCTTTTCACAGATGAGAGCAGGTTCGCCCTGAGCACATATGAAAGATGTGAAAGGGTCTGGAGAAGCCGTGGAGAACGTTATGCTTCCTGTAAAATCATTCAGCATGACCGGTTTGGTGGTGGGTCAGTGATGGTCTGGGGAGGCGTATCCATGGAGGAATGTACAGACCTCTACAGGCTAGAAAATGGCACCCTGACTCTAATTAGGTATTAGAATGACAAATCTTTTTTGGACCGATTGTCAGACCCTACGCTGGTGCAGTGGGTCCTGAGTTCCTCCTGGTGCATGACAATGTTGACCTCATGTGGCGAGAGTATACAGCCAATTCCTTGAGAATAAAGGAACTGATACCATTAAACGGCCCCCACGCTCGCCTGACCTAAAGCCAATAGAAAACCTGTGGGACATTATGTTTCGGTCCATCTGACTCCGCCAGGTTGCACCTCAGTCTGTTCAGGAGCTCAGTGATGCCCTGGTCCAGATTTGGGAGAAAATACCCCAGGACACCATCCGTCGTCTCATTAGGAGAATGTCCTGGCGTTATCAGGCATGCATACAAGCATGTGGGGGCCATACAAACTACTGAGTACTATTTTGAGTTACAGCAATGAAATTTCAGCTAAATGTACTACCCTGCTGCATCATTTTTTCACTTTGATTTTGGGGTTGTCTTTTAATTCAGCCCTCTGTATGTTGATAAATTTCATTTCCATCAAACGATGTGACATCCTTTCCTTCCTAACACATTACCCAGTCCATATCAGTATAGATATCCAGCATGAGATTTTTCCCCCATTGAGATCTGATGTGTTTTCATAGTGTTCCTTTAATTTCTTTGAGCTCTGTGTATCAACAGCCAGTGCCGGGACAAGGTCCTTTGGCACCCAAGGCGAGAATGCCAAAGTGTCCCCTCCCCCCAAATTCTTTAATTCTGCTAAATCTAACAAGACAAAGCAAAATCATATGCAAAAGTTGCCTTTATATTGCAAAGTTCAATTTTTTTTATTTATTTATTTTTTTCTTATAAAATTAACTATCATTTTATTAATTCCATATATAACGTTTTATATATCAACAGCTAGTGTCGGGACAAAGTTCATTTGACCCCAAGGTGAGAATGCCAAATTGTCCCCTGCCCCGAATTCTTTAATTCTGCAAAATCTAAAACAAATTTAAAAGTGTATATAGAAACACCAAAAAAGTGAAAGCAAGAGGAGTATAAGAAAAAAAAAAACATTTGTATTAAAGCGGAATTCCGGGCAGAGAAACGATTTTTTGCTGAACATACCCCCGGGACAGTCAGGGCTAGCACATTCCACAATGGCTAGCCTCTGATCTGTCCCGGTTCGCACTTACCTTTTAGAAGAAATACTTACTTAGAAGATTTCTTCCACAGCGTTTCCATCTCTGTTGTGGGCAGCTGAAGCCGGCGCGGTCCTCTTCTCTGTCTTCTTCCGCGTCTTCGTGTCCCAGAATGCACTGCACCGGCCCCTCTCGTCACTTCCGGTGCGGCGCCGCATTCCTAAACAGCTTCTGGGCATGCCCAGAAGCTGTTTAGCAGGGGAATGCGGCGTCGCCCGGAAATGACGAGCGGGGCCGGTGCCGTCGCATTGATTCCTGGGAGCTATGACGTTTAGCTCCCAGGAATCATCGCGAGGCAGAAAGTGACGGGGTGAGCCGCGGCTCCGAGGGAGGAAGCAGTCAGAGGTGAGTATTTACGATCTTCAATAAAAAGGTGAGTAAACAAAAAAAATAAAAATAACTATCCAATTCCTTTTCAGGTGAGCTCTACCTAGCGGAGGGGCACAAAAAAAAAAAATCGTTTTTGTGCCCGGAACTCCGCTTTAAAAGCGGTAGTAAACTCTGCTCTTTATTTTGTACCTACAGGTAAGCCTATAATAAGCCTTACCTATAGGTACAGTAAATATCTCTTAATTGTGCACTGTTTAGGAGATATTTACATGTGTAGCAGCCGGTGACACCGCATGTCCATTTAGAGAGCTGTGCCGCGGCCATTACTCCCACGCGCGTGCGCTTGATTGACGACATTGAGGCTCAGCTATTCAAACAGCTGAAGCCCGTGAACACTGAAGAAAGATTGGGTAAAGATGGATTCCTTGTCAGCGGTGAGGGTGCACTGCTGGTGGGAACCATTTTTTTGGTGAGTTTGTCTTAATATGCTAGTATGTGGTGCATACTACTGCTTTAAGCAATATTGTTTGATTAGGGTTACCTACAAATTTATTCTGCGACATGCCCCTTTCTTAGAGGCACTAGACTTATGTCTCTGGTCCAAAGCATTTTTTATTTGGCATTACAAACACGAGGTAACGCAAACCTAAAAATGATTAAAAAAATCTGCATAAAATGTTAAGGTACGAAGAGAACGAAGGAGTTAATGAAAACAAATTAGGGTTTACTTAGGCCTGGTTCATACTAGCAGAAAGGAGCAATGCAATATGTATTTTAGCAAATTACACTGCTTCCTTTTTTTTTTTTTTTGCAACTTTATTTAGTGTAGTGACGTGGTCCCATCCAGTGCACCGCACATTACGCCAGCATTATTTAGTGCAGAAAAATATAGGTCTCCCTACATAGCAGCCCTAAGGGTTAATATGAAGCTAAAAAGTTTTTTTAAAAATAATTTATTTACACATAATACCCAGTTTCCCTGAAAATAAGCCCTACCCCGAAAATAAGACCTAGCATGATTTTCAGGGATGGCTGCAAAATAAGCCCTACCCCGAAAATAAGCCCTAGTAAAATCCTTGATCTCAGCCCCTTCCTCTGCAGTATTCAGAGAGGGAAAGTAGAGCTCCAGAGGGTCTCGTGAGCGCCCAACGGCGCTGTAAATAAGGTATTTTCCACAATAAAGTTGACAAAATCAATTACATAATTTTACAATGACTTTATCCAAGGTTTATTTTTGGGAATGAATAAACATAAGCATTGGACAGAATGTCATAATGCTGATTTCTGAGCTGACAGGGGGAGAGAATTTTTTTTTTAACATTTTATTGTTTTATTCTAGGCTTTTTAGAACATAGAGAGGGCTAAATGACACAGCACAAGCACTGTGCTGTCTATCATGCTTTAAAGGATCAGGATATTTATTTTAGGGTTACAATCATTTGAAGATGGTCATTGTACATCCCATAAATAAGACATCCCCTGAAAATAAACCCTAGTGTGGTTTTTGAAGCCAAAATTAATATAAGACCCGGTCTTATTTTCGGGGAAACACTGTAGTCATTTTTTTAATGAAAGCTTCAATAATAACCTTTAGGCTCTGTTCACACCTGAGCGTTTTTCAGCTCATAAAACGCTCATCTCTGAAGTCTCAAAATGCCCAACAAGCAAAATTCCATTCATTTAAATGGCCCCTGTTCACATCTGACCGTTTTGTCGCTGGAAGCAAAAGGCCTGAAGCTCAAAAAAACTGCATGAGCTTCTTTTTTTGGCAGATTACAAGCGTTTTTGTTAGATGTCAATGCCTGCCTCTAAACACCTCCAAAAAGCACCTGAAAAACACCAAAAAAACGCCTTAAAACGATACGCTCAGGTGTGAATGGAGCCATATTTATAAATGAATTCTAGGCAGCTTAAGCTGTCAAACTAATATCTTAGTCCTGCAGATTACACAGGAAGAACACGGCTTTCCCTGTGTAATCATCTTAGCTGTGTGACAGCCGGGGGCTTCCGAACCTTGCCTATGAGAAGCAGACAGAGCAGACAGTTTTCGCACTGACACCAAAAGCCCTTACCTGTTTAAATATTATATCAAATGATAAATATCACCCAAGCTGTCATCTCCGATCCTACCAAGACCTCCCACTTGCAAGCTCTCTTGTCTCCTCCACCCATGCTCTTCTCCAGGATTTCTCCAGAGCCTCTCCCATCCTCTGGAACTCTCCACCTCAATCTGTCCAGCTATCTCCTACTCTGGCCACCTTTAGGTGATTCCTCAAAGCTCATCTCTTCAGGGAAGCCTATCCTGCCTCCAACTAACAACTGAACTTTTAATTCTTCCACCGCCTCATCCCTCACAGGTATTACCTTTTGTTCTATTTGCCCCACCCTATTCGATTATAAACTCCTATGAGAAGGGCCCCTGAGCCCTCTTGTGTTTGATTGCATTGTAACTGTTCTGTCTCACTTTACAATATAAAGTGCTGCACAAACTGTTGGCGCTATATAAATCCTGTATTATTATAATAATAATATGTTTGACAACACTATCCTGCACAGTGCTGCAGATGGGCATGCAATGCAGAAGGAGCTGTATCCCTAGCTGTATCCCTTCAGCACGCGCCCAAGACATGTGCCTCTTCTGCATTGGCTGATCTTGTCAGCAACCAACGTCCATTTTGCATATGATATAGATGAGATTCTTTTCTGAAGCAACACCTTGCTATGGGCAACATGATTTACTGTCTCTTAGACTTTTTCCTACTGTACTTAGTTGGATAAAAGCTGCATTTAATGTAGAATTTCATAAGGAGAATAATTGATTGTAAATGCCAATCAAACATGCATACTTCTAATGCAAGTACATGGTTGTTTCTATCAGATGCAGATATAAACAGCGGGCTATTAAAAAAAGGAACTTGTTTTTCTAGTTTTTAGTTCTGAATATAGTAAAGAAGAATTCGATCATTTTTTAGGTTGTTATTGCTACCTGTGCCACCAGGACAGACAGCAAGAAGACAATTTTATTTTTACTATCGTCATCAGAGTAGGTGGTCAGGGAAAATGATCTCTTCTGGTGATCTCTCATTGTAAGCGATAAAACCTCCCATTTCCTGTTGTGTTTATGCGAGAGGAAGTGAGGAGAAATCTCCCCAGTGGGAATACAGCAATAAAAACCTGACAGATATCTTTATATCCAAGATTAAAAAAAAAAAAAAAAGACTGGCGTTCCAGCATAAGGTACAGTTTGTAGCACTATGTGGATGGGTGGGGGAGATCTTCTGTACTGTTCTGTCTATAAATATAAAGTTGGTCATAGATGTCAGATAAGGGTTAGACATGAAGACATGAACCAAGCATTAGAAGACATTTTTTTTGGTTTGATGCAAACAGAATATAAAGTTGGTCCTAGATCTCAGATGAGGATAAAACATGGAGGCATGATCCAAGCATTGGAAGAAGTCTTTTTTGGTCTGATGCCAACAGAGTATAAAATTGGTCCTAGATCTCAGATGAGGATGAAACATGGAAGCATGATCCAAGCATTGGAAGAGGTCTTTTTTGGTCTGATGCCAACAGAGTATAAAGTCGGTCCTAGATCTCAGGTGGGGGTAAAACATGGAGGCACGATCCAAGCATTGGAAGAGACCTTTTTTGGTCTGATGCCAACAGAATATAAAGTTGGTCCTAGATCTCAGATGAGGATAAAACATGGAGGCATGATTCAAGCATTGGAAGAAGTATTTTTTGGTCAGATGCCAACAGAATATAAAGTTTGTCCTAGATCTCAGGTGAGGAATAAACATGGAAGCATGATCCAAGCATTAGAAGAGGTCTTTTTTGGTCTGATGCCAACAGAGTATAAAGATGGTCCTAGATCTCAGATGAGGATAAAACATGGAGGCATGATTCAAGCATTGGAAGAAGTATTTTTTGGTCTGATGCCAACAGAATATAAAGTTGGTCCTAGATCTCAGATGAGGATGAAACATGGAGGCACGATCCAAGCATTGGAAGAAGTATTTTTTTGGTCAGATGCCAACAGAGTATAAAGCCGATCCTAGATCTCAGATGGGGGTAAAACATGGAGGCATGATTCAAGCATTAGAAGAGGTCTTTTTTAGTCAGATGAAAGCAAAATTGCCCTAAGTGTTCAGGTCACATACGTGTTCATGTTTATATCATGTTTATACCTATATATAAAAGAGTCAGTGAGGAGGAGACACCAATATTGGCAATTCTCTGGGGTAAAAGCTGCAGTGTAGACTTTCAAACCTGTCCAGTGGATTGTCCTCAAATGCCTTTTGGGCAGAGATATCCATGTGTTACTAGTATTAACTATATCAGCTCATCTCATGCTTATCACAGCCTAATATATATATATATATATAATCATTATGATTGCTCTATGACCTGTGCAGAGTGCTCTATGCTGACCACTGTCCATGCAAGACTTTTCTGAGTTGAAAATTTTTTGTCCAACCTCTGTAGTTGCTACACAGATAATGCAGAAACTGGACTCTGCACAGTGCTTAACCCCACCTTTATAAGGATCCATCAAAGATTCTTCTGGCTCAGATCCCAAATCTGCAGTCTCTTAAAACTGTAACCTTTGCGTGTTATCCTAGCCATGATAATGAAACCAGAGGATGTCATTTTGGCTGCCCATGTATATGAATTTGCTCACAGAAGTTTTTTGTGTAAACCAGACGTCCTGTTGATAAAATTCTTGAAGGATGTTTTAGGAAGTGTTTCAGGAAATTTCAGAATTGTGCTTAGATGACTGATAAGGTGCAGTGGCCTGAACTAGGAAAGATTCTATATTTGCAACAAGGAATGGCTTACCCTTCCCATTTTCCAACAGGGTGCCCATGTGCCAAATGGTCGGTTCCCCTTTCTTTGTATTGAAGGGAACAATTAGAGAGAACATTTTCCAGTTATTGCCAGGTAGCGATCTGATACACTGTGTCTGCTCAGACAAGTTGCTGTGAATATTGCAGCCCTTCCAATGGCCAATGAGCATGCTGACAGAACACAAGGCCTGCAGGTTTTGCCATTAGGGTTAACTTGTCCATTAAAAAGAAGTGCCATGTGCACAGAACAACTTCCTTCCAACATTCTTGAAGATTGAAAATGTATGCACTTTTATCGACCTGGAGCGTTCATTATTACTCCCTAGAGTATCCCTACACTGCCCTATCTTGGTCCATTCATTACATCAGGCCATCGGATTTACTTTTGTATTTGACCATCCTAGAGCTATTAACAGACATCAAATTGTATTTGGATATGCAAGCTGAATCCAACCTCCTTGTTCGTCAAGTCATCCCACCCATAACAAAACTTTCTCTCTCTTAAACAATTGTGCGGAGAAATCAAGAGGCTTTTCTCTATCGTCAATGGGCACCATCAGAGTAACTATACCTGTTTCTTGTCACAACAGTATGCACTATTACAGACAATGCTAACAGTGAGCACACAGCAACATTTTTTATTCCAACTGCTGTAGAATGGTAGATTGTCCTCTGGCCTGTTTCGTGCCCCAAACACACAATACCCTACAATGGAGTGATCATTTTTTTCTAATTTCTTTGGAGAGGATAGTGGAATCCTATGTCATGAGATCCACACATTCCCTCAAATGATCTCCTGATAAATGCTGGGAAGGATCAGTCAAACTTTAGGCAGGGGAAGTTTGGAAAGAACTCAGGCTCTTCTTATCTGATGGCCCCTGTCTCACCTCTGCATTAAGCTACTGGTGTCAGAGAAGGCTCAGTTCACCTTTTAAATACCCAAATTAATGATCATTTAGCCAGACTTCACAGTAGAAAGTTTGAAAAAGGGATCCTAAGAGTTAGCTGTTTTAATTGCTTCTGGGGGAGGTGGGGGGGATTTTGTTTCGAGAGAATCACAGTTTGTGATCCTGACACAGTCAGCTCATTACCAGTCCATTACACTAAAGCCCACCAACACAAATCAGTACCATGTCTGTATGGCTATGGTCAAATTAAATGGTATTGTTTATGTAATCGTAGTCTGTATTGCCCTTAGACCTGAGAGGGTGATTGTTCATGCAGACAAAAATGTGACCACCATTAGTGCAAGTTGTCCATGGATCACTGCAGAGCACTTGCACTGTCAGTTCTGCCAACCTTATGACTTTGTATATTACCAGTCACAATGGGAATTCAGAGAGGAGGGTTAGGTTGCTCTAGGAGTGCTAGTAAGAATTATTTATGGGTGGGGAGCAATGGAAATTGCGACAGGTTTGATAACCTAAACAAAAAGCCATCCCATCCTAAAAGGCCAAAGGTGATACTATGAAGATAAAAGTACGAAAAAAAAAGTAAAAATAGACCATAAAAGCGTGATCCTTGCCTATGCGTTGTGGTGGAGGTGCTGGATCGAAATCAGGACTTGATGGCCACCCATACATGGTTTGAATGGCCGAGACTCAAACCATGTATTGGCAGGCTGAATGTACCAAGTTGATCGATCAACTTGGGTACAACCAGCCTGCTGGATTTTACATGCGATTATTGCTAGGTGCTGGTATAGCCACTCCCTGCCTGGAAAATGCAATGGTTTGGCGGGAGGTCACTTTTTGTGACCCATGGTTGTAGGAAAGAAATTTACTCCGAGGATGGTGGCCTTAACCATTGCATGTGATAACAGTCAATTGTTTCAGCCTTTTTTGGATGGGGAAAGTTTGTTGTTGTTGGAGGGGGCTAAAAATTGGACATGTTATTAAGGGCTCTTTCACACGGGCGATCCGATCAGATCCGCCTGTCAGTTTTTTGGGCGGATCTGATCGGATCCTCCATGCAGCTCTATGGGGCAGCGGATGTCAGCGGAGACACCTCCGCTGACACCCGCTGCCATCCGTATCCGATCCTGTCTGTGAAATCTGGACGGATGGAAACCCTATTTTTCCATCCGTTCAGTAATCGGAGCGGATCGGATGAGAGCGGACAGGCGGTCCGCTCTCATCTGATCCCCCATAGAGGGCAGCGGGGGCTGAGGCACCTCCCTCTCCGCTCTGCAAGCGGAGACAGAGCTGTCATCCGCCGGCTCAGCGGGGATCGCGGATCGATCCACGCTGAGCAACACGGATCCGCCTACGGAGGCGGACCGTGTGAAAGAGGCCTAAACCTAAAGCACAAAAATGGCAAACTTCCCAATAAAGACTTCACATTTTTACTGCATAACAGCATAGTTAGCACATTGAAAACATCAAAGCCACTGATGTCTCAGGCGCACAATGGCCTCCTTTTTGAAATTGGAGTGTGTCACCTTGAGAAAGGAGGCCATGGTGTAGCTGAAATGTCTGTGGCTTTGATGTTTGTTTTAATGAAAGTAAGCTGTTATTGCAACTAAGACCTCAGTATAAATGTAAGGTCTTTATTGAGGCGCTGGCCATTTTTGTACCAATTTTTTAGTCCTCCCGTAACAACAGCTAACTTCCCATCCAGAAAAGGCTGAAACAAGCGACTGCCATCTCATGTCTATGGGTAAGACTTGCCATAAGTGGTAAAATCCTGACGCCGATCCAGCAACTCCACCACAACTCAGGTTTAAGTATTTGATGGCCACACTTTGAGGGCAAAGCTTTTCCTTCCTATAGCACAGGCAATTGTTTCCTCCTACGTAGAATTTCTCTGCAAATATGTCTGATCTAACCAACTGATCCTCCCTTCTTCAAAGTGAGTGACTTCATGTGCGCGGCTTCAAACTATCAGGCGAATCAGGCAAGTATAGCAGTGCAATGAAGCATGGGCAGATGTCTCCCGTGCTGACTTTCTCAGGGAGGGATCTGCCCCTCTATAGTCCACTAAACCCTACAAGGGGGCTGATTGTTCTGAATGGTCACACTTGGACTAGACTGCATGTAGCCGAAGTGGAGACATGCTGATCCTGGCACTACAGGATTTTGTATGTCCACCAGTTCAAATACTTCATGCTAAATGACAACACAGAAACAAAGTTTGTAATTTTCTTTGTGTTTCAACCCCTTTTTTGGTTACTTATAAAAAGCTTGAAGCTCTTTCCTTTTCTTTCTTTTCAAAGATGTAGAGGCCTGCGTTTTTTCCAATACTTCAAAGCATGTGTTACCAATTATTTTCAATTCAAGAAAGCTTAGAACATTTTTTATTAATATATAAAGAAGTCTTTCTTATGACGAAACGTTGGCGATCCCAGACATAAACGTCAACACACGCCCCCCAACGAAGCCGGCCGTTTATCCATATGCTGATCTGGAGACTTGCGGGACGCCGCGGTTAGATCCATTACCGGCACATACTACATGCCTGTTTTTGTCTTTTAAATTGTAAGTAGTTTTTTTAATAAATTTACCTATTGGTTTACGGGATTACGCTATGGGCCTCTGTTTCTTTCTACATATGGCTTTACGTTCAATGGAGTATATGAGAAGTTCCAAGTGTGCCACATATTAATGTGATCGGTTTAACAACACACCGGAAACGGCTTTCGGCTTTTGGAGTCTTTCGAAGCACCTGAGCTTGATATCGGTTGACCTACTGGTTTACTACTAGCTGGGAGAGGCTGTCTCATTAAATTGAGCAGCCACGGAATTTCGGTAAGCTGCTTGTTATACCTGAGCACAAGGGTGTCCCCTTCCTACACTTTTCCCTGGTGTCACTGGAAGAAAGTTATTTTGCACGTGGATTCACATCTCTGCACTTAATATTGGGACTATTCATTTGGACATTATCCCCTCTCCTTTTTTGTTTTCTTTATATGAGCTTTTCAGCTATATAATTGTATACTGATTTCAGCGCTGCACTTTTTGGTTTTTATTGTATTTTTTGAATCACTGTTAGTTGATTTTGTGCCAGCTGCTCACTATTGTTCTTAATCATTTGGTTTTCTGTCACATCTAGCGCGGAAATTTTTCTTCTATTTATATTACATTAATATATATACCTCTGTTTCAGCCACTTGTCCCTCAATTTTTACATTCAGTAGCTTTCTCTTCAGTAATTTAAAAATAAAAGGCTTTCCCTAAATGGCAGAGACACATTCAGGATGACTCGGCAGCAGACGGGAAGTCACCTGTTCTGCTGCAGGAACATAGAGCCGCATATTGTAAATGGCAAATGCTACAAAAGTCTATTACAGAGCATACAGCGCCTGCATAATTATGTAAAGGAAATAGTTCGTTTGGGCCAACTTTTTGCTTCTTACATCTGAAGCACCGCCCCCTTGAGGACTGCTGGATATTACACTTTCAGGTCCCCCTGGGTTACCGTTAGCAACTGCAGCATGCACAATTCAACTCTCGACTCTCGACAGTCAATGAACAGTCTAGGAGATGTCAATGAACAGTCTAGGGGATGTCAATGAACAGTCTAGGGGATGTAGTTGTTTTTTTGGTTTTATTTAAATTAGGGATGGGAGAAGGGAAGAGTGGGATACTCCAACTTGAACTATTCACAATAGATGAGGACTCCTGTCTGAAGACGCAGCCAGGCTGCTTATTCACCTTGCCACTTAGATGAATTTAGGATTACTTGTTAGGATGAAGTATCTTTGGTAACACTCTTAGTACCCCCTTTCACTCCACCTGCTGACACATGTCCTCTGACTATCCTACACCGGGGTGGCCCCCCCCCCCCCAGGTCAGGCCCCTAGACACGATCCCCTGTACTCATGATGCTGTTTTTCGAATGTCTCCAGTGTCTCAACCCCTCCAGTCAGCTCTCATGGACCTCTGGGTTCAGCGCCTTCCTTCCTGGTCCCCAGGCCAACTGCCTGTGACCGCATGCCAATGCTACAGAGGAGGAGACAGCCACCACTCTCAATCCGGGACTCACCAGCCAAAGACCCCGCAGCACATGTGCTCCTGGCTTTTATACCACACCCCACAATGCACCAAGACAGCAGTCTATGTCAATCACTGGGGATGTATTAAAGCCTGTGCACCCATTGGTCAGGTTTCCTTCACTGTCCAATATGCCTCCCCATTGGACCAGTGTGAACACTCCCCCAGACCACATCAATCACATACTGAGCACCATGAGCAGACCTAACCACAGATCATGCTTTCTGTTATACAGAAAGCAATATAGAATTTGCCTGCTGCTCCTCTGATAGGCAGACAGAGCCAAAAACTCATAGGAGGGTGCTACACATTTATACATTAATATCTCTGGAATGGGGCAATAGATGTACCTGTAATGTGCATTATTCTACTTAACTCTCCACCACCTATTGATCTTTACAACCTGGAGTTCTTTAAGCAATTACTTTTCCCTCCAATCAGCTCTCAAGCAGATACTCCAACTTAACCTCTTCAGCTTGGGAAGGTTTACCCCCCTTCATGACCAGGCCATTTTTTGTGATACGGCACTGCGATGCTTTAACTGACAATTGCGCAGTCGTGCAGCACTTTACCCAGATAAAATGTTTGTCCTTTTTTCCCACAAATAGAGCTTTCGGTGGTTTTTGGTCACCTCTGCGGTTTTTATTTTTTTGCGCTGGAAACAAAGAACGACCGACAATTTGGAAAGAAAAGAAAACAATATTTTTTACTTTCTGCTCTAAAACACATAAAAAAAAATGTAAAAAATCGAATTTCTTCATCAATTTAGGCCAATATGTTTTCTGCTACATAATTTTGGTAAAATAAATCCCATTAAGCGTATATTGATTGGTTTGTGCAAAAGTTATCGCGTCTGCAAACTATGGAATATTTTTATTTATTTTTTTACATTTTTTTTTACCAGTAATGTACTAATAGTAGACCAGCGACTTATAGTGGGACTGCGATGTTGCAGTGGACAAATCAGGCAACTGACACTTTTGACACTTTTTTGAGAACCAGTGACATTACAGTGATCAGCCTTACAAATATGCACTGTCACTGTACTAATGACACTGGCAGGAAACGGGTTAACATCAGGGGTAATCAAAGTGTTAAATGTGTGCCTAGGGAGTGATTATTAACTGTGGGGGAGTTGCTTTTACTACTTCTGTCAGAATACCGAACAATTGGCGGGTTCCGGCAGACATCAGGTCCTCAGAACCCGCTGATTGGCTCCCACTGTGTAAAATCACAGCGGGAGCGAGCGCCCGCTGACGCACGTTCACGCCCAGAACCCAGAAGTGCAGAATCTAGATATATACGTGATTCTGCACAGAGCGGCCACCCTGTAGCAGTAAATCTGCTATGGGGTGGTCATAAAGCAGTTAAAGTGTTACTAAACCCACAACAGTAAAATCAGTCTGTATATGCAGTAAAGCATGTTTGTTATACTCACTGTGGAACCTAAGAGGTTAATCCTCTGCATTGTATAAAAAGGCTGTTTGATCCTATCTTCTCTGATCCTCCCCTTCTTCCACAGTCCTTAATATATTTCCTGATAATTCAAAGCCAGGGGACAGGCTGCACATGCTCAGTTTGGTATGTATTGTTAGAGAGTTTTTTTTTTTTTTTCTTGGGAGGGTGCATGTGATCAGCATAGGGCCAATCAGCACTGTCCAGATAGAGGGTCAGGGGTCATGCATCCTGTTAGGACAGTCAGGTCAGGAAAAAAAAAACTCCTCCTACAAGCTTTAACCAGACACTGATAGAAGTCACAAGACTGCTATATACTGCTGATGAGAAATGGTATTTAGCAAGAGTAATTGCGAGATGTCGGCTCCATGAACAACCAATCACATCCGCATCCTTAGTATTAAATCATTAAAAAAGTAAAGAAAGAAGAACCCAGGCAAGACAATCTGAGAGTGTCAGGGAACTCAACCCCAAGTAGGGGAGTTGACCCACACTCTCTTCTAAGGATCTGGACTTTTTAGGCCTTGAGGTTGTCATAAACTGGAAAAGCACATAATGTTTAAAATAAGATCTTTATTTAAATATCAAAAAAGTAAAAACAGTAATATATATAAAAAAGTTGTACAACCACATAATTGGGGCTCATTTGCCTAGATACATTCAATGTAGATACAGTACTGATAGATCCTACGCGTTTCGCAGAGCGTTCTGCTCATTCGGTTGCTTCCTCAGGGACCGCATATAGTACTTAAAGACTGTTTCTACGCGCTTGTAAAGAAAAAAATTAGAAAAAAAGAAAATACAATAATGATAATAAAGACTGATGTCTATATACATCTCAAATAACATATATACATTATTGTATATGCAGTTGAAATAGTACAATAATGTATATATGTTATTTGAGATATACATATAGATATATATAGACATCATATATATATATATATATAGATGTAGATGTGTGTGTATATATATATATATATATATATATATATAGTGCCTTGCGAAAGTATTCGGCCCCCTTGAACTTTGCGACCTTTTGCCACATTTCAGGCTTCAAACATAAAGATATAAAACTGTAATTTTTTGTGAAGAATCAACAACAAGTGGGACACAATCATGAAGTGGAACGAAATTTATTGGATATTTCAAACTTTAACAAATAAAAAACTGAAAAATTGGGCGTGCAAAATTATTCAGCCCCTTTACTTTCAGTGCAGCAAACTCTCTCCAGAAGTTCAGTGTGGATCTCTGAATGATCCAATGTTGACCTAAATGACTAATGATGATAAATAGAATCCACCTGTGTGTAATCAAGTCTCCATATAAATGCATTGGCACTGTGATAGTCTCAGAGGTCAGTTTAAAGCGCAGAGAGCTGAATTTTTTTGATTGACAGCAGCTGGAGCCAATTACGCCACGCTGCTGTCTCAGCCAATGAGGAGGGGGTCCTAAGCTTAGATACTCCTGCAACATCACTGGATAAAGATGAGCTCAGATAAGTGTTGGGGGGCTGCTGCACACAGAAGGTTTTTTTTATCTTAATGCAGTGCTGTGTTTTGGCCTAGGCCAACAAGGCCCAGGCCTAGGGCGGCACTTTGCAAGGGGGCAGCAAAATAGCCGCCCCCACCTCCAACTGAGAGTCTATTGGCTAGAGCCGGCTGGGATCTAGCAATGAGTCACGTCACGGCTGTGACTCCCTGGCCTTGCCCATGATTCGAAGTGGAGGAGGATTTAACTTCCACCTCCTCCTCCGCACCTAGTGCTCATGGGTCCCAAAGAGTCCCGCTGGTCCGGTGACAGTGGAGTGCAGGGCAACAAAGCAAAATCCACCAATCCACCACAGACACAAAGAGTGGGCAGCCGGCCGGCCCTGGAAGCTGGCTAGAACTGAGAGCCTGCGAGGGAGAAGACCTCCACTGCCACGGCGCCACCCTGTCCTAAGCAGTAGCGGGTGCAGAATCCCTGGCGCCCCCCAGAGCCTGCACTCCTTTTCAAACCTCTGCTCTGCTCCCAGCTGGGACATCAACAGGCTGAGCAAGGGCCCAAAAGACGAGGACGGGCGTAGGTAGGTGAATCACACACACCTACCCACAGAAAGGGGGGAACAGGAGGGACTGCAGGCAGGGCTAGGGGGTCTCCCACCCCCCTCTCTCTCTCTCTCCCCCCTCTCTCTCCCCTGCTCTCTCTCTCACTCCCCCTCTCTCTCACCACCTCTCTCTCTCTCCCCCGCTCTCTCTCTCACCCCCCTCTCTCTCCCACCCCCCTGCTCTCTCTCTGACCCCCCCTCTCTCTCTTTCACCCCCTCTCTCTCCCACCCCCCTCATGAGATCTCGGTGGTTCTTGCTGGGACTTGTAGTCCTTCAATTTTGGAGGGAGTTGCATCTGTTAAACAGGAAGGGGGGGGCAAATTTAAATGGGAGCGGGCGCCAAATTTTAGTCTTGCCTAGGGCAACACAAAACCAAAATACACCACTGTCTTAATGCATAGAATGCATTAAGATAAAAAAAAAAAAAAAAACCTTCTGCCTTTACAATCCCTTTAAAGTCTGATTTCAACATTAAAGTGGCATGGAGAAAGTCTTTATTAGGACAGAGCTCATACACTAGTTGAACAGAAAACGGTATTCTATGAATACATATGTCAGCTAAATAGTGTGCTTTATTTTATTTGAGCGGAGTTGTTCTTCTTAATCCCCTTCTCTGTGAGTCTTCCATTCCCTTCTACCACATTTGCCAGGACACTGCTGCCATGCTTGCTGAACACTTCCTCATCGTAGGACTTGTCTTAGCCATCAAACACGCTACGGCCCATTACAGGCCAATAGATCAGCAGTAACAGTTGTCGTTTGTAGCGGGAGGGTGCAGCCCTTTGTGCCAGACAGGCGGAATTTGGCAGCCATCGCTCTATCCAGCCATTGCGGCCTCATTCTCTTGCTCAGTAATTGGATTCTTAGCCCTCGAAAGGCCCATTTTCACCTGTATCATTGATTAGCAAGTGAATAAGAGAACGCATTAGAGGACCGAGTATCTAGCGGAGCAGGGTTTAATGGCTGACACTGCTGACCCAGCTGGCAGGGAAAGGATTCCTCTGGATTTCTCTCTATCTCTCACGGAGGAGAGGCATTGAAAAGCTTTGCACATTCTGCCGGGTCTCTTGGCGGCTCCAAGCAATCTTAATGCTGTTCGTTAAAATCTTTCTCCTCCGCTGGAATGCGGCTCCATAGATCCACTACGCTCCTCTTCATTATTCGTGGCTTCATTTGCTACTTTCATGAACTTCATCACCGGAGTTCTGATTAGACGCATGGAATATTGTTGAATGATTTCCATTGCTGATAAGCTGCTCCTGCTTTATGTAAAGCTCATCTAACATATACTGTACTAGCCAATGGATGTACATGGTGAATAAAAACATGCAAAAGTCTCATCAACCCTGTTTTGTTTGGGTTTCTTTAATATAGAGAAGAGTTTACATGTGTAATCATTAGGAGCTGCTCTACCTGCCAAAGGATTTGTTTTTCTGTCCATCTTGTCTTGCGCTGCAGGAAGGGGAACCTGATCTTTTTTTGCTGCATTTTCACTTTCACTTACAGGTCTCCTGCCCTGTGACTGGACAGTGAAAAAAGAAACAGCACACTGATTAGTTCATCTCTGTGTCCCTCTGATCGCTCATCCAATCAGCAAGCTCATATGCACTGCAGTCAGTGCTGTATTTTGGCCTAGACTGACAAGGCCCAGGCCTAGGGCAGCACTTTGCAGGGGGGCAGCAAAAAAGCCCCCCCCCCTCCCTTTACCTGAGACTCTATTAGCCACTGGTTGCTAGAGCCACCTCTCTCACCCCTTCCTCTCTTTATCACCCCCCCCTTCTCTCTCTCTTTCTCACCCCCTCCTTCTTCTCTCTCTCACCCCTCTCTCTCTTACCCCTCTCTCTCACCCCCCCTCTCTCTCATCCTCTCATTCCCCCTCTCTCTCTCATCCCCCCTCTCTCTCCCACCCCCTCTCTTTCACCCCCCCCTCTCTCTCTCGCTCTCACCCCCCTCTCTCTCTTACCCCTCTCTCTTTCTCATCCCCTCTCTCTCTCTCATGCTCTCATCCCCCCTCTCTCTCTCATCCCCCCTCTCTCTCTCATCCCCCCTCTCTCTCCCACCCCCTCTCTTTCACCCCCCCTCTCTCTCTCGCTCTCACCCCCCTCTCTCTCTTACCCCTCTCTCTTTCTCATCCCCTCTCTCTCTCTCATGCTCTCATCCCCCCTCTCTCTCTCATCCCCCCTCTCTCTCTCATCCCCCCTCTCTCACCCCCCCCCCTCTCTCTCTCTCTTCCCCACCCCTCTCTCTCTCATCCCCCTCTCTCTCTCACCCCCCTCTCTCTCTTTGTATCTCACCCCCCCCTCTCTCTCCCTCCCTCACCCACCCCCCTCTCTCTCCCACCCCCTCTCACCCCCCTCTCATGAGATCTCAGGGGTTCATGCTGGGACTTGTAGTCCTTAAATTTTGGAGGGAGTCACATCCGTCTAAAAGGAAGGAGTGGGGCAAATTTACATGGACGCAAACAAAATTTGAAGCTCTTGTACCTTTTTTGGGCATCATGCGACCCGCGATTTTGTTTGCGCGATGTTACCGCGATTCGGCAGGCAGAAATCGCGGCAACATCGCACAGCGTTTGGGGTGCCATTGCAAATCAACGGCTACGCACAGGCGTCCCGCGATTTGCAATGATTTCCGGATCGCGGGCAGAATCGTGGTGATTCTGCCCGCGGTACGCTACGCTAACATGTGAACGTAGCCTTAATATCACTTTAAGGAGACTAGAGACATAAGAGAAAGAACTATTCAATACCAAAGCTATCCTACATTTATAGGTCCTCCCTGAAATCTCCCAACATACTTTGGCTAAGCACTCTTGGTCAAGGAATCGATATTATCAACCCCAATATAAACTGGCGCTCAAATGCTCCCTCTCTTCCATAGACCAAAACATACACCCTCCCCCCAATGCTAACGTAACGGGTTTGTACAAAAACCTTTCTCAACCTTTTAACATGGAGGAACCCTTAACCACTTAGCCCCTGGAAGATTTCTCCCCCTTCCTGACCAGGGCCTATTTTGCGATTCGGCACTGCGTGACTTTAACGGACAATTGCGTGGCCGTGCGACGCTGTACCTAAACTAAATTAACGTCCTTTTTTTTCCCACAAACAGAGCTTTCTTTTGGTGGTATTTGATCACCTCTGCGATTTTTTGATCATGCGCTATAAACAAAAAAAGAGCCTAAATTTTGCAAAAATAACAATATTTTTCACATTTTTTATATGAAATTCCCCCTCAAAAAATGTAAAAATCAACATTTTTTATCATTTTCGGCCAATTTGTTTTCTGCTACATATTTTTGGTAAAAAAAATTGCAATAAGCGTATTTTGATTGGTTTGCCCAAAAGTTATTGTGTTTACTAACTAAGGGAAAGATTTCTGTCGTTTTTGGTGGTTTTTTTTTTTTAACGAGTAATGGCGGTGATTATTTTTGCAGGACTGTGACATTGCGGCGGACAGATCGGACCCTTGACTGACATTTTTGACATCATGGGGTTACCAGTGACATTACTGCAGTAATCAGTGCTATACATATGCACTGTTACTGTAAAAATGACACTGGCAGTGAAGGAGTTAACTGTATTGGAGAGGGAGGGGTTAAGTGTGTCCTAGGGGCGTGCTTCTAACTGTAATTGGACATGGCTACTAGTGTAAGAACAGAGATCAATGGTCCTACATAGTAGAACCGTCTGATCTCCATTCTTACACAGGGGAGAATGACAGGCGGCTTTGTTTACATCAGCCGACTGCCTTTCTTCCGGTGTAACGGACGATCGCGAGTGCCCGGCGGACATCGGGTCCGCCGGGCACACGTGCGGGGGGGGTCCGTGACCGCGCGGGAGCGTGCCTCCGGCGGCGTGCGCTCGCTCCCTAGAAGCCTCACAGGCCAACGACGTAGTACTACGTCGCTTTGCCTGTGAAGGGCTGACCGCCGCAGTAAATAGTCGTGCGGCGGATGGCAAGTGGTTAAAATGACATTCCTTGCTCAGGGGGTCACTGCTATAAATAAAAGCTCCTTACACTTGTGGTTTTTTAGAAGAAGCCCCCTGACCCTTACAGATACCTAAAAAGATCATTGTTGTCAGTGGTTACTCATCTGAGAGGCATGAGTTACCCATTGCTCAAGGAACCTCTGACAACATCTGGTTAAGAAAGGCCGATCTTCAAACTGTAGCCACCATCTACATTCAGTAAGCAGTAAACTGTTTTTTATACAAAGACCAAACTTATGCCAGCAGCACAAGGGTCCCCTAGAGGTCACACAATTGCCCCCTAGGCCGTATTTAGCATAGGAGAGAGATGTGGTATGTCATTGCCCTACAGGGCAGGATTAACAAGGTCTAAAATCGTTATAATCCCAGTGTTACATCAATACAGACTATTTACAAAACCATGGAAAGGCTACATGAAAAAACCTGAAACGTATGTTGTGAATAGACTCTAATCATGGTATACTTGCACTGCTCCTGTCATTATCTTGTGTATTTGGAGAAGTGAAGAGGTACGGGAGGTAGAAGATCCCTACATTTATTGGCTAATTTATGAGATTTAGGTTGACCACATATGTGGCAACCTCATCATTTAAGAATCAGACTCCAAACAACCTTCTGTATACATTAAAGAAATAAGGGAAAGCTTTTTTTTTTCATTTTGGATAAAGTAAGGGAGGGTCATAACCCGCGTCAGTTTATTTTTTGCCATCTGTGTCCCATTGGGGAGATTTACCTTAATTTCCTGTCCCATAGCCAAACAGCAAGTGAGAGGAAATCCCTGCAAATTAAGAGGATTCCTTGGGGACCCCCAGGTCACCAGAACTAGTGTCCCCATTGGAAGAGTTCCCCTCTATTATTTTTCGGGGGACAACCCAAAATATGGGATTTTCTTTTACTTTCATTTTCAATGATAATGGTAATCAGGAAAAATAGAGAGGGTGAATCTTCCTAAAAGGGACCCAGACCTCAATAAAAACCTAATAGGTGTTATAATCCCTCTCCCATCTAAAACTAAAAAAAAAATTGCTTGGACTTTCGTTGTACTTTAAATGCAAATCCACTATGTATTTTATGTTAGGTATATCTCCCCATTATGGGGACTCTGCCTATTACCATACAGCACCTCCTTGTTTTTACAGTCATCGAGTAGAACCAATCAGAGATTTGGAACTGTGCTGGCACTAGTGCTGCCAATTTTTGGCATAGGATTCTCAGTACAGAAAACAAGTGAGCAAAATGTAAAACAATTAGAATGTTAGCTGTCCTATGTGACACCAACATTTAAAGCCATATTAAAGGCAAGTTTAAAAAAAATAGAAATAACAAACATGTCATACTGACCTGCTCTGTGTAATGGTTTTGCACAGAGCAGCCCCGATCCTTCTCTTCTCAGCTCTCCCACCAGAGCTCCTGGCTCCTCCCTCCTGCAGAGTACCCCCACAGCAAACAGCTTTTTATGGGGCACCTGAGCAGGCTCATTCCTGAGCCGCTGCTCTGTGTGTCTATACACACATGAAGCCGGGACTCTGCCCTGCCACCTCTCATTCCTCATTGGCTCACTGGCTGTGACTGACAGCAATGGAAGCCAATGGCTCCCGCTGCTGTCTCAGTCAATGGGAAGGAAGAGTCCCTGCAGAGTCACAAACACATCGCTGGATCTAGATCAGGCTTAGGTAAGTATTAGGGGGGCTGGGGGGATGCTGCACACAGAAGGTTTTTTACCCTCATGCATAGAATGCATGAGGGTAAAAAAACCTTGAGCCTTTAAAATTACTTAAAAGCCTAAAATCCTAAATCGAAATCCTAAAATGTAATATAATCCCTAATATTAGCCCTAAAAATATTTAATTTAACCCTGAAACATAACCTGACTCTAAAGCTGGCCATACATGTGGCAATTTTTTTCTGGTTCCTGATGAAGTGACCACAATTTGAGCCACGGATGTCTCTATTGGCATATTCCTGCCCGACATCTTCTAAAAAGTGACCGGTAAAGCTCTTTGTGTGCCGCTCAGGCTCTGTAAATGGAGGATGCTTCCGCATCTGCTGCTGGGAGTGCCCGCAGGGGGTGAAGCCCGTCCTGGCTCCTGCTGTAACACAGAAGAAAAGAAGGGGGTAATCCCTAGTGCTCAACATCCAAGAGATCCTAGGAAGGTAGATTGAGTGGCAACCTCAGCCTGGACTCTGACCAGGCCATGCCTCCAACGCGTTTCACTCCACCCCTTGGAGCTCAACCGGTTGCCGACCGCCACAAGAACATATACTGCGGCGGTCAGCCCCGGCCAGGCAAAGTGACGTACCGGTACGTCACTCGCCTGAGAGCCAATAGGGGGCGAGCGCGCGCCGCCGGAGGAGCACTTTCGCCCCCGCTGGCTCAATCTGATCCCCGCATGTGTGACCGGTGGACTCGATGTCCGCCGGTCACTCACGATCGTCAGTTACAGAGGGAGAAAGGCAGGCGTCTAGTGTAAACAAAGCCGCCTGTCACTCTCCCTTGTGTAACAGCAGAGATCATACGGTCCTGCTATGTAGGACCGTTGATCTGTGCTGTTACATGTAAAGCCACATCCCTGCACAGTTAGAAACACGCCCCTAGGGACACACTTAACCCCTCCTTCTCCAATAAAGTTAACCCCTTCCCTGCCAGTGTCATTTTTAAAGTAACAGTGCATATGTATAGCACTGATTACTGTAGTGATGTCACTGGTAACCCCAAAAATGTCAAAAATGTCAGTCAAGGGTCCGATCTGTCCGCCGCAATGTCGCAGTACCGCAAAAAAATCGCAGATCGCCGCCATTACTCGTTAAAAAAAAACCACCAAAAATGACAAAAATCTTTCCCTTTGTTAGTAAACGCGATAACTTTTGCGCAAACCAATCAAAATACGCTTTTTGCGATTTTTTTTACCAAACTTATGTAGCATAAAACAAATTGGCCGAAAAATGTTAAAAAATTTCGATTTTTACTTTTTTTTTGGCGTGGAATTTCATATAAAAAAAAGTGAAAAATATTGTTATTTTTGCAAAATTTACGCTCTTTTTTTGTTTATAGCGCATGATCAAAAAATCGCACAGGTGATCAAATACCACTAAAAGAAAGCTCTGTTTGTGGGAAAAAAAGGACGTGAAATTCGTTTAGGTACAGCGTCGCACGACCGCGCAATTGTCCATTAAAGTCACGCAGTAAAAAATCGCAAAAAAAACCCTGGTCAGGAAGGGGGTAAAATCTTCCGGGGCTTAAGTGGTTAAAGCCTAAAATCCTAAATCGAAATCCTAAAATGTAATATAATCCCTAATATTAGCCCTAAAAATATTTAACTTAACCCTGAAACTTAACCTGACCCTAAAGTTGGCCATACATGTGGCAATTTTTTTCTGGTTCCTGATGAAGTGACCACAATTTGAGCCACGGATGTCTCTATTGGCATACTCCTGCCCCGACATCTTCTAAAAAGTGACCGGTAAAGCTCTTTGTGTGCCGCTCAGGCTCTGTAAATGGAGGATGCTTCCGCATCTGCTGCTGGGAGTGCCCGCAGGGGATGAAGCCCGTCCTGGCTCCTGCTGTAACACAGAAGAAAAGAAGGGGGTAATCCCTAGTGCTCAACATCCAAGAGATCCTAGGAAGGTAGATGGCGTGGCAACCTCAGCCTGGACTCCAACCAGGCCATGCCTCCAACGCGTTTCGCTCCACCCCTAGGAGCTTAATCATGGGGTACATGGGGAAGCCAGGCTGAGGTTGCCACTCCATCTACCTTCCTAGGATCGCTTGGATGTGCAGCACTAGGGATTACCCCCTTCTTCTGAGAAGTGTTAGCCAAACAGCGGCTGCATCCTATTAGATGCGTCCACTGTTTGGGTACTCTGACAGCTGTGGGTGCTAGCTGTCAGAATATAGTGGCCGAAAGGGGAAATTTCACTATCCATACTGTTTAGATTGGATGGGAGAATCAAATGATTTCTCTTGTTCAGCATTAGCTTAACACTCAAATTGAAATATTATGCCATGTTTTGCAGAATATATTGAATCATTGACTTCACTTGAAGGGTCAGTCTACCTGTAAGTCATTTTATTGTGGGTTGTGTCCGGTGGCCTGTGTCTTATTTCAGTAGCATGGCAGTAATTCTGGTCATAATTCTAAACTCTGCTCCTGCCCGCATGGAAATTATGAGTGTTCCCATCAACCTTTGTGTGTTCCAGCATCACTTGCGTTCCCCATTATATAAAAATGAATATAAAAAAAATGCAAGAGGGAGAGTGGGAACCCCTTGCAATGGCCATAGTACATGTGCAGCCCCCAAGCATAGAGATCTTACAAATGGAGTCCCTAAGGCCCCTTTCACATGGGCGCACCACCCTACGGAGTCCGTTCTGCTTAGCGGGGGATGGATCCGCCGATCCCCGCTGAGCAGGTGGATGACAGCTCCGTCTCTGCTCTGTGTGCGGAAACTGAGCTGTCAGATCCCCGCTGTCCTCTATGGGGAGATCGGATGAGAACGGGCCGCCTGCCCATTCTCATCCGATCCCATCCGGTCCCATCCTCCAGATAGATGGAAAATAGGGTTTCCATCCGTCCGGGATCGGTATCGGATAGCAGCGGGTGTCAGCGGATGTCTCCGCAGACACCCGCTGCCCCATAGGGATGCATGGAGCGTCCGATCAGGTCCGCCTAAAAATCTGACAGGTGGATCGGTTCGGATCGCCCGTGTGAAAGGGGCCTAAGAGGCATCGGGCTTGATTTACTAAAACTGGAGAGTGTAAAATCTGGTGCAGCTGTGTATGGTAGCCAATCAGCTTCTAATTTCAGCTTGTTCAATTAAGCTTTGACAAAAAAAAAACCTGGAAGGTGATTGGTTTCTATGCAGGGCTGCAACAGATTGTGCACTCTCCAGTTTTAGTAAATCAACCTCATAGCAATGTTGGTGCAAAGATACTTTAAAATGGAACAAGATCTGTTAGCACCCGAGGCAATAAAGCCAAAACAACCCCCTTCCATGAGCTGTGAATCACTTCAACAGCATAAGTTGCAGGTCCTGAACTTTTTAAAGCCCAGCCCCCTTCTGCTGAAGAGCCTCAGGCAGCATCCTCTTCTGCCTACCCCTGAACCCAGCCCTGCATATACAACGCATTCTGTCACAGCAGTTTTAGCCTCCCAGTGACATTGATTTTTTTTACCCTGGCAGCAGATCCATTATTATTCCCCTTGCTTGAACAGGGTGACAACACCGTTCGTTCTGCAGTAAAATCATGCAGTAGTTGAAGAGGGTAGTCTTAGAAGGATATGTGGTTTTAAAATAAAATTTTAACCACTTTAAGACCGGAAGGATTTGCCCCCTTAATAACCAGGCCCTATTTTGGGATCCGGCACTGCGTTACTTTAACGGATATTTGCGCTGTTGTGCGACGCTGTACCCAAAAAAAATTCCCACAAATAGAGCTTTCTTTTGGTGGTATTTGATCACCTGTGCGATTTTTATTTTTTGCGCTATAAACAAAAAAAGAGCGACAATTCTGAAAAAAAATATATATATTTTTTTCACAGTCTGCTAAATAACATTCTCAAAAAAAATTTAAAAATCAAAATTTTTAAACATTTTAGGCCAATTTTTTTTCTGCTACATATCTTTGGTAAATTTGGTAAAAAAAAATCGCAATAAGCGCATTCGGATTGGCTTGCGCAAAAGTTATCGCGTCTACTAACTACAAGAAAGATTTATGTCATTTTTATTGTTTTTTCTACTAGTAATGGCGACGATCTGCGATTTTTTGCGGGACTGCGACATTGCGGCGGACAGATCGGACCCCTAACTGACATTTTTGACACTTTTGGGGGGACCAGTGACATTATTACAGTAATCAGTGCTAAAAATATGCTCTGTTACTGTAATATTGACACTGGCAGGGAAGGGGTTAACCCTGTGGGTGATCAAGGGCCTAATTGTGAGCCTAGGGGAGTGATTCTAACTGTGGGGGGTGTGGCTTCTGAAATGACCATAGAGACATGTGATCCTATATAGAAGACTTGACCATTGCAGGGAGAAGAACGGTCGGCTGTGTTTACAACAGCCGACCGTCCTTCTCTCTCAGC
Source organism: Pelophylax lessonae (assembly GCF_965119305.1). Classification (NCBI taxonomy): domain Eukaryota; kingdom Metazoa; phylum Chordata; class Amphibia; order Anura; family Ranidae; genus Pelophylax; species Pelophylax lessonae. The sequence continues at coordinate 76,309,989 of NC_138774.1, forward strand.
AGGGAGCGATCACGGGTGTCAGACGGCAATCGGAGCCTCCTGACACACGCATCGGCTTCCCCGCTGACGATCGGGGGTGGGAGCATGCTCCTGGCAGCGCGCGCCCGCCCGCCCCCTAAGTGCCACCAGACGAGCAATGTATCCATACGTTGTTTTGCCAGTACGAGCCACCCTGCTGCCGTATATATATAGTAAGCGATCGGCAAGTGGTTTATTAAGAGACACACAAATTAAAGCCTAGGGCTAGGTTTACATCTGTGTGGGTGGTGCCCCTGCGGGACCCGCACAAATACTGGCTGCTGCAACCACCCACACAGAGAAACACGGGACTCACAGGCACCATTAATCCTAATCGGACGCCGCCTGCGCTGAAGATTGCAACTGTACTGGGAGCCGAGGTTCCTGTGTGGGCTGCGATTTAAAAAATAATGGTGGGACTTATTTCCTGCGTGTCGTGGGGAAGGGTAGCCCATTGAAGTGAATGCCGCACAAATTTTTTTTTTTCCTTTTTATTCTGAAAAAAAAAAAAAGGTTTAAGCAGTGTGAATAAAAGTTGACCAATAAAAGAACCCCTGTCAGTATTATAAGGTTTGTCCCAAACTCGTAACTGTCACTTTTGCCAGACAGCTTAGTCTGCATGTAAATGCGGAGAAGAATAAAAATAAAGGTGTGTGTAATAGAAAAAAAGGAATGTATGTAAGGAGGTGAGGTAAGGAGGGTCCAAATTTCAATCAGTGTGTGTGTGGCCTCCCGCACAGCAGAATTGAAATGTTTGGATGATTTCTGTTAAAAATTTTTGGACGATCAGCTGCTGCCACCGATCGGTGCATTCTGACAGAGGTATGTCCTGCTGTCAGAATACAATGTCTGTGTGGATGGAAGTTTTCTGTTCTGTCTGAGAAAAAAAAAAAAAGAACCATCCATGTATGACTACCCCTAAAGCAGCCCATAGATGATTTGATTTTCTTTTCTTCCACTAGGGGTGGAAGAAAAGAAAATTGCTTGATCGCTCAATTCCCCCATTAGCACAGTCAGTGGGTGGGGGGGACGGGAGCCTTCCCGACCGGCAGAACACAATGAGAGCTGCTAGGAGCTATAGCCACTGGCAGTAATTGCATGTAAAAAATCCAACAGGATGGCTGTACCCAAATCAATCGACAGATCGACTTACAATCAGCCTGCCCATACGTAGATCAAATTTCAGCTGCTTTTTGCTGAACCAGCCGAATTTCAATCAATGTATGGCTGGCTTTAGACACGCTGTTAGATTAATTGTCTCCTGTCTAAATTGGCCCTAGTATGTGTGAGCGTTTATATACGCATGTGAGATTGGGGGCCTTTGATTGTAAGCTTTTTGAGGGATGGGGCAGATGTGAATGTATAGTATGTAAAGTTTTGCATGAATTTTCAGTGCTATATAAATACTTGTAATAATAAATACCTATGCTAAATACTGTCATTACAGGTTCCCAGGTTCCAGAATATTTTTTGCTATAGCAGTCTAAGCCAGTGTTTCTCAAACCTTTTTCAGTCAAGGCACCCTTTAAAATTATAGAGAATCCCGAGGCACCCTTTAAAATTATGGACAGTCTCGAGGCACCCCATTCTAAAATGTAAAAAACTTTTCTAATAGTTTTACAAAATGCAGACACATCCACACACATAGGACACCCAACGTTAGCGGTTTTCTTCCAAAGCATATACACTTTTACTCACTGGTACTGAACAGTATTCCAATGTTTCTCTTCTCCCTCAATTTCTCTCCATCAGTCAGCTAATGTGACCCCAGCACTGATGGAGAGAGGCAGAGGAGGGTCAAACAAGGATGCTGCGGAGGCAACAGACATCCTCCTTATCAACTGATCACATCATTGGTTGTTAGGATGCAGTGGCGGCTGGTGCTCCATCAGTGGGGGGGGGGGGGGGGGGGCGGTAGACCTCAGGCTCCTTCATGTCCCTTCCCGGTGGCCATCTCCTCCCCCCTTCTTGGCCAATATAATGCCTTCTCCGTTCAGACAATCGGGAAGCAGGTCTCAGGACCCGCTTCCTGATTGGCCGGGAGGAGAATCAGTGTGGCAATAGCGAATATTCATTATTTTGTCACACAACTGGGTGGGCTCAGGGCGCAGTGCTCTGGTCCCCCAACCCACCATTTTTTGAAGCCTATTAAAGCCTCTGGCTCTTATCAGGTGCTTTAAAAAAAACAAAAAAAAACCCCCCATTGTAATCCTTTGCGTCTGGCGCCCTGCATGTAGATTAGGCCAATCGGGAAACAGGTTTCAGGACCCGCTTCCTGATTGGCTGGGAGGAGAATCAGTGTGGCAATAGCAAATATTAATTCGCTATTGTCACACAACTGTGTGAGCTCAGGGCGCAGTGCTCTGCGCCCCCAAACCCACCCTTTTTTGAAGCCTATTAAAGCCTCTGGCTCTTATCAGGTGCTTAAAAAAAAACAAAAAAAAAACCCCATTGTAATCCTTTGCGTCTGGCACCCTGCATGTAGATTAGGCCAATTGGGAAACAGGTTTCAGGACCCGCTTCCTGATTGGCTGGGAGGAGAATCAGTGTGGCAATAGCGAAAATTAATTCGCTATTGTCACACAACTGTGTGAGCTCAGGGCGCAGTGCTCTGCGCCCCCAAACCCACCCTTTTTTGAAGCCTATTAAAGCCTCTGGCTCTAATCAGGTGCTTAAAAAAAAACAAAAAAAAAACCCATTGGAATCCATGCGTCTGACGCCCTGCATGTAGATTAGGGGGCCGGACGCATGGATCAGGGGGCGGCGCCCCTGCGCCCCCAATTGACAGACCGCCACTGTTAGGGTGCCAGTATCTAGAAAGTCGTAATGGTGCAGAATGAAAACTTGTGGCTTTGTTTAACTTAAAAGCAGGCTTCATCCACCTGCTGGTTTGTATATCATTTTTGATCAATTTTTAGGCATTTTGCCAAGGCACCCATGAAGAAGCCTCAAGGTGCCTGGGCACCCTGGTTGATAAAGGCTGGTCTAAGCAGTTTAAGATCAGTGCAAAAGACAAGGAGGGCATATATGGAAAGCGTTCTCTGCAGTAGTTGTGAAAACATGGAATGGTCCACTACAGGAGAGAGTTGTGGTCAACTCAGTAGATTGCTTAAAAAAAGGGCTGGATCTGTAAATACATAAAACATGGCTATTGGCATTTATAAAAATTGCCACTGTAAGGCCCCATTCACACCAGCAGTTGCATGTTGCATTGTGGACAGACGTGCATTGCATGCACCATGTTTTGTCAGTGTACAGCAATGCACAATAGTGCATGTTGTGCTCCACTGCAATATACATCCATCATTAAGGTGCGTTAGGATGTCTTTCAGAATTCTAAGGACAGCCCAAAATTTGGGATTTTGTTTTACTTTAACTTTCAATGATAATGGTAAACAGGACAAATACAGAGGGTGAATCTCCCCAACAGGGGGCATAGGAAGCAATAAAAACTGTCAGGGGTTCTAACCCCTCACCACTCTATCCAAAACTAATATAAAAAGTTTTTCCTTTAGTTATACTTCAAAATCCCAATCTCAAGTAAGATTTACTAATAGGGCAAAACCAATAATAAAAGACCTATTGAAATGTCCAGTGTGGGACATGTCTTTTGGTAGTGACATATGTATGTCAGTTGTATATTACTTTGCATCAGGTCTGTTATTTCAGTCTTTGTGATTGGGATCTGCCATGAGGATCCCTATCAAAGTGGGCGGTAGAGTGCTTTATGTAGTGAAAGAGCAGTAAACACCAGGATAATGAAAATACTCAGCTAGTCTATTGCCTAATGAGAGCTGTAAACACATTAGGAATAAAGCCTATTGTATGGTGCCCTGGAGCAGCCTGCGGGGAAATTTATAGGGCAAGGAAACCCCAGGAATGGCTGTGATGTTGCTGTGATTGATTGGGTTGAGCAGAAGGGTTACCTGGCTGTTTTTTTTTTTTTTTTTTTTTTGTTTCTTTCACCTATATAGCACAAGAAATTAGACTATTAGCTCACTGTGCTTCAGAGGAGCTTACAATTTAAAGAGAACCTGTGGAGGATACAATATGGAAGGATTGTCATTTTTCAAGGTACAGATTCCAGGGCTGCAATATTGATCCTACCTTAACTATGTAGTGAGTCACTGACTTGGAACAAGCATGCAGGGCAGGGGTTCTGATCTTTTAGTCTTTAGTGGCTGCATGCTTGCTGAAGGTCAATGCTAGGTAGTGAAGCAAGGAGAAGAATAAAGTGTATGGAAACCTAAGATCAAAAATGTAATATATTGCAGCTTACTAGCCCTTAGATGTGGTGGCTGCATTAGGTTTTCTTTTTTTTTTAATTTTCTTTCGTAATTAAAATGGTTGTAAACCTCAGTCATGGAATCCGAGCAAAGCACATATATCTGTAGTGTTCACTTGTTGACAGGGGAGTCCCTCCTGCCGAGCAATTGTCTGCTCCCGGCAGGGGGAGGGGCGGTTAGGGCAAGACAGTAATTGTTGCTAGCAGCTATAGCAGTCGCTAGGGATAAACGCAAGATAATCCGGCAGGCTGGTTGTACCCAACTTGATAGATCGGTAGATTCAGCCTGCCCATTAACAATTCAAACCGTGTATGGCCGGCCTAAGTCTCTGGTTCTCTTTTCATCAGTTATCAACACGAGACACTTCTGAGAAGTTTTTCCGACACATGAGATAAAATTGTGTCGGGAGAGACTGGGGATGGGGGGGGGGGCAGAGAGCTCAGCACACAGCTTGTCTATTAAGAATACAGTTCTCCTGCTGTGTGGAGGGGGGTGTGTGTACCTTTCCTCCAATCAGCTCTCACACACCGTTACTGCAGCCTCTCCACCCCCTCGTCTGTGCTCCTGACAAATTAAGAAAGATTTTAACAGGTTGCTGCTCTTTAAAACAGATGAAGAGAAGACTGCAGATAAACAAGTAAAACTTATGTAGGAGGATTTGTATCATCTCTGTGTATCATCCGAGGCTGTTAACTTTACTAGGTATATGTGAGGCTTTACAACCGTAACGTAACCGTGATGTTCTTGCCAGTAATGCAGTTTCTGTCCTAGGGATACAACGCTCACTCACTGTACTGTATCTATGGAGGAGCAGCCCTGTAACTCTAGGAGTGTGTTCAGAGTACAGAACAATTCGCCCTCTCCTCATCTACATAACAGAAGGGGAGGTGTTTGGTAGTCCATGGAGGTGAACTACAATGGGCTGAAAGGGTGAACTGCGAAGTGCTTGAAATAACATTGAATGGGGTCAAGAGTACACAGGACAGCACTGGATTTCTGGCAGAGTTAACCCATATTTTTTGACTTTATCAAACAGACATAGCAAAACGCTTTCAAATGCATATTTAGGACAAAAAGGGAGATTTTAATTGGTAGGATCTACACCTAGTATAAAGCAGAACTATACTTACCTTTTCTCTAACTGTCCGGGTCCCTCGCTGGCACCAGCATCTTCTCCCCGGGTGTCGGTTTTCGAACATCTCTACTGGCTGCCACAAGATAATGTAACTCCAGCGTATGAGAAGGAGTCAGTCATCCTGGCACACAGGGACCCATGCCGGCAATGAAAGCTGAGCGGCATGTGCACAGTTCAGTTTACATGCAGCAGAAGACTGCAAGCAGGTAGGTGGGTGTTATAGAAAATATATTGGTCAGGTAGGTAGGTAGGTGTTACAGAAGAGATATTGGTTAGGTAGGTAGGTGTTACAGAAGAGATATTGGTCAGGTAGGTAGGTAGGTGTTACAGAAGAGATATTGGTTAGGTAGGTAGGTGTTACAGAAGAGATATTGGTCAGGTAGGTAGGTAGGTGTTACAGAAGAGATATTGGTTAGGTAGGTAGGTGTTACAGAAAATATATTGGTCAGGTAGGTAGGTAGGTGTTACAGAAGAGATATTGGTTAGGTAGGTAGGTGTTACAGAAGAGATATTGGTTAGGTAGGTAGGTGTTACAGAAGAGATATTGGTTAGGTAGGTAGGTGTTACAGAAGAGATATTGGTTAAGTGGGTAGTTGTTACAGAAGAGATATTGGTTAGGTAGGTAGGTGTTACAGAAGAGATATTGGTTAGGTAGGTAGGTGTTACAGAAGAGATATTGGTTAGGTAGGTAGGTGTTACAGAAGAGATATTGGTTAGGTAGGTAGGTGTTACAGAAGAGATATTGGTTAGGTAGGTAGGTGTTACAGAAGAGATATTGGTTAATTAGGTAGGTGTTACAAAAGAGATATTGGTTAAATAGGTAGGTGTTACAGAACAGATATTGGTTAGGTAGGTAGGTGTTACAGAAGAGATATTGGTTAGGTAGGTAGGTGTTACAAAAGAGATATTGGTTAGGTAGGTAGGTGTTACAGAAGAGATATTGGTTAGGTAGGTAGGTGTTACAGAAGAGATATTGGTTAGGTAGGTAGGTGTTACAGAAGAGATATTGGTTAGGTAGGTAGGTGTTACAGAAGAGATATTGGTTAGGTAGGTGTTACAGAAGAGATATTGGTTAGGTAGGTAGGTGTTACAGAAGAGATATTGGTTAGGTAGGTAGGTGTTACAGAAGAGATATTGGTTAGGTAGGTAGGTGTTACAGAAGAGATATTGGGGTGATTTATTTAAACTGGAGAGTGCAAAATCCAGTGCAGCTGTGCATGGTAGCCAATCAGCTTATAACTTCAGCTTGTTCAATTAAGCTTTGCCAAAAAACCTAGATGCTGATTGGTTGCTATGCAGAGCTGCACCAGATTCTGCACTCTCCAGTTAAATAACCCTGAAACGCATTGGCCTAAAATATTTGGACTTTCATGATGAAATAAACACTCCTGAATTCCTAAACCTTTGGTATTTTCCCTACACTTGTATAATACGAGATGTGTACAGGCTAAGAATACAGAAAGCTGCCTATCTAGAGTTATGATGCTCTACAGCAGGGGTCTCCAAACTATGGCTCTCCAACTACAATTCCCATCATGCCTAGTCATGTCTGTGAATGTCAGAGTCATGGGACGTGTAATTCAGCAACAGCTGGAGGGCCGTAGTTTGGAGATCCCTGCTCTACAGTATGAACTTATCTCAATACTAAAATACAGACCCAACTTTGAATTCAGCATCTCCAACCCACATTTTTTTTATAACCCATAAAAAATGGCAAGAGGTGGCAGTTACTTGATCAAGCTGTTTTTGGCCAGATCAGACACCAAGATATATCATGTCTATTGTTCCTACATCTACCTGTTGAGCATCCGACCTCAGAAGAACAATCAATCAGCCAGTTTATGAAATGATCCTAATATCTGCTGTTCCTTCAATGATAAGCAGCATTGTCCATGTCCTCCTTCGGAAGAAACAAACATGACTCGGGGCTCTCATATTTGTCTTCCCACCAGGCGCTGAGGGAGCTGGATCAAGTATGTATATCCAGATATCCTCAAATGTGAATGAGCAACAATACAAGTACCTTTCTGCCTTCTTTGGCTACTTACTTTCTTGGACCAGTCATACAGGAAACCTGACAAGAGGCATGTTGTTAAGCTAACGTTCTGACTTAATAAGTAAGTGACCCAGAACAATTATGTACCATATATCAGGACAGGAGTTATGATGTTAAAGAGGAAGTAAACTCTTCCTTTATTTTTTTTTCCTGCAAAGTGAATGCATAATGTGCTAGTATGCATCACATACTAGCACATTATGTGACATTTACCTGCAACGAAGCCCGCGTTGTCCCCGCTGGCGGCCGCATCCATCTTCGCCCGTCTTCCTTCTGGGTCTACGGACTCCGGCTATATTACTGGCTGGAGCTGCGTGACATCACTCCAGCGCATGCGCCCAGGAGCCGCCGATCACGGCACAGGGGTCTGAAGAAACGGCACGGGCAGCCGTTTCTTCAGAGCGCATACGCCGATGAATTCATCAGCTGCATGCAATGTAAATATCTCCTAAACGGTGCAAGATTTGGAGATATTTACAGTACCTATAGGTAAGACTTATTAACCACTTGCCGACCGCCGCACGACTATCTACGTCGGCGGTCAGCCCCTCACAGGCAAAGTGACGTAGGGCTACGTCACTAGCTTGTGAGGGTCTAGGGAGCGAGCGCGCGCCGCCGGAGGCGCGCTCCCGCGTGGTCACGGACCCCCCCTGCGCGTGTGACCGGCGGACCCGATGTCCGCCGGCCACTCTGCGATCAGCGGGGGAGAGGGAGAAAGTCAGGCAGCTTGTGTAAACAAGCTGCCTGTCATTCTCCCCTCTGTATGAGAGATGATCATATGGATCTACTATGTAGATCCGTTGATCACTCTGCATACAGCTGAAGCCACAGCCAATCACAGTTAGAATCACGCCCCTAGGGACACACACAGCCCCTCCCTCTCAAATAAAGTTAACCCCTTCACTACCAGTGTATTTTTACAGTAACAGTGCATATGTATAGCACTGATTACTGTAGAAATGTCACTGGTAACCCCAAAAGTGTCAAAAATGTCAGTCAAGGGTCCGATCTGTCCGCCGCAATGTCGCAGTACCGCAAAAAAAATCGCAAATCGCCGCCATTACGCGTTAAAAAAAAAACAACAAAAATGACAAAAATCTTTCCCTTAGTTAGTAAACGCAATAACTTTTGGGCAAACCAATCAAAATACGCTTTTTGCGATTTTTTTTACCAAACATAGGTAGCATAAAACAAATTGGCCGAAAATGTTAAAAAATTTTGATTTTTACATTTTTTTTTGGGGGGAATTTCATATAAAAAAAAGGGAAAAATATTGCTATTTTTGCAAAATTTACACTCTTTTTTTGTTTATAGCGCGTGATCAAAAAATCGCACAGGTGATCAAATACCGCCAAAAGAAAGCTCTGTTTGTGGGAAAAAAAGGACGCCAAATTCGTTTAGGTACAGCGTTGCACGACCGCGCAATTGTCCGTTAAAGTCACGCAGTGCCGAATCGCGAAATACCCCCTGGTCGTTTAGCAGCCAAATCCTCCGGGGCTTAAGTGGTTAAAGGCTTACCTATAGGTAAAAATCATAAAAGTGGGTTTACAACCACTTTAAGAGTTCTCCTGTTCAGCCCCAGCAGGTCATATGACGACCATTTTTTTTTTTTTTTTTATGGAAAGTTTATCTATAATTTATCAGGATAAAAACAGGTGAACATGTGAGTAGTATTCTCTGGCCATTTTGTACAATTTAGGGTATTTTTTTCTACATCTTGTCTTGTTCTTAAAAGACTCACATAGACTTTCAATGATAGTCTCCCCAAATGGCCTATTATTACTTAACCACTCTACTACCGCTCACGGTAATAGTACTGCGGCAGAGTGGCTCGTTCCCGTCCAGTCACGTAGTATTAACGTGACTGGACTCCTCCCCTTCTGGGCGGCGCTTGCGCGCCGCCGGAGGCTCGCTCCCGCTGTTTTCATTCACAGCGGGAGTCGGGCCAGGGGAGGAGCAGCGGCGATCGCCGCTGCTCTTACCCGATCGTCGGGGATCGAGTCTGGAGATCCGCCCGCTGTGTGTAAACACAGCGGGCGGATCTCCATAGTGACAGGGAGTGACAGATCGGACTGTTCAGCATAGCTGGACATCCGATCTGTCCATGAATCACATAGTCACCTCCCCCCCTACACGTCAGTAAGCACCAGGCATACATTAACCCCTCCCTCTCCAATAAAATTAACCCCTTCCCTGCCAGTGTCATTTTTACAGTAACAGTGCATATATATAGCACTGATTACTGCAGTAATGTCACTGGTACCCCCAAAAGTGTCAAAAATGTCAGTCAGGGGTCCGGTCTGTCCGCCGCAATGTCGCAGTCCCGCAAAAAAAATCGCAGATCGCCGCCATTACGCGTTAAAAAAAAAACACCAAAAATGACAGAAATCTTTCCCTTTGTTAGTAAACGCAATAACTTTTGCGCAAACCAATCAAAATACGCTTATTGCGATTTTTTTTACCAAACATATGTAGCATAAAACAAATTGGCCAAAAACTTTTAAAAAAATTGGTTTTTACATCTTTTTTGGGGGGAATTTCATATAAAAAAATGTGAAAAATATTGTTATTTTTTCAAAATAAACGCTCTTTTTTTGTTTATAGCGCAAAAAGTAAAAATCGCACAGGTGATCAAATACCACCAAAAGAAAGCTCTGTTTGTGGGAGAAAAAGGACGTAAATTTCGTTTGGGTACGGCGTCGCACGACCGCGCAATTGTCAGTTGAAGTCGCACAGCGCCGAATCGCAAAAAGTGGCCTGGACGGAAGACAGCAAAATCCTCCGGTTGTAAAGTGGTTAATAATTCATTGTCTATGTGGAAGCACACAACAACCTAGAAGAAGCATTCTAAATAAAACAGCTGGTCGGGTTCACGATTGTTACTGTTTTACCCAGCACCAGGACTACCTACATGCATACCTGCCAACTGTCCCATTTTTGCAGGGACAGTCCCAGGAAATAGGACCCTGTCCCGGGTAATTTAATTTGTCCCGGCTATCTGTAAATGCCCGTTACAGGCAGCCGGAGCCCGGAAAAAAATTGGCCGACATCAACATAAACATAGGATTTATGAGTGCAAGGCTTCACTTACAAAAATAATGGTATGCATTAAAACTTGGAAAAGCATATATTGAAAGAACCAGTTTAAATTTCAATTTCAGCCTGAAGGGAGGGAAAATGTATGTGTTTTCAATGAGCATATGTCACTTATGACATAATCCATTATATGTGCACCTCCCTTTTCAGTTTCCTGTAATTCTCTCTTTATTGAGTAGACCCCATAATCTAATGACAAGTAGGCGGAAATTAATTATGTGGAGTGGGCGGAGCTTCAGGGAAGTGGGTGTGGTAAATCATTGATAGCTGTGCTGCAAAGTGTCCCTGGACATTTTTTTCAAATGTTGGCAGCTATGTACATGCAGCTTACTCTACTTCCTTTATTGACCTAAACATGAATATTTATGGCTCAGGAAACATCATAAGATGGCCAGAATGTACTTGTATGTCCAACCATGCTCTGCTGTCTATGGACCACCTAAATCACCAATTATATTGATGACATTCCTCAAAAACAATCATAGATCCGCGACTATCTCTGGGCGGCACAGTGTGTGTAGTGGTTCGCACTTTCATCCTAGCAGTAAAAGGGTTGTTGGTTCAAATCCCAACCACGACACTACCTGCCTGGAGTTTGCATGTTGTGCCTGTGTGGGTATACTCCAGGTTTCTCCCACACACCAAAGACTTGCTGGTAGGTTAAAGCGGAGTTCCGGCCTATTTTGCAACTTTAGTGATTCCTGGAGTGTTTGCTATGCTGATCAACAATTGGGCATTTTCAATTTTTTCGGGGGTCCCTTACCTTATTTTCAGGGCATTTTTGATTGTACTTCCTCCTTCTCCCCCCTCTGTGGCCGCAGCCACCGACATCACTTCCACCTTTGCATTGCATCCTGGGAGCTGTTTGTCATCACTCCCAGGAGGCTGGAATCAGGAAGAACTCCCAGAACACTCCCTGGAATCAGGAAGAAGGACACAGCAGATTACACTGCGGCTTCAGATGCCCACATCCAAGATGGCCATGACCAGACAGCGTTTTTAAAAGTAAGATTTTGAATAAAATCCAATACTGTACACCTTGTAAGTATGAGAATAGCGGTTCTGTAAAGGGCGATGGATTAGTATTATAGGGGTATTTTTAGTTAAAAAAGGTATTTGAGGCCGGAACTCCGCTTTAATTGGATCCCGTCTAAAATTGGCCTTACTATGTGTATGTATGAATGTGAGTTCCTTGAGGGCAGGGACTGATGTGAATGTACAATGTATGTGTAAATTGACAGCGCTATATAAGTACCTGAAAAAATAAATATCCCTAGTTCTTATCTGTGATGGGGTAGTTTTTGGATCAAGGACTCTGCTGTTGTTGTTAGGTCCATTGATTGCCGGTCTTCATCTATTCTTCTGAAGGACTGGCCCATGTATATAGACACAGGGAGAACTGCAACACATTGGAAAACCTTTGTGTATGATAACGTACCCTTCTCATTGTGATAAAGTGAAAAAAGAAAACGTAAAGTAGAAGGAAAGGCTATTTTTTTTTTTTTTTATGGTTAGACTAAGGAAGGGTTATAAGTTACCTCAGTCAAGTTTTATTGTCCCTCTGCGTTCCATTGGGGAGATTTCCCTTCACTTCCTGCCCCATAGCCAAAACAGGAAATGAGAGGATATTCCTCCAAAGTGACAAAATCCCTGGTTGTCACCAGGGTTGCCAGAACCACGGTCTCCATTGGAAGAATTCCCCTTCATTTCTGTTCTGGTGACAACTCAAAATTTGGGATTTTCTTTCATTTTTACTTTTGGTGATCAGTTAGCATTGTACCCAGCTGTCTAATCCTAACACACTTCCTAGGGCAGCCTTTCTCAACCTTTTTCAACACAGAGGTACCCCTGAAATTCACTTTCCGATATCAGGGAACCCCTGCTAAAGATGACTATATCTACAACTCATGATATATTGGTGTGATGGTCAGTGGAAAGTATGCTCCTTACACTTGTGGTCATTGGGAAGAATTACCCCCTTACAGATAGTTAAAAGATTATTTGTGTTAGTAAGAACTTATCTGAGGCAGAATGGCTCATGGCCAAAGGAACCCCTAGCAACCTCTGGAACCTTAGGGTTCCATGGAACCCTAGTTGAGAAACCCTGTCCTAGGATAACAGCCATGCTCCTCCTAGATACAGTACAGTTGTCACCCTAGGACAGGACGTTTGTTCCTAGACAGATCACCTAGTGAAAATAAAGAAGAAAGAAGTGTGAAAAAAAACAAAACAAAAGCAGACCCCAAGGGATTTATTTACTAAAACTGGTGCAAAATGTGGTGCAGTTGTACATCGTAGCCAATCAGCTTCTAACTTCAGCTTTTTCAATTAAGCTTTGACTTTAAAAACCTGGAAGCTGATTGGTTCCTGTGCAGAGCTGCTCCAGATGTTGCACTCTCTGATTTTAGTAAATCTGCCCCCATATCTAAGAAAAGGTAAGCTCCAATACAATCAATTATTGTTCTTGGGTTTAGAGGCGCTTTAGCCCTTACAAGACCCAATTTCTTAAAATGATGCCATATCAGTTCTCTCTATTGCTTGTAAAAATAATTTTATGTACGGTCTTTACATTACAGATTTTGTAGTTTTTTACGTGTACACGTGATTGTCCACTTCACCATTCCTCAGAATTGTGAACACATTTAGCAGCGGATGGTGTGAATTCGGACAGATAAGCTGTGATAAGAAAACGCTTATCTATTTTTTCTTGGGTGAGAAGGTGACAGGGATGGATGCCTTGTGGCTAATCTTCAAACACAGAACAACCCAGATTTTTTTTAGAATGTGTTTGGAATAAAACGGATCTCTTCCTAGATTCTCAGAACTTTTTCTCCCTGTTTTAAATCAGAAATGTCCTCATATCTGTCAACTGTTGCCAAAGCACGGCAGGATGTAATTGACATGTTTATTCATTAGTCATTTTATCACAGGCAGAATTAGTGTAATAAAGTACTCAAGTGTAAAAATAAGTGTTGCACCCTACAGTGGCCGCAATTTGACTTTGCATGTGACTGGGGCACTTCACACCAGCATGGGATCTCTGTGTTTGGAAAGCCTTTAGCAAGGTGGTGACAAAAACTCCAACGTAATTACAGCGCTTCTAGTGAAATGTGTAGGAATGGTATCTCTTACCCAACAAATGACGAAACGCAGGTTATTTTGATTGTTTTGTGTGCTTGGACGTTTTAGGGTTGTTGTTACCGATAACTGATAAGAGGCAGTTGTCTGGGATGGGAGAAGATCTCATCCAAAAATGTCCTGAAATATTTTAAAGTGTATATGTCAAAACAAATAAAAAAGAAACACATCATTTAATATCTTTCTGGGTTTATATAGCGCCAACAGTTTCCGTAGCGCTTTATCATATAAAGGGAGACAGGATCGTTATAATACAATGCAAGACAAGAAGGTCAGGGGGGTCCTGTTCATAAGAGCTTACAATCAAGGAGGAGCTCAGGCATGTTTGGGCACGAGTCTGCACCCGCCTGAGCTATCTGGCGAGAAAGCTGTCAAAGTGGACAGCCAATCATAGACGGATGAGGTCAGGGCCGGTGTTCTAAAATTTTGTCGGAACCATGAAAATTGCGGACCTCGTCACTTCCGGTGACGCTACGTCATAACCCAGCTGGTGCGAGCCACGGTGCGCATGCGCACAAGACATTTTCAAGGTCCGATGAAATTCTAAGACTTAGCGAACAGCTGATTGAGAGGAGGAGGGGCTGAGGTGGGATGCACACACCGGGCCTGGGTCCGACAAAATTTTAGAACACCGGCTCTACCATGGGTCCCACTGGGTCCATTGGACCCAGGCAGCACTGTGAGAGTGACAGCAAATTGATGCCCAAGTTTTTTTTTTCCAGCAGTTTTGTGTGTCATTGGTTGGTGGCTCATTATGGGTGGCATTTCCCCATCTCATACTGCCGCCCGTAGTGAAAACCGATAAGTATGAGGAGGCGGAGGGTCTCCTCCGGGGAACGTTCCTTATGAGATCGTGGTGTGCGCAATGACGTCAGACATTCAGACAAACAAAATAATACTGGAATATATATAGGATGTGCTGCGCTAACCCAAAAAAGTGCAAATCAGCTGACACAATCAACCGACATAAGTTGCAACAAACTGATAAATACAAACAAATGTGCAACTCAAAACAGGTGATAAGAAAAAAAATGATAGAATCAACAAAGGTGGTGAAATGCATAAAAAGTCCATAATACAACTAAATAACTCATCAATGAGGAAATATAGAGAATCGGTAATATGTCATCTTGCAAATGCGGCCAGACTTTGTATACTCCTTAACTGGAAAAAACAAACACCTCCAACAATAGCAGGTTGGATTCGAAAAATAGAGGAAATAAACAAAATGGAGGATTTAATAATGACAGCTCAACATAAGAGGGAAAAATATATAGAGACGTGGGGAGCATGGAATCTATTTATCCTATCGAGAGAAGGTATAGCACTACTAGACTGAAAAATAGAATGGAAGTACGGTGTAAGTGTCGAGTATTTCTCTTCAGGTAGATGAAACATTTGCCCGCCAGGAAATGGAAGGGATCAATACCCCTTCCCCCCCCCCCTTCTTTCCCTCCCCCCCCCTTTTTTTTTTTTTTTGTTTCTGGGTTTTGTGGGTTATGTATACATAAAAGAAGGTAAATTGGGGTGGGAAGAGACCATACTATTTGCAGCTTTATCATGAAGTCAAACTGGTTGTATAGGAATAGAAGTAGGGTATTACAGATGAGTTGAGATAAGAGATTGTGATTGTTAGATATTTGTATTAAAAATGATGTAAGAACCCTACTTTTTCCTACATTGTTAAATTACATGAATATAATGCATGTTTTTGTTGTACCGTCTTATCTCAAACCCTTAATAAAAATTTATAAGTGAAAAAAAGAAAAAGTCCATAAAGAAAAAGTCCACAGTGAAAAACTTGAAAGTTTCCAAGGTGATGTGAATGATCCAAATGGACAGCAGATCCCAACACCGACAGAGGAGACAGTTAATATGCGCTCACCAGAAAGGATGGACCCAAATTATTGTACAATAAATGGGTCAGATGGGCTCATAGAATAACAGATGAATCTTCCGCTGGTGGCTAAAATTCCAGATGCTTGAGTTTGCAATCACAGGATGAGCATGGTAGTAATAAACTCATTCCCCAAGTGACATGTAAGGAATAATCCAAAACAAAGCAAACATAGTGTAATACCGCTTAAAGAGGTTGTAAACTCGTTCAACCTGCAAGAGAAAGACATAATGAGCTAGTATGCATCGCATACTAGCTCATTATGAAATACTTACCTTAGAACGAGCCCCCGCCGTGCCGCTCTCTTACCTGTATGACGATCGACATGTTCAGTGGCCCGTCTTCCGGGATCGCGGCATCCGGCCATCTGATTGGCCGGAGCCGCGGTGACGTCACTCCCGCGCACGCGCGCGGGAGCCGACGGTCACGGCACGGGGGTCTGAAGGAACGGCACGATCAGCCGTTCCTTCAGAGCGCATGCGCCAGTGACGTCACTGGCTGCATTAAAGGTAAATATCTCCTAAACCGTACATGTTTAGGAGATATTTACAGTACCTATAGGTAAGCCTTATCATAGGCTTACCTATAGGTACAAGTTACAGAGGAGGGTTTACTTCCTCTTTAAAATGTATTAAAAAACAAAAAAGGGGTACACTTACAAACGACCAGGAACTTTAGGCAGCATGTAAAAGACACACAATGCAGGCAGTCTTTGGCATGGTCCTAGCTGTCTGAGGCTTTGGAATTGAACATAATGGTATGTCATATAATTGTGCATGTAGACAAGGTGCTGTTGCATATAAATATGACTTCCTGATACATTTAATCGTAGTTTTAATTATCATGATATAAAATAAAATTGTGTTTGCCTTTTGGTAGGCATGATTTTTTTTGGAGAGGCAGCATTTAATTTTTGAACCCAGGCAGCACAATGTCTTGGGCCAGCCCTGGGGGAGGTACCCCCTGCCACGCAGCCACATGTATACACGCCCCTTGCTTATGTGCATCTCTGGGGCAGGGAATGCCTCCACCATCCATGATTGGCTGTCTGCTTCCCAAAACCTTCCCAGGAGGATAGCTCAGGTGGGTTCAGAATCATGTCCAAACATGACCTGAGCTCATCCCTACTTATGATCTAAAAGGGAGGGGCAAGCGATTAAAGGGGTGAAGGTTTTAACATTAACCACTTTACCACCGGAGGATTTTGCTGTCTTACGTCCAGGCCACTTTTTGCGATTCGGCACTGTGCAAATTTAACTGACAATTGCGCGGTCGTGCGACGCAGTACCCAAACAAAATTTACGTCCTTTTTTTCCCACAAACAGAGCTTTCTTTTGGTGGTATTTGATCACCTGTGCGATTTTTACTTTTTGCGCTATAAACAAAAAAGAGCGTAAATTTTGAAAAAATAACAATATTTTTCACATTTTTTTTATATGAAATTCCCCCCAAAAAAATGTAAAAATCTAAATTTTTTAAAATTTTTGGCCAATTTGTTTTCTACTACATATGTTTGGTAAAAAAAAATCACAATAAGCGTATTTTGATTGGTTTCGCAAAAGTTATTGCGTTTACTAACTAAGGGAAAGATTTCTGTCATTTTTGGTGTTTTTTTTTTTAACGAGTAATGGCGACGATCTGCGATTTTTTTTGCGGGACTGCGACATTGCGGCGGACAGATCGGACCCTTGACTGACATTTTTGACACTTTTGGGGGTACCAGCGACATTACTACAGTAATCAGTGCTATACATATGCACTGTTACTGTAAAAATGACACTGGCAGGGAAGGGGTTAATTTTATTGGAGAGGGAGGGGTTAATGTATGCCTGGTGCTTATTAACGTGTGTGGGGGGAGGTGACTGAGTGACACAGGGACAGATCGCAGGTTCAGCTACGCTGAACCCTGCAATCTGACCCTGTCTGTCACTTAGGAGATCCGCCCGCTTTGTTTACACAAGTGGGCGGATCTCCAGACTCGATTCCCCGACGATCGGGGAAGAGCGGCAGTGATCACCGCCGCTCCTCCCCTGGCCCGACTCCCGCTGTAACTGAATACAGTGGGAGCGAGCCTCCGGCGGCGCGTGTGTGCCGCCCACAAGGGGAGGAGTCCAGCGACGTAGGTCTACGTCGCTGGACGGGAACGAGCCACTTTGCCGCAGTACAGTCAACGTGACTGGTCGGCAAGTGGTTAAAGCTTGGTACCCATGATGGGATTATCCAATAAGTAATCACCTTTTTTTTTTTTTGCATGCTAGTCTCATATCAAAAATGAAGAGGTTATTAGAGTTAAGAAAATTCTCGTTCAACAGAATAAAAATTTGGAAGTAATGTAATGTATTGTAGTGTATTTGTATTGTATTTTAGGATGACAACTGTACTGATTAAATGAAAATCGTACGATCTGGTATCATACGAGAAAGATATTCGTGCTTGTCTGATTGTATATTTTCACATGACCTATTTTGATCAGCTCTCGAAAGCTGTGTACGAACGATCAGACTATTGTATGATCGCTTTGAAAGCAGTATTTTTCAGACGATTTTCTGATCTTACATGTACAGGCTTTAATGCATTCTCTGCTTTAAGGTAAAAAACCTTCTATGTTCAGCTCCCCCGCAGCTCCTCTAAATACTTGCCTGAGCTTGTTGATTCCAATCCAGCGCTGTGCACAAGAGCAGCGCCTCTCTCCACTCTCCCACCTCACTGGATATGAAGGCAGCAGCATAAAACACTGGCTCTTGCTGCTGTCAATCACAGATTGGGACTAAGCTGTGCTGTGTGGGTCAATGAACACACAGAGCCCGCTTCAGGATCAAGTGCCCCCATAGAAAGTGGCTTGCTATGGAGGGAGGAGCCAGGATCACCTGTGGGGGGACCCCACAAGAGAAGAATGGAGGCTAATCTGGGCAAAGACATTGCACAGAGCAGGCAAGTATGACATGTATATATATATATATATATATTTTTTTTTAATAACCTTTACGATAACTTTAAAGTAATGGATGTGAGGGATGAGCTGATGGAGGAATGTAAAATTTCATTTGTCGAGTGGAAGCGTGATAGACTTCCCTGATGAGTTTTAGGGATCACTTAAAGGCATATAGAGTAGGTGATAGCTGGACAGATTGGGGTAGGGAGTTGCAGAGGATGGGAAGGGCTCTGGGAAAGTCCTGGAAGTGAACATGGGAGGAGGTGACAAGGGACCTAGAAAGCAGGAGGTCTTGGGAGCAGTGGGAAATAGTTTGGGTGATAATCGGAGATTAGGTTGGTGAAAAGCTGGGGGCATATGCAATACATGTACATTTGCCCATGTTTTATCGCTATAAGGACCCTGCAAGTGCTGAAGAATAATTGTTGATCTACCAAAAATGGACTCAGCTCTTTCCTATTGTGGACTGACAACACACAACACTTTTGTGGACTATATGGTGCCAGCCACGCCCAATGTTTTTTTGCTAAACTACTCAATTATTTCCATATCTACAGCATTGGCACTGACTTAGTCCAAGATAAGAACAGGGTGGGCATTTGTTAAAAATCAGACATGCATTTTTGCACAATATTACAGAATAAAACACAGAATCACAGTACAATAAAAGTGCATGAATAAAGTTACCATTTATATATGAAGCTGCTTACATCGGTGTGTTGCATTAGAGGACAGCGCCTTGCAATTTTGAAAAATCCCGTTTGCTTCTCTTTGAAAAAAAAAAAAAAACACTTCTTACATTATAGTCACTGGCAACGCACAGAAATCACACCGAGAACCAGAGCTTTTTTTCAGCAGGAACGCTGGGGAACGCAGTTCTGGCACCTCCAGCACTGAATGTATGTAATAGCAAGGGGTGTTGCGGTGTGCTGCAGGGTCTATTGATACTTACTGCTGGGGGATATATTTTTTTGCAGGGGGGTCTATTGTTGAGGGTGGGGGATCTACTGTTGCTGGGGCCACGTCTTATGTTGCTGGGAGGTCAGTTGTTGCTAGGAGGGATCTTATGTTGAGGGAGGGGTCTATTGTTGCTGTCTGCGGAAGGGTCTATTGATACTTGCTGCTGGGGGATCTATTTTTTGCAGGGGGGTTTAATGTTGAGGG
This sequence comes from Pelophylax lessonae, assembly GCF_965119305.1. Classification (NCBI taxonomy): domain Eukaryota; kingdom Metazoa; phylum Chordata; class Amphibia; order Anura; family Ranidae; genus Pelophylax; species Pelophylax lessonae. The sequence continues at coordinate 76,329,711 of NC_138774.1, forward strand.
TGGGGGATCTACTATTTCTGGGGGTTCGTCTTATGTGCTGCTAGGTCAGTTGTTGCTAGGTGGGATCTTCTGTTGAGGGAGGGGGTCTATTGTTGCTGGCTGCGGAAGCGTCTATTGATACTGGCTGCTGGGGGATCTATTTTATGCAGGAGGGAGGGGTCTATTGTTGCTGGCTTCGGAAGGGTCTATTGATACTGGCTGCGGGGAGATTTGTTTTTGCTGCTGGGGGGTCTATTGTTGCTGGGAGGGGTATATTGTTGCAAGTGGTCCATTGTTGCTGAGGGCATCAGTTGTTGATGGGGGTCTATTGTTGCTGGCTGAAAGGGATCTATTTTACTGCTTTTCTTCTTATCATTGACAAATTCCATACAAATTACTTACTTGGTTCTGTCTTCTCTAGGAGTGGTACTGAGAGGTGGGTAGGGGTTGGAACCAAGGGACGGTGCTCAGGGGTGGGTGTGGGGCGGAGACAAAGGATGACTCTGAACACACTATGCGTTGTAACTAGTGCATTTTGAAGTGAAATATCTATATTTCCCTGGTGCCTGAGAAGCAAAGAAGCAAAACACACATAAAGTGCATGTAAAATGTGTCTTGCATTCCGTTACATTTCAACAAACCACAAACCACATAACGCATGTGTACTTTCTAATGCACAGAGTCCCTTAAATGTAAATTACATGGGATAGAGGATGGCGTTTTTGACTAGCATTTAATGGGTTATCCATCGTTTGAGGACACAGAGCGCAAGCTTTTTGGTTGTACTCTGAACAGAAGACATGATAGATGTGTTAATGAAGATTAAGCAAAGAGAGTGGCCTTTATCTCTTACTTGCTGCTCATATGCATCCATAGGTGGTGGAGGTTTTTGCTCATTGCTCGCTCCCAGCACAATGACAGAGCTGTCAAAGACAGTAGCTAGTCTCTAATGATGATTGGGAGTCGGTGGGACTGGCACCTGCTCATGTGACCACTGTGACAGCCAATACTAGTGGTCAGCCAGTCCTTCCGGGTGTAATAACCTAATAAAAGGGACACCAGGACCTAATTAAAAAGGTATTCCCCTTTATAGGATCATTTATGAGGCCAGATGATGCCTGGCAAAATCGGATCGAATCTTGCCACAACTCCTGCGAACATCAGACTCCGATGTCACAAATACCTTCATACTCTGTTTGCCTGAACTGGTTTGCATTTTCTTTTCTAAAGAATTTCTTCTCTTTTTTTTTTATTTATTTTTTTATTTAGCGGTTTGCAACAATTACAATAAAACAGTAACATCACAGAATGTTTGTCCAATACAATGAAATGCATATACATATCGTATACAGGCATATCCTGGCACAGAATGGCTTGTTCAAAGTAAGAATAGAAAGGAGGAAATCTTATGTGAACAGGTACCCACATACAGCTAGTAGCAAGCGTATCATGGTGTAGGTCCCCTCTAAATGGTGCATGGAAGTCTCAACCTAGTGTAAAAGAGGGATCTCTCTCTAACTTACTTATGCCTCGTTTCCACTGAGCGGTACGGTTCGGTTCAGTACGGAATGCAATTTTTGCCATTTCCATTGTCAAAAGTTGTGAATGGTACCCTAATTCCGAACTGTACCGTACCACTTTTTTGAGACCCTTTTGTTGGGGTACCAAGCACATTAGTACCGTACCAACAGGGTGGAGCTACACTGTTGAGGTACAGTTGAGTTGAGGTACTGTTGACCGTGGAAACGCAAGCCTGATCAAGGTGTACAGTTTCGAACAGTACTGAACTGTACCGAACCGTACCGCTCAGTGGAAACGAGGCATTGGATAGCTAACTGGGCACATGGAGAAGTCCCATACGGGGCATCAATTTAGGGTCTAGGCATACCAAGAATTGCTCCTCTCACGCTCCATTCACACCTAAGCGTATCATTTTAGGCATTTTTTTCTGGCGTTTTTCAGGAGTTTTTTAGGCATTTTTTGCAGGTGTTTGGAGGCAGGCATTGACATCTGACCAAAAACCTAATGTATAAAAAATCCACACTACGGTGTATCTGATCAGCTGCAGCCTACCTCGTATATAGTCCCACAAGGGGATATAAATAAAAAGAAATAAAGGGAGAGTTATTTGGCGCTGCCTAGTATAAGGCCCCGTTCACATTGCCGCGATCCGACTTGGGGGGGGCGACCTCCGAGGTCACGGTGCGAGCAGCGCGCCGCGACCTCGGAGCGGCCGCCACGGACTTCATAACATTGAAGTCTATGGCGGTCGCCTCCGGGTCGCCCCAAAGAAGCTCCGGACCCTTTTTCTAAGTCGGAGCGACTTGTGTCGCTCCTATTAGAACGGGTCCGCAGCTCCCCTATGGAAGGCGACCTACGGCGACCTGTGAGGCGACCAGGTCGCCTCACAGGTCGCCTTAGTGTGAAAGGGGGCTTAGAGGGAGTTCGATAGTACAAATCACAATAAATAGATACTAGCTTGTGTCAAGTGAATAAATAAATATATATAACAATGACAATCCAAAATAAGGTGAATCAGCTAACAAGAAATGCTAGAGTTAAGTGCACCTTAATAAGGTGTTGGATTGTGCAAATACAAGAATAGTTGATGATGTCAATAAATATATCTCAACTAAAAATATATAAAGTGGCAAGTGTAAAAAAGTGACTTTAGTGCAAACATAAATAATATATGTATAAAAAAATCAAAAAGAGTGCATATAAATATATGAGAGAGAGATATGAGAGAGAAGACAATCTTCACCATGATACTGGCGGCTCCTGATGACGTCACATTGACGAAACGCGTACAGCGTCACCAAGTCACTTCTGCTAAGGGTCCATAAGAGTCCATATAAATATATGAGATGTGCAGAAGACAATCTTCAATGGTGACTGGTGAACGTGAAAGCACTCGTGCTCCCCTCTCTCCCAGAACCGCACTCACCAGATAAACAAACCCCTACAGGAGTAGCAGGCACCAATGATATTAGGGATGGTTCTTGTATATATACCCAGTAATATATACACCAGGATACCGGCAGATGGAAAGTATGGATTGCATATGTAAAGGATATAAGGAAATAAAAATATCTCCATAGTCTAATAAAATTTTAAAAGACAGATGTATTAGTAAAAATAATCGTACTCACAAACAGTTTTGGAAAAAAGCAAAATAGCAAAGCGGAGTCTTCTCGGATACAAAAAGCACTTTCAGGACGCCGTGCGTTCCAAAGACCGGAAGTTAGCAGAAGTGACCTGGTGACACTCTACGTGTTTCGTCGATGTGACGTCATCAGGAGCAGCTAGTATCGTGGTGAAGATTGTCTTCTGCACATCTCATATATTTGTATGGACTCTTTTTGATTTTTTAGACATATATTATTTATGTTTGCACTAAAGTCACTTTTTCACACTTGCCACTTTATATATTTATAGCTGAGATGTATTTATTGACATCATCAACTATTCTTGTATTTGCCCTAGCCAGCACCTTATTAAGGTACACATTTCTTGTTAGCAAATTTACTTATTTTGGATTGTCATTGTTAAATATATTTAGTTATTTACTTGACACAAGCTAGTATTTATTTATTGTGATTTGTACTATGGAACTCTAATACTAGGCAGCCCCAAACACCTCTCCCTTTAATTCAATCTGAACAAAAACACTTGCAATCTGCCATAAAAGAAGCTCATGTACTTTATTGAGCTTCAGGCATTTTGCTTCAGGCGACAAAACGCTCATATGTGAACAGGGACCATTGAAATTATTGGGATTTTGCGTGTTGGGCGTTTTACGAGCTGAAAAACGCTCAGGGGAGAACAGGGCCTTAAACAAAAACAAAAAAAAAAAACAAAAAAAAAAAGATTTCTAGATGGAGCAATTTTTCCAGGAATAGCAGCTATCGTTTTTTTTTTTTTTTTTAAAAAAGCCTACTGGCCGAACAAATAAATAAATACATAAATAACCATGTATGTCCAGGTTTAGATGTGGCTGAATTGTATTTATATTTGTTTATTACTGGTTCTTATATAGCGCTGTCAAATTACGCAATTTACGTGGTCATTTTTATTTTTTTTTTACACTTTTTCCTTTCTTTTTTTACCTAGTGATCCTGCCAGGAGGTCGCTTCCTGCTGAAGGGTGACAACTGTACTGTAGCTTAAGGCTCGTACACACTTGACGAAAATCAGACGAAATATCCTCCGATTTTTCTCTCTCATGCTCAGCGGTCATAACTGTTTTTAGTTGACAGTGCATAATGTTCACGAAATTTCTTGTCCGATTTTTTATTATTTTTTTTGGGACATTTGTTCCTAGACTTCCGGGTCGTCAGCAACTTCAGATCATGCACGATCTTTCGTATCCGATTTTTCGTGGATGTACTGCATACACATTAAATGAAAATTGGTCGTGCTGGGGGACGGACGATAAAAATTTTGGTGTTTGTCCCTGCGTTTTTTTTTTCGTTGAAAAATGTCAGCATCGGCTGCTGAAAGTTGTGTACACACTAGCCGAAAATCGTACGATTTTAACTCGGACGGGAATTTTCAGCAGATTTTCTACTAGTGTGTACCCCACTTAAGAGGGGCAGCGTTGTCACCCTAGGAAGCGAGTCTGTGAGGACTATACAACACCTCCCCCCTCTCTATAGCATAGAGGAGGTATTTTGCAACCAATGGAGATAACTGATAGCTGTCAGCAAAGCACAAGAATTCTAGCTGGCTTAACAGCTTTTATTTTATTTTTTTTGTACTCTTAGAACAGATATAAAAAATATTTAAATTAAACATTTAACAGACCATAAGGGAGCAAATCCTAGAAATGTATTGTTAGAGCTTATATGCCCTTTAAAAAAAAAAATGAATAACACCTAACAGATCTTTAACCTGATGAGAAAAAGAATGGTCAGAGGTGGCCTTTTGCTGTCCCTAGGTGTGCAGGGGGTTAATGACATGTGAGGACACTTTGCTGGATTGTGGCACAGCATGGGGAGGGGGCAGAGCACACAGCCCTGTGAATGGCCAAGCCAGGCAGTGCAGGAGTTAAAGGGCCTTCTATTTCCGGGTTTGCTCATTGCTCAGGGCTTGGAGAGGGAGGGAGAGGAGAGAGAGAGGAGAGAGAGAGAGAGAGAGGAGCATCCCCCCATGCACTCTCCTTGCTACACACACAGCAAGAACTGAGCATCTTCCTCCAGGAAGCCAGGAGAGGGTTTGCACCATGACTGTGTGACACAGACAGAGGAGACCCTCCTGCACTGATCAATCACCTACAAGGGGTGCCTAGGCTCCAAGGCTGCTGTTTGGGGGTCTGCCTTGCACACCCCACCCACTGCTCCCTCTGATCATCAGTCATCTGGATTTTTGACAGATCCCCCCCAACCTTGATGGACAGGCAGAGAGGAGATCAGCTCTGAGAGAGGAGGAAGGGGGGTCTCTGTGTCTCTCCATGCTCCCACCTTATCCCCCAGCCCTGTGGACCCCTCTAGCCAGGAGCTGCCGCTGCTAGCACCCCTCACCTTCTTCCATTGTCTGCAGCCAAAAGGACAATCACAGGCGGATTGCACTCGGAATGGCACAAAGGGTAGGTCCTCCATTGTCACCGGGGCGGACGGACGGGCAGCTGCTGCACTTACACTTTTCAGGGGCTTTTAGGCCGGGGAGAGGCGCCGGGCACCGGAGAGGAGAGGAGAGGAGGGGGAGCCGTGACCACACTGGACCCGGGCTCTGATTTACTGCGGGCGGGGACACTGCCGGAGGAGCAGGGGGCTGCGCTGGAGTCAGCGACATGGAACTCTTCTATACAATCTATAGGATATAGAACTCTCATACACATTGTATTTATATAATATATAACTCTTCTATACAATCTATAGGATATAGAACTCTCTTACATTGTATATAATATATAACTCTTCTATACAACCTATAGGATATAGAACTCTCATACATTGTATATAATATATAACTCTTCTATACAATCTATAGGATATATAACTCATACATTATATATAATATATAACTCTTCTATACAATCTAGAGGATATAGAACTCTCTTACATTGTATATATGATATATAACTCTTCTATACAATCTATAGGATATAGAACTCTCATACACATTGTATTTATATAATATATAACTCTTCTATACAACCTATAGGATATAGAACTCTCATACATTGTATTTATAATATATAACTCTTCTATACAACCTATAGGATATAGAACTCTCTTACATTGTATATAATATATAACTCTTCTATACAATCTATAGGATATATAACTCATACATTATATATAATATATAACTCTTCTATACAATCTAGAGGATATAGAACTCTCTTACATTGTATATATGATATATAACTCTTCTATACAATCTATAGGATATAGAACTCATACATTGTATATATAATATATAACTCTTCTATACAATCGATAGGATATAGAACTCTCTTACATTGTATATATGATATATAACTCTTCTATACAACCTATAGGATATAGAACTCTCATACATTGTATATATAATATATAACTCTTCTATACAATTTATAGGATATAGAACTCATACATTGTATATATAATCTATAACTCTTCTATATAACCTATAGGATATAGAACTCTCTTACATTGTATATATAATCTATAACTCTTCTATACAACCTATAGGATATAGAACTCTCATACATTGTATATAATATAGAACTCTTCTATACAATCTATAAGATATATAACTGTCATACATTGTATATATAATATAGAACTCTAATACATTAAATATATAATATATAATTCTTCTATACAATCTATAGGATATAGAACTCTCATACATTGTATATATAATATATAACACTTCAATAATAATATAGGATATATAGCTCTTCTATACAATCTATAGGAGATGGAACTCTTCTATACAACCTATAGGATACATTGTATACATACCTTGTATATATAATATATATGTCATACATTGTATATATAACACTTCTGTACAATATATAGGAGATGGAACTCTTCTATACATTCTATAGAATATATAACTCTCATACATTGTATATATAATATATAACTCTTCTATAGGAGATGGAACTCTTCTATACAGTCTATAGGAGATGAAACTCTTCCCTACAATCTATACAACTCATACATTGTATATGTAATATATAACTCTTCTATAGGAGATGGAACTCTTCTATACAATCTATAGGAGATGGAACTCCTATTACACTATGTACAATATATAACTCTTCCATACAATGTATATGGTATGGGACTCTTCTACATAGTTTAAATAACACTCCATACATTGTATATAATCGTGACTCTTCTGTACAATGAATAGACTATAATCCTCTTAATACATTATTAATAATATAGAACTCTTCTACATAGTTGATATAATATATAACTCTCCATACAGTGTATATACTTTGGAACTCCAAATACATTGCATATAACATGTATTTCTTCAGATGTGTGTATCTCTTGCATACATTTACATTACATATAATATATACACTAAATAACTTCATCCCCTGTATATTGTGTATATTATATGCAAGTTTTCTATACATTGTATAGAATATTTATCTCAACAAGCACTTTATATAATATATAACTCTTCAATACGTTGTATAATATGTAACTCACCCAATCATTGTAAAATATTTAACTCTTTATACATTGCATATAACTCTTCCATACACTGTATAATATATAACTCTTCATACATTGTAGCTCTTCCACACATTACTTATATGCAACTCTTCTATACATTGTATAAAATATGTAACTCTTTCCTACATTCTACCTATGTAACCTCTTTACACATTGATAAGTGAGTTTCCATACTTTGTACAATATATAACTCTTCCATACACTGTATAGAATATAGAATACAGAACTCTCCATACATTGTATAATATTTAACCCTTCCATTGTATACAATATATACAATATAAACTCTAAATACATTGTATAAAGAATATAAACTCTCCATACATTGTATACAATATATAACTCTCCATACATTGTATAGCATATATAACCTTTCCATACACTGTATGGAATATAGAACTCTCCATATAGTGTATATAGAACTCCCTCACATTGTACAGAATATAGAACTCTCCATATATTGTATATAGGACTACCCTACATTGTGAAGAATATAGAACTCTCCATATATTGTATATAGAACCCCCCTACATTGTATAGAATATAGAACTCTCCATATATTGTATATAGAACCCCCCTACATTGAACAGAATATAGAACTCTCCATATATTGTATATAGAACCCCCTACATTGTATAGAATATAGAACTCTCCATATATTGTATATAGGACCCCCCTACATTGTATAGAATATAGAACTCTCCATATATTGTATATAGAACCCCCTACATTGTATAGAATATAGAACTCTCCATATATTGTATATAGGACCCCCCTACATTGTATAGAATATAGAACTCTCCATATATTGTATATAGAACCCCCCTACATTGTGAAGAATATAGAACTCTCCATATATTGTATATAGAACCCCCCTACATTGAACAGAATATAGAACTCTCCATATATTGTATATAGAACCCCCTACATTGTACAGAATATAGAACTTTCCCTACATTGTATATAGAACTCTCCATACATTGTATATAGAACTCTCCATATATTGTATATAGAACCCCCTACATTGTACAGAATATAGAACTTTCCCTACATTGTATATAGAACTCTCCATACATTGTATATAGAACTCTCCATATATTGTATAGAATAGGAAAGGATCCATAGATCATTATCCAGAGTAACATTTCACTTTGCTCAGATGATGATCTTTGTTGATGGGATTTTGGATTGTTTATAAACTGGAAATATATTGCAAAACAAAAAACAAATAATATTTAAAATATCCATCCAGATCTCACGTAATACAAAGCCAAATCCCACCTAATGTTCTCCCAAACTTCCCCGTACACCCCATCGTGCCGGATAGATCCCCAGTAATGGATTCCATCCGATGTACAGAGATCTCCTGCAGATCGCACGATCCCCACCCCCGGGCCAGGCTCCGGAAAACTTTCCTCTGCATAGAGCGGAGCCTCGATCGGAAAGTTTCCCTCCCCGAGCTGTCCTGTGCCGGCTCCGTACACCCTTCACCAGCACTCTCCTACCCACCTACCGCCATCACCCTCTATTCAAATCACACCCAGATCCTAATTAGTTCTGTGCAAATTAACACTAGAATGTCAGGCTCATTAAATGTGTGAATTTACACTGAGATGTCTGCTGCTGTTTACTAAACTTCCCCCAGTGGAGCTGCAGAGGGGAAAATTTCCATCAAGTGCTTTTCTGGTGACAGTTTTCTGTCTGATCCAAATATACAGGCAGCTGGGGAGCAGGGAGCAAGATTTACCATGGCCGACAAGGGGGACATGGGGGACAGGGATAGGTAGATGAATAGTACCATTGTTATGTCCTGGAGATGCAGAGGGTAGAAGCCAGGGATCTGTGATTGATACAGTTGTGTATATATATATATATATATATATATATATATATATATATATATATATACATATATATGTGTGTGTGTGTGTATAAATATATATGTATATATAAATGTATAAATGTAGGTATGTGTATAAATATATATATATATATAAATATATATATATATATATATATATATATATATATATATATATATATATATATATATATATAATAATGTACATAATATAGTGTGTGTGTGTATATAAAGTATACTATACAGCATAGGGTCATGTATGGTTCCCTTTAAGCTCTGTTTTAGTGTAAATTTGTGTTTATTGGGTAAAAAGTAGCAAGCCATAGATCTGTGATTTAAAAAAAAAAATGTTATATATAAAAGCTCTAAATCATGTACATAACATGAGTGTGTAGTAGCTAGAGATGTGTTGTAAAGCACACAGCACAGGGTAGTGCATGGTTTCTTTCAAGCCCTGTTTGAGTGTGATGCCCCGTACACACGTGCAGATTATCTGAAGACTTTTGTCTGCAGACTTACCTTTTCTATGTAGTGCAAGGGCCTGCCGGATTGCATACAAATTGAAAGTGTTTAGGTTTGACCTCATATTATATGGTTTTGGTAAGTCTGCAGACAAAAGTCTGCAGATAATCTGCACGTGTGTATGGGGCATAAGTTGGTGTTTATATCACAAAACTCCAGGGCAGAAATTCACACAGTTCTTGAAACTTCTTGAAATCTCCAGGGCCGGTTAGAGGAAAATGTAAACGCTGAGAAGTTTGGCAGAATGGGAAACTGGCGAGAGATTTGCATTTTAAAAAACTTTTCTTTACAGTTGACTGATTCCTGTCTGGAAGTTGGGAGTGAAGTGTGGGGAAAGCGAATGTAACGCTTAAAAATTACAGAAATCTTCAGCTTTAGAGTGAAAAAACTATTTTACATGGGGTCAGGGGATTGTGTAAAATAACAATTTGGAAGATTATCCTAAAAATGAAAGATTAGTTAAATGAACATAGTGTTTAATGCAGTGTTATATAAAGGCAGTGTTTTGTAGATGAGTAGATGTTTTTGCAAAGGGTGTATGGATGTTAAAAAAAAAAAAAGTGTATAGTTTAAAAAATAAAAATAAGTTTGCAATCTATCTTTATAATAACAGAAAACTGGACAGCTACAGTTAATAAAAATAAAAATGCAAAAATGTTTCTAATTTGAAGGATATGGAAAACATTTTAACTTAAACATTTTAGAAAAAAAATAAATAAAACTACAAAAAAAGTCAACATTTCCCCAAATATTGTTCTTTTTAAATATTTGTCCTGACTTAAGGCGTATCCTGTAAAGGTTTGAAGGAGCAACAGGGGATATAAAACTTACATTGGCGTCAGTAGCTAAAAAAATATTTTTTTTCTAAGTTATGTCCAGGGCTATGTGCCTAGATTTTCTTTAACTGTTTATTTTGCATATATGGTGTTATTATGCTGTATAGGTGTGTGTTTTCATGTGTGCGTTTGTGTGTCTGCTGTAATGTATACTCCATCTGCATGTAAAATGCTGCTTATAAATCTGTGATATACTGTAGGAATATACCCTTAACTTTGTATATATATATATATATATGTGTGTGTGTTTGTGTGCGTGTATATATATATATATATATATATATATATATACATACATACATACATACACACACACACACAAATATATACATATTGGGAGATATATATATATATATATAGATATATATATATATCTATATATATATATATATAGATATATATATATATATACACACATATATATATATATATTATACATATCCCAATAAAATTCTATAAAAGAGTATAGATTTATGAGCAGGCCATTATATATTTATGTTTTGCCCTAGGTATGATTGTAGAGGTAACATTTATGTGTATTACAAAGAATAATATGGATGATGCATGAGTTAAAGTGCATATTGCACACTAATTTGTTCATGGTATAATAGCCTAGAATAAATAGTTATGGGTTCAAGGCTTTGCATGTATTATTTATATGGTATAACAGCACACGCCATATAGCAATAATGTACATTGTGTATTGGGGGCTGAAGACATTATAGCAACGTCTGTGTTACTGACATTTTAGCAGTACAAGTTTGCTTGAAGAGCAGATGGAGTAACAATACAGTTCCTGCATTGATGAGTGTTGATGGGCATTCTTGGGTGCACATTTATGCCTTCATGGAAAGTTAAAGATGTTCATTTGAAATGTGGTGTGCCCACATCTAACTTTTTTTTTTCTTGGTTCTGTGGTTGCAGTACGACGAAATGGTGCATTACCCAGGGTTAGATGGCATCCCTTTGGCCGGCTTTGGGGATGCACACACAGGAAGAGCCATGCAGCACCACGCTCTCAGCCAGAACTCACCCTATGGGCCTGCAGGGGCGGCTCACCGGGTCCCAATGCCCCCTGGTATGGGCAGCAATGACGGCCTGAAGAGGGAGAAGGATGAGATTTATGGGTAAGAGAACTCTGCTGTCCTCCATGGCTTTGCTGCCTGTTGTATACTAGTGTTGACCTTTTAGCGGTTTACAATGCACTGTGCTGTGTACAGATCTGAGAGGGCCTGGGCTGCACTTTATATACACAGTTTATGGCTGAACAACTATGGCAGCTGTGCCGATACACAGACACACAGTTCTTCACCATAGAAAACTGTTTATAAAAATATTTAAGGGCTCAGCTCATTGTATATAAACACATGTCTGTATTGGGAGTGAGCCATTTGAAAGTCACTTTCGGCCTTACTAAGCCCCGATTTTTGTGGAATTTGTGTCAATTTTACCTTTCGGTATTGCTGCCGAATAAATCTCATGTCAGCATAAAAAGTAAGACTAAGGGGGAGATTTACTAAAACTGGAGCACTCAGAATCTGGTACAGCTGTGTATGGTAGCCAATCAGCATCCAACTTTAGCTTGTTCAATTAAGCTTTGGCAATAAAACCTGGTAGGTAGCTGATTGGTTTATTTGCAGAATTATGGCTGCAATTTACTAAAGCTGATGCACTCAGAATCTGGTACAGCTGTGTATGGTAGCCAGTCAGCTCCCAACTTTAGCTTGTTCAATTAAGCTTTGGCAATAAAATCCGGTAGCTGATTGGTTTCTATGCAGAATTGCATCAGATTTTGCCCTCACCGGCTTTAGTGAATAACCCCCAAAGCAACTGTTTTTTTTTTTTTTTATCTATTTTATCTTCTGTATTTCTGTAATTAATAAACCAACCAATTGTTCATTTGTACTTCCCATTTTTCATCCTTGAGCGCATTCCGCTCCAGTTTTTTCCCATGTATGTTGCTTGTATATTTCTGTAGCACCCTGACTTATGAGGCTTGCATTGAGTTTAGCATCAAGCTTCTTGGTTGTACACATGTGCTATGTCTATGTACCAGGTCAGCAAGCGGATTATTGGTAAATGTATTGAAATTATTTTCCAGGTTTATAATCCTGTATTGTATTAATGGAATATGTACAGCCTGTAGGTAAATAGGTTTATTCACGCTGCTGGAAAGAGCATAGAGCTAGAATGGGTATCCTATGTAACATTCACTTGTGTCCCTGATTTAAAAAGGGATTTAATCCGGAGAAAGAGCTGACAGTTATTTTTCTGGGTTGAGGCCAATATTTGTGTTTGCTAAACAGCAGCATAGGTCAAGATGTGGGACTATATACTGTGTCTTCTGTTATAGGCTTATGGAAAAAAGAACTATATGGTTTTTTGCAATATAACTAGTCATTTAGGTTATAAACAACAGTGCAGACGGATAGCTACTATGACTGTACTAACTCAGTGTTTTTTAGTTTCTTATACAAAGATTATAAAAAGATGCCTTCTTATTGGCTGGAATGTGTTATGTAGCCCTAAAATAAGCCCGTTTGTTTGTTTGCAGGTGTTCAAAGTCTTATTGCCTATAACCCAAATGTAAAGCAAGCTGTCAAGGCAATGTTACATCTACTGTAGCAGATATATGATACATAGGGGGGAGATTTACTAAAATTGGTGCACACAGAATCTGGTGCAGCTGTGCACGGTAGCCAATCAGCTTCCAGGTTTTATTGTCAAAAGCCTAATTGAACAACCTGAAGTTAAAAGCTGATTGGTTAGTAAGAAGAGCTGCATCCGATTCTGTGTGCTCCAGTTTTAGTAAATCTCCCCCATAGTGTCATATCATCTATATACGATATATAGTGTCATATCATTTATATATGATATATAGTGTCATATCATCTATATATAATATGGGTAGAGTCATATCATCTATATATAATATGGGTAGAGTCATATCATCTATATATAATATGGGTAGAGTCATATCATCTATATATATATAGTGTCATATCATCCATATACGATATATATTGTCATGTCATTTATATACAATATAAAGTGTCATTTCATCTATATATGATATGGGTAGTGTCAAATCATCTGTATATACATATAAATATATATATATATATATAAAATGTCATATCATCTATATACGATATATAGTGTCATATCATCTATATATGATATGGGCAGTGACATATCATCTATAAATATATATATATATATATATATATAATGTCATATCATCTATACATGATATATAGTGTCATGTTATCATATCAGCTTTATGTGTTTTTTATTTTTATAAATTGTGGCTTATTTTCATGATACACCTAGTCCAAGGTTCAGAAACCGCAACTGTATTTTGAGAAAATAATTTCCCGTTTTATTATAATATTCTGATTAAATGATTGAAAAAAAAAAAAAAGGCATTTTTTGGAGTGCGTGCATTAAACAGAGGCTGAGATTTGTCTCGTTAAACCAGTGTTAAGAGTCGAAGTGTAATACAATACCACCCACAGCCTGTCTATAAATATACAGACACGTGTGTGTACATCTAAAAATACATACGTCTTTATAATCTGCTAGTATATAATGTATGCAAACATCATCTGTCCAAGATACCTGTCCACAGTGTTGCTAAATAAAATGGATCTCCGTATACAAATGTGTGTATTTCTATATGTACACAGATGGCATATAAGGTTTATATAAATAGAAAGCCCACTTTTGATGTGGCTGCGGTTGTGTAGAGGAAGTAATGTTTGCGCTGCGTTTGCCGATAAGTCTGGCTGATGAATGGCTTTGTATACGGCCTACTCAGCGCTCGGAGGCAAATTTCCATAGACTGCAAGCTTTCGGAACCACAGCTGGATGACCGAGGTCTCTAAAACCTAGGGATGTAGATTTTTTTTTTTTTTATTGAAAGTGAGAGATTTTATTTCTCAGTGTGTAACTGTAACACTGTCTCCCCTCCACAGACACCCCCTCTTTCCCTTACTGGCGCTGGTGTTTGAGAAGTGCGAACTGGCGACGTGTTCACCGCGAGATAATTCCGGCTCCTACCCAGGGGGGGACGTGTGCTCGTCGGACTCCTTCAACGAAGATATTGCCGTATTTGCTAAACAGGTGAGCGTGAGCAGGACTCAAAAACAAAACACAACAAAAAAAAAAACCCAGCTGATGGTTTGTTGGATGTGGTGTGTTTTTTATCCGGAATGTGATCAGGAAAAGATGGATTCAATTAACACAAAAGAGGAAAGGTCACTTAGAAGCCTAGAATGTTGACGTTAGATAAAGAACAGTTGGCCTGACTTGTAATTGACATCTCTGGGATGGTGGGCGGGTCTACAACCTCATACATTTTCAGCAGCCAATGAGGACTGCAGATTGTGCTCTTGAACTTTTGCTTGGCTTACCTAAACACCAAAACCACAGAATCTTTTTTTTTTTTTCTGCAATCTCAGTGTGTTTTTGATGAACTATAACAGCACAAGTAGCCAACCTTTATCATAACCAGGCGGATTTTTCTGGGACTACAAACCTAGGCATGGCCTGCCAGTTGGGTTCATAGTTAGGCATGGTTTTTGGTGCCACTGATTTGGTTTCTCTGGACTGCTGCTGAAAAGACAGGACTTAAGCTGGATACACACTATCCAACTTTTGTGGTTAGATTTCCTTCAGATTTACCTTTTCTATGTAGTGCAAGGGCCTGCCAGGTTGCATACAAATGGAAAGTGTTTAGGTTTGACCTCATATTATATGGTTTTGGTAAGTCTAAAGGAAAAAGTCTTCAGAAAATCTTATAGTGTGTATGGTCCATTAGCTTTGCGGTTGCATGAAGACTATTGCCTCGTATACGCGATCAGATAATCGGACGACTTATCGTTCGCATTTTGTTGCATGATACTAATATCGAATTCAACAATGCGTACTAAACGTATGATTTTTATTGTACGATTCTGGAAAAGCTTCCTGGTTGCGTAGCTACGTATCAAATAGTGCAAAAAAAAAAAAAAAAAAAACAATGGCAGCCAGGCTTTTTCCGGGTTATTTTTGTGTTTCTGATCATGTGTGGTCTTTGTCTATCGATTTTTAGCTGACGCATACTGTACTGAATAAACGATTTCCTTCGCTAGGCTATTGTACGACAAAAGTTTTCGTGTTTGTCCCTTCGGATTTTGTTGGACGTAATGTCGTGATCGGCTGTCGAAAGCATTTTTCGTCAGTTGTCATCCGTTTTTCGTCAGTTGTTATCCGTTTTTCATCCGTTGTCGTCCGTTTTCATCCGTTGACATCCGTTTTTCGTCCGATCCGTTTTTTTGACGGATGAAAAATAGGGCATTCATACGTTCAAAAAAACGGACATTGACGGAAGCGGATGAAAACGGATGTTAACTGATGATCATCCGTTGTGGTCCGTTTTTACATAGAGATACACACGTCAACGGGTGGATGAAAAACGGACAAACGGACAGCATGTGTGAAAGGGGCCTTAGGGGAGATTTACTAAAATGGGAGCACTCAGAATCTGGTGCAGCTGTGCATGGTAGCCAATCAGCTTCTAACTTCAGCTTTGACAATAAAACCTTGAAGCGGTTTCTATGCAGAGCTGCACCAGATTTTGCACGCTCCAGTTTTAGTAAATCTCCACCTATGCCTGATCTAATTTATATATTCATTTGTTATAGATATTTCTTTAACACTGACAATTTACCTACATATATTACAGATTTACTGCCCTCAAGGAGCTTACAAACTAAAAGTCCTTATCTCACCAGCATACATACACTTGCATCCATTTATATCTATGCTATCTAAATCTCTTAAAATATGCCAAGTCAAAGCTATTTACCTGTGTTGGCTTTTTATTTCCGCATCCACTGTTTAAAATAAATAGTCTTCCATAGTAGTGCTTTGGGCCTGCAGTAGGACCTGGGGCCTGTCTCAGAAAATATGCTGCTTCAGTGCGTTCTGGACAATGAAACAGCCATTACACACAGTTCATTTCCACCCAGCAGTGAGCCCTCCTCCATCAAAATTCTCTAAACTGTAACCTCACATTAGAAGCATGTCTGAAGCTCACCAAAAAAAAAAAAAAAAAAAGATGACGTTGTATATGTTCACTTCATTTCCACCCTCCAAGTTTTATTCTGCTACAGTCAAGGAGCGTATACTTGGGGTTCTACTCACAAAACCTATTGCGCACTGTTGTCTAAAACAGTGATTTTAGGCATAAAGGCGTTTTTTTTACTGATGTTCTATGTCCCCATAGACGCAAAACCGTGCTGCGTATAGAAAAGGAAGCAGCTTGGGGCATTGACAACTTGTATTTAAAAATTTACATGATTTTATTAAATACATTGATTGTTAGAAAAAAAAAAACACATACACAATTGTTCATGAAAATCCTAAAAATACAGATAATTCATGCTATAATCACAACATTTGACTTTTCCAACAATATGGACAACCACCTCAATACTTCCCCAATCCAAGGGGGTCAAGTTAGAGGGGGAAGTCATAAAACCTCAACATGTTTCTCGGATGTACATATTGGCAATGCTCATATTGGCAACGCCGCATTTATGTCTGGCCAGCTCTGGGTGAGTTTGCTGCGGTTATCTCTGCCTCCCTCAGATAGAGGAAGTAACCTGGGATTTAGGTATTTTTGCTAGACTCCTAAAGTCTGATGTTTTATGGAGCATTATTAGCAATTTTGACTTTAGTAAACATTAATGTCCCTGGGACACTATTTTTATATCAAATAATGCATATGTTTCTCTCTTTACGACAGACAATACACTTTTTCCTACCATACTCCTGAAGAAGCGGTACATCCGCGAAACATGTTGAGGTTTTATGACTTCCACCTCTAACTTGACCCCCTTGGATTGGGGAAGTATTGAGGTGGTTGTTCATATTGTTGGAAAAGTCAAATGTTGTGATTATAGCATGAATTATCTGTATTTTTAGGATTTTCATGTACAATTGTGTATGTGTTTTATTTTTAACAATCAATGTATTATATAAAATCATGTACATTTTTAAATACAAGTTGTCAATGTCCTTACGGTACCATGAAAGTCATCTGTGCCTCAAACTGCTTCCTTTTCTGTACTTTTAAATAGGACGAGGGTCAGTGATCAGCAAGGTGTCCTTACACCGACATTGGTGTCCGTAAGTGGTCCTTGCAGGGTCCGCAGCAGCGCAGTCACAGGCAGCGTCCACTGGTCCACCTCCCCCGCCGCTGCCCACTGGTTGGTAGGACTGCCGGTGTCCTGTCAACCAATCAGGTGCTCGCTTGTGTTGCCCCACCTCCAGGCTCTGACCATCAGAGGAGGAGATTGGAGTTTCTTCTTGTAACCTGCCCATGCCCGCCGGTCTCAGTGCACAGCATGCCCTAGGCCCCAGCTTCCTCGTTGTCATGAGTCGTGTCTGTGTCCTATTCCTAAGCTCCACTACTAAGAATCAGATCATAAGGGATCTATGGGGGACCCTGCTGGCCTGTTCTAAAGGGGGGGATCTATGGGGGACCCTGCTCTAAAGCAGGATCTATGGGAACCCTGGCCTGCTCTAAAGGGGATTCTTTGGGGACTCTGCTCTAAAGAGGAATCTATGGGGACCCTTCTCTAAAGAGGGATCTATGGGGGACCCTGCTCTAAAGCAGGGATCTATGCAGACCCCGCTCTAAAGGGGGATCTATGGGGACCCTGGTCTGCTCTAAAGCGAGATCTATAGGGGACCCTGCTCTAAAGGGGGATCTATGTGCTAAGTGCTATACAGCCCAATCCTCACGTTTTTTTTTTTTTTGTGCCAGAAATGTCTGATGTTCATACATCATTACAGTGCGCAAGCATTAGGCCTCTTGCGCATTGCAGCTTGAAAAAACTCAGTACAGCTTTTTTTTTTTAACTGAGCTAATATACAGCCAATTATTTGTAATGTGCCTATGCACACAGGTGCATAAACAAGCGCCGTGCATTCCTCAGTAAAAACAAAATCGAAAAATCTGCATGTTTGGTCAGTAATTTACGCCTCTTGCGCGTAAATGCGTGCAAATACGCGCAATTGCGCACAAATGTGTGCAAATGCTCATCTACATACAGTACAGAACAAGAACGCGAGAAAAAGTTTTTGCGCATTTGCGCGAAAATGCACGCGTGTCCAAGAAAATGCGCAAATGCATTTGCACAAAAATATGCGCAAATACATACAAAAAAAAAAAAAAAAAGTCTAAAAAAGTAGATGCTCAAACAGGAGTATCGTGTGCAAGAGGCCTAATACAGGATTTATAAAGCACCAACAGTTAGAACAGTATTTTTTGACAGTATAGTTACAATATACTGTGCGAATGCATTTGCGCAAAAATGTGCAAACGCATTTGCGCAAAAATGTGCAAACGCATTTGCGCAAAAATGTGCGCAAATACATACAAAAAAAAAACGTCTGAAAAAAGTAGAATCTCAAACAGGAGTATCGTGTGCAAGAGGCCTAATACAGGATTTATAAAGCACCAACAGTTAGAACAGTATTTTATGACAGTATAGTTACAATAGAAGCACCCTGCTCTTGAGATTGTACAATCTAATGTTGTTATGGGGAGGGTGAGTTTGAAGGCGATATCTGATCACCCACCTTTTCAGAAGCAAAACTATGCAGCAGTAAGCATTGCTCAATGAACACTGTTATTCAGTGTAGTTGGTCTGCTGCACTGCATATGTGCACCGGCAATGTAATTAAAAGTGTGAGTTTAATGACTACTAATGAAGTATAGTGTCAGTACATCCTGGGAGGCTGTTAAAGAGATGCAAGCGGCTTGTATAACTTGTGCCCTTTTTTTTAAAGCTTGGCATAGTGATCAGGATCTTGACACTCCAGGTCTCCATTTTCCTAAATGTTTATATTTTTGCTGGTCCTTCAGGCCCTATAGTAATATTTTTCAAATACACTGGTTGCCATGTGTGATCTATACGCAAAAGAACCTATATGTTTAGAGCAAAGCAGCCAATGAAATTGCCCGATTGAACCCCACCTGGCCAATGATTTAGCAGCCCGTTACGCCGATTTGGTCATTTCGGGTTGGCCTAGGGTCCAATATTGAGTGTTTTTGGCTTTACTCAACACAGTCTAGCTAAGCCTTTGTCAACCTTTTTAGCATGGAGAAACCCTTGAAATAACATTCCAAGCTTAGGGAACCCCTGCTAATAATTACTATATATACAGCTCATAGTATGTTATGCCTCGTACACACGCAACGATTATCGGCCGACCGATCGTCCGACTTTTGTCCAGAGTGGTGTTTTGTTGGTTGGAATGTGCCTAGACTGCACACAAATTTTCACGGCCAACAAAAATCTACTTCAGAAGTGATGTCATGTGCTGGTTTACTTCCCGCGTGTTTTTTCTTCTCTGAGCATGCCCAGTCTTGCTCATCAGATTTTTGTCTGCCGAAATCTGTACTGACTGAGAGCCGGTTCACATAGGGGCGACCCGACTTGCCGGGGCGACCTGTGAAGTCGCGGTGCACAGCGCGCACCGCGACCCCGGAGCGGCATGCACGGACTTCATATCATTGAAGTCAATGCAGGTCGCTCCAGGTCGCACCAAAGTAGTACAGGAAGCTTTTTCTAAGTCGGAACGACTTGTGTCGCTCCTATTAGAACGGGTCCTGTGCTAATCTATGGCAGGCGACCCACAAGGACTTGTCAGGCGACCAGGTCGCCTGACAAGTCGCCCCAGTGTGAACCGGCTCTGATGGAAAATCGGCCGTTGTGTTGACGGCCAACAAAAATTTTATAGCCTGCACACCAGATTTTTTTCGGCCGAAAAGTCGGAGTCGGTTGTCGGAAGCATCATACTAACAAGCCGAAAATCGGCCGATCGGACGTTGGCCGAAAATTCACGGCCAATTATCAATGCACATGGCTTTAGTGTAATGGTCATTGCTTACAATTGTGGTCATTCGAAGAATCCCCCATACAGATATCTTTAAAGATCATTGGTGTCAGTGGTTACTCACCTGAGAGGCAGAGGTTGCTCATTTCTCAAGGAACCCCTAGCAACCTCTGAAGGGACCCTGGTTGAGAAAGACTGGTCTAGCTAGTCAGGGAAATCTCTGCACAAGACTGATCCTTTCATCACCGAGTAGAGGGAAAATGTGGTAGACAGAAGTGAGACTAGGGGAAATGTACAAAATATGCCAGGACCTTTCCATTCCAACCTCCTTTCTTGAGTGGACATCAGCCAAGTCTATGGTCAGTCTAACCTGGTCATAACTGACTTCCATGCACAGTGCGTTCCACAGCAGCCTCAAAGCAGAGAAATTAGTAAAAATCTGGACTTTTTCTTTTCTTTTTAAGACAGACCACATAAGGCCAACAATAGAGACAATTGTATCCGGAGAATTATATAAGGAATTAACATGATACTGGCTCTGGGGTTTCAAGTGAAACATTGAACAGAAATAAGCATGTTTTCTGGCATACAAAGTTGGTGTTTCTCTTTAAAGTTAAAATCTGGGTTCATTTTTTTTTAAAAAAAATGTTCTTGAGCATAAAGTAAATGCTAAGGGGGAAAAGAAAATCAATGGAGAAACACTTAAAACACACGATCACTCTTTCTCCTTAAAACAAATGTCTCTTTCTGAAGTTGGGCGATAGGAAAAATCCCGATATCTCCTCGTTGATGTTTTATGGATGGGGAAAGCGAGAGGGTTTAGGATATTAAAGGAGAGCTGCTGACGTGAGGCCACAGAGGAGCCTCCTCTAGAGGATACGCAAGGCAAGAAGATCAACCATTTAATAGATTATTGGAGAATAAAATGCAAAGTTTATCTGGAGGAGAACTGGAGGGGGATGCACGTGGTGTCAGCGGGACGGAGAGCTTCTCTCTTTGATGGTAATGCACTGTGTTTCTGTTTTATGTCTCCAGGTCAGAACGGAAAAACCTCTCTTCTCTTCCAATCCGGAGCTGGACAACCTGGTAAGACTTATGTGAGAGAGGAACCTGGAATTTCTCATTATCAGATTGTATGGCATATGCATTTTTCAACTGTGTTGCATATTACCACCATTCATATTGCTCCATTTATTTTCCAATCTATCCTGCAAGGATTTGATTGGCTGTTACAAGCCAGGTAACCGTAAAGACACAAGTAGGCCCCTTACGTTATTAGGTTCTGCCACCCTTGTATAAACTGTACATCATTTAATCTTTCCATGTCAAAAATGTCTTCTTTAAAAGGCATATAGCTTTTTTACTTTTTTTTTTTTTAAGAGGAAATGTCACAGGTGTTTAGTGAAAAAAGTTTTGATATAGGTTGGTGGGAAGTTATAGATGAATTATAGATACGCTATATTTTATAGTTATATATTTTTTATTTGATCAGAGATAGATAGCACCAGGCAGATCTTTTAAAACAAAGAGCAGCTCTTCAGCTTTGTTTAAATTATATACAGTAAACCCCCCTCCATTGCGGGGGTTACGTTCCGGACCCAGCCGCGAAAAGTGAAAATCCGCGAAATAGAAAAACCCTATTAAAATGCATTGTAGGCATGATTTTTTTACTGTCACTGTACGTGTAAAAGCATTTTAAGGTCTTTAAACACACTTTTAAAACAATAGAAACTCATTTAAACACATAAAAGATACTGAGAGACATAGCAAGAGCTACGGAAAACACAAAAATATTTCATTTTTAATGATTTATATAGTAAAATAACATTACAGAAAAAAACGCAATATGCCGGGACCGCAAAAACTGAACCGCGATGGAGCGGGGGTTTACTGTATTGTGATTGTTACTTAAAGCGGAGTTCCACCCAAAATTGGAACTTCCGCTTTAGGGAGTCCTGACCCCCTGACATGCCACATTTGGCATGTCATTTTTTTTGGGGGGGGGGGCGGGTACCTAATTTTGACAGGTACCCGCTCCCACTTCCGCTCGGAGTGCCGCGGCGCCCTGAACGGGAGTTCTCCTCTCCCCCTCCCTCCCTGCAATCTTCTGGGACACGTCAGAGGTCCCAGAAGATTGCCGGCCAATCAAGACGCGCAGCGCGACTCGCGCATGCACAGTGCGTACCCCGGCTGTGAAGCCGCAAACTGTCACAGCCGGGTGCCCACAGCAATGATGCCGGCGCCGAGGGAGAGGATCGAGGCTTCGGGCGGCCGCATCGCTGGACCGTTGGACAGGTGAGTGAATGGCTGGAACTCCACTTTTAGCCATTTAATGCTAAAAATGTCCTTTCCATATCAAGATGCCGTGAGCCATGTTTTTCTAGAAATGTGGGGGAATATTTCAACCTGCGTATGTGTAGACAGAACTTCTAAAAATTCTGGTTCCCCTGCTTTTGTATTTGTGTCACTACTTTCCCCAGGAGCCTGTGCAGAGCTTGAGGTCAAATTTCATGCACTCCTGTGGGCTGAATGAGAAACATCAATTGATTCTGCCAACCAGAAATCTCCATTGTATTGTTCACTTACCGGCCACTTTATTAGGTACACCTTGCTCGTACCGGGTTGGAACCTCTTTTGCCTTCAGAACTGCCTTAATTATTCATGGCATAGATTCAACAAGGTGTTGGAAACATTCCTCAGAGCTTTTGGTCCATATCGACATGATAGCATCACACAGTTGCAGATTTGTCGGCTGCACATCCATGATGGGAATCTCCCGTTCCACCACATCCCAAAGGTGCTCTATTGGATGAGATCTGGTGACTGTGAAGGCCATTGGAATACAGTGACCTCATTATTATGTTCAAGAAACCAGTGGTGAGATGATTTGAGCTTTGTGACATCATGGTGCATTATCCTACTGGAAGGAGCCATCAGAAGATGGGTGCACTGTAGTCATAAAGGGATGGACATGGTCAGCAACAATACTCGGGTAGGCTGTGGCATTTAAACAATGCTCAGTTGGTACTAAGGGGCCCAAAGTGTGACAAGAAAATATCCCCCACACTATTACACCACCAGCCTGAACCGCTGATACAAGGCAGGATGGATCCATGCTTTCATGTTGTTTACGTCTAATTCTGACCCTTCCATCTGAATGTCGCAGCTGAAATCCAGACTCATCAGACCAGGCAACATTTTTTCAGTCTCCTATTGTCCAATTTTGTGCCTGTGCGAATTGTAGACTCAGTTTCCAGTTCTTAGCTGACAGGAGTGGCACTCGGTGTGGTCTTCTGCTGCTGTAGCCCATCTGGTTCAAGGTTCGATGCGTTGTGTGTTCAGAGATGGTATTCTGCATACCATGGTTGTAACGAGTGGCAATTTGAGTTACTGTTGCCTTTCTATCATCTCAAAGCAGTCTGCCCATTCTTCTCTGACATCAACAAGGCATTTTCATCCACTCAACTGCTGCTCACTGGATATTTTCTCCTTTTTGGACCATTCTCTGTAAACCCGAGAGACGATTGTGGTGAAATTCCCAGTAGATCAGCAGTTTTTGAAAATACTCAGAGTAGCCCGTCTGGCACCAACAACCATGCCACTTAAATCCCATTTTTTCCCCATTCTGATGCTCAGTTTGAACTTCAGCAAGTCGTCTTCACCGCGTCTAGTTACTGCCATGTGATTGGCTGATTAGCAATTTGTGTTACCAACCATTTGAACAGGTGTACCTAATAAAGTGGACGGTCAGTGTATTGTATTCATTCAGCCCCAAACATTTTTTTTTTTCTTTTATCTGTGAATTATATTCTTAACCTGGAAAGTTTTTCTTCCTAATAAAATTGAAGTTTTTTTTTTTTTAAACAAAGAGAAAAATAGCTCTTCAGAGAACCAAGGATTTAAAATATAAGCCTGAGTTATGATCATCACAATCCAGTCTACAATACTAGCAGGTCCTATTAGCGCCCCCTATTCTGGTAGACCTGCAGACAGTCACCTTTGCCCTTTCAATATATTTTCCCTAGCTTCCGGGCAACATAGGCATTGACCACGAGGCCTGCAGTTGTTTTTGATAAGCCAATAGTAATCACAATGGGGTTTATTTACTAAAGACAAATAGGTTTTTCACTTTGCAAGGAAATTTTCCCTTAGCTTAGTGAATAAGGTGAAGCTCTACTGATCGTCATCTAAACATGTACAAGAAAAAAACTTTTATTTTCCTTGTATGTAATTGGATATTCTTTGAAAAGTGAATTTTCAAAGCATTCACTAAGCTAAGGGAAATTTCCCTTGCAGCATATTTGCCTTTAGTAAATCAAACCCAATGTCTCACTCCAACCCCAACGTCTCCACCTCTATAGTACTAATACTGCTTATCAGAAATCCTCTCTTAATAATTCTCGTTATGATAATCTGGTTTCTGTGTTTCACTCATGCATTGGTTTATTGATTAAAAATTGTGATTGTAAGCTCTTAGAACACTTAGCAAGCCATGGTTTGGGACGAGATCATATTGGGGCAAAAGGACATTTACAGTGCATTCAATAAGCCTCGTGGATCGTACATAAGTGTGCACACATCTTTTGGGCTTGCTCAAAGTTGAATATCATCTGGATCCCTTCAGTAGAGGGGTGCTATGGGAGGGACCAGCACTTGCCAAACAGAGAGGGGTAATTGGACAGACTATGGGAAAAGTGGACTCACAGGCTTATGTGATATCCCATTCCAACAAGTGATATTGCCTCGTGACAGACACCCCTGAATTTGGAAATACCAGTGTAACATCTGTGGTGTGGCTCTCTGCCCTCTTTCTGGCTGGGACAGGTGTGCCCAAGTCCTCTCCTTCCATGTTACAGCTCCAGATGCTCCATATTTATCTTCTTCCCTTTGGAAGCTGGTATTGACAGGATATCCTGAAGAAGCTACAAGCGAAACGCGTAGCGATCCTGTGATTCTCTGAGATACCTGTGAAATTTAGATATTCTAACTAGTGATCGACCGATATCGGTTTTTCGTTGCCGATACCGATATTTTGGCCATTGCATATCGGTTTCGGCCGATATTTTCGTATATATATAAAAAAAAATTATTTTAAATTTTTATCACTTGACAGGTACTTTTGTGGAGGGATCTGGGGGTCCAAAAGACCCCAAACCCCTCCTCTGCACTTAAAAGCATTCAAAACGCCAAGTTTGGCTGTTTTGAATGCTGTCATTTTTTTTTAGTCTGGGGCCAGACAGTACCTGGAAGTGATGTCACTCATGACATCACTTCCGGGTTTTTCCATGGAGACCCAATCAGAGCCGAATGTGGCTTTGATGGGGTCTTCGGCGGCCATGCAGGCTGGTTGCCCGGGTCTCCCGGTGGGATGGGAGTCCCGGGCGAGGCGCAGAAGGCGGTGGTAGGGGGGGGGAGCGCTCCTTGTAATGACAGCCGAGCGGCCTCTCAACCACATCGGTTGTCATTACAAGACAGCCGACCATCGGCTATGGACGCCAGGAACCGGGCTGATGCCTGTAGCTGCAGGCATCACTCCGGTACAGCACTTTCCTGAAATATTGCCAATATCTGTAACCCCTGGGGCCGATTCCGATATATCGGGGAAAGTGCATATCGGCCCCCAATATATCGGCATTGCCGATAATCGGTCGATCTCTAGTACACATCATTTGGTTATGCTCAAAGTGAACATATTTCCAAAGTACAATAACTACAATGCACTCAGTGTATATGGGGCTTTCATTAGATGTGATGTACTATATTGTTCTGCAGTAATACTTTCTTAAATGACTTATATGTCAGATATGATTGACAGCTCTGCTTCTCGCTCTTTTTATTTGCAGATGATACAGGCGATCCAGGTTTTACGATTTCACTTGTTAGAGCTTGAAAAGGTAAGATAAAATAAAGAAATATCAGCCTTTTTGGGGGCTACCAGTTGTTACAGTTCAGCTGTTGGGTCTCAAGTGAGCAGAAAGTGATTTGGTGAATTCAGTGATGTGCATGCTGATCTATGGAGGAGAGCGGGGGGGGGGGGGGGGCAGTGTGAAGAGGTGCTGAGCTAAGGTTTGTACCCTCTAGTACTGTAACTAGGACAAGCTGAACAATTATTTCCACATAGACACAGAACACTACAGCCCTCAAGACACAGTAGCTCCCTCTGAGTTTTCAGCTAAGGAGAAGACACGTCATATGCTCGACTCAGGATAGCTGCTGTAAGAACCAGCAGCCAAGGAGTTTTGCAAAGGCCAGACTGTTACACACCGGTGAGCATCTATTTATTGAGGAACTACAAATCACAGCATGTCCGACCAGCCTGAGGTGGGATCTGCAATTCCAGAAGCAGACTTAAGCCTAGTACACACCTATAGACCTGACTGCTCAGATCAGAGCCACTGTACTAACAATCTGATGTTAGTACAGTGATCTCCCCTGCTGAGCCATTGTGTTTTTGACAGGGGGAGGCCCCCCTCCTGTTAGAATACTCAGGTCAGCGCTCTCAGTCATTGGCTGATTGGAAGCCAGTAGGCAGACCTTTTTCGGTCACAAGCCTCGGACAAAAGCCGGCCAAACAGCCGGCTTCTGTAGGACCGACTTCAATTCACACGGGTCGAATGTCGACCAGTTTCTATTGAACTTCCCACCATTCAGCCTGTGTATAATAGGCTTAAGGCAGGCCATAGAAGGTGCAAATTTCTTTCCTGCAACCACGATTCCCCTATCAGCATAGACATTGCTGACAGGGGAATCCCTCCTGCCGAGACATTGTCTTATCCTGGCGATGGGGTAAGGGGGGGGGGGGGCGGAGAAGCAGCCCCCGCCGGGATAGCACAGTGATTATTGCTAGCGGCTATAGCAGCCACTAGTGATAATCACAAGTAAATCCAGCAGGCTGGTTGTATCTGAGTTGATCGATCAATCAACTTGGTACATTCAGCCTGCCCGTACACGGTTTAAACTGAGAAAAAAGATTCTAACCGTCTATTGGTGGCCCAAGGCTGGCCATACATGTGTTGATTCCCAAGTCCGCCTCAATTGATTCCGCCATTCAGCTAAACTGCATGATTGAAGAAACCTCCCCTGCCAGCTTTTGTTATCTGACAGCCGCAGCACCGGTAGCTGCATGAATACCCGAACAGTGACGGCATCCGATAGGATTCAATCATGGTTCAGCTGACAATTTTCGATTGGTGCTGACAGAACCACTCAGGGCCTAAATTCCAGCCAGTTTAGTGGGAATTGGACCTAAATTCAAGCCAAATATGGCCAGCTTGCATTGCAAAGCAACATGTCTGTGTGTAAAGGCTCAGGGAGGGAGGGGGAGAGGCTTCCGCTTGAGTCGCTTAGGCAGCCCGAGAGGAAGTGGAAGCTGGGTACCTATCAAAACCAGGTACCCACTCCCTCCCTCCCCCCCTCCTCAAGAAACAAAAATGATATGCCAAATGTGGGATGTAAGGGGGTGAGGAGTCCCTAAAGCGGAAATTCCACTATTGGGTGGACCTCCACTTTAAGGATCTACAATTCTGAGCCTGGAGGAAGTAATCAATGGTCTACAAGTACAGTGACACCTGTGCTCCATTTAGATCTCCAAGTCCTGCTGCAGTGGCAGTTGGGGCTTGTAGGCTCTCGATTCACAAATCCCTGTGAATGGATGATGCGGCTGTGCAAACCCAGCTGTGCTAAATCAGTCAACAGGGTGCTCCAGGGAGAAGCACACCACAATTCAGGTAGTAGGGGGGGGGGGCAGTTTGAGAATAAGGGATTGGGGAAGGTAACTATGTTTCATTTTACACTCTAAATATGGATGTAGCATGAAACACGATCACAAAGGTGGACTGAGCCTTTAAGTACAAGAGGTTTTAAAATGGATCCAGAGATCAGAACTGAAGATTTAAAATGACAGCAAATAGGGGGAGATTTACTAAAACTGGAGCACACAAAATCAAGTGCAGCTCTGCTTACTAAACCAATCAGCTTTTAACTTAAGGTTGTTCAATTAGGCTTTTGACAATAGAAACCTGGAAGCTGATTGGCTACCGTGCACAGCTGCACCAGATTCTGTGTGCACCAATTTTAGTAGATCTCCCCCATATTCATCTTTTTACCTAATATGGCAGCTAACACAGAAAAAAAAGGCTGCAAGGTCAAGTCACATAAACGTCTCACCATTTAAATTTCTCTATTAACATGGATACATATACATAGTTGTAAATGTTATTTGTATGTTTTATAACACAAGATTTATAATTAATTTTTCTGATGTAGTGGCCCTTTAGTTAATTAAATAGGATGACGATAAGCTGAACTGATCTCGCCTTCTAGATTGCAAGCTCTCTTGGTTAGAACATTGTAGCACCTGCTAGATCTTGCTGTTTCAGTGTATACTGTGAGGGCTGTACATAAACACATTAAGGTCCGTTGGATATTTAGGTCAACTGCTACGCAGCGCATGTAGTTTTCTGTCTATTTTACACGGATGGATGCAAGGTGCAGTAATGAGCTGTGCATGTAAAGATGAGGAGGCAAAGCAAGGCGTGCTCTGCATGCCCGCAGGCAAGAAAAGGTTAATTGTACAGTCAGGAGAAAAAAGGGCTCCCCCTGCCTCCTCCCATATGGAGAATCCCATCAGGCTGTAGAGGAGCACTGCTGGCACATACCACTTTGAGGGGCAGGGGAGGGGGCAGAGATGAAAGGCACCACTTCAGAACTGCCCCTCTGGTTTGATAAGCTAATGAGCTCATTAAAGGATACAAGAGGCGCTGCTGGTTTGTAACCAGATAATCCTCTTGTTAATGTGGTAATTAACCCTTTGATTCCCTTCGCTGGCCTGCTGGGAATCAGGGAGGATTAAAGAAGGGGCCTGGGGGTTGTAGAGGTGGGAGGTAAGAGCTGTGTATTATAACTGAATAAAGATTGGCCTCTCTGTGTTCACCTTACGCCTAGGTTACTCACTGCCAGGGGGATGATAATTGGGTGGCTTTTTCAGTCTACAGGGATGTATGGTCAACCTGTATATCTCTTCGGTTCTTTAAGAACTACAAGTCCCAGCATGCCTTTTTAGCCTGTGAATGGCAAGACATGGTTGGGCTTTAAAGGCTTATGCACATTGAGATTTAAAAACGCTTTTACAGGCGTTTGGCATTTTTTTCTGCCTGTAAAGGCACCTCTTTGTTAGTGTCCATGCATTGTCCAGTCGTATTAGAAGAAGAGCGTTTACAGGCTGAAAAAAAACATCACCAGCGAATTCAGGAAAGGGAAAAAAAACCTTCACATGTCTAAACTCATCTAAACACAACTAAACACTAGACGCTTTTAGCGCTTGAGCATTCATTTATGCCAATGGCCAAAATAAATTAATATTCTGGCCAAAAGAATCTATAAATGCCTAAATGCTTTAAAGCCTATGCAATACGCGGCTTTAGGCACGTTTTTTAAGTTGTTTTTTTTTTCTTGCCAGAAGTAAAAGGCATTTAGAGGAGAAAGTCCAACGCTCAGTGTGCAGAGCCCCTAGGTTCTCGTATATTTCACTTTTGGTTGGCCATTAGTTGGTTGAAACACCTGCTGGCTTCTTATATCTCTCAGAAATACACTTAGGCTGCATTCACATGTCAGCGTATTGATCGCGGGCAGAATCGCCGCGATTCCGCCCGCGATCCGGAAATCATTGCAAATCGCGGGATGCCTGTGCGTTGCCCGTGATTTGCAATAGCACCCCAAACGCTGTGCGATGTTGCCGAGATTTCCGCCTGCCGAATCACGGTAACCGCGCAAAAAAAACGCGGGACGCATTACGCTCCAGAGAAGCTCTTGTACTTTTTTAGGCGTAATGCGTCCCGCGATTTTTTTTGCGTGATGTTACCGCGATTCGGCAGGCGGAAATCGCAGCAACATCGCTCAGCGTTTGGGGTGCTATGCACGGGCAATGCACAGGCGTCCCGCGATTTGCAATGATTTCCGGCTCGCGGGCGGAATCGCAGCGATTCTGCCCGCGATCAATACGCTGACATGTGAATGCATAGTTTGTGGATTTCCTTGCTTTCCCAAAAGGCTGAATTTCCCTATTTGTTAATTCTACATTGGAAATCATAACAATATTATTGGCTTTGTTCTGGCTGTGGTAGTTTGGATGATCTGGGAATTCTGGTGAGGACATCTCACCACTGGTGTCTCAGAGGAACACCAAAGAAACCAAGATATGGATCAGGACGACGGCCCTATAAACCTATGTTAATCAGTTAAGGAAAAAGCAAGTAAGGCCGGCTATACATGGAGCGAAATTGGTTGCAGGAAAGATATTCGCTTGATTCCCCCATCAACACAGATAGATGTTGGAATCCCTCCTGCCGGGACCAGTCTTCTTCCAGCGGGGGAAGCCATCTCCACCTGGAGAAGACAGTAATTATTGCTAGCGGCTATAAAAGCCGATAGCAATAATCGCAAGAGAATCTGGCAGGGTGGCTGTACCCAAGTTGATTGATTGATCAACCTGGTACATTCAGCCCGCCCATTAATGGTTCGAATCGTGGCAGGTTCGAACCGTGTATGGCCAGCCTTACTTTTTCTTTTAGTAGCATCCCAAGAATAAATTAGTTTGTATATATTCCTTCTAGATTGTATTGAATTGTTATGTATCCGTACTGGCTGCCCTCATGTTGTAAAGGGCTGCGCAAATTTTTGGTGCTATATAAATCCTGTATAATAATACATCTAGGTGGAAAGGTACTTTTTCTTGAATAACACATAACTATTATGCCCCTTGTAGGTTCATGATTTGTGTGATAACTTCTGTCATCGATACATCACCTGTTTGAAAGGCAAGATGCCCATCGACTTGGTGATAGACGACCGTGATGGCTCCTCCAAATCAGATCTGGAAGATTTCACAGGATCCTGTACAAGTCTATCGGATCAGGTAGGGGCCTATATCAAGGAGCTTTACTACTAAGATCACAACATGCAGCCTACGTCTGAGAATTTCCACAACTTTGTTCCCTAATGTAAATTGCTTCCACTAGATACCACAGTTTACAGCTAAAATCTCCCTGAAATAAAATCTTAAGAAATCTCTTCTTTTACAGATGACTAGAAAAAAAAAAATGCAGTCTTCAATGGACCAGGGGCTTTTTTTTTTTGAGAGGGAAAAGTCCACTTTAAAGGATAAGTTCACCTTTAGTAACATGTTACATCCATATTTAGGGTGTAACATGTGACATTTTACTGAATTCCCTTCAACCACCCCGCCCTGATCCCCCATTGTGACAGCGTACAAGGGATCCTCTCCCCGCACCCGCTGTCACAATTCATAAACAACGCGGTTGTGCAGAGCTCCGCCAAAGAGGCCGCGTCATTCATTCACAGAATTATGGTAGTTCATTGATCTTCCCGAAACTAAAGCCCCGTACACACGCACAGATTGTTGGCCAACTGATCGGCCAACTTTTGTCCAGTGTTGTTGTGTTGGTTGAAATGTGCTCAAGACTTGCACTGGACTTTTGTTGGCCAACAAAAACCAACTTCAGAAGTGATGTCATGTGATGGTTGACTTTCAGTGTGTTTTTTCTTCTCTGGGCATGCCCAGTCTTGCTCATCTGATTTTTGTCTGCCGAAATCTGTACTGACTGAGGAACAATCGGCCGTTCTGTTGTTTGCCAACAAAAATTTTATAGCATGCACACCAGATTTTTTTCGGCCGAAAATTCGCAGTTGGTTGTCGGAAACATTATACTAACAAGCCTACAATCTGCCAATCGGACGTTGGCCAATAATTTACGGCCAACAATCTGTGCGTGTGTACGGGGCTTTAGTAACCGCCTGCCCATATCGGAGGTACTGGCAGACTGCTTTGCTGACAGTCTGCGGGAGCCTGGCACTGTACCCGCGATCTGCTGATCGTGGGTGCAATGCTTTACAGGCTCTAAAAATAAAAAAAAAATTAAAAAAATTAAATAAATGCACATTTTTTTTTAACTCCAAAATGTGTGCATTTATTATTATTATTATTTATTTTATTTTTTTTAAAGGTGAACTTTAATTGACAATGCAGCATCCTTCTATTGGCTTGATGTATTGGATTGATTGACTATGCAGCAAGTTGTGTATTTAGTCATTTTAAGAGAACCTAAGTTTAAAATGATATTTCCCGTAATAAAAAAAATAGTTCTTTAACGGGACACTAAATAATTTCCCTATACTCCAAAAATAATCCACACACAGCCACTACTTAAAATCCCTGTAATCTATTTTTCATTAAATCATTGCTTACCGTGTATTTTTGCTTCCTTGTAATGTCCTTTGTAAGCTCCCAAACCTCTCCTTCCCCCCCCCCCCCTCACTTCCATTTGTTTGTAACAAGCAGTGCACATCAATTGTGGTCACGTGCACAGCTCTATACACACTACATATCCCAGTCTATGGGTGCTCTACCTGTGGCCCTCCAGCTGTTTTGGAACTACAAGTCCCACGAGGCATTACAAGGCTGACAGTTACAAGCTTGACTCTAAAGGGCAGAGGCATGATGGGACTTGTAGTTCCGTAACAGCTGGAGGGCCAAAGGTTGGGCACCCATGCCATAGTCCATAGTTCAATTTGGGAGCGGTGGCTATGTTCCTAAATACAATGGGACCATGTAGAATAAAAGTAGCCACCCTCTAACAGGAAGTAGGATCACAACAGGAAAAAAAGTAATTTAGAGATTTCCTTTTTATGCTGCACTGCGTAAAAATGCATTCTGTCCAACTTTTCTTCAGCGCACACCAATACAGCGCGTTAGTGTAAACCAAAACAATAAGACATAAGCATACCTCCCAACTTTTTGAGATCGAAACGAAGGACATCTATTAGCAAAAGTATGTAGGCATAGGACACACCCCCTGCCACGCCCCCTTAAAGGAGAATTATCCAAAAAATTATTAGTGAAACCCACAAGTGCTTTTTTTTTTTCGTTTACCACTACTATTCCTTTATAATGGCTTTTGAACAACTACATAAATAAGGCCAAAATGAGGGACAAATGAAAGAGGGACAGAGGGACTTTGTTCCAAATCAGGGACAGTCCATTGAAATCAGGGACAGTGGAAGCTATGCATAAGGCCAACTGCCTTGTCTGTCCATTGGAACTGCATTGGGAAATACTACCCAACATGCATGGAGTGAATGGGCCCTCAAATGAAATCCCTTATTAAACCCATAAACATGTCAATCTATTAAAAATACTCTTGTCTTGATATTGTGATCATATCTATGAAAACCAAACTATGAACATTTTCACTTTCTGTTTATTTTGCGTTCAAATTAAACAGGGGTCTCCAAACTTTGGCCCTCCAGGAACTACAAATCCCATCATGCTTAGTCATGTCTGTGAATGTCAGAGTTTTACAATGCCTCATGGGATGTGTAGTTCCACAACAGCTGGAGGGCCGTAGTTTGGAGATCCCTGCTGTAGAAGATACTCAATTGTTTTTAATGGGGTTGTAATGTATGTGGTACAGCATTTTTTTATTTAAGTTCAGGGTTTTGCTATGTTGAATTTTATCACTTAAAAACATTAATATTCCACACACTGCCAAATGTAATTGAAATTTCGATATGGTCTGGTGTGGAAAGTGGGGTCCCCCAAGAATCTGTCCTGTGACCAATTCTGTTTAATTCACTCACAAACGATCTATAAGATGGGATAACCAGCACAATCCCGGTATTTGCGGATGATACTAAACTAAGCAGGGCAATAACTTCTACACAGGATGTGGAAATCTTACAGGAAGACCTGAACAAAATAATGGGGTGGGCATCTACAGGGCAAATGAGGTTTAATGTTGGAAAATGTAAGGTAATGCATTTGGGTACCAAAAATACAAACGCAAGTTACTCGCTAAGGGGGAGAACCTTTGGGGGAATCTAAGATGGAAAAGGATCTGGGGGTCCTAGTAGATAACAAGCTCAGCAATGGCATGCGATGCCAACTGCTGCAAGCAAAGCCAACAGAATACTGGGATGTATAAAAAAGGGGATTCACTCCAGAGATAAAACGATAATTCTCCCACTTTACAAGACTCTGGTCCAGTCACACCTTGAATATGCCGTCCAGTTCTGGGCACCGGTCTTTAGGAAGGAGGTGCTGGAACTGGAGAGAGTCCAGAGAAAGGCAACAAAGCTAATAAAGGGAATGGAGGACATCAGCTATGAGGAAAGACTACAAGCATTGACCTTATTCTCTCTGGAGAGGAGACACTTGAGAGGGGATATGATATCAATGTACAAATACCATACTGGTGACCCCAGCATAGAGAACAAACTTTTCAGCGAAACGGAATTTAAAAAGACATGTGGCCATTCACTAATTTTAGAAGGGAAGAGGTTTAACCTTAAACTGCGTAAAGGGTTCTTTACCGTCAGAGCAGTAGGGATGTGGAATTCTCTTCCAAAAGCAGTGGTATCAGCAGGGAGCATCGATAGTTTCAAAAAACTGTTAGATGGGCACCTTAATGACCACAGCATACAGGGGTATACAATGTACTATTGACAGCAAACTCATACACACACACTCATCATAGGTTGAACTGGACGGACTGGTGTCTTTTTTCAACCTCACTAACTATGTACCTTTGATATTTGTTTCTTTATTACATAGCACTTTACATAGTGTACATCACATCAGTCCCTGCCTCAAGGAGCTTACAATCTAGGGCCCCTATCTCACATGCATACATACACACTCACACATACTAGGGCCAATTTAGAAAGGAGCCAATTAATCTTAACAGCATGTCCTAGGAAACTGGAGTACCCCATGCAAGCACAGGGAGAATATGCAAACTCCATGCAGGTAGTGTCCGATAGTGCAGACCAGAAGCATATGTGGCCAGCATGATGCTTAGCAATACCTGTGTGGCCAGCAATACCTGAATCTGGTGGGTTTACAGCAAACAGGCTGTGCTTAGTCAGCATGTGTGAACATGTATGTACCTATTGTAGTAGGCTGCAATGTGTAACGGCCTTGTTGTGACGTGCGTACATTAACGTGGGCATGTGATAGAAGTGGACCCGGCACACAGGGACGCTGTGCTGCATCTTTAATGAGGCACATCCCAGGATTGTAATTGTTGGTTACGTTCCCCTCCAGTTAACGAAGCCCTGCCCGGCATTCTCCCGCCTCTCTTCCCAAACTAATGCAGGCGATGATGCATTTGCCTATAGCTGGACTGATGCATTTTTAATATTCCTCCAGGCTAAGGAGCGAGCAGGATACAGAGCGAGGCCTCGCACTGAGTGCACTAATTCCAAATTCCAAGCAGCAGCCTATTGTGTGCATGTCACCCTGCTCGCAGCTTCACCACCTAACCCTTTCCTTACCATAGAACTCCACTGCCCACGCTCACTGCTCATTAATATGCCTCCCACCACTGCTGGACATTCCATATTCCTTTAATATTAAATAACAATAAAAGTGTGCAGCTGCTAATTCAGCCGTGTTTTATCTGCTATATGCAAATGTATCACAGAGCCTATTCAGTCAGCCATGTTGACTTGGACTTGGGGGAGGTGAAGCATTTGTTTGTGTAACGGGGTGATAAAAATTACTCCAGCTGGCTAATCCTTTTGCATCTTTTATCCATTTAGGTTCAGTTGGCTTTTTTATTCAGCTTCCCCTTTAAATAGGTTGGTGAGCCCCTAACCTCTGAATTTTTCTGTATTGCCACCTTGGACCTTGTGTATGCAAGAAGAACTGTCTGTACTTCTTCACAGATACCAATCAGATTCACACTTTGAAATTACATTCCCCAGGGCAAGCTTGAATCTGATTGGTGGCTGTGGGAAAATACTGTCAGTTCTTATTACTGATACCCAAGATAAATAACGCCAACATAGAACTAGGGATGCACCGATCTGACTTTTTTGGACCCGATACCGATATCTGGCATTGTGAAATCGCCGATACCGATACCGGAACCGATCCGGAGCTACACACAAAGCAAGGGGCTGCAGTACAGAGCAAAGCCACTGCTTCATGTGTACGGCTCCTCCATTCACAAGCGGAGTGCATCTGATATCACTCCGCCTGTGAGCCGGACCTATACAGGAAGTAGCGGCTCCCATCCCATACTACTGCTGCACCTAGTAAGGGATGGCTGAGCCGTTACCAAGCAAAAACCGGATCGGCCAGTGGATCGGTCAATGTTACCGATCCCCCAATTCATCTAAAATGGCCATATCAGCGCCGATATCCGATCCGAATATCGGATCGGTGCATCCCTACATAGAACGGTGGTGGTTACTGGTGACAATAGTCGCTATGATAGCATTTCCAGCTACGATTTTCTGAGAACCATTCTTGTGTACCTTGCTGGAGAGGTTTCATTTTGGCAGCATGGTGTCACTGCAAAGGTTAACACTGCCTTGCAGCGCTGAGGTCCTCTTTAGCCCAGGGACACTATCTATATGGAGCTAGTATGTTATCCTATGTTTGTGTGGCTTTCTTTTGGATGCTCTGTTTTTCTTCTGTAGTCCAAAGGCTTACTGGTAGATTAACTGTCTTCTGGCTAAATTATCCCCCACGTGTGTATTTGTTGGCTCCACTGGGACAGGGACTGATGTGTCTGAATACATTTATCTGGCAGTGCAGATACACAACTTGTAGCTCCTCTGCAAAGCAATGACAGAAAAGTAAAGCTCTAATTTTTGAAATTGCAGATAAATAGGGGAAGTATGTTACTGTATTCTATCGTAAAAGGTATATACATTTAATAGCAGCTCAGGCTTTCAGGATAGGTGCACTTTAAAAAAAAAAAAACCTTCCTATAGCACGTCCTTTTCCTTGTCCCCTGCCTCTGGCGGCACTTTGAAGAATTGCACGTGTGAAATAGAAAATAATAGCCATCTTTACTGTAGCTCAGCTTATTTACTCAAGGTGTAAATTCTTCTTATATGTTCAGCATATGAGAGCTCAACCGGGATACTGTAGGCTGTAAACATTGTGCAGCCCTGGGTTTACAGTGAGAATGGGGGATGTCTGTATCTACACTAGGTGCTATTTTGATGAATG
The DNA here is from genome assembly GCF_965119305.1 of Pelophylax lessonae. Classification (NCBI taxonomy): domain Eukaryota; kingdom Metazoa; phylum Chordata; class Amphibia; order Anura; family Ranidae; genus Pelophylax; species Pelophylax lessonae. The sequence goes on from NC_138774.1 coordinate 76,367,528, forward strand.
TATGAGTGGGATTTGTTGGAAAAAGTATGAGAGAGTGAAGTGCGAGAGAGATCCAGTTGTTACCCACAGTGGTGGTGTTGGGTATTCTGTTGGGTATTGCCTCTCAGAGGAGCATGAAAGTCTGGACATTTGTTGGAAAAGTCATTATTTACCAGAAATATGAAGAGAACCCCGGCCACCTGGAAGAGACCCATGCAAAGACATGGAGAGCATCAAACTCCATGCAAATAGTGTTCCTGTTGTACAAATGTACATATCTCAGAAACATTGGGGAGCAAATATTAATAAAGTTGTGTAGAGGCTACAGAGGCTTCCATAGAGGCCATCCTCCTTCACATCATGATCATCACTGGCCAAATACTACTAAAGGGGCAAATATTAATAAAGTTGTGTAGAGTCTACAGAGGCTTCCGTAGAGGCCATCTTCCTTCACATCATGATCATCACTGGCCAAATACTACTAAAGGGGCAAATATTAATAAAGTTGTGTAGAGTCTACAGAGGCTTCCGTAGAGGCCATCTTCCTTCACATCATGATCATCACTGACCAAATACTATTAAAGGGGCAAATATTAATAAAGTTGTGTAGAGTCTACAGAGGCTTCTGTACAGGCCATCTTCCTTCACATCATGATCATCACTGACCAAGGGTGAGTTTAGGAAAGGAAGCCTACTGGAGTTTGACTTTCTCTATTAAAGTCAAGCTTTGCATAAAAGGGTATCATGAGTTTCAAGGCAATCTATACTTGAAGGCATCTACTTTCAATTCCTTGTGAGAATCTAATAAACAGACTTGACACTTCTTACTCTAAGCTGCCAAAAAAAGATGAATGAGGTTGACCTTAATGCCAGTACTGGAGGCTATATAATACGGTATGTGTTTGTCATGGACTTAACATGATGTACAGCAGTACATTCTGATCTGGGAGGGCCTGCCTAAAAATGTCTGACACATTTATACTCTGGTCCATAGAAGGGCTGACTTGCTAAATGTGCCACTGACATTGGCATACTCTGACCCATGAAACATGCCACTGTCATTGCTACACTTTGGTCACAAGGGCTCTGACCCCAGAACATGTTTCTGTCATTATCTGGAAATATGGGAGTATTTTCCTCATTTTGCAGTTGAAGAGAAAGAGAGAATTAGCATGTAAAGGCCCCAGTGCCTGTATTTCATTTACATTTCATGTTTGAATCCAACCCCCTGCAGATTTTAAACAAAACTCCCCCTGCCTGGTCCCTCCTCGAGGTCAGAGCTGCAGCCTGCTCCCTCTTTAACCCTTGTGTCCCATTTGCAGCCCCCAGGTTAATAAGGACAGGGTAAGGGGTCATGGTTTCTGCTGTATCCAAATCTTCACAGCTGGAACCTAAAACTCTCTGATCACCTGGAAGTAGCAGCTAAAACGACACAGTTCAGGAGAGAGGGAGCTGGGCTGGAGCCTAAAGGCAGCAAACCCTTTGAATGTGGGATTAAAGGGTCAATAAGGGTCACTTCAGCTCCCAGAGGGGGTGTATGTACAAATGAAAACGACCCCTCACATCCCAAGCAGCAGATTTCCTTTCATCCTGCTCTTATCTCCCTGGTGTTAGGTTTTCTAAAAGCTTTCACAAAAGGAACCATAGAAAATCAAGTTCTCCCTCTAACGGCTGCAAGTTCCTCTCTGAATGTATGTTGTTACTGAGCCTGCTGCTACCTGTTAGCGATCAAACATTTAACTGCCTCTTGTGACCAAACAAGGGGTTGATAAGGTTACTGGATCAGTGGTGGCATTCAAGACTTGTATAAAATCTATACCTTGTACAGATACGTCGAATATAACATGCGTGCCAAATAACTGCACAATGTGGAACTTCTTATGTATCCTGATTTACATGTCTGTAAGGATATTCTAGCCCACAGTGGGCCACAATATTTGTCTTAAAGAGCAAGTGAAATGCAGGACATTGCTTTAGACTTTGTACACATGGCCGTACAAGGAGCGTACTGAGTGCTCACTCTGCCCATTGAGATGAGTCAGAAGATGTGGCTGTGCACGGTTATGTGGCGGGGGGGTAATTAGGCATTCACACATGCATGCACCTACACATATGGCACTTTTCCACTGCAAGTACCGGCTCGGCCCTGCTTGGCCCGGTTTGCTTTTCCACTGCTGGTACCGCATGGTACGGTGTTGGAACGGTTCGGTACAGTACGGTATAGGTTTGCTTTTCCACTAAAGTAGTACTAAAGTTAAGTGGGTGGGATAACAACGGGGTGGGTGGGATTCTCTGACCAATCAGTGGCTAGTAGTGACTGCATGCAAAGGATTGTGGGATATGGTACCAGTTCGGTACCTGTTGGAACCACAATCGAGTAGGTACTGTTTTTTCAGAGCCGTACCGTACCGTACCGTTCGGTTCCATGCAGTGGAAAAGCGCCGCCGTACCATACCGTACCGTACCGAACCGTTCCAACACTATACCATGCGGTACCAGCAGTGGAAAAGCACAAAAGCGTGCCGAACCGTTCGGTTCCATGCAGTGGAAAAAGCGCCAATAGTGTGTGTTCGGAGCATATGTCTGTGCGCATGCTTTATGCAACCCCTGGTACAAAATCTTCAAATTCATCTCAGTGGGCGACTGTCCACGGCAGCAGCAGGTTCCATGAAGTGTGATTACACTGCACCAGAGATGTATAGTAACTAAGTAGAACTACTTCACTACTGTACTTAAGTACCGAAAGGCGGTATCTGTACTTTCCTAGAGTAGAATTTTTTTCTCCTACTTCCACTTTTACTTCACTACATTTTTTCAATGATTTCAATACTTCTACTCCGATATTTTTTTTTTTGTGCTGCATAGTTACTCGTTACAATTATAAAAATAACCACTGCCAGAACAGTAGATGGCAGGTTTCATGAAGCTCAAAACATGTGTATTATCAGCGCATACGAAAATAAATGCTACTGTATGTATAAATAAAAGCTGCATTTGAAATAATAAAAAACAATATGATGTTCAAACTTTTGACTTCTTTATTTAATAACTACATAACACAGTACTTGTACTTTTACTTTCAGTACTTGAGTAGCAACATTTTTAAAAAAACTACTTGCAATACTTAAGTACAAAAAATGTTGAATACTTTAGTACTTCTACTCAAGTCACTTTTTGATCGAGCACTTCCACTTCTACTCAAGTCACTTTTTGATCGAGCACTTGTACTTTTACTCAAGTATGGGTTTCGAGTACTTTATACAACTCTGCACTGCACACTCTACAGGCATTTGCATAAAGGCTTAAAATGAGGAGCTGTTGAAAAGTGTCAAATGTTACCAGTTAATGGTTATACATCCATTCATTGCCCTAAAGGCCCGTACACACGTACCGATCGTCGGCATACAAACGTCGGTGGACGAAGGATCTGCCGATTGTACGCGTGTTAGTATGGTGCCTCCGACAGATGTCTGCGCACAATCCGCGGACAAAAGTCTTTCTTGCAAACATGAAAATTTTTGTATGCCGACACCAGAACGGACGATTGTTCGCCTGTCAGTACACAATTCGGCCGACAGACCGCAGATTTGCAAGACTGGGCATGCTCAGAAAATAGAAAACACAGGGAAAGTTAACCATTACATGACATCACTTCTGCAGTCGGCGGACAAAATTCTTGTGCTGTCCTTGTGCTGTCTTTGCACTTTTCAGCAGACACCGACATCCCGGGGAGAAAAGAGGAACATTTGTATGCCGACCATCGGTACGTGTGTACGGGGCTTAAGCCTCCCATTAATGGCTCAAATTTTGATCAGTTCCAACTGAATCAGATGAAATTTGGCCCTGTTGGCACCACCTGGCTTGATAAAAGCCAGCTCTTATCATAAAAGCTGGGTGGAAGTCTGTGTGATTGGATCCAATCAGATGCAGTCACTGTTTGGGTATTCTAAAAGCCACTGGTGCCAGTTTTCAAAATACTATAGCCAGCAGAGGAGATTCCATCATCCACACTGCTTAGATTGGATGGAGGAATCTATTTCTTGGCTGAATAAGAGAAATGCATACTTGTATGGCTGGCTTTTAGGAGAACATCTAATATACAGACTAGAGGCTGCCAACCCTGAAAAGTGTTGTCTGTCCTTTTCCCCTCCTTTACATAATGCTAACTGATGAGCATGCCTTACATACAACAGATTACGAGAAACTATTACTGCATTCTCGGAGAAAGGCTTTCTTTTCCCTGGTTCAGATCTGTCTAGTGACATACTGATGAGGGTTTAAATTAATTTACATGTACCTCATTGTTTGAGGCATTAGGATTTCATGAAAAATTGGGGGTTAATTCAAAATACTAAAAAACACTTACAAAATCATCCACAACTTGGCCCCCAGCTACAACACTAACCAAGTCTCAAAATACCAACCAAATCGTCCTCTTCATTCCACCCAAGACCTCCTGCTCTAGCTCCCTCGTCATCTCCTCCCATGCTCGCCTCCAGGACTTTTCCTGAGCCTCACCTATCTTATGGAACTCCCTACCCCAATCTGTCCGACTATCTTCTACTCTGCTTTTAGACGATCCCTGAAAACCCTCCTCTTCAGAGAAGCCTATTCTGCCCCTATCTAACAACTGTACTTTTATTTTCTCCAGAAAATCATTCCCACCAGTTATTACCTTTTGTATCACTTGACCCTCCATCCTAGCTCTAATGAGCAGGGCCCCCTGATTCCTCCTGTATTGGATTGCATTGTAACTGTACTGTCTGCCCTCATGTTGTAAAGCGCTGCCTAAAATGTTGGCGTGATATAAATCCTGTGTAATAATAATAATAAGGCATTGATAAAAGATAATATGATGCACATTGTGAAGTAATACAGAGCAGTCACATTTTAGTAGACCTAAATGTACCCAAATGCTTTCTAGTCTGATTGTTGAAAATATAATCTTTGGGAAACAATTGAACCACGTGTAAGCATGTTTTCAAATCACATTCAATGTAAAAATTATTGCAGCTCAATTCACATAGCACTTATACTTATTTACTTTTTTCCCCAGAATAATTCATGGATACGCGACCACGATGAAACAGGCTCCACCCACTCAGGAACGCCGGGTCCGTCCAGTGGAGGGTTGGCTTCGCAGAGTGGGGATAATTCCAGTGAACAGGGTAATGCTTCATTTCAGCTAACATTGACTTTGTACATACAGTATACTAAAGCCTATCACTTGTGCCATGCAGTCAGTTAACCACTTAAGCCCCGGAAGATTTTACCCCCTTCCTGACCAGGGGGTTTTTTGCGATTTTTTTACTGCGTGACTTTAACGGACAATTGCGTGGTCGTGCGACGCTGTACCTAAACGAATTTGACGTCCTTTTTTTCCCACAAACAGAGCTTTCTTGTGGTGGTATTTGATCACCTGTGCGATTTTTTGATCATGCGCTATAAACAAAAAAAGAGCGTAAATTTTGCAAAAATAACAATATTTTTAACAATTTTTTATATGAAATTCCCAAAATGTAAAAATCAAAATTTTTTAACATTTTCGGTCAATTTGTTTAATGCTACATATGTTTGGTAAAAAAAATTGCAAAAAGCATATTTTGATTGGTTTGCGCAAAAGTTATCGCGTTTACTAACAAAGGGAAAGATTTTTGTCATTTTTGGTGTTTTTTTTTAACGAGTAATGGCGGCGATCTGCGATTTTTTTTGCAGTACTGCGACATTGCGGCGGACAGATCGGACTCTTGACTGACATTTTTGACACTTTTGGGGTTACCAGTGACATTTGTACAGTAATCAGTGCTATACATATGCACTGTTACTGTAAAAATGACACTGGCAGGGAAGGGGTTAACTGTATTGGAGAGGGAGGGGCTAAGTGTGTCCTAGGGGCGTGCTTCTAACTGTGATTGGCTGTGGCTACTACTGTAAAAACAGAGATCAACGGTCCTACATAGTAGAACCGTGTGATCTCCATTTTTACACAGGGAAGAATGACAGGCGGCTTGTTTACATTAGCCGCCCGCCTTTCTCCCTCCCTACCGACGATCGCAGTGTGACCGGCGGACATCGGGTCCGCCGGTCACACGCACGGACTCCTCAGTGAACAAGCCGGGGCGGGCGCGCGCCTCAGCGGGCGCGCGCTCGCCCGCTATTGGCTCACAAGCCGGTCACAGGCTAGTGACGTATATATACGTCACTCTGCCTGGCCGGGGCTGACCGCCGCAGTATATCTACTTGCGGCGGTCGGCAAGTGGTTAATAATAAAAAAAATGCTTGGTAGAAAAATTTATTGTAAAAAAAAAAATATAGATACAATTTTGAATTATTATTTTACAGACATATCTTTATTTATGGAATCCTATTGCTCACCTTTGATAGAGCAGCCATCTTGGGTTGTAGCCGCTTAGTGGTGCAGTGTCTGATCATTGAGCCGCGGGGCAATGGGCTAATACTGATTATAATCACAAAGGATGCTAAGGAGAATGCAAGATTGTTCTTTTTGCAGAATTGGGTGAAGAGGTAAAGCCAATCAGAGATCATTGAGTAAGAGGGGGGGGGGGCACTAGACCCCCACCCGGGACAATTGGGAAAGCCAGCTGCATTTCGAGTTGGTCATGAAGGCATTTCAGTGTTTGCTTATAGATCAGGATGACTGATATGGTAATTAGGAGTGGGATTCCAGCACTTGGCCTGTACGGGAAAAGAATGGGAGCTGGGGAAGTGCCTGAGCGAGGGGCCACAGAGAGGGCAGCCATACACTCTGCAGGCTGACCCTGTGTTGTCCTAAGGGAGCTCAGTGATAAACTGCTGAGAGCTCTCTCTTCTTCCTCATGATTCACTATTCAGATCTGCTGACCATCCACAGCTACTCCATTTCATTCTGTAATGTCATCTGTAACATGAATATCCTAGTCAGCGTCCACAGGGTACAGCACCCCCCCCCCCTTCCGCCATCATTAAAATGACATGTTAACGCATTGGGTCTGTGTGCCCCTGCTAGAGACTTAGCACTGAAATCACAGCTTGCTTTTCTCCTTGTGCCAGACCGAGGCCCCCCTCTCTTATTGCACCACCCACCCTCCTTTGCTCTCAAACTTCAAGGTCATCAGATAAATGTGCAGAGCCAGTTCTGTGCGTTAACTGGGCTGCTGAAGAAGTTTTTTTTTTTTTCCCATCTGTGTGCGACCTCTCATTCATAAATATCTCCCCCCCCCCCACTGCCTGACACAACTCCCCCCTTCGCCACTTCTCCTTCTCCATGCTGCTTCACTGTGTGTCTGCTTCATTGACTCACAGCAAGGGCTGCTATAAAGCCACAGGGAGTGTTGGTTAATCACAGAATAATCCTAAGGGGGGGCCCCGGTATACAGCCCCCAGATCTGTGCTCTCCCCTCTCCCATCGCAATGACACCCTCCCTCTTCCAGTCGCTCCTTGCAGTATGTAAACTGGATTAGTGTAAAATAAACAACTGGAACAGACGTGTGCTGGCTGTTCCATGAACTGCCATTCTAGCCTGGACCTGGAGGATCTCATCCAGGTCCTGTAGTATCTGGAAGCTTAGGCTGGCCTGTAGGCATAAAACAGCCATTTTGACTGATCCCTCGGTTGTACAATTTAATATGAGAGATCTCTCTATATACATTAACAACTCCAAACAAAAACAAAAAATCTCCTGCGCTCAGAAAAGCCGACTCCTTGACTGCTCTGTCCATGGGACTTTCAAAATGGCGTCTTGGATGGCTAGGATCCTGCTGCCTAAAAGGACTGGGGCAGTCCAGCAATACTGCAAACAAGAAACACAAAGAAAGGCGCATCGACCTAGCGCATTATCCTCAATTTAGGCTTTATTGTTAAAACATAAAAATGGCTAATCACAAACAAAGGTGAAAATCAATCACATCGGACTCAAAATCTTGAGTGTCGAGAGTAGTCCATACGAATGTCCCTTGTCCTATGGGTGGCTCTGAGGAAGAGGCGTATGCCTTGAAACTCGTCAGCCGTCATCCTAATAGGACAAGGGACATTCGTATGGACTACTCTCGACACTCAAGATTTTGAGTCCGATGTGATTGATTTTCACTTTTGTTTGTGATTAGCCATTTTTATGTTTTAACAATAAAGCCTATATTGAGGATAATGTGCCTGATATATTAACAACTGTCCCGTGTTCGTGGTGCTAGGAAATATCAAAATGCTTCTGGGCATGGGCAGTGTCGTGCCACTCTTACTTCGTGTTTCGCTGGAAAAACAGAAAAAAGTTCATACAAGGACAAACTGACAAAAATATTCAATTTCCACGTATTGTTCAGACAACACTGTGAGAAAGAATGACTTGAAACCGAATTTCCCAAAAGATCACTATTGTATGTCTGTAGGTAGCCTGAATTTCTATAATGGACGCAAAAGCTGCCTTCCTCGGCTCGCCCGGGTCTCCCGTCCCACCGGGAGACCCGGGCAACCATCCTGCACGGCCGCCAAAGAGAAGACCTGATCAAAGCCGCATTCGGCTCTGATCGGGTCTCCATGTAAGAACCCGGAAGTGATGTCATGACACAGAGGCGTAACTAGAACCTTCAGGGCCCCGATGCAAGAAACCATGAAGGGCCCCCCCAGATCCCTGGCCGGGGCCCTTCCCTTCAAGCCCAGGGCTCTTCCCACTAATCCTGGGGCTCTTTACTCTCGTTGCATGGCCTTTTATTACGGTCCCGCAGCAGGATCCTTTCACAAGTTCTGCAGTGGGCTCCCTTCCTGCAATCTTGGGGCCTCCCCACAGTGGTGCAATGCCAGGGCCCGGTCGCAAGTGTGACTTTTGCAATCCTGGAAGTTCACCCACTGGTTTGCTACTGGGCCCCCTGGAGCATGGGGCCCGGTAGCAATTGCAACCCCTGCAACCCCTGTAGTTACGCCCCTGTCATGACATCACTTCCGGGTACTTGGCGCCAAATTCAAAAAAATTACAGCATTCAAAACAGCCAAACTTGGTGTTTTGAATGGTTTTAAGTGCAGAGGAGGGGTTTGAGGTCTTTTAGACCCCCAGATCCCTCCACAAGAGTACCTCTTTTAATGTACGAAAATATCGGCCAATATCGGCCGATACCGATATGCGATGACTAAAATATCGGAATTGGTATCGGCAATAAAAAAATGATTTCGGTCGATCACTAATTGACACCCCCAGCGGTTCGCATATGGCAGTGTGAACTGCCTGCGATTTGAACGTGATGCGTGTACCCGCAGTGGATTCGCAGGGTTCCTGCATCGCATATATGTGAATCAGCACTCAAAGTAATATTTGGATTAGCGCAACCAGGGAAATGATTTTGTCAAACTCAGCTACGTTTTCTGCTAAGACCAGTCATTGTCTTTAAACGAGGAAAATTGTTAATTGATCTGTGAAGGTTTACAATTACTCAGGTCATCATATATCTAGTAGTAGTTGTTAATCACATTCAGCATGACTTGTTCTGCAATGTTGAAAACATTTCTCAGCTTGTCCAAGGCACTTCTTCTGTTCTAATGAGTCTCAGGAAAATATCTCAACATTTATATCCAAACAGGTAGCACTAACACCTCAATCCAATTATCATGGAAAGGCAGATGTTATCGTTTTAGGGGCGCAATGGGATTTTCACACCTTCTCTCCTGTCCTTACATAATAACATCTGCCTTGCCATGGTAATTGGACCAAGGTGTTAGAGTGCTACCTGTTTGGATATAAATGCTAAGAAATTTCCATACAATTATTAGAAATTAAGAAGTGACTTGGAGAAGCTCCAAATTGCCTGCATTATTACAGATCAAGTCCAGCTGAATGTGACTAACTATTGCTAAATATTTTTAACTGATCAAACCAACAAATATGTGTACAGTAGTTGATTTATTGAGACGATCAAAGAGGGATCTTATCACATATATCCTTCACATAGAGCTGGGATGACAGTTGCCCAGTCTGCATTTTTTGGGGTAGATCAGTGATTATCTCATGTTTATGAGCTATCTCCAATAATGCTGGCCCCTCTTAGGCAGGTCATACACAGTTTGAATCTCACAGCAGGAACTGACCGAGATTCAAATCGATTGATCAACAATTGATCAACATGGGGATAATCAGTTTGCTGCATTCTCTTGCGAATATCACTAGTGGCTGCTATAGCCGCTAGTGATAATCACTGCCGGGAGAACACAAAGTGATTATTGCTAGCAGCTGTAGCTGCTAGCAATAATTGTATGAAAAATCAGACATGCTGGTTGTACCCAAGTCGATTGATGGATCTACTTGGGTAAAATCAGTCTGCCTATACATGGCTTGAATCTTTGCTTCTGGGCAAGATTCCAACCTTCTGTGGCTAGCTTTAGAGGAAGCAAGCAACCTTGCAGATTAGAATACCTATCCTGTTCCCCTCCATAAGTAAAGATGAGTCTCCTCTCAGCTCCCTGCCCTTCCACTCTCCATTACCATATACTCCTAAGGTCAACTTGGAGTGAAAGAGCAGAGCACCATCATATGTCCGACAGACCACCATCATATGTCTATTGCCAGCCTAAACCACACAGCTCTGGAACAAATCCAAAGGGGAGTTTCTGTTTTTAAATGATTTAAAGGTTGTGAGTAAACCATGATAGTCCATGTATGAGAGAATTGTTGCTGCTTTAGGGTATGCACTCACAGTGTCAGAAAGCATGTAAAACCATTCAAATGCTTGTGTTTATTCCATTGTATTGTATGTGTTTTCAGTGTCTATGATCTAGAATTTCCAGTAGGGATCGACTGATTATCAGCAAAGCCGATATATCGAGGGCCGATATGCACTTTCCCTGATATATTGGAATCGGCCACCAAGGTTACCAATATTGCCGATATTTTGGGAAAGTACTTGTACCGGAGTGGTACCTGCAGCTAGAGGCATCATCCCAGTACCGGTGTCCATAGCCGACGATCGTCTGTCTTGTACTGACAACCGAGGCGGCTGAGAAGCCGCTCGGCTGTCATTACAAGAAGTGGGATGTCCCCCCCTCCTGCCGCCTTCCGCGGCTCGCCTGGGTCTCCCGTCCCACTGGGAGACCCGGGCAACCAGCCTGCACAGCCGCCGAAGACCCGATCAAAGCCTAATTTGGTTCTGATCAGGTCTCCATGCTAAAACCCTGATGTGATGTCATGACATCACTTCCGGGTACAGGCACCAGATTAAAAAAAAAATGACAGCATTCAAAACAGCCAAACTTGGCGTTTTGAATGGTTTTAAGTGCAGAGGAGGGGTTTGGGGTCTTTTAGACCCCCAGATCCCTCCACAAGAGTACCTGTGAAGTAAAAAAAAATAAAATCATTTTTTTAAATGTATGAAAATATCGGCCAATATCAGCCGATACCGATACGCGATGACCAAAATATCGGTATTGGCAATGAAAAAACAAACGATATCGGTTGATCACTAATTTCCAGTTTGGCTTCCAGCAAGTATTATTTGTGAAATGCATCACAAGGTATATTATTATACAGGATTTATATAGTGCCAACAGTTTTCAGTTTACAAAATAAAGGGAGACAGTAAAATTAAAATATAGTTCAATACAGAAGGAATAGGAGGGCCCTGTTCACGGAGCTTACAATCTAAATCTAATCAAGTGCATTTGTATGAGTTTTGATGCATTTTAAATGCAATTCTATAGCGTTCTGTTACAGCCAGCTAACATGTGTTGACCCTACAGAAAATGGGCCCAGGCCTAATCTTAAAATGGGATAGGAATGCTATGTATTGTAAATATGCTGGATTTAAAAAGTATTTCAGATTAAATTAGGCACTAGATGGCAGCCAGCAACAGCACAGAAACTGAAGGAGTATATCTATGTCCATATTCTTACCCCAAGGGCCCGGGGACAGGAGCAGCCTCCATAGGAACCCCCCCTAGTTTGCTGATAACGGGCATATAAATTGCAACAATGAGGGTTGTCTTCATCAGTGGGTCATTACACAAGTCTATGCCCCAAAAACAAGATCTGTGTGCATTAAATATAATTAAATCTGCTCCAGTCCACAGATTAATGTCCGTACTCCTCATTATATCACAGCTAGGATAACTGAATAAGTCCTAATCACTCGAGAGCTGGCAGCATCACAACCTAATAATGATAATGTAAATAAAGCAGTCTAAAGGTCTCTGACCCAGGCATCACTACGATCCTCCTACTACTGATATAATCCTAATTATGGACTTAAAGGTGGAGGAAGGCCCCCTGATTTGGAGGCTTCATTTCAGTATTAGGGCTCTGAGAACAGATTCTATTTCCCTACTGTAGAAGTAGCAGGTGGCAGACGAGTCGAAAAATGGCTACTTTTTTAAATGCCCCCCTCACACGGGTGTTTTGCTTTGTGACAGAGTCCCTTTAAGGACCATTAAAAATCACATTTTGCAATACACAATGTACCGGCACCAAAAAGAACAACTGAAAAGGACATGGAGTTCACATCACCATTGCATTGAAAGCTGTCAAGTTGCCATAGCATAGTTAAATCTGCCACAACCCTCCCATGTTCATGACCTGCAGATCAGTAATTAGTACACCAGACAATACAATCCCCACCTTAAACCCCTCAGATTCCTGTGACCCCAACATATATCGGGTTCTCCTTTTTTCTTGCCTCTTGCGTAGGCAGCCTTTGTTCTCTGTCTTTATGGCGCTATGAAAATTCATAAGTCAGGGATAATTTTTGCATATGGAAACAGAGGGCATAACGGGGTGTTGTGGAGGTGAGGGGAGGGAAGCAATACTGTGCAACACAGGGCAGAGCAGACGCAGGCTCTGATGCATAATTTACTTCCCCTCCAGGCAAGCTTTTAAGCTTCTCTTTTGCCGCAGGTTATAGGAGCTGAGCAGCTGTTATATAGTCCCCCCCTGTTGTCCTCCTCTCTGATTTATGTTTAAGAGACAGGAGAGATTGTGCGTTTTTCGAGGCCAGGCCAAAGGAGATCCTGGAGATAGTAAGAGGGTCATCTGCACCAAGAGATATATAACGGCTGCTTATTGGATGAAGGCTTGGCCCCATGGATGGCCCCATCTCAGGCTTGCTGTGTGTTTAGCTTGAAGTTCTGGTACTGTTACTGTAAATCACTATCTCTTATGCTTTTTATTTTATTTTGCTTTTTTTACATTTTTATTAAATAATGGTGATCTATCGACGGGCAAAGCTTTCACTAAAATTGATACGCAATACGCAGTCCTGACATGGGTAAGACTGTGCTCTGTTGCATGCACACTAAAAGGATGGTCCCATTTTTTATGGTTGCCCATAGATTTCAGAGAGTGGTCAGACATAAAGCCACAATCTGACAACCTTCAAACACATTTTGCTTCAGGCACGCTCCTAAACATGAGGGTTGTCAATTCTGAATGTCCATTTTTTCATTTAGGAAGAGAATGGGCAATCCACACATCACATCTATATTACAGGGAGGAGCAATACCAACAAGTTACAGAGGGCAGTCAGCCAGCATTCACTTTTTCAGACAGATTGTGATAACTTACTTTATATTTGCTACATGCTCTCATTCACATATCAGAACCTAAAAAATAATATTTGTTGCTTACCTTTTTACTTGCACTTTTCTAAAAAATGGAAAACTCCGAAACTGAAATTTACCTCTGCTATACAGAGGTGGCTGGGGAGTTAATGTTAACCATAATTAACCATGCCTGTACTATGCTGGCAGGGCTCATTGTCAGTTGTAAACACATTTTAAACATGGTCTTTCCTAACAAAGGGTTATCTAGAAACTGGCCTTCTGCATTGTATTTTAATGAGGGGAAATACAGTGTGTGTACATCTTTGTTAATGGGGACCGATTGAGTTTCCGCTCATGTTCTGAGGAGCTTGCAGCCTGCCTGCGGCCTGCTCCAATCATCCAGAAAATATATATAAATATATAGAAAATATATATTTTTTAATTATTTTAGGTATACCATATAAACACAAACATGTTTTCTCAAATTTGACTGCACATGTGTTAACTTATTAGCTTAATTTAAGGCAAATTTGTGTATTGCTGTGATTGCCAGGGTTCCAAAGTGGGGGGATGTCTTTTAGCATTCGTGGATATTTGGACATCTTGCTTCTCAGATGCTTGGGTGCAGTAGGTGGTTTCCAGGGCTGCAAGCTTGAGTTACACTCCCACTCCCTTCCTTGGTTCATCAGCTCTAACATTTCTGTCATCTCACAGACTAGCAGGTTTCCAGGTAGCACTAACAGGTCTTGTTGACCAGGGTACTATTGTTACAGTTCTGTGGCAGAACAAATTTAGGGTTCCCTCTCCAACTTGTTCACAGTTCCCAAGCCAAATGAGGACATTCACCCTGTATTGGATCTTAAAGCCTGAGTTTTATTTCCCGAGTTTAGGTTTGAGGTTTCCCCCGGGAAATGGCCCCCACTCTCGGAGTTGATCCAGGACTTGTGTCGTAGGTGGGGGACACCAGATGTGGACCTCCTTGCCTCCCAATTCAACAACAAACTTTTAGGCTTGTCTCCAGATACAGGGATCCCTTAGCAGAGTAGTGGATGCTCTGGTGGCTCCATGGGATTAGTATAATCTGATTTATGCCTTGCCTTCCTTGATTTGCAGAATCAAGATAGAGGGCATTCTGGTGATCCTCATTGTTCCATACTGGCCCAAACAAGTGTGAATTTCCAACCTGAGAGACTCCTTCTTCACAATTCTCCACTGGCATCACCCACTTATCATTTTGCTGGTTACATTGGGCGATTTGTGGGCACAAGGAAGACAACCCCAATGTCAAAAAAAATATTGCTTTTGTAGTTATCTGGTTTTAACTTCAAAGCTATCCTACTGTAGGTCACATGATTTTCAGAAGAGTAGCAAATAATTTTTTAGGGCTGTAAACTTAACTTAAAGTCTAAAATCCACCTATCTCTACAAAGAAGAAAGGCATTTTGTGAATTTATCCATCTTTTGGCCTATCGAGCTAAGCAGTAGTGAAGTTAATAGATGGACCGCAGGTGAGGAAGGGGGGGGGGGGGTGGGAAATATTTCTCTCAATGCAGCAGAATCTGTGTTATACCTTTTTTTAAATACAGTGCAACTGATATCAATGAAAAGACTACAGTAGAAAAAATAATAATCTGAAGAGGCTGCAGTGGGTAAAAAAAGCAAAAACGACCAGCGCCAGACTGATATCTCTGTGCTTCTTTCTGGAATCCAGTAATTTATAGTGATGCCTTTACTGTAATATTCACAACAGGGTTGTATTTCTGGATGTGCTGCTCAATAAAATATATTTTATTATGTGCAGTCAGCAGAAGTGGCTCATATAAGGAGATTCCTCTATCTCTGTGCATTCACTAATACTGCTTACTGTTACTACGAGGGGTCTGTTCTGAGACCACGTGAATGAGATAAACTGATACTGGCAGAAGTCAAATTTCAGCTACAAAATTTAGGCATCGGTGAACAGAGATTATTTTTCAGCAAAGTAAGATGTAATAGTAATATCAAACAAAAATACAGTAAACTACACAAATTGCATCCTCTTAACATATATTATACAATGTTTTCCCTCACAGGTGACTGTCTAGACAATAGCGTGGCCTCACCTAGTACGGGGGACGATGATGACTTAGACAGGGACAAAAAAAGGAACAAGAAACGAGGAATCTTCCCTAAAGTCGCCACAAACATCATGAGAGCGTGGCTCTTCCAGCACCTTTCGGTAAGAAACCTCGATGCTAGGTCAAAACACTAAACGGCAAGATAAAAACATGTCTTTGGTAAACTTGCGTTCATTTTGATGCTTGCTCTTCCATATTTTTATTGTTGTATTTAATATAAAGATTGATACTATTGATTGTAGTTGTTATTTATTTAGACATTGACATTGTCAGTATGATGAGTCTCATGCACTATAGTGTGGTTCATTTTATACCACTCGCATTTCCACCCACTTTTGGGTGGGGTTCCTTGACCATATCAAGACGTATACTACATATTAAATGTGTCAATGCAACATTATAGTCTGGCTCTGAGCAAGAGGGGATCTCCCCTCAAAACGTGTTAGCCATTTGCAGGGTCCTCCGGCATGCTGGATATTGTCCCAGTGACCTGGTTGCTTTGTGTCCCTTGTGGACTGGATAAGCTTTTGAGATTTTTGTGTTTATGAGTATATTTTCTTTCTCTTTTATCAACAAAACACCACTCGGGTAATGTGCAAGGTTGGAGCACCCTCTTTTTGTCCTTTTTACAGGATTATGGTGTCACCTGACCTTGCCTAGATTTGGAAATAAGCCTTTGATATAGTCACAGCAGGCTATAAGACTGCTATAGGGTCTGGAAGCACAGGGGGCCCAGAGCTGTTTGTCTACTCACTGATTTATTCTGGTGGTAATAGCATTTGGCAAAGACTATTTTTTTAAATATAGGAATTTGATTCCTTACCAGGGCCATGTAAAATGTTGCCCCCTTCTTTGCTTTAAGAAAACCAGAATAGACTTATGGATGCTGGGTTTATTTTCCAAGAATCCCTATAGGGTAGAAACAAAGGAGCTGTCATTGATAATTTTGGTGCAATATGCTGGCATCCTCTTCCTTGCTTCTCTACTTAGTCATTTACTCACCAGGAAGAAGCATGTAGCCAGTAAAGTGCTGGAAGACCTAACTTGTATAAACCTGTTTTGGGTCAGTGACCCACCAAATGGTAAAATTATGAAGATGGGGGCTGGACTGCATGGAGGGCAGTTGAATTAGACTCTATAGTTTGTCTGCTCTCTGGTCTACTTAATGTCTGAGTAAGTATTAGCCAGTAGATGCCCTCATGCCCTTATATCTGTCTGAATTATTGTTATAGTAAAATACACGTTACATTATCTGACAGATTTCCATGTATAAGGATGTTTATAAGGAGCAACATTTTATTTTTGATTCATATATTAGCTAAATCATGTGATGGTAGCATAGGGTGATTCAGTATACCTATATTTTGGTTTTGTGCACTCATGTTGTTATGGAAGTAGTGACTGTGGAGCAGAGTCGTGCAGTCAGGAGAGGCAGAGGAGGCAGAGCCTCACCTGCCATGAACATAAAAAAAAAAATATCGTTCTTCGAGGGTTGTAGCACCTATGGTTCCGGAGATACCCAGCCTGTCAGGATCTGTTGCAGCAGACTGAGAGGATGAGTTCATAGTGCCTCTGATTTCTTGTCAGAGGCACTGAGCTCAATGGACAGCTTGCAGCCTTGGACCAATGGTAAAGCAAGTCCAAAAAAAAATGCTGCAGTGGAGGCTCTCCTCTCACTGCAGTGTCATAGAAGGGGGCATATGTCTAAAAGACACATGCTCCCTTCCAGCCCAGCCCTCTTAAAGAGTTCCACCCCACCAAATACTGTAGCTGCTGACTCTTAAATATTAGAACTTATCTGTCCAGGTAGCCCGCCATGTTGGCACCTGAAGCCGATTTTTGTATTAGCTCTTGGGTGCTGCCGCCGACATTCAGGGTAAGGGAACCCGGCAGTGAAGCCTTTTGGCTTCACAGCTGGTTCCCTACTGCGCACGCGCGTAGCGCGCTGCACTTTCTAATTGGCCCAGCGGCGGAGAAAGAAAGAGGGGGACTCTCTCCATCCCTCTTATTTTCTCTTTTTCTCGCCCTCCATCCCTTTCTCTCTCTCTCCATCCCTCTTTATTTCTCACTGTTTCTCTCTCCCTCTATCCCTCTTTCTCTCCATCCCTCTTTATCTCTCATTCTCTCTGATGAGCACTGATAGGTGGCATTGATGAGCACTGAAAAGCAGCACTGATGGGCATTGATAGGTGACATTAATGAGCACTGATAGGTGGCACTGATAGGCAGCATTGATGAGCACAGATAGGTGGCATTGATGATCCCTAATAGGTGGCACTAATGGGCATTGAGCACTGATAAGCAGCACTGATAGGTGGCACTGATGGACACTAATAGGTGGCATTGATGAGCACTGATAGGTGGCACTGATGAGCATTGATAGGCAACATTGATAAGCACTGATAGATGGCACTGATAAGCATTGAGCACTGATAGGCAGCACTGATGGGCATTGATGTGCTGCACTGATGGGCACTGATCGGCGGCACTGATTGGCATTGATGAGCACTGATAGGTGGCATTAATAAACACTAATAGATGGCACTAATGGGCATTGAGCACTGATAAGCAGCACATATAGGTGGTACTGATGGACACTGATAGGTGGCATAGATGAGCACTGATAGGTGCCACTGATGGGCATTGAGCACTGATAGACAGCACTGATGGACACTGATAAGCAGCATTGATGAGCACTGATAGTGGGCGCTGATAGGCGGGCTTGATGAGCACTGACAGGCGGCATTTATAAGCACTAATAATCGCCATGGATGAGCACTGATAGGCTGCACTGATGATTAGGGCACTGATTATCAGTGTAATCAATGCACTAACATTCTTGACATTTAATGGCTCACCTTTCCTCAGACAGACACAGCGTGGGAGGAAAGGGCTGCTGATAAAAGGCAAGTCTGTTTACATGTGATCACCTGATCACATGGTAAAGGGCTGCTGTGATTGACCCTTTACCATAATCTGTAATTATCCAAAGGACACAGCAGTCACAGAGCGTGCTGGATGCATTCCCCAGTGGGCACATAGGAAGCAGGTTTCTGGGAAGATGTCCAAAGGCGCCCTCCCAAAATTGGAAGCCTGGGGCTTGGATGGAAAGGGGGGTGTAAGGGGGGGTCCATCACGGTTTCTTGCACCGGGGCCCTAAAGGTTCTAGTTACGCCTCTGGCCCCAAAAATGTACACAGATCTTTACATAATATACATCCACTTTAGTCCCTGCCCTCAAGGAGCTTACAATCTAAAGCATGTTTGGCCTATAACAGATCTGGATACACTACTGCTTCTCTGTATGAAGCTATTTCAAATCTTTCACTTGCTTTACAGAGAATACTATTGCCGAGTGCTCATTACTATGCAGATAAAAAAAATTGACCATAGGAAGTAATGTGATTAGACAGAAGACTTGGAGCTTTATATATTGTGCTGTCAGTGCATCCTTTGCGTTTAACCATTTGCACCAGAGGGTACACACTGCCCCACTCCATGCTGAGAAATCTTTGCGATGCAGACCCAATTAAAAATTACTAAAGCGGCATAAAAGCTGAGAGTCTCGGCTGCAGCTACCCATGAAGTCCGCCCCGGGCTACATCTCAGCTAGCGGAGTGCACAGAAACAATTAGTCAGAACGGAGCCCGTCCCTGCCTAGTTAAACAAAGCAGAGTTAATGAACGCTGACCAATTAGTTACTAATTGACGAAGCTATAAACCTATTAGAAGCTGGTAAACGGGTAATCAATTCTAGGTAATTACCCTGAACCTGCTTAGCGGCAGGCAGGCACTGGGGAGGGAGAGCTGGCTGGCTGACGAAGAGCTACATCTGACAGGCGAATAGGCAAGGGTGAACCCGCATCACACACCCTTGATTATCTGTATTATTTCCTCTGCTTGTTGGAGGATGGTAAGGAGTTCTATAGCTAATGCACAGAAACGCTGTAATGCTGGTAGAATTTTGTTTGAATATTTTCTTTTTCGGAACGTTTGTACAATTTTCTAATGGTCAATGGGGTCAATTCGACAATGGTCAGCTTAAGAATTCTATGTAACTTGATGGGTCTGTGATAAACACAGTTTCTAATTCTGCAAGGCTGACTTAACGCAGACATTTTTGATCAGTTTTGATTGGCTGCTCTGGGATTCCAATAGCATGTTCTGTTGACTTGAATTTGCAGTTCGCCCATTACGAAGTGAAATGATAGTGTTACTCCTTGATGATGCTTTGAAAAGTGCAATGAACAGATAATCTGGGAGATTATAGAAATTATTTTAACCACTGCAGTCTCAAAATATCAACATCTGCAAGTGGTCAAATGTTGTGGCCTAGCTACAGATGTGGAGGCCACAGTTTAAAGTCTGGACCACTTCTCTCCTGTACTGGTTCACGTGACATTACATAACCAAGTACACGGGCTTAGCTTTAGGTGCAACTGTTTTGCCCTTGATAAAACTCACAAGAGCTGATCTAAAATTAAATATTAGTTTTGGCCTGTAAAAGACCTTCACAGAACTCAAACAAAATCACCCATGCCTCCATTTTAGGGCTATTTTACAGTAAGATTATAAAAATGTCACACTGACCTGATGAATTCTGCAGCAACTTAGTGTGAAAGTCAATGGGAAAAAAATGCCAAAATCTCGATGAGTCATTTGTGAATAGGACAGGATCATGGCCATGAAATCACTGCCTGACATCTCCGTTATATTAACATAGGTCACTTCTGTCTAAGCCAGGGTTTCCCAACCAGAGTTTCATGTAACCCTAGGGTTCCTCCAGAGTTTGCTAAGGGGTTCCATGAGCAGTGAGCAATTTCTGCCTTTCAGATGAGTTCCCACTGGTTCCATTGATCTTTTTAGCTATCTGTAAGGGGGTAATGCTTCCCAATGACCACAAGTGTAAGGAGCATTCTTCCCACTGACCATCACACTAATGCATCATGAGTTGTAGATATAGCCATTTTTAACAGGGGTTCCCAAAGACTGGAATGTTTTTTTCAAGGGTTCCTCTGTGTTTAAAAGGTTGAAAAAGGCTGTTTCAAGCAATCAAAGAACATTCTGTGCTGACAGTTACAAGTCTGGAAATGGGCCAATTCACAGAATAAAATTTGCAGGTGTTTTTGCACACTGAGGCGAGATATGTTAAGAAAATCTTTCACAAAGCATGGGTTGTCAATGGCAGAGAACAAAATAGGTCCAGCATGATGTTTTTTAGCGCAGGACAACACAACACACGTAGCATATGCAATGCAACACAATGTAGATGTGCGTTAGGGTACAAATATTTTTAAAATTCTGAAGCATATCTACAGTGCTTTACTTTGTTTTGCTATAATGTGCAAATTGTGGGTGCTCATTATAACATACAACATGGTACTAGATGTAGCTCAACAAAGACTTTTGCACTGTTCCCTTAGAGAGGGTTTACTTTACCCCATTAAAATGCATTTATCATAGTTTATTAACGTTTAATATTTATGTAGAGTGCAAGATGTAGAGTAATAAGGTAATGAGTTCAGGACTGCTCCTTCCCTTCAATTATACAAAACAAAGAAGCATCTCCCGCACTTTGTTGCAGCCAAAAAACGTTTTACAAAAAAACGTTTATAAAAGATAAATGTTTATTTTACAAACAATGTTAAAATTTACATTTAAAACCTCTGGTCTCTATATATGCACAATTGGTTACATTACCCTCCTATAAAAGGATGGGAAAGACTAGGAAAGACATATAAATGAACACTGTAAATAAACAGATGTTCTGCCATCAATTCTCAACGCGTTTCAGCTGCTTAACAATCATCTTCAGGGGATGTTTGGTGAGAGTGCATGATTGTACCAGATTGAGGAAATACAATCCTTCCTGGAAAAGTCCCATGTCCATAGTGGTCTGATCCTCAATCCCACAAGGGGTGGGAATTAATGGTCAAGGAAGAGGGCCAGAACCCCCAGATGGTCGTATCAATGGCAATTCCAGAAAAGCATATAGGAAGATGGAAACCACCAGGATATACAAGATGTCAGGCCTGCAATGGGAGCTTGTCCATCATGGATGCCTGGTCTGGCCATGCTCTCATTGTAGGCCTGACGGCTTGTATATCCTGGTGGCTTCCTATATCTCTCTTTATAAACATTTTTTTGCATAAAGGTTTTGGCTGCAACAAAGTCCCACGGTAGATGCTTCTTTGTTTTGTAATATTTATGTAGAGTTGCAAGCTTATTGTTAGTTCAAAGAGGCAACTATATGGCCATTGACAATTGTAGCTAGAGAAGTATGCTGTGCGTTTGATTTGCATCTGCCATCTCAAATTGGATTAAGCCTGTCACAGCTTCCCATGATCCACAGCATATGTTCTTCTGTAAAATCTTTGCTAATGCCCTTTAAAGCTTCATCCATGGTAAACCATTCATCTCAGTCAAAGGAAAAGCTAGAATCGGGAGAGTGTATTATTTTCTTATAATTTTTAGTATTCATCTGTAATGAAAGTGTAAGCTAATCCAAATTATAGAAAAGGATTCAGAAATACAAGTGGTAATATACTTGCGCTGTAAATGCACCGAATGCAATTTGATGGTCTTAAGCGGTTCTTTCGTACCCATGCAAACATTTCCTATCTTCAGAGATTGGCAAGTACAGCTACCATAGTTACATAGTTACATAGTTAGTTACATAGTTAGTGAGGTTGAAAAAAGACATCAGTCCATCCAGTTCAACCTATGATGTGTGTGTGTGTTTGCTTTTAACCGTACATTGTATACCCCTGTATGTTGTGGTCTTTAAGGTGCCCATCTAATAGTTTTTTGAAACTATCGATGCTCCCTGCTGATACGACTGCTTGTGGAAGAGAATTCCACATCCTTACCGCCCTTACAGTGAAGAACCCCTTACGCATTTTAAGGTTAAACCGCCTTTCCTCTAGTTTTAGTGAGTGGCCACGTGTCTTGTTGTATTTCCTTACTCTGAATAGTTTGTTCCTTATGCTAGGGTCGCCAGTACAGTATTTGTACATTGATATCATATCCCCCCTCAATCGTCTCTACTCCAGAGAGAATAGGTTCAGTGCTTGTAGTCTTTCCTCATAGCTGATGTCCTCCATTCCCCTAATTATTTTTGTTGCCCTTCTCTGGACTCTCTCCAGTTCCATCACATCCTTCCTGAGGACCGGTGCCCAGAACTGGACAGCATACTCCAGATGTGGCCGGACCAGAGTCTTGTAGAGCGGGAGAATAATCTCTTTATTTCTGGAGTGAATCCCCTTTTTTATACATCCCAATATTCTGTTGGCTTTGCTTGCAGCTGCTTGGCATTAGTTTCTAATGTGTGTATATATATATATATATATATATATATATATATATATATATATATATACAGGGCTTTTCTTCTCAGAGAATAGGTGCAGGAACCCCTCCCTTCTGAGTAATTTCTGCCCCCTACCCACCTCTGAGCGCCATCCCTTGGTTCCACTCCCTATCCACTGCCCTGTACTGCCCCTTTTAGATAATAAGTATAATTTTGTGCTACTAGGTAATTTGTATGGAATTTAATAGACTCCACCCCAGCAACAATGGATCCCAAGCAACAAAGTACCACCCCAACAACAATAGACCCTGAACAGCAACATCAGCTCTCCCAGCAGCCAGCATCAATAAACCCTCCAGCAGAAATAGACCTCTCCCTCAACGGTAGATCCCTCCCAGCAACAATTGACCCACCAGTATTCAAAGACCCCCTGCCAGCAACAATAGATATCCCCCACACAAAAATAGATCTCTACCAGCGACAATAGATCCCCCAGCAGGCAGCATCATTAGACCCTCCAGCACACCCCAGCACTCCTTGCCATAAAATACATTCAGTTCTGGAGGTGCCGGAACTGCGTTCCCGCTGAAAAAAAGCCCTATATATATATATATATATATATATATATATATATATATATATATACACACATACACTGTATATATATCGTACCTGCACAGTGAAATCGTCAATCTGTTTCCCTATGGAAACAAGGTTTGAGATTTGCAAACTTACTGGAATTTTAAAATAAGCTTGGAATGGTAATACTAATAATGTATGGTCAGCCTATTGAGACGCTGTGGCAGCTGGACACAAGAGTAGAAGAACATTCTCATTTTTTAAGTTATCCTTTATCTTCTAATTTGCAGTAGAAAATAAAATGTATTTGCCTTGTCTATATAAAGAAAATAATCCTAATAGTGTCTGAATACCCGCAGAACCTAAATGTTCTCATGTTATAATGTTCTCAGTAGTAAGAAGGAAAATATATGCATTTATTTACTGTTTTTTTAAAACACTCCAGTAAATGGTTTGGATCTTCCACTGCCATTTAAGTAAATATACAAGTCCATGTTAGATAATTGAAAGGGAAAAACCTTGAAAATCTGCAAATATCAGTCTATAATAAAGTTATGGCCTGGTCACCCTTAACAACCGTTTAGGCTCTGTGCTCTTCAGCTTCCCCCCCATCTGCACCCATGCCCTTCATCTGTCACTAACCTGTCAAGCAAAGGTCTCCAACTGGCTGCAACCTAAGACCCCCAATCTCATCCATCATTGCTGTTCCTGACAGCTCCATGGCCATTTTTGTTTTGTATTTTAGATCCTCCTGATCAAGCAAAGGGCCAGTTGCACATTTCCTGGGCTCCTGAAAAAGAAAGGCACTATTTGTGCCGGTCCCATCTGTCCTATAGATATAGAAGGACACCATAAAAGTCACCCTCTTGCTCTTACTTAACAAAGCAGATGGTTGGACGTTTATTGGAGAATCTTTAGATTAGCTTCAATTTATCCAGTCCGTGGCCTCGCAGAGCAGTGGTGCTTTAATAAACTATTAATTCTTCCATGCACATAGAGCAAAGACTGAATGTGGTGTTTTTCTATATGATAAGTGGAGAGGAAGTCTCTCTACATTCCATGTTTTATCTATTTAGGTCTGATTAGAGCGCAGACTCTTTACATGCAGAGCTCTGACTGTGAAAAAAAGCACATAATGAAATTCATCTTTTGTTTGATATATTTGGCCCTTTGATTGAGTTGGGTCCTATTTGTTCAATCTGTGGTAATCAAATATTTTCTTTTTCTCCTTGAAGCACCCATATCCCTCAGAAGAACAAAAGAAACAGCTTGCACAGGACACAGGGCTTACGATACTTCAGGTCAATAATTGGTAAGTAGTCTTAAAATCTCACCTTAGTCTTAGATTAAAGTTTTTTTTACAAAACTGAAAGAACTGTTCTTGATACCAACAGCAACCATCCAGACCCATTCTTTTATTTGTCCATATGGCACAGAAAATGGAGAACCTGGATACTGTTGGCAGCAAGAATGGTTATTCAGTCACTTCTATCCATGGTGCCAAATATTCTGGGAATTCTGTTCACAAAAAGTCAGTAACACTGAATTTTACACCTGAAAGCGGCGTTCCGGCCTATTTTGCAACTTTAGTGATTCCTGGAGTGCTCGCTATGCTGATCAACAATTGGGCATTTTCAATTTTTTTCGGGGGCCCCTTACCTTATTTTCAGGGCATTTTTGATTGTACTTCCTCCTTCTCCCCCCTCTGTGGCCACGGCCACCGACATCACTTCCGCCTTTGCATTGCATCCTGGGAGCTGTTTGTCATGACTCCCAGGAGGCTGGAATCAGGAAGAACTCCCAGAATACTACCTGGAATCAGGAAGAAGGACACAGCAGATTACACTGTGGCTTCAGATGCCCACATCCAAGATGGTCATGCTCAGACAGAGCTTTTAAAAGTAAGATTTTTACTAAAATCCAATACTATACACCTTGTAAGTATGAGAATAGCGGTTCTGTAAAGGGCGATGGATTAGTATTATAGGGGTATTTTTAGTTAAAAAAGGTATTTGAGGCCGGAACTCCGCTTTAATACGAATAGTATATCTTCTGCATGTACTGTGAATAAACAGCAAAAAATGTAGAACTAATTTCTTGCCACCAGAATTAATTTGGTCACTAAGGTAAACAAGTTCACTAATTTTATTGTATAAAGTACCATTGTGGGCGACTTTTAAGACCTGTTCTTATTGTCCCAAAACATTCCTTCTCTTTGGGATACAGGTTCATTAATGCAAGAAGACGGATCGTTCAGCCGATGATTGACCAATCAAACCGCACAGGTAAGTGGCATTGACCTGGGATGTTTACTTCCTATTTTTTAGTGAGGTCTACTATACGTAGCCAGGTTCTATTATAATGTAGAATTAGGCCAAGTAGTTCCACATTAGGGCAGCAGATCTTGTCAACCAAGAAAAAATAACATATGTATTTATAACGTAGATGATTCATATTCCTAATGCAATCTTCTGCGCTTAAAGAAAACATGCCATGAGAAAAAATGTGGGTCTCCTATTGCTGTCCCCTATCTGAAAATGCTAGATACCTGTCCTTCTCTGGCTTTAATGAGTCTCATACCTGTCCTTCTCTGGCTTTAATAATGAGTCTCTTATGCCTCGTACACATGCAACGATTGTTGGCCGACCGATCGGCCGTCTTTTGTCCAGTGTTGTTGTGTTGGTTGAAATGTGCTCTAGACTGCACACAAATTTTCTCGGCCAACAAAAACCAACTTCAGAAGTGATGTCATGAGCTGGTTAACTTTCCGTGTGTTTTTTCTTCTCTGGGCATGCCCAGTCTTGCTCATCTGATTTTTGTCTGCCGAAATCTGTACTGACTGATGGAAAATCGGCCGTTCTGTTGACGGCCAACAAAAATTTTATAGCATGCACACCAGATTTTGTTCGGCCGAAAAGTCGGAGTCGGTTGTCGGAAGCATCATACTAACAAGCCGAAAATCGGCCGATCGGACGTTGGCCGAAAATTCACGGCCAACAATCGTTGCGTGTGTACGAGGCTTTAGTCAAAAAAACATGCAGCTAGTGAAGTTAGAACTCCTGGTCTGCATATTTATTAATGTAAAAAGCTACAAATTCCTTTGAATGAGCCCAGGAACTGGCATTGCATAAGTAAAGCTTTAAAAGCCTATTGTTTTTCTCAGCACAGGTTTTCTTTCTAAAAGAAAAATCAAGTTAGACTACCCTGCATGCACTGGGTATAAAGAAAACCTGTCACTAAAGCAAATAATCCGTCTGTTCAAAAGGGCACCAAAACATGCTGCAAATACCATTGGGACTTCTTAAATCGCTTTCTGGGCTGCCTAGAAGTCCCTGAAGCCTGGGATGTGCAGTTTCTGAATTTTAGCCGAAATAGGGGCTCTATGTCAGATCACTGCAGCAAAATATACATTGTTGCATGGTTTGGAAGCAACCTAGAGTATGTAAAGCATGTTTTAGAAGTTACACAGATATTGGAAGATATTGAATTAGTATCTATGCAAGCTAGTACAGTATAGCTTAATGGCAGGATCAATTGGATTTTGTAGTACATTGCACTATGAATGACCAGCATATACATAAAAAAATATGACCATTCAAGAGCCACTTTGTGGCTCTTATAAGAGCTCCAGGTTTGTGCAGATCATCCATTGGGCCAGATAGACACAACAAAGTAAAATATGAAGGTTGGGGGAAAGAAAAGTTAACATAATAGCGAAAATAAAGATTAGCCATTAAATAAGTCAAAAATATAAATTGTGAAAAAGGTTACCACATGGTAATTAGCAGAACCCAGTCTAATGAATTGTTCATGTTACCGCAGGTCAAGGTGGTGCGCCTTATAGCCCCGACGGTCAGAACATGGGGGGATTCGTCATGGATGGCCAGCAGCACATGGGAATCCGCCCACCAGGTGAGAGTTGGGACGGTGACATTGGGGGATACGAGGGAGCAGATAGAGGAGTATTGTATGATACAGTAGTCACACTTTTCCACTTATACCCAGATTTGTCTGCTATTTATTAATGCTTATTTAATACATGTAGCCTTAGATATATAGTATGTGGAGGGATCTGATTTTGCACAGGAGAAAGAAGGTAGTAAAGTGCCATGACACTATTTTACTGATATGGGAAGGTAAAAAAACTTTGAAGGAAACGGGGGAGCTGCCATTGCAGAAACAATAAATATGGCTGCTAGCGATAACCAAGCTGGGCAATATGCTTTAAGAATGAGTGGTCCACCACTGCAGCCTTTATGTTTTTTTCTATGACATGTTCCCATAAAAGATGCAGGCTTTGTGCTGCCGTCATCGGGGCTTCACTACCTTGTGAGTCTCTAACCTGAACCAAGCATGCAGCCATAGAAGTTTGGAGGTCTGAAAGCATGAATGTTCAGTTCAGGGACTCACAACCTTTGGCAGCTTCCATCCTTTTATCTGTACATATGTATCTGTAGTGTAAGCTCAGATGTTAGAGGCAGTGTATTTGATGAACCCCCCTTTTACTAATATTCTTGGGACAAAATCAAGCAGCTTTCATTCTGCTGTAGTTTATATTATGTCCTTATGTTATCCCCTTTATTGTCTAGTTTTGCTGAGCATTGGAGGATGTTAGGGTGCTCTTGTATAATAGCATTTGGGTTGAAAATTGCTCTATGAGAATTAACCAGATGCTCTAATTCACAGGCTTAAGCTGGCCATACACAGATTGAATTTCATCCAGTTTGTGATGAACGGGACAAGATTCAATCAGTGGTGGCTCTGTTGGCACCCTACCACCCAACATCCTTCGATCTGAAAATCAAAGGAGCTAGGCAGATTCTTCTCAGCTGATCAGTAACTGAAGCCAATCAGCTGCAGTCACTGTTTGGTAGCACCCACTGTATTTTGAGAACACAATAGCCTCAGTGGGAGATTTATCCATCCGGGCTTGCAGTGTGGATGAAGGAATCTGTTTTTTTATCATTTAACTCTCAGGTTGAACAAAAAGATCAATTAATGTATGGCCAGCTTAAGATACACATTCTGATGATAGGCTAGCCATTAATGTGGTCACTGGGTTATGGTCTTGCAGATACTGCCTAAAACAAGTTATTGAACTTGGGCACAAAGAATTGCCAGTTTGGCAGTACATGCCTGGCAAGCTCAGTGGCTACATTGACTTGGTGCTTTTTGAAGTGAGCAAGAGGGCAAACTGACCAGGACAGGTAATATACGGCATGTGGGGTGGTGACTGTACCACAGTGTTATTCTTGCAGTCTTAGTTGCCTGTCTTCCCCTAGGAGCCATGGGAGGCTTAGGCATGGCCGTAGGTATGGAAGGGCAGTGGCACTACATGTAACCCCCTGCCACCTTTCTGGTACTAGGGATGTAAGTAACTATTTATATATACTTTATTTTTTTACCTGCAACGGGAGGGGCAGGGTGCTTGTCAATCACAATTTCCCCTTAAACTCTGTCATTCTATACACACATCACCCTTACCCTTCTCTCTCATGTTGTCACACCACGTGTAATGCCTTCCTCACAGATGTCACATGCATGTACATCACTGCATGTGTGGTATTTGAAGTATGGATGAAATGTTGGCACAGACTCAATCACTTGGCTTTTCATGAACTTCAGTTGTTTTCTCACAGCAGATGAAACCAGTATTTGGGCCAAACTAATTTTCCTGAGCCCCCCGACCATCAGAATAATAGGAATAACATGCTTAGTCAACAAAACAGTTCTCTTCGCAGTGTGCAGATATACAAGAAATACGGGCAGTAAGGGATTTCTGGGGGGGTGAGGGCACATGAACAGAGATGAAGAAAGAATAAATACTGTTGCCCATACCAGCCAGATTCCAGCTACTTTTTCATTACATGAGAAAAATATTGCAACTCAGATGTGATTGGTTGTCATGAGCAACACTTTTCTTATTTTATTTATTCATCAGATTCAAAGTAGACTTTCAGCCATTATGCAAAGGGAGAATATAAAAAAAAAGTAATATAAGAACAAACACATTCATTCTGTAGTCTGTCCTAAGAGTTTGTTTGCTGGTGAAGCCTATTGCAACTTTAAGTCCCGGTTTACACTACCGCGACTTGTCAGGCTTGTCCATTCAGTGCAATGGGAACCGTGCTAATAGGAGCGACTCAAGTCGCTCCGACTTAGAAAATAGTTCCTGTACTACTTTTGACCGAAGTCGGAGTGACTTGCATTGACTTCCATTATGTGAAGTCCGTGCAAGTCGCGCCGAAGTCGCGGTGCACGGCGACTTCACTAGTCGCCCCCCAAGTCGGATTGCCATAGTGTGAACCGACACTA
Organism: Pelophylax lessonae; assembly: GCF_965119305.1. NCBI lineage: Eukaryota > Metazoa > Chordata > Amphibia > Anura > Ranidae > Pelophylax > Pelophylax lessonae. The sequence goes on from NC_138774.1 coordinate 76,397,333, forward strand.
AAAAGTCCACTTTTGTTCATGTCAAACTAGAATTCTTTAAACTGGTGATTTTGGGCAAGCTGTACTAGGTGTGTACTCGCACGGGCAGTTTTAAATGTTCCTGAGCACGATGCACCCCCCCCCCCCCCGGTCTGGTTTGTTTCGGTAGCGTGAGCTTTCTGAACCATGCCCAGGTACGGTTAAGCATACCGTGCCTGGGACCGCCTGGAAAAGGAGTATGGTTTAGTTGTAGTTCAGTACAATTTGCTTATTGAGAGCGCAAACTGTGCCTGAGCATGGAACTATCCATAGATAACTGAGGACAGAAGCAGAGATCACTGTGTTTTCACAGAGATGATGACATAAGAATACCTGGGAAGGCTTCCTTTGAAGCACAGTGTGAGGGCAAACTAGCAAGGGTGTGGGGCTAACCGAACGCAAGTCAAGGTCAGTTCAACCATGCCCAGTGGGAGTAAGTAGACATTGTTGGTCTACTTTACATGGCTGTCTCTGCCATTATTACTTTGAGTCACTGCCCTGGAACAAGCATATTCTTAAGCCAGCCATAGATGGTTCAAATCTCAGCAGGGCTGCTAGCAATAATCACTGTGTTCTCCAGGGATGGCTTCCTCGACCCCCCCCCCCCCCCCATAATAGCTTAGTGGGAGGGATTCCCCCAACAACACTGACTGTGCTGATGAGGGAATCAAGCGATTTTGGTTGCAGGAAAGAAAATTGCATCATCTATGGCCTGCCGAAGTGAAAACAAACACAGAAGTTAGTAGTTCAGCCTGACAGCCAGAGAATTACCATATTCAGTAGAAGTCATCAATGGCTGCCCACATATTTCCTAAGCTGGCCATACACTAGTAGATTTTCAAGCGAACATTCATACAAAAAATCTCAGTACATTTGATAACTTCACAAACATCGTTTGAAAGTACTTCCACTATTTGTTTGCTTTTACATTCAATTTTGAATGTTTGTCTGTTTTAGATTTTCTCACCACTGTGGTTGAAACCAAAAGTCAGTTTAACCTACTAACAATTAGAATATTAAACAAACGTCCTTAAAGCGGTTGTATCCTCCTAAACAAAAAAAAAAAACCCTGCAGGAGAAAGGCATAATGAGCTAGTATGCATCGCATACTAGCTCAACATGAAATACTTACCTTAAAACGAAGCCCGGACACGTTCGTCCGGACACTGCTGAGGCAGCTGACGTCTTACCTCGGCGTCTCTTCCTGGTTTGGTGGCTCCGGTGCTGTGAGTGGCCGGAGCTGCGATGACGTCATTCCCGCACATGCCCGCGGGAGTTTTCTTTCCGGCAAGGAGCCAGCAAAGAGTTCTGAAGGTCCGCCGGACCTTCAGAGCGCATGCGCCGCTGGTGTCAGCGGCTACATGCAGGGGAAATATCTCCTAAACCGTGAAGGTTTAGGAGATATTCATTTTACCTACAGGTATGCCTTATCATAGGCTTACCTGTAGGTAAAAGTTTATTGGCGGAGTATACTACCGCTTTAAAATGACGAATTTGTAATTCAATTCTAGTAGTGTATGGTCAGCATTAGTATAGGTGGTATAGGGATCTGTCACAGATCAGAAGCTTTCTTCTCCCCAGCTGAATATTCACTTTAGAGCATTGACTTTAATCTACAGTGCTGGTACCAGCCAAAAGTTGGGCGAAAACAGCTTCTATTACAGTGCTTTGAAAAAGTATTCATACCCTTTGAAATTTTCTACGTCATGTAACAACCAGAAACGTAAATGTATTTTAGTGGGATTTTATGTGATAGGCCAACACAAAGTGGCACATAATTGTGAAGTGGAAGGAAAATGATAAACGGTTTTCAAATTTTTTTACAAATAAATATCTGAAAAGTGTGGCATGCATTTGTATTCAGCCCCCCTGAGTCAATACTTTGTAGAACAACCTTTCACTGCAATTACAGCTGCAAGTCTATTTGGGGATGTCTCTTCCAGCTTTGCACATCTAGACGGTGACATTTTTGCTCATTCTTCTTTGCAAAATGGCTCAATCTCTGTCAGTTTGGATGGAGACCGTCTGTGAACAGCAATTTTCAAGTCTTGCCACAGGATCTCAATTGGATTTTGATCTGAACTTTGACTGGGCCATTGAAACAGATGAATATGCTTTGATCTAAACCATTCCATTTGTAGCTCTGGCTGTATGTTTAGGGTCGTTGTCCTGCTGGAAGGTGAACCTCCGTCCCAGTATCAAGTCTTTTGCAGGTTTTCTCCTAAAATTGCCCTGTATTTGGCTCCATCCATCTTCCCATAAACTCTGACCAGCTTCCATGTCTCTGCTGAAGAAAAGCATTCCCACAACATGATGCTGCCACCACCATGTTTCACGGTGGGAATAGTGTGTTCAGGATGATGTGCAGTGTTAGTTTTCCGCTACACATAGCGTTTTGCATTTAGGCCAAAAAGTGTCCCCCACAAGGCTTTTTGCTAACTGCAAATAGAACCTCTAATGGCTTTCTTTCAACAATGGCTTTCTTCTTGCCACTCTTCCACAAAGACCAGATTTGTGGAGTGCACGACTAATAGTTGTCCTGTGGACAGATTCTCCCACCTGAGCTGTGGATCTCTGCAGCTCCTCCAGAGTTACCATGGTGGACGGCCATGTCTTGGTAGGTTTGCAGTTGTGCCATACTCTTTCCATTTTCGGATGATGGATTGAACAGTGCTCTGTGAGATGTTCAAAGCTTGGGATATTTTTTTTTATAATCTAACCCTGCTTTAAACCTTGCACAACTTTATCCCTGATGTGTCTGGTGTGTTCCGTGGCTTTCATGATGCTGTTTGTTCACTAAGGTTCTCGAACAAACCTCTGAGAACTTCACAGAACAGCTGTATTTAACCACTTAAGCCCCGGAAGATTTTACCCCCATTCCGACCAGGGGGTATTTTGCGATTCGGCACTGCGTGATTTTAACGGACAATTGTGCGGTCGTGCGACGCTGTACCTAAAGGAATTTGATGTCCCTTTTTTCCCACAAACAGAGCTTTCTTTTGGTGGTATTTGATCACCTGTGCGATTTTTTGATCATGCGCTATAAACAAAAAAAGAGCGTCAATTTTGCAAAAATAACAATATTTTTTTCACATTTTTTTATATGAAATTCCCCCCCAAAAAATTGTAAAAATCAAAATTTTTTAACATTTTCGGCCAATTTGTTTTATGCTACATATGTTTGGTAAAAAAAAATCGCAAAAAGCGTATTTTGATTGGTTTGTGCAAAAGTTATCGCGTTTACTAACAAAGGGAAAGATTTTTGTAATTTTTGTTGTTGTTTTTTTTTTAACGCGTAATGGCGGCGATCTGCGATTTTTTTTGCGGGACTGCGACATTGGGGCGGACAGATCGGACCCTTGACTGACATTTTTGACACTTTTGGGGTTACCAGTGACATGACTGCAGTAATCAGTGCTATACATATGCACTGTTACTGTAAAATGACACTGGCAGGGAAGGGGTTAATTTTATTGGAGAGGAAGGGGTTAATGAATGCCTGGTGCTTACTAACGTGTGTGGGGGGAGGTGACTGAGTGACACAGGGACAGATCGCATGTTCAGCTATGCTGAACCCTGCAATCTGTCACTGTTTGTCACTTAGGAGATCCGCCCGCTTTGTTTACACAAGCGGGCGGATCTCCAGACTCGATTCCCCGACGATCGGGGAAGAGCGGCGGCGATCGCCGCTGCTCCTCCCCTGGCCCGACTCCCGCTGTGACTGAAAACAGCGGGAGCACGCCTCCGGCGGTGCGCGAGCGCCGCACAGAAGGGGAGGAGTCCAGCGACGTAGGTCTACGTCGCTGGACGGAATCGAGCCACTTTGCCGCAGTACAGTCCCAGTGACTGGTCAGCAAGTGGTTAACTTACACACAGGTAGACTTTATTTACTAATTAGGCAACTTGAATGCAATTGGTTCCACTAGATTTTAGTTAGGGGTATCAGAGTAAAGGGGGCTGAATACAAATGCACGCCATACTTTTCAGATATTTATTTGTAAAAAAAAATTGAAAACCATTTATTATTTTCCTTCCACTTTACAGTTATTTACCACTTTTATTGGTCTATCACATAAAACCCCCAAAAAATACATTTACGTTTTTTTACGTTGTAACATGACAAAATGTGGAAAATGTCAAGGGGTATGAATACTTTTTCAAGGCACTGTATATTGTTTTGTGACACATATTTTGCATTGTTACAGATTTATTTTGGAAGCAGTACATTAAATACATAACAATGTAGAAGTTACATGGAGATATGTATTTCATGGGTCTCATAGCTAAAAGGATTTGCAAGCATTATCCATAGTAGCCAATCAGCAGCTTGCTTTCAGGATTTGAACTCGGGTTAGAAAATAACAGCGACTATGTGGCTGCTAGGTTTTTTCCATTTAGACAATTTTTAATGAGTATTCCCTGATGACTTGTAGGATAACAGGCTCACACTCCAGCAGGCTGTGTGCACCAGCTACGAGGTGACTGGAAGAGTAGGGGTTGTGAAACGCATCAAATTTAGGAACTGGGGCCAGAATGCATAGAGATGAGGAGGAGAAACCAGAACCCAACCGTAGCTGGAGAGATCAGAGCAGGGAGGTAACAGGGATGAGAGAGGGGGCTGGAGGTCCTCCCCGCATCTCAGGAATGGGGGGGGGGTGGGGCTGCGAGGAGAATTAGCTACAGAAGATGAGGACACAGGACCCCAGCAGGAGCTAATTGATAGGCAGCAAACTAAATAGTCCGTCTGTGGCGGCGTGTCGAATCACAGTGACTGCGCAGGTATGTAGATTTCTCTGCTTCCGAGCGGCGCTTTATCATGGGTCAGCGGAGGGCGCACTACGCTGCAGCGGGAAGTATTTCATTTTATAAATGAGGGAAATTATTAACCCTCGCTGACAGCTGCGGGGAACGCTTACATCAAGCGTTGCTTTGCTTTCAGATACACTGTAATTGTGGCGGAGCAGAGAATTAGCTCATGTGAAGATGAAGGAGACCTCATATCAAAAGTAACATAGATTGTTGTATTAACTGACACATTGCAGAGAGTGAAGAAGATGAATTATCCCCCCCTGGAGGAGCATCACTGCCTACAAATACATCTCCAGTCTATCTGCCTGGCGCTTTGTCAGCATCTGGTGCTGGGACAGCCATAGGCAGGCGGGTAGTTCTCTATTACCAGATTTGCTTGACATCAAAGCAGTTGTCACGTGACTCTATCCATCATGACAACTGCACCCAAGTTGGCGCAACTGCGCATTTGGAGCAGGAGCAAAGGATCAAAGGTCATGAAGAGCAGCAACTACCGGCTCCTAGGCTAGGTTCAAACTGCTGTGATCTGACTTTGATCTGATTTTCAGTTCAATTATTTAGTGAAACTTTGATAAGGTCTGCATTTTAGACACCGGATATCTCCTCTGCCCTTACAGTGGTAGTATACAGATTTTTGTGACTTTTACCTACAGGTAAGCCTATAATAAGGCTTACCTGTAGGTACAATTAATATCTCCTAAACCTGCACGGTTTAGGAGATATTTGCCCTGCATGCAGCCGCTGACGCTAGCTCTGAATGTCCAGCGAACCTTCAGGGTTCCTTGCCAGGAAGTTTCCGGAAAGTTAAAACCCCGGGGTTATGTCATCGCGGCTCCGGCCACTCACAGCGCCAGAGCCGCCGAACCTGGAAGAGACACCGAGGGATCATGTCCGCTCCCACAGCGGTGTCCGGGGATCCGTGTCGGGGCTTCGTTCTAAGGTAAGTATTTCATAATGAGCTAGTATTTTTTTTTTTGAGTATGCTACCGCTTTAAAAGCTTTGGATCATACCAGGATCGGTATGATCTAGTGCTTTTTTCAAACCAGTAATGGTTTGTTTACAACCAAGTGACTAAATATTCGTCTAGTTTCTTAAACCATAGAGCAGTGTTTCTCAACTCCAGTCCTCAGGGCACACTAACAGGCCAGATTTTAGGTATTACCTTGGGGGGATTTAGACTAGAATACTGCAATCACTGAGCAGCAAATGATATCACCTGTGATATATTTCAGTTATCTTGCAAACCTGGCCTGTTATTGTGCCCTGAGGACTGGAGTTGAGAAACGCTGCCATAGAGGATATTGGGGCTGTTCTGTTCCTGATCAACTCTATGGTCAGTCAGCGAAACCCTGGCTGCAGTCCTGGGATCCCCTGCGGGCCCTCCCACCGTTTGTAAAAGCCATCCATTGGCTATTTAGCTGCTTAGATTGCTTTTACATGAAAGTTCCCCACTGGCCAAAAAAAACAGCAGCTGGAGGCATCATCCCGGTATAACCACAAGTTCCGCGATGTACGGGTACGGGTGGGGCAAGTGGTTAAGTTGGTCACATGATACTCGTTTTTTTTGGTGAAGTCATGTAAATTCTTTATTTGTATAGATGAAAATGGTTGTTATCTCAGGGCTGGGATACAGCATCAATGTTCCTATAGACTAGCCTTTTTTAACCTGTTTAATACAGAGGAACCCTTGAAATAATTGTAATGTCATGGGGAACCCTTGCTAAATTATTACATCTCTAGCTCATTGCACATTTCTTTGGTCAGTAAGATGTAAATATAATAGTACATAAAAGAATTTAGTCTATCCAGCATATTTGGTACCCAATGCAGTTTGTTTTTTTTAACACTACCCTGCTCCAGGGCCAGATATAAACGTAGGGGCTATTGGAGCTGCAGCTCCAGGCCCCTACTTTAATATAGGCCCAGTAGGGGCAGACTGATTGTTCGGCTCAGGGCCAGTAGGGGGGCCACATGAGAGGCTCCTGCCACCTTCTGCAGCAGGGGAAATATGACAGTGGGAGGTTTATGGGTGCGGTGGTAGGGGCAAATACAAGCACCAATCCCCCTCTTTGACTCTCTATGAAGCAGCTGAAAGCTGCTTCTCCTCTTCTCCCTCCTGCGACTTTCAGCTGCTTCCTTTGTGAGCCATAGAGGGAGATCAGTGCTCATAATTTCCCCCACCACCTTCACCATTCACCCCAGACTGTCCATCAGATTCCCCCTGCTCTCTGGGTTACTGATTCTTACTGTTTACAGACTGTGTTCATTCATACCTGAAGCCCTGAACCACCAAAATCCTCAGGACCAGGCCCATGATATTCCTAATCCTGCCCTGCCCTGCTCTATAGGAAAAAAAATAGCTTCAGTAACAATTGTGAATTGAAACAAAAAATAATATTGACCAGAAAAGACACACTAATAGTGAAAAATTGGCGGTCCGTGCAAAAAGTTGCTGTAGTGGTTCCATACATTGGTGGCCAATGGGAGAAGGACCCCTTATATTTATAGTCAGTGGGAGAAGGAAACTCTTAGATTGTTGACCAGTAGGAAGAGTGACCCCCCTCCCTTACATATTGATATCAGTGGTTACTAGGAGTTAAGAACTCTTCATCGCTTGAGGAACCCTAGCAACCTCTAGAGAAACCCCGGGAATCCACAGAACCCTGATTGAGAAACCCTACTATAGACAGATTAGAATGTTATCTCCAGCTTTCTAAACAAGTGTTCCCTATTGCTGACTCATGGGCTCCAGTCCACACATATTGAACACTAGATGGGCATGATTTGTAATAGGAGGATTCACAGAGGCTTTGATTGCTCATTTAGATCCCTCTTTTCATGGCCACCTGTGATGAGGTACCTAAGGGGGGAAACGTTTCAGATTATTGGAAGTTGGCCATACACGCCTTGAGTATGAGTTTCATAGTGGCCCCGTCTGCAACACCTTGATCGACAGAAGTCAATTTCTAAATCGATTTTTGTTAAAGGAGATGGGTAGAAAATGGTTGGCTGAAAAGTGCCTGCAGCCAATCAGATGCAGGTGCTGTTCAGGTATTCTGACAGCTGGAGGCGCCAATGCTGTAGCCCGCAGCGGGAGATTCGTTCGCCTGCGCTGTTAGTGTGAAAGGTGGAATCTGTTTGATTTCTTTCATACGGCCCATAGGCTGAATAAAATAAATCAATACGTATATTGGCAGCTTAAGGGAACAGTCGAGAGTGAAAAGAGCACAATGCAAATGCATGATTGGGATGATAAGTGTGTGCATGTTATGAATGGTAAACATTGTACTTGTGTAATTTCTTCTAAGTTAGATTCATTATTGTTTTAAGAATTCACATCCACCCCTTATATATGTTTTTTTTGGGAATTTTGCTTCTGTTCTAAACATACTTTTTATTATTGATGCAGAATTATACTGGGGCTCATAGAAGGGAATGGATTGATGGCATGATGGCAGAAAAGACAGAGTAGTCCATCGAGTCTACCTGTGTGTATATATATATATATATATATATATATATATATATATATATATATATATACATATACTCACTTTTGTAAGATACTGTGTATATATATATATATATATATATATATATATATATATATATATATATATATATATATATATATATATATATATACACACACACAGTATCTTACAAAAGTGAGTACACCTCTCACATTTTTGTAAATATTTTATTATATCTTTTCATGTGTCAACACTGAAGAATTGACACTTTGCTAGAATGTAAAGTAGTGAGTGTACAGCTTGTATAACAGTGTAAATTTGCTGTCCCCTCAAAATAACTCAACACACAGCCATTATTGTCTAAACCGCTGGCAACAAAAGTGAGTACACCCCTAAGTGAAATGCTCAAATTGGGCCCAAGGTGTCAATATTTTGTGTGTCCACCAATTTTTCCAGCACTGCCTTAACCCTCTTGGGCATGGAGTTCACCAGAGCTTCACAGGTTGCCACTGGAGTCCTCTTCCACTCCTCCATTACGACATCACGCAGCTGGGGGATGTTAGAGACCTTGCGCTCCTCCACCTTCTGTTTGAGGATGCCCCACAGATGCTCAATAGGGTTTAGGTCTGGAGACATGCTTGGCCAGTCCATCACTTTTACCCTCAGCTTCTTCAGCAAGGCAGTGGTCCTCTTGGAGGTGTGTTTGGAGCCGTTATCATGTTGGAATACTCCGTCTCCGAAGGGAGGGGATCATACTGTGCTTCAGTATGACACAGTACATATTAGCATTCATGGTACCCTCAATGAACTGTAGCTCCCCAGTGCTGGCAGCACTCAGGCAGCCCCAGACCATGACACTCCCACCACCATGCTTGACTGTAGGCAAGACAAACTTGTCTTTGTACTCCTCACCTGGTTGCTGCCACACAGGCTTGACACCATCTGAACCAATTACGTTTATTTTGGTCCCAGTAATCAATGTGCATAGTCTGCTTATCGTCAGCAAACTGTTTGCGGGCTTTCTTGGGCATCATCTTTAGAAGAGGCTTCCCTCTGGGATGACAGCCATGCAGACCAATTTGATGCAGTGTGCAGCGTATGGTCTAAGCACTGACAGGCTGACCCTCCACCCCTTCAACCTCTGCAGCAATGCTGGTAGCACTCAGACATCTATTTCCCAAAGACAACCTCTGGATATGACACTGGTTACATTGCACTCAACTTCTTTGGTCGACCATGGTGAGGTCTATTGTGAGTGGAACCTGTCCTGTTAAACGGCTGTATGGTCTTAGCCACCGTGCTGCAGCTCAGTTTTATGGTTTTGGCAATCTTCTTATAGCCTAGGCCATATTTATGTAGAGCAACTGTTCTTTTTTTCAGATCCCCAGAGAGTTCTTTGCCATGGGGTGCCATGTTGAACTTCCAGTGACCTGTATGAGAGAGTGATAACACTAAATTTAACACACCTGCTCCCCATTCACACCTGGGACCTTGTACCACTAACGAGTCACATGACACCGGGAAGGGAAAATGGCTAACTGGGCCCAATTTGGACATTGCCAATTAGAGGTGTACCCACTTTTGTTGCCAGCAGTTTAGACATTAATGGCTGTGTGTGGAGTTATTTTGAGGGGACAGCAAATTTACACTTTTATACAAGCTATACACTCACTACTTTACATTGCAGCAAAGTGTAATTTCTTCAGTGTTGTCACATGAAAAGATAGAATACAATATTTACAAAAATGTGAGGGGTGTACTCACTTTTTTAAAACACTGTATATATATATATTTTTTTTTTTATTGTGTTTCAGTTATTTTTTTATTTATTTATTTGTCTCGTGTTTGTCCCAAGCATGTTTTAAGCCTCTTACTGTTAATGCATGATACCCATATTAACCAATCGGGTATTTCCTTTCACCCAAAACTGACTGCTCCATTTAGGATACAGCTTTTGTGGAAATTATTTATTGCCAGTAGACAATACAAAAATATAGTAAATGAGCCCAGACTTACTGTTTTGCTGATTGTAGAATCAACAGTTTATTAGTGGTGGGAATTCCATATAGAAATGCTCATTGATTACTCCTTTCCCCTATAAACGTCTCTAGATTAGAAGGAAAATAGGATGTTGTTTAATCCAGTGAATAATCTGTATTGACTTGAAGAGCTGACATTTTCATTTCTCTTTTTCTGCCAGGCTTCCAAGGAATCCCAGGGGACTACACTGCGGCCCCGGGCTCTATGGCCATGGGATTCCCTCCAGCCGGTTACACGCCCGCCATGCCCTCGCACCCTGCCGGCCTGCGTCACGGACCTTCTTTACACTCCTACCTCCCAGGGCACCCCCATCACGCCTCCATGATTCTGCCCGCAGGCGCCTCCCCTCACCACCTGGTGTCAGCGCAGAGCCCGGCGGACGCACTTCTCAACGGTCAAAACATAGACATTCACGCTCACTAACATTCAGCCAAACCGGGTGTCAGCTTCTCTTCTAACCTTTTCTTCCAGCTTCCAAAAAAAACTATTTTCTTTAGAAAAAGGGATTTGTTTGGTCAGACTTGCTACCCCTTAGACGATTGCAGATTGCCTTCACCGCAGAACAGAGACTGATGGAAAAGCGGGGCCATGCAAGGGAAGGAAAACAAACCCCATTCTACCGTCTTCCTAAATATGCCGCAGTGTAAACTGAAGAGCTGACACTCGGTGCAAGGAAACCACTGATTTTATTTTTGTGGGTTTTTAATTTTTCACGCACACCCTCCTGACCCACAAAGCCCTTTCTATGAATGGACCAACACAGGACTCAAGTCTAAAGACAGATGAAGAGAGCAAGATCTTTGAAATCTTGTTTTTTCATTTTGTTTGGTTTTATTTTTTTTACGTCATCACTCGCAGCAGGGACTAAGTTAACTTGTACATTTTTTTAATTAATATTATAATTATTTGAGTTGATAAGTGTATTGTTTTACTTGTTTTTTATGATAAAAGAACTTGAAAAAAATCCACTGTGGATGTATATATATATAATTGTATAAATATTTATAGCACCCATAAACTTCAGGGTCTGTAGAGGAATGCCTTCCGTTTTTTATTTTATGGTCTACATTACAGTGCAGTTTTACTGTCAGTTACCCCACAATAACATCAACTAGGCATCTGCTTTCACTGAGCTTAGGTTCACCCTGCCGAGATGCAGCACATTGCATGTGAGTCGCACAGGAATCGCACCGTATTCTTGTGCAAATAATGTGCGATGTCTGTGCGTTGCGATTTGAGACACTCATTTTGTATAGCTCAAATCACTTTGCATCTACACCATAATGGTGCAGGACCCTTTTTTCTTTCTTTTGCCGCACTGGAATTAGATTGCATGGGTGTGAACACAATCCAGGGAATAATCGCAGTGCATTTTGCGAGCTGTTTTGGGGTGTAGTTAATTTATCTCTGACACCACAGCAGATCGCATGAACTCCAGGGGTAAAAAAAGAAAGTTAATCTGCATTTTTACCATTCCCTGCCTTCCCACCTGAAAACAGATATGATGGCACTCAGGTAAGTACATAGTGCTGCAGCCATTTTAATGCAACAGAACATGTATGACAGGTGACATCGCTTGCCAGACTCTCCAATATAAGTGCAAAACACTTAGCTCACAGTTGTGACGCAGTCCTATAATGCAAACAAAAAGGCATCAAGAAGTGCCAGTATTGCCTCCTGAACACTTGCAAACCTCATTGTTCCACACATTGGAAAGCAATCCACTGTGAATCACTTTTCAGCAGGGGAGGACTGGGCAAGGGGGCAATTGCCCCCTGGACCGCTCTAAAGCCCCTTAAAAAGGTTGCACCACTTCTGCCACAGACATGCCTAAAGGATTTCTGGTGAAGAAAAGTAAAAAGTCCTTGCCGCTGACCTACTGAGGATTGAAGAAAAGAAAGCAGAGGCTGGTTCCATGCCCCACTGGAGCCCCAACCGAGCTGTCCCAGCTCCCCCCAACCCAACCACACCCTGCTGGCGAGACCAGGAACCCGGTTTCGGCATGTGAGTAGAGAGTACCAGGAATGGGGGTCAGGAGGGGGCCGGGAAGAGGGGGAGTGGGAGGGGGGCTGAGTCGCTGCACCATGGGCCTCGTTGCCAGTCAGCCCTGGCTTTTCAGGGGGCTGGTAAATACTGCTGCTAGTGTGAAAAGAGCCTAAAGGTGTTCAATACAGTCAAACATATTGCATTCAAAGCAGAACTCCACAAGAACAAGACTCTCCAGGTCAATTCTATACATTTCAAGGTTTTCAACAAACATACCTTTTGCTGTTCTGCTGAAACTGATGCATTGGTTCCAGTTACTTCCTACTTCCTCTTTGCAGTCCATTCCTACTTCCTGAAAGGTTAGTCACATGATCGGGCCCAGTAAGGAATCATTCACAACAGCTGGTATGCTAAAACAAACCATTTCAGCATGAGAGCTGGTGTCTGTTCTGCATGGGAGGTGCTTTACTTTTTTTATATTGCATGGCACTGCTTACCTTTTGTATTGATTTTTTTTTTTTAACTTTATTGAAATGTCACAAAGCAACACTTCACTACTTCTATGCACTGCAGGTGAGCTCTGGTGTAGTCCGCTCTGCATCTCTCCACTTTTTCTGGTGTGAACGGAGACATACAGTACATTGATCAGGTGCAGAAAAACGCAGGTCTCTACACATTGATGTGAATGAGCACTAAAAGAGAAAACTACAGGAAAAAGCCTATAACATGTACAGGAAAGAAGATTTCTTGAGATGTTCAGTACACAACGAGTTTAGTACAGATCACCCCAAATGGCAATAGTTGCAAAGAAGTCGTACAAAAACATAGTCTGGATCAGTGTTTCTCAACCTTTTTTCCAGTCAATGCACCCTTTAAAAGTATAGACAATCTCAAAGCACCCTTAAACATTTTGAACAGTCTTGAGGCACCCCATTCTTAAATGTAAAAAAACTATTCTAATAGTTTTACATAATGCAGCAACATCAATACGTAGGAAACCCAATGTTAGAGGTGATTTTTTTCTTCCAAAGAAAATACACTTTTGCACACTGGTACTGACTAGTATTCCAATGTTTCTCTTCTCCCTCATTTTCTCTCCATCAGTCAGCTAATGTGTCCCCAGTGCTGAGGGCAGTGGGCAGAGAAGGTTCAAACAAGGATGCTGTGGAGGAGACAGACATTCCCCTTATTAACTAATGATGTCATTGGTTGTTAGGATGCCGATGTCTAGAACAGTGATGGCGAACCTTGGCACCCCAGATGTTTTGGAACTACACTTCCCATGATGCTCATGCACTCTGTAGTGTAGTTGAGCATCATGGGAAAATGTAGTTTCAAAACATCTGGGGTGCCAAGGTTCGCCATCACTGGTCTAGAAAGTCGTAATGGTGCCTAATTAAAACCTGTGGCTTTGTGTAACTAAAAGGCAGGCTTCATCCACCTGCTGGCTTCTATACAATTTATAAGAAATTTTTTGGGCATTTTGCTAAGGCACCCCTCAGGGGCTGACTGGCAACTTTCAGCCAAGGGGGCAAGTACAATCCAGAGGTCCATGGTACAGCGACTCAGCCCCCCTTGCACTCTCCCTCTTTCCGGCCTTGTTCTGACCCCCATTCCAAGCTGAAGCTCCACTCCAGGTACTCTCTACCCACCAGCCGAATCTGGGTTCCTGACCTGGACAGCAGGGGACTCTTGGGGGGAGCTGGGACAGTTCAGTTGGGTCTGGCCGGGGGGGAGTCTCCAGTGGGGCATGAAACCGGCCTCTGCTCAGACACAATTTACATGTTGGGGGGGGGGGGGGGGTTGGGCTCTGTTCTTGTCTTCATCCTGCACTCAGTAGGTTAGGAGCAGGAACTTTTTACTTACCTTCACTAGGTATAATTTAGGCATGTCCATGGCAGAAGTGGTGCAGCCTTTTTACAGGGCATCAGAGTGGCCCAGGGGGCGATTGCCCCCTTGCCCAGTCTCCCCTGGCACCCCTGAAGAAGCCTCAAGGCACCCTGGTTGAAAATGATGTTCTAAATGAACATTTTTTTAATGAAAGTGGAGTTTTCCTCTAAACCCATTCAGGTGAAATACCCTTTCACTTATTCTAATATTTCCGTCCTAAAATTTTTAAGCTGCACTTGACTGCCTGCTTACAACTAGTACTACCTACTACCAGTGTTAATTTTGTCAATAAAAATATTTTCGTAGATTAAATTAACACTATTTTAGTCGTCTAAAATACGACTAAAACAGTTCAGATGACTAAAATACGACTAAACCCAAAATGGCATTTTAGTCCAAAAGACTATGGGCACAATTCAGTAAAGGTTGTCACGTGTGTTGACAGTCACATGACCACTTACCTTATGCAATAATGAAAATGTAAATCCACTACTTCTCGTATACGGTATTTAGCGCAAACACCGCATAAAAAGGCATTTAAGTCAGTTCACAGAAGGAAATAAATAAATGCATATGGTAATTTAGGAACTGGTCCAAACTTGCGATAACTATGGCAGTGGTCAGACCCCCCCCATCCCCCCACCCCCCCAGTGATTGGTTTAAAAAATAGATGGGAAAGTGCAAGCTGGATCAGGAGTCAGCTAGATTTTACTCAGGAGTTGTCTCTGGAGACTGGCAGATGGCATAGCAAAGAGGATGGAGCCCTTTGAATCCAGTCTTCTGGAATTTAACCGCTTGCCGACCAGTCACCATCGTTTTACGGGGAGGCAGGTCAGCTCTGTCCCACAAAATGATGTACCTGTACGTCTCGCAAGCAGGGGTATGCGCACGTGCCAATTCACCACAGTGGCAGCTAATCAGCGGGCTCGACAGCCGTGATTGCCGCCAACCACCCGCAATCGCTCCCCGTGGAGAAAGAACGGCGGTCTGCCATTGTAAACACTGCAGATTTCTGTTCTATCAGTTATGAACACAGGGCTCCTGTGTTCCTCTTATTTAGGAACACAGGTCTCTGTGTTTATGCAGCAAGCCCATCCCCCAAACAGTTAGAAAGCACCCCCTAGGGACACATTTAACCCTTTGATCGCCCTGCTGTTAATCCCTTCCCTGCCAGTGTCATTATTACAGTAACAGTGCATTTTTTTTGCACTGATTACTGTAGTAATGTCACTGGTCCACCCAAAAGTGTCAAAAATGTCAGTTAGGTGTCCGCCGAGATGTTGCAGTCCCGCTAAAAATCGCTGATCGCCGCCATTACTAGTAAAAAATAAATAAATAAACAAAAATATAAATCTTTCCCCTAGTTCATAGATAGCTTTGGCGCAAACCAATCATTATACACCTTTAGGGATTTTGATTTACCAAAAATATGTAGCAGGATACAAATTGGCCTAAAATGATGAAAAAAAATTAGATTTTTTACTTTTTTTTATATTGGGAATGTTATATAGCAGAAAGTAAAAAATATTGTTGTTTTTTTTTTTTTTCAGAATTGTCGCTCTTTTTTTGTTTATTGCACAAAAAATAAAAATCGCACAGGTGATCAAACACCAACAAAAGAAAAAAAGGACATCAATTTTTTAGGGTACAGCATTGCACGACCGCGCAATTGTCAGTTAAAGTAATGCAGTGTCGCAAAAAAATGGCCTGGTCATTAACCTTCCTAGCGGGATTCCCGAGTGTGGCTCGGGGTTAAATTTCAGTGCCAAAAGCGGTAACCCCGAGCCACACTCGGTGTACCGCTAGGAAGATCGCTGGATCCAGGAAGAAATGGTACTCACCTTGTCCCCGGGATCCAGCGATGTATCCCAGCAGTGTGCGGCGGCCGGATCTTCCTCCCGATGCTCTGTGCACGGCTTCTGTCTCCTGCGACGTGAAGCTCGCAGGGGGGTGGAACCGGCGGCAAATTCAAATAGTAAAACACACCAAACACACTAATATTACAAAATAAAATAAGTTCACATTAGTTTGCCCCCCATGGCCTTTCCTGCAGTTTTACTGTACTTTTTCTGTATATATATATATATATATATATACACGTATATCTATATATATATGTATACACACACATATATATAATATATGTATACATATATATATATATATATATATATACAGTGCCTTGCGAAAGTATTCGGCCCCCTTGAACTTTTCAACCTTTTGCCACATTTCAGGCTTCAAACATAAAGATATAAAACTGTAATTTTTTGTGAAGAATCAACAATGAGTGGGACACAATCATGAAGTGGAACAAAATTTATTGGATATTTCAAACTTTGTTAACAAATAAAAAACTGAAAATTGGGCGTGCAAAATTATTCAGCCCCTTTACTTTCAGTGCAGCAAACTCTCTCCAGAAGTTCACTTAGGATCTCTGAATGATCCAACGTTGACCTAAATGACTAATGATGACAAATAGAATCCACCTGTGTGTAATCACGTCTCCGTATAAATGCACCTGCACTGTGATAGTCTCAGAGGTCCGTTTAAAGCGCAGAGAGCATCATGAAGAACACTAGGCAGGTCCGAGATACTGCTGTGGAGAAGTTTAAAGCCGGATTTGGATACAAAAAGATTTCCCAAGCTTTAAACATCCCAAGGAGCACTGTGCAAGCGATAATATTGAAATGGAAGGAGTATCAGACCACTGCAAATCTACGAAGACCTGGCCGTCCCTCTAAACTTTCAGCTCATACAAGGAGAAGACTGATCAGAGATGCAGCCAAGAGGCCCATGATCACTCTGGATGAACTGCCGAGATCTACAGCTGAGGTGGGAGACTCTGTCCATAGGACAACAATCAGTCGTATACTGCACAAATCTGGCCTTTATGGAAGAGTGGCAAGAAGAAAGCCATTTCTTAAAGATATCCATAAAAAGTGTTGTTTAAAGTTTGCCACAAGCCACCTGGGAGACACACCAAACATGTGGAAGAAGGTGCTCTGGTCAGATGAAACCAAAATCAAACTTTTTGGCAACAATGCAAAACATTATGTTTGGCGTAAAAGCAACACAGCACATCACCCTGAACACACCATCCCCATTGTCAAACATGGTGGTGGCAGCATCGTGGTTTGGGCCTGCTTTTCTTCAGCAGGGACAGGGAAGATGGTTAAAATTGATGAGAAGATGGATGGAGCCAAATACAGGACCATTCTGGAAGAAAACCTGATGGAGTCTGCAAAAGACCTGAGACTGGGACAGAGATTTGTCTTCCAAGAAGACAATGATCCAAAACATAAAGCAAAATCTACAATGGAATGGTTCACAAATAAACATATCCAGGTGTTAGAATTGCCAAGTCAAAGTCCAGACCTGAATCCAATCGAGAATCTGTGGAAAGAACTGAAAACTGCTGTTCACAAACGCTCTCCATCCAACCTCACTGAGCTCGAGCTGTTTTGCAAGTAGGAATGGGCAAAAATTTCAGTCTCTCGATGTGCAAAACTGATAGAGATATAAGTATATATACAGTATATATATATATATATATATATATATATATATATACACATACTTTAACTTATTTATAGTTATTTATTATATTATAATTTATGATTTTGTGTTTCAAACTTTATCATACCCGAGATGTTATAATTAAAGAAGAACGCACAGTAAAAAAAAAAAAATCATATGTAAATAGTTGGTTTGGGCTGCTCATTCTTAAGAATTACATGCAAAATAATGGTACCGCTTTCAGCACCTAAAATTGGAAAGAATCATACCGCCAGGGAGGTTAAGGGGGTAAATCTTTCTGGCCCAGAAGTGGTTAAAGCAAAGCAGAAGAGGAAGAGGAGAAGATCTCAAGTGGTCCTTTTTAAAGAAAGAAGCTTTAAAGAGCGCACACTGCGGGATCAACTCACTTATGCTGATACCCTGCAGAAATTCGAGTTATGCAAGCCACATATCATGGAGCTTCATACCCAATTCATATGGTACCTTGAGCCCTCAGCACAGAGAAGCCATGCCATACAAGCCATGACTAAATTGGTGGCTGCCGTACACTATTTTGGAAAAGCATCATATCAGGGGCTTTTGATAACTTACTGCACGGTTTCATTCAGTATTTAAGCCATATTTCGGAAAGATAACGCATGCAAGATTTTAAGGAGTGTTTCTTTGTGAATTGTAGTTTTTTTTTTTTTTTCGCACAGCCTTTCGCCTACTCGGATGCTGTAAAATATTGCTTAGTGAACTGTGCCCTATGACTAAAACTGAATCAAAATTTGACATCAAAATTAACACTGGATATATATTACGATGGCTAAATCTGTGTCTGTGGTGCATGTTCAAACCTAATACCATCAATAATAACATGCTATTAGATTTTTACTCCAGGAGTATATAATTAATTTGGCGATTCTAGAGAAATATTTAAAAAATGCATTATAATTTAGCCAAACCCATTCGATTTTATTTGACTAAAACTAAATCGAAATTTGATGTTAACACTGCCTACTACTACTCCTTTTAGCTTCTGGTAATGTTAGGCTCAATTCACAAAGCTATAATAAGAATAGGAAACAGAATAAGAATCCTTATTTTCAAATAAGTGACAGTTATTTTTAGCTACGTCCTATGAGATTACAGTACTGTGGCAGAAAATAAAAATTCTTATCCTTGTGTAATTCCTTGAGTTGAGCCTATTGTCTCCTAAATGATCCTAAACCTCAGCCAGAGCATATAAAGTTTGATGTTCCCTGGTTCAGGCACTGTCTTCTTTTTGGGAACATTGTATCCTGGTCAATGAGATCCGGGAAGAAATGTTAAAAGACTAAAAAAATCGGGTTATAAATTGCATAAAATTTCAAATTAAGGCAAACCAAGTAACCCTTTTGACAAAAATGTGCGTAAAGCCAAAACCTTTTTTCTTTTTTTTCAACAATAGGGGAGTTACGCTTTAAACCTAAAGTGGACTTGGAAGTAGTGGATACAGATGGGTCAAAATAGATCCCAACTACAAGACTTCAATGGATGGATTCAAACGGTGTAAACAGTACTATCTGGAGAGGAATGGTTGTCTGCATGGACTCCTACTCCAAAGCGGGGTCCATACTTACCACAATTAAAGTGATTGTTAAATTCTATATTGGTTAAGAAATATGGTACAGTGGCGGCTAGTGCATTGGGGGCGCAGGGGCGCCGCTCCCCCCATCCATGCGTCTGGCCCCCTAATCTACATGCAGGGCGCCAGATGCATGGAATCCAATGCAATGGGGCTTTTTTATTTGTTAGCATGTGATTAGAGCCAGAGGCTCTAATAGGCTAAAAAGAAAGGGTGGGCTCGGGTCACAGAGCAGTGCGCCCCAAGCCCACCCAGTTGTGTGACAAAAGCGAATGAATACTGCTATTGTCACACGGATTGTCCTCTTGGCCAATCAGGAAGTGGGTCCGAGACCCGTTTCCTGATTGGCCGAAAGGAGAAGCCATGCCATTGTCCATGGAGGAGGAGGTAGGAGACGCAGAAGACTGAGGGGGGAGTAGCCGAAGCCGCCACCGCAGTTTGCTGCTGCTGCCTGCCCTCCCTCCAGGCAGGGGGAGTGAGCCTGCGACAGGGGGTGTTTATGGTGTGCGGCCTGGTGTGGTCTGGGGGGGATGGTATGGTGCGGCCCGTCTGCCCATGGAGCATCAGCCGCCACTGATATGGTAAAAATTTAAAAATAATGGGCGGCTGAGCTGCAGTTTTACTGCCCCCCAACTGCTCACCTGTATTGACAAAATACAGCTAGACAGGGCTGTACACTTGCTGCATTTTTTATGCAGGGTGCAGAGAACCACCTGTCAAACTCCCCCATTTATTTCAATGGGGCTGCGCCACGACTGTTACATGGTAGTGCAACATTAAAGGAATAAATCAGGTGAAGAGGAGGTGATAAAACACATCCTCACTGCCTGTCAAATGTCCTCTGAAAAGCAATCCAAACAACGATCGCACCGCAGTACACCCCGAGTGTGAAAGAGCCATCAAAGAGGATACCTCATTGCTTTGGAGAGGTCTCTTCCACTTTCCTTCTGTGTCTCTGGGAAAAGGAGTTAACGGGAAATCTCCCTGACAAGACACAAACAAACCAAAAAAAAACCTAAAAAGCAAATAGGTGACTTCCTGCGCTGATCCACAGCCCAAAATCCTCAAACATTATCTACAGATAGCAGCTGCTACCAAAAAGCATTCACTAATGCAAATATAAAACTCAATAAACCAATAACTGGAAAGGCGTACCTATTAATAAAGTACAATAATCAAAAATCTTCAAAAATGTTAAAATAGTGCATAACCCACAGCTATCACTAATTATGAAAACATAACCTCAGTGTATCAATTTGTGCAAATATATAAATATGGAAACAAATAATATGTGCAAAAAAGCAAATAGAAAGTTAAACAATAGATGTAACTTATCAGTCCAGTGCAAGATCAATATATATATATATATATATATATATATATATATTGATAAAAATAAAGTCCAATTCATGCTAAGAAAATGTAAAGTGCATCCATATACAGTCCAGTTCAGGCACTAGCTCTGAATTTAAATGAACGCACCTTAAATATTTTTTTGCATGAACTGCACTGTATATGGATGCACTTTATATTTTTTTTGCATGAATTGGACTTTATTTTTAGCATTCTATATATATATATTGACCTTGCACTGGACTAATTGAATATATTTAGCCCCGGTTCACACTAGGGCGACCTGTGAGGCGACCTGGTCGCCTCACAGGTCGCCGCAGGTCGCCTCCCATAGGGAAGCTGCGGACCCGTTCTAATAGGAGCGACACAAGTCGCTCCGACCTAGAAAAAGGGTCCGGAGCTTCTTTGGGGCGACCAGGAGGCGACCGCCATAGACTTCAATGTTATGAAGTCCGTGGCGGCCGCTCCGAGGTCGCGGCGCGCTGCTCGCACCGCAATCTCGGAGGTCGCCCCTGGAAGTAGCGTCGCGGTAGTGTGAACCGGCGCTTAATGTTTAACTATTTATTTGCTTTGTTGCACATATTATTTGTTTATATATTTGTATATTTGCACAAATTGATACACTGAGGTTATGCGATCAGCGTTTGGATTGCGTTTCAGAGGACATTTGACTGGCGGGGGGGAGGTGTTATATCACCTCCTATCCACCTGATTTAATATATGAGAAGATTTTTGAATAATGTACTTTATTATTAGGTAGAGCTTTAGCAGTTTTTGGTTTAAAAAATAAAGACTGCCACCATTGTATCCAGAGCAAAAAACATCCATTAAATTGCCTCATTTGGGATAACAGAGATGAAAGGAGTTTCCTTTTATGATAAAAACATAACTGGCTATACACCTTATATATACACAATTTTTGATTTTTATTTCATTTAGTTTTATAATGGTTAGTGGTGTAAAATTGATGTTTATTTTTTATCACAGTGGCGAGAAAATTCAAAGGAGCAGGGTGGAAAATCTTTTTCGAACTAACAAATTTCTAACAGTGAATGTGGTTTTCATTTAGGAAATTACATTTAATCCAAAATCGAATGACATTCGTTCACTCATCAAGTGTACAAAGAATTTTTGTATGAATGTTTATACGAATATTCATACAAATGTTTGTTCAAAAATCTACTAGTGTGGATGCTGTTATTAGTTAACACACAAAAATGTGATGGTTCTCTGTGTGACCATCTAAAGTTTGTTGTTGGTTTGTAACATGTCCGTTACTATACATTATAGTGACAGAGTACATCTTGTATCAAATTATATTTCTTTCTCAATCATTTAGTGCAGGATCACACATATGCGATGTGAGATATCGCAT
Organism: Pelophylax lessonae; assembly: GCF_965119305.1. NCBI lineage: Eukaryota > Metazoa > Chordata > Amphibia > Anura > Ranidae > Pelophylax > Pelophylax lessonae. Next base: position 76,419,403 of record NC_138774.1, read on the forward strand.
GTGATTCGTACCGCACTGCTGTGCAAATCACATGCAATGTCTGTGGGATGCAAATTCAGCCATACAGATTGCATGGCTGAATTTGCATTGCATTCGGACCAAAGTCATACAGGACCATGGGCGTCCGCAGAACTTTTTTCAGGGGAGGGCATTATTTTAAGGTCACCCATGCTTCGCCCCTTTTCAACAATGTCATGAAGGGGAGGGGCTTGGTCATTATACTTATTTTGAGCATTTATTTTTAAAGAGCAAACAGCAGCATTTATTTTTACAGCATTTGTTAACCTAAAAAACAAACAAAAAAGAAACAAATGATCCTGTTCCCTTAAAGCATGTTATACAGCACAGTGCTTTGCTGTATAATTTGGCCCCTTCTATCACTTAGAATACCTGGCTGATCCTTCCTGGTTATGCCCTCCCCTCTGTAAACTGACCATGGTATACCATGGCTGCTGAGTCCTGGCACTGTGTTCAGTTTACGTGCCTCAGTCATCCGCAACCCTCCTGTCCTCCTCTGTCCTCTCCCCCCTTCCTCCCTCCCTGCCTGTCTGCTCCTGTGTCAGTGCCCGCCCCCTCCCCTCCTGCTGCTGTAGTTTCATTTAAAGTTTAATATCCTGTCTACAGTCTGTTTAATAATTCCTGTGTTGCCCCTGTGTCTGTGTTTTATAAAAATAAGCCATTCTTTACAAGTTTTCAGAGCGCCAATCCTCGGCCCTGCCCACTGCAGGCAGCTGTCAGATGGGGAGAGGAGAGAGCCGACGGATCACGTGAGCGGCGCTCAACCCTCTGAAAACTGGTAAATAACGGCTTTTTTTTTTTTAAAACACATATACAGACACACAGGATTGTTAAACAGACCAGACATGATGGTATAAAGTGGCTTAACAACCACTTAAAATTAAAAGGGGAAGTTGAGAGTCGGGGGGGGGGGCATTTGCCCCCCCCTCCCCCCCCTTGCCCCTACCTGCGGACGCCCATGTACAGGATTGTATATTATTGGTTGATAATGTATGTTCCGCAGTTAGTGGTGAACTTTTTAAGATCAACAATTTCTACAATTGTAACACAAATTTATCTACGTTATTACATGTAGGGCATGTTCTGTACAATATGTAAGAAGGACTATTCGTAGACTCGGGAACCGTTTTCATGAACACCGATATCAGGAATCATCAATCCATAAATGTAGCACGCCATTTCAATTCAACACATGCGAGTGACCTCTCATTGGTTCAGGTACAGATTATAGAAAAAGTCAAAACAACCTTGAGAGGGGGAGATGCGTTTTGTCTCCTCTGTGAAAGAGAGGTGTTCTGGATTTTTAAACTTAATACTAGGACTCCAGGTGGTTTAAATTTTGAATTATGATGTTACACACTATTATAAATGATTATTTATTTATTTATTTATTTTTTAACACTTGGAGTCCTTATACCCTTTTCGTAAGTTTACTAATCCTGGTTTTATATTTTTCCGATTATACCTTGGCCCTTTCTCCTTTAGTTACACTATACTGCATTGTACAAACATTCTGCGGATCGTCATTGTTATGGATCTGTATTTTGTCTCCCCCTGCCTGTATTTATCCTAATTTCAATAGGATTCATTCATTTTTTTCTAGCTCTGGTCCAATATTAGCTGTACATTTTTCACTTATATATTGATTACTTGTATGGATTAGCTATTTATTACATTCACCTACTATTTTACATGTACAAATGTATTATTGTTCTCGTAGCAACATGTGAAGGTTTTATAGCTGGTATTTGTTTAACTTTTAGTTTACTTTAAAGTTATTTATTTTATCGTGCTTAACATTATTCACATGTGTGTTTTTCTTGAATGTTTCCTTCTGTTGGCAGCATTCATGTCGGTTTTTGGACAAACTTCCATGAATGTTGGTACATTCTTTTTACAATTTTGTTTTATACTGTACATCTAATAAGTAGTTAACTTTCTTTGTGTGTTTTTTGCATGTTTTTTGTGTTTGTTTTTCCTACATTTGTCTGAGGCCGCTCATTTAGGCAATTACTGGATTCATGTGTCACTTGACATATAAGAGTTAATCTCACACTTTGAGGGTTACGACTAAGCAAATGTGTTTTTGAAACGCGTTAACCATGCTGCTTTTGTCCTCATGTATCGTGTTCACATGATGATGATTGATGAGACAGCATGCCCATGGTGGCTGTCCGCTCCACGGCAGCCCTCTATATAAACTGGCGGGACGCTGGGACCACAGCACAGTGTCATTCTCGGCAGACACGGGACGCATATGCTTGGAGTCTGGGTTCCATTTTAGTTATTTGCTCTGCACTCTTTTTTGTAATACACCCATGGCCTCTTTGGTATTCATATCTTGGTTTGTGGTCTTTGTACTTACCCACACCTTTCCTTTGGGCTTGTTCCATTCCCATCCCTTGGCTTCACTGTTAATTGTTTGGGTTACCAGTCTTTATATTCTCTAGACTCCCTATTTCACCTTTCATACTTCACTTGGTGTCACATTCACCACTGTTTCCCATCAAGTTCACCTTCACCATGTTAGCAGCACCATGGTATTATTCTAACCTTATATACATCAATATACTTTTTGTATATAATTACTATACATACTCTTCATTTATACTTTTATAGACATCTCCCTTTTGCTGCTACATGTACCACTTCTACTCCACTCATCCCAGCCCACACTCTTCATCTGTGTGGCGTGTTCAGCCTGGATCACCTGCTATGTGTGCCCTCAGCTTCCATGGGAGACATTCGGGGCCATGCCTCGTTTCCAGTACCAGTTACCATCTCATTACAGTGTAAGTGTTGGGTATTTGAGGCTACTGCCTCTCTTCCCCTCCCCCTTCCAGTCTTCATTCATCACCATTTGCTTTTTCCTGATACACATATGTATATATATATTTTTTAGATCTAACATCAACTCCTGATGAAGTGGCATATCTGATCCACGAAACGCGTCGAGTCTACGATGTTACGATTTTATATAAATACTCTACTACTGTGATTAATTGTACTCTTTGATGTTGCGATATCAATCATTTTATATTTCTTGGAAATCTGTCTTTTGGTTGCCATGAACACTGGATCTGTGACAATGTATTACCTTTACTCTATGTATGCAACAACATTTTCATGTATGACTTTTTATGCAATTTTTACATGTATGTACTCATTAATAAATTTGACATTTTTTCCTGCAAGTCGTTTCGTGTCTCTCACTCAAAGTCCCAACCTTTTCTTTTTATGTACATTGAACCGGGATGGAGATGCACGGCATATCCCACCGTGCGTCTCATTCAAAGTCCCAAACCTCCCCCATTCTCTCATTTTTTTTAAGGTTGTCAGTAAAAAATGTGTTCCATCAGTAAATTTTCCATGTTTTTTAAATAAATAATGCTGTGGGAGGTTTGCAGCACTACTTGGGACACTGATCCTCTCATTAATATGAGGCACTAATCCTTCCACTATCAACGAGGCATCATTCCTCCCACTGATGCCAACATTGGGGCACGCTTTCTTCTGTGGATACCAATGATTGGGCACTATTCCTTCCACTGACACCAATGATAAGGCATAATTCCTCCCACTAATACTAATGACGGGGCACTATTCCTCCTCCTACTGACCACAGGTGCTGTATAATTTATACTCCCAGTGATCATTAAGCCTGGTCTACTCACACTGGTGCTGGAGCATTTTATGCTCTCACTGGCTCTCCTCTGCCCCCCCCCCCTAAAGATCTAAACTGGTCCTTTGTTTAGAAAGTTCAGAGACCCCTCTTCTAGCACATCATCACTCTTCCTGTTAAGGTCTACTTTAAAGTGGACTTACACTTATAACCTTAAGAGTGACTTTCATTGTGCAGGGATTCGTTAGCACTGACAAAGTTAGTTTGACAAAGCAATAAGTACAAAAAATGTACCTTCAGCACCTAAAAGAAAATTCTTGACAATACCTAGGCACCCACTGTTCTTCCAGGTTTACAGGAGCCTCCCAGCCCATTGACATTATCAGAACTATATCCCACACAGTCCTGCTTCTCATGACTGGATTAAATTGATAATGTAATCAGGGTGAGGGTATAGGAAAAGGTAGAACACCTTTATAAATATGGTGGCTGCCTTACAGCCACAGCATTGTGGAATGGATGACAAAAGGTGTAGAATGTGTGAATGACAAGCTTGCTGGAGACTATGCATGCTTAAAAGTTAAAGAAACAAACTTTAGTAATGGTTCAGCTTTAAGGTGATTTTGTTTTTTAAATCCAGTTAACCTGATGTAAACCTTGAGTAAACCAATCATGTCCTGAACCTCAAGAGAATATCTGTGTGAATGGTCCTGATTCAGAGGTGTCAAACAAAGTCCATGCATGTTGCTTCATCCCATTTCCATCTGTTCATATTTGTCACCCTGTTAATTTGACACATCCACCCTTCTCTAATATCTTCTGTTTTGCACCTGCTGACGACTGGCCCGTCATAGAGCCTCATTTGCCTACAGGCACAATGCTGGTGACAGGCTGTCTATTTCCTCCCACTACGCTGACCCAGAGGTCAGTTTGCAGCCACTAATTACGGACGGCAGTAACACTTCAATGTATTGATGAATTAATCTCCTGTTTGGTCTGGAAGGTCTTGTATCTTATTGTTTGCTCTGTAGACTGGGTCAGAAGATTGCTTTCTGTGTTCATGACTTCCAATTTTAACTTACAACTTGATTTCTGGTCTAAATTGGGAAATGAAGATGGAAATGAATGACTGTATATTGAACTGATAGCTAGGCATTCTAAAGTGCCACAAAAACCGAACAACACACAACATAAGATAAAGGTGGCCATTGGAAAGTAAGAATCACCTTTTAAGAAAACAGATTTGATGATTATTAGAAATTAAGACAACTCATAAATACTGGAGAGCTTGTTGTTTGTCCTCATGTTAGACCAAGATATATTATATGATAGAAAGATTCCATACAGAGGGAAGAAGTAAAAATAATCTCTAGGGTTCTAAAAATAAGCGCATGCAGAACTTTAGATGACCAATCATGGAGAGCTGTAATCATGTGCAAATGCACCAAGTAAACTGGAAAAATCCCAAGAAAAACTCCAGCTGTGCCATGACTCATAACACCCTACAAAGTAGCTCAATATGATTGGTTGAGCTCCATATGTGTGGATGTTATTGCATGACTTACACCATAGCTACTTATATCATGTGACAATCACAGTCCATATATGTGTAAGGGGGGCTTTGCAATTGGCTAGAATTGGCACCAACAGCACAAATCCCTGCCCCACTTCTGCCCTTGCTAGAACACTATCCTTCCAGGCCGAACCCTCCGGCATATTGCACCACTTCTTGCCAGAGGGATCCACACTACATTCCCAGCTGTTGACTTTTATATCCTAATGAAGGAATATCCACACATGAATGGGGTTGCTGCACTTTACTGATGGTACTCAGGAAATGGCATAACAGTCACATCACATCGACATACATTCCGGAGTCACCCGACATTACATAGTCAATCACATTTTGTAGACAGTCTGCAGCAGTCACATGTGAAAGCATATGCAGCACTTCAAGCTGCCATTTTCCTCTAACAGTCTCTTTTTTTCCACCCAGGGTCATGTGTTATCACAGGACTGGTTCTTTGTAGGTACCTCCTCCACGGATGCACCTCTCCTGGGACCCTCCAGGGGAATAGCCTCCCTTAGGGAACTCTTTGGCTTAAAAGGTCTTTTACAATCCATCCTAGACCTCACTTTTATAAAGGTCAGAAAAACTACAGACGAATCTCCTGGGTGCAGGTCTACTTTTCCCCAGCCCCCTTTCCTGTACAGGGCCTTCATGTGCTGGTTAGATCTGTGCTGGTGTGGGGTGATTGGCTCCCATGCCCCAAGTGCCCTATGGCTCCTCCCAACCTGGCTTATAACTGGGCACTGACTCATGCATGATATCACTGCAGGAGAGCTCTAACTAAAAGATGCCTAGCACCTGATGACTTTGTCTGCTATATGCAGACATTATTTTAGCACAGAGCCACCTAGTGGCAGACTAGCTAGCTGCACCTGCCTACATATGGCTGCCATAAGCAGGGTTGTCAAACTCTATTTAATTGTGAGCCGCATCAGCATTAGTGTTGTCCTCAAAGCGCCAGTTGTATCTGTAAAACTATGCATCTACTTAGATACTTAGAAGTATGCAGTGTACAGAGTGTAGAGTTTACGAGTGTGCTACATACAGATTGCAGAGTACAGAGGTGTGCTATGTACAGACTGCAGGGTTGAGGAGTGTATGACATACAGAGTACAGGGTTTATGGGTGCGCTATGTACATAGTGCAGAGATAAGAATTACGTGGTGTGCGGAGTTCAGAGTGGCCACCCCCCAAAAAGATTCCTTACATCTCATCTACCTGACTCTAGTACCTCCCGGCAGTGTAGGTGGCTCCGCGTCTCTGTCTCACTTGAAGGGAAATCATTGGTCGGCACTGCTGTACCCTGTTGTGAGTGCATGCAGGGTAGGTAGGGATCTGCAAGGGCCGGAGGTGGCGGAACAAAGTTACACCACATTCCAGCTGAAAAAAAGCCCTGGGTGCGAGGGCCACATGAAATGGCCTGGCAAGCCAGACTTGGCTCACGGGCCTTGTGTTTGACACCTGTGCCCTACAGTATATGTAAACCCAACATCCAAATATCATAGAAGCTTCAATGTTTCATGTTAATGTAATTTTTCAAAAGTAAGGCCTCATTCATACAGGTGCACCTATCTGTACACCCATGTAAAGGGCTGTCTCACCCACACAGGATGTACCGGTGTTCTGTGCAGACCCATTCAGTCAGCAAGTTCAAATCAATGAAAGGCATCCAGCTGCACAGTTCTCCATGCACGTTCCGGATTTTATATCCATGCAGGTACAAAGCACGGATCAGAACACAGCATACATTTCATCATACATTATGCAGGCATGGTTAACACCATGCTCCTTAGGAGAATAGCCAGGAGCTGTTCAGGCTGAAGCCATATCTTCACCTCTCTATATAATGGCTGGGTTCTGGTGTATGGCTTTTCCACCTTCTGTCTTCTGCTCTGTTTACATGTAAATAATTAGAAACGTACAGGTGGGCAATCAGAAATGCCCAGGTAGGCGTTTGGAAATGTACAGATAGGCAGTCAGATGTGCACCGGTGGGCAATCAAAAGTGTTCAGATAGACAGTAATAAGTGCCTAGGATAGGCAATCAGAAGTGTACAGGCAGGCAGTCAGAGGTGGTCTATAATAATATGAGTGAGCGCTCAGGCAAGTAACAAGGTAGCAGCTAGCACTAAATAAAGGTAATCGGTGAACCTTATATACAAATCTAGAAAGGGCCAGTGCAGGGCTTATAAAATGATTAACAGACACATCACCATATGTGCATAAATAAAGTGCTGAAATTACTGATAATCAAAAATTGTCTGATAAATAACTAAAAATACATAAACAATTCATGTGTGAAGGGGTTATCACAACTAAAAATACAACAGAGCTTATAAAAAGTGCTTGTCCTGAGGATGTGCATGGGCACGAAACGCATTGGACGGGGCCTGTACATGCTAACGTCATGCCGCCGAGTCTGCGAGTTGGATCCGTGGCCATTGGAGTGGGTTTGCCTTGTTCATTTTTATGTATTCCACGTGGATTATGTACTTTTATATGTTAAACAACTTATTTAATAAAAATTACTACACTATAAACTCTTCTTGTGAGCTCCATGGTGTGAGCTTTATATACAGAGGAATGATGTCTGGGCTTTGGATTCTGAGGAATAGCTGGCGACATAGATTGGATGTTTATCTGCCTGTATATCTCCTCCATCTAGGGAGTGCATTGAAGAGGTGGAGGTTTGGTGCACTGCTGGTGACAGAGTGGATCTATTTGCACCTTGGGACTTCTGCATGCTTTTGTTTAGGAAGAAGATTGATGTCCACCTATATACTATTTTTGGGACCTTTTGTTGCACTAAAAGCACTTTTTATAAGGATTGTTGTCATTTTAGTTGTGATAATCCCTTCACACATGAATAGTTTATGTATTTTCAGGTATCTATTTTCAGCCAACTTTTGATTATCACTAATTTCAGCACTTTATTTATGTACATATGTTGATGTGTCTGTTTATATTTTTTTAAGCACTGCACTGGCACTTTCTAGGCAGTCAGAAGTGCCCAGGTGGGCAGTCAGACATGCCCCAGTTGGCAGTAAGAAGTGCCCTAGTTGGCAGTCAGAAGGTAGTTAGAAATGTACAGGTAGGTAATTAGAAATACCCAGGTAGACAGTCAGATATGTATAGATAGGCAGTCAGAAGTGCCCAGAGAGTCAGTTGGAAGTTCACAGGTAGGCAGTCAGATATGTATAGATAGGCAGTCAGAAGTGCCCAGAGAGTCAGTTGGAAGTTCACAGGTAGGCAGTCAGAAGTTCACAGGTAGGCAGTTAGAAGTCCCCGGGTAGGATGTTAGAAGTTCACAGGTAGGCAGTCAGAAGTGCCCAGAGAGTCAGTTGGAAATTCACAGGTAGGCAGTCCAAAGTTCACAGGTCGGCAGTCCAAAGTTCACAGGTAGGATGTTAGAAGTTCACCGGTAGGCAGTTAGAAGTTCACAGGTAGGCAGTTAGAAGTTCACAGGTAGGCAGTCAATTTTTCACAGGTAGGCCATTCGAAGTACAAAGGTAGGCAGTAAAGAGAGGAAGGTTAACATTTTTAGCACATAAAGGGCAAAGCACTACCAATAAATACTAATGTGCAGTAAACTAGGTGATGGGGGGGAGGGTACAGATGTAGAATTAGCCAGCGGGGAGCAAGATTCAGAGGGCACAAATGGGGGCATTAGTGGTAGGGTGTTTAGAGTACCTAAATCCAAGGTGGGTATGGGGAAAAAAAATCACAAGAGCAGCCTAAAAACAACATCAAACAAGGATATATGCAAACGGTCAAAATTTTGAGGTTTGTATACCAATACCAGAAGCCTGGCTGGAGCTGCTGATGTTTGAGGAGGACTTAGATTTTATGGGGATAACAGAGACTTGGTTTGACAGCTCTCATGACTGGATGGCGACCATTCAGGGGTACTCCCTTTATCGCAGAGATAGAGAAGGTAAAAAAGGGGGAGGGGTATGTCTGCATATTAAGAACAGTGTACAGGTAAATATAAGGGATGATATTAATATTAATAATGATATTAATAATGGAGCTATGGATGAGGCAGAATCCCTATGGGTAGAACTTAAAGGGGAAGGCACTATAGGGAGGGTAATATTGGGCGTATGTTATAGGCCCCCTAACTAGAGGGAGGAGGGGGAGGCGGACCTCCTTTTACAGATAGGATTGGCAGCAAGAATGGGAAATGTCATTATAATTGGGGACTTTAATTATCCGGAAATAGACTGGGCAGAAGGAACCGCGCATTCAGCCAAGGCTCGGCAGTTCCTAAATGTTTTGCAGGACAATTTCATGGGTCAGATGGTAAATGCACCGACAAGAAACAATGCGGTACTTGACCTACCAACAATTCAGACCTGCTTACGGATATAGAAATACGGGGCAACTTAGGAAACAGTGACCATAGATCAATACGTTTCAGTATTAATTATAGTAATAGGAAAAACAAGGGTAATGTAAGGACAATGAATTTCAAAAGAGCCAATTTCCCAAAACTGTGCTCTCATATGGGATAGAACCCTGGGAGCAAAGAACACAGAGGAAAAATGGCAGTGCTTCAAGAGCATACTAAACAAAGGGATTGGCCAGTGCATTCCAAAGGGAAATAAATAGCGAAACTAAACCCTGGGTGGCTAAACTCCAGAAAAATTCATATTAATACTAAAGAAAAGGCCTTCAAAAAATACAAGGCTGAGGGGTCATTGGCAGCATTCAAGCATTACAAAGAGTGTAATAAGAAATGTAAAGGTGAAATCAGGGCGGCTAAAATAGAACACGAGAGACATATAGTGGAAGATAATAAAAAGAACCCCAAAAAATTCCTTAAGTATATAAACAGTAAGAAAGCGAGGCCAGAACACATTGGCCCCATAAAAGACGACAAAGGAAATTTGGCCACAGAGGACAGGGAAAAGGCGAAAGTGTTAAACAATTTCTTCTCTTCAGTCTTCACAAAAGAATCGGGGGCTACACTAACCCAGCTTGTAATGCTAAACTAAAAAATACACCTCAGGAAGTACCCCCATGGCTAACAGAAGATAGACTTAGAACTAAACTAGAGAAACTTAACATAAATAAATCACTGGGATCGGATGGCTTGCACCCGACGGTTCTTAAAGAGCTCAGCCAGGTGATTGTCAGACCATTATTCTTGATCTTTAAGGATAGTCTACTTACGGGTATGGTGCCAGCTGATTGGAAAAAAGCCAACGTGGTACCAATATTTTAAAAAGGGCCGAGATATATCCCGGGTAACTATAGGCCGGTCAGCCTAACATCAGTAGTCTGCAAGATTTTGGAGGGGATGTTAGGAGACTATATACAAGACTTTAGTAATGAAAACGGTATTATTAGTAGTAATCAGCATGGATTCATGAAAAATCGTTCTTGCCAAACCAATCTATTAACCTTCTACGATGAAGTGAGCTGCCACCTAGATAAATGTAAGCCTGTGGATGTGGTGTATCTGGACTTTGCAAAGGCCTTTGACACCGTTCCCCACAAACGCTTACTGTACAAACTAAGGAATGTAGGTATGGACCATAGGGTGAGTACCTAGATAGAGAACTGGCTCTATGGGGAGAGTCCAGAGGGTGGTGATTAATGCGAAGTACTCGGATTGGGAGGGTGTGGAAAGCGGGGTCCCCCAAGGTTCTGTCCTGGGATCAATCCTGTTTAATTTATTCATAAATGATCTAGAAGAGGGGATATGTAGTACAATATCAGTATTTGCAGATGATACTAAACTAAGCATGCCAATATCTTCTATACAGGATGTGGAAATCTTACAAGCGGACCTGAACAAAATAATAGGGTGGGCAACTACATGGCAGATGAGGTTTAATGTTCAGAAATGTAAAGTAATGCACTTGGGCATCAGAAACACGAAAGCAAGCTACTTACTAGGGGGGAAACCTCTGAGTGAATCTAAGATGGAAAAGGACCTAGGGGTTCTGGTGGACAACAGGCTTGGCAGTGGCATGCAATGCCAAGCCGCTGCAAGCAAAGCCAACAGACTACTGGCATGTATAAAAAAAGGGATTCACTCCAAAAATAAATAAATTATTCTACCTGTCCAGTTCTGGGCACCAGTCCTCGGGAAGGACGCGCTGGAACTGGAGAGAGTCCAGAGAAGGGCAACAAAAATAATTAGGGGAATGGAGGGCATCGGCTATGAGGAAAGACTGCAAGCACTGAACGTATTCTCTCTGGAGAAGAGACGATTGAGGGGGGATATGATATCCATGTACAAATACTGTACTGGCGACCCTAGCATAAGGAACAAACTTTTTAGAGAAAGGGAATATAATAAGACATGTGGCCACTCACGTAAACTAGAGGAAAAACGGTTTAACCTTAAAATACGTACGGGGTTCTTTACTGTCAGAGCAGTAAGGATGTGGAATTCTCTTCCACAAGCAGTGGTATCAGCAGGGAGCATCGATAGTTTCAAAAGACTATTAGATGGGCACCTTAAAGACCACAACATACAGGGGTATACAATGTACGGTTAACCGCAAACACACACACATCATAGGTTGAACTGGATGGACTGATGTCTTTTTTCAACCTCACAAACTATGTAACTATGTAACTAGGGATAAATGGCTGTCTTCCTCTTGGGTAAATACTACTACAGGTGAATGCTCCTAAGTGAAAGCACTTGGAGGCTTTCAAGTATAATTAAAAACAGTATACAACTATTCATCAAATACTATATACAAACTGATTTGTGGGACTTATTTTACTCCTTTAAATGTTCACCTTATGAAGGTAAGCCTGGTAAGCACCTTCTGCTAATGTATTTGTACACATAGAGCTTCATCTCTTATAATAATGCGCTGATATTTCTGGGCCAGATGCCAGATGGAGAAGAGAGAATAGAGAGAGCAAGGGAGGTCTGAAACACAGAGCAGAGCAGAACCTGAATCTAAATATATCTGAGAAGGAGCAAGCAGATGTGCTTGGGTCAGCCACACACAAGAAAGTTGTGGGAGTATGACACACCCCAACACTGCAGCAGACCAGCTTTCCTCAAGATAGGTTTCACCAGCATATAATGAATAGGTCAAGTTATTTTCACAATGGCGGAAGACAATTTGTAACCTTAACCACTTGCCGACTGCCGCAAGTACATATACTGCGGCGGTCAGCCCCGGCCAGGCAAAGTGACATACCGGTACGTCACTACCCTGTCACCGGCTTGTGAGCCAATAGCGGGCGAGCGCGCGCCCGCCCCGGCTCGTTCCCTAAGAAGTCAGTGCGTGTGACCGGCGGACCGGATGTCCGCCGGTCACTCGCGATTGTTCGCCGGGAAGGGATAAAGGCAGGCGGCTAATGTAAACAAGCCGCCTGTCATTCTCCCCTGTGTAAAAATGGAGATCAAGCGGTTCTACTATGTAGGACCGTTGATCTCTGTTTTTACACTAGTAGCCATGTCCCATCACAGTTAGAAACACGCCCCTAGGACACACTTAACCCCTTCCTCTCCAATACAGTTAACCCCTTCCCTGCCAGTGTCATTTTTACAGTAACAGTGTATATGTATAGCACTGTTTACTGCAGTAATGTCACTGGTAACCCCAAAAGTGTCAAAAATGTCAGTCAAGGGTCCGATCTGTCCGCCGCAATGTTGCAGTCCCGCAAAGAAAATCGCAGATCGCCGCTATTACTCGTTAAAAAAAAACAACAAAAATGACAAAAATCTTTCCCTTTGTTAGTAAACGCGATAACTTTTGCGCAAACCAATCAAAATACGCTTTTTGCGATTTTTTTTACCAAACATATGTAGCATAAAACAAACTGGACGAAAACGTTAAAAAATTTAGATTTTTACATTTTTTGGGGGGAGTTTCATATAAAAAAATGTGAAAAATATTGTTTGAAAAATTGACACTCTTTTTTTGTTTATAGCGCATGATCAAAAAAATCGCACAGGTGATCAAATACCACCAAAAGAAAGCTCTGTTTGTGGGAAAAAAAGGACGTCAAATTCGTTTAGGTACAGCGTTGCACGACCGCGCAATTGTCCGTTAAAGTCACACAGTAAAAAATCGCAAAAAAAACCCTGGTCAGGAAGGGGGTAAAATCTTCCGGGGCTTAAGTGGTTAAAGTGGATGGTTGAAGTGCAGGGAAAACAGAAGAAAAGCTTTAGCCACACCAGTTAGCAGGCACCTCCACAGTGTAGGATCCACTGTGTATGCATAGTAATTTGCCTGCTGCAACGGGGGTGGGTGGTTTTTCATGTACATTGTGTTTTTGAGTTGGCTGTGGGTGATTATGGCAAGGGGGACAGAGAGTGGGCATTTTGAAGCAGTGTGTAGGCAGGTTGTAAATTTGTTGGTTCTAGTGAGTTAGTGGGTGGCCCAGGCTGGGGGAAAGGGTTAGGTCAGTTCCCGCTCACTTTGTGGTATCGGGAATGCTGTTCTTTGCAGTCCGCTGAAGGCACCAAGATTTTCAGAAGACATCCAAGTCATGGAGAATGCTAAGATGGACTATCACCTCATGAAGGTATGCCTAGGCAGCCACACTACTGTAGTTAGTTTAGGTACTAAGACATTTTTCATATTGAACTGTTATGTCTGCAACTTGTGCAGTAAAGTTATATTAACTGTTCCGAGCCTGGTCTGAAGTTATTAAAGGGATGCATGTTGGTTCTGGCATATCTAAAAAACCAGGGTCTGTAAAGCACAAAAGAGGTATGAAGTAATATCGTTGCCAAAAGGTTAACTCAGCAAGACAAACAGAAGTGTAGTTGCTAAGAGTAAACAAGTTTGAGACACTACGTAACTAGTTGTTAGGCATGTTACCTGGTAAAACTACAAAAACAAAAGGGACAAGAAGGCGCACGCATCTAGTGCATTATCGAACACATTTATTATTGCAATATAACCACTACAAGTGGATACTCACAAAGTAGCAACTGATAAAATCCAATGAACTACAAGATGTCATAAAGTGTGGACGCACATACTCCGATAACATCATAGAGTTGTCAAGCTGAAGTATTTTAGCTCTGAGGAAGGGGCTGCGCACCTGAAATGTATCAGCTTGACAACCCTATGATGTTATCGGAGTATGTGTGCCTCACTGTATGGCATCTTGTGGTTCATTAGCTTTTATCAGTTGCTACTTTGTGAGTATCCACTTGTAGTAGTTATATTGCATTAATAAACATGTTCTGTATGTGTACAGAACGCCCCCAAGAAACATTGCTTCTTTCTTGTGTAATTGGCTCCCTCATTTTTCCAGGAGTCTACACTAAGATCTAAGTCAGATATCAGGCATCCCCTGCAACAAAAATGTTATGTTTGGTGAGATACTTCCAGCCCTGCAATTTTCCTCATTAGAGCCCTGCAAGTGCATTAGCTGATTAATAATTATGAAACCACTCCCATTAGACTCACTTGGACACAGACAAACACACAGAAATTTCTTCAGAATAACAAAAGGTAGGACTTTGCAACAAAGTTTGTGAAAATCCTTGTAATGTACATATGGTAGATCACCCAGAGGGGATTTTTTTTTTCCAACAAAAGTGAAATTACTCTTTAACCACTTTACCACTAGAGCATTTTGCTGTCTTACGTCTGGGCCACTTTTTGCGATTCGGCGCTGTGCGACTTTAACTGACAATTGCGCGGTCGTGCAACGCCGTACCCAAACGAAATTGACGTCCTTTTTTTCCCACAAACAGAGCTTTCTTTTGGTGGTATTTGATCACCTGTGCGATTTTTACTTTTTGCGCTATAAACAAAAAAAGAGCGTTTATTTTGAAAAAATAACAATATTTCTAACATTTTTTTATATGAAATTCCCCCCAAAAAAGATGTAAAAAACAATTTTTTTTTAAATTTTTGTCCAATTTGTTTTCTGCTACCTATGTTTGGTAAAAAAAATCGCAATAAGCGTATTTTGATTGGTTTGCGCAAAAGTTATTGCGTTTACTAACAAAGGGAAAGATTTCTGTCATTTTTGGTGTTTTTTTTTTTAACGAGTAATGGCGGCGATCTGCGATTATTTTTGCGGGACTGCGACATTGCGGCGGACAGATCGGACCCTTGACTGACATTTTTGACACTTTTCGGGGTACCAGTGACATTACTGCAGTAATCAGTGCTATATATATGCACTGTTACTGTAAAAATGACACTGGCAGAGAAGGGGTTAATTTTATTGGAGAGGGAGGGGTTAATGTATGCCTGGTGCTTACTGACGTGTGGGGGGGGAGGTGACTGTGTGAGACAGGGACAGATCGGATGCCCAGCTATGCTGAACAGTCCGATCTGTCACTCCCTGTCACTGAGGAGATCCGCCCGCTTGTGTTTACACAGGCGGGCGGATCTCCACACTAGATCCCCGACGATCGGGGCAGAGCAGCGGCGATCGCCGCTGCTCCTCCCCTGGCCCGACTCCCGCTGTGAATGAAAACAGCGGGAGCGCGCCTCCGGCGGCGCGCGAGCGCCGCCTACAGGGGAGGAGTCTGGCGACGTAGGTCTACGTCGTCAGACGGGAACGAGCCACTTTGCCGCAGTACTATTACAGTACTTAGCGGTAAAGTGGTTAAAGGATAAGTGCACTTTCATTTATCCATGATTTGAATATCCAACCCTTCATACTTCCCTTAACCACAGAGTTGCAATGTTGACTGCCCATGGCCTAAATCTTCTTGCTTATTCCTACAGACTTCTATGAGTGTCTACATCTTGTGTATTTCAGACCAAGAACACAGCAGCTAGCCTGCCTCAAGTCTAAAATGAGAGATTATATGGAACAGTAGGGAATAGCCCTTTAAGATCAGCCGTAGACAGGCAGGTAGTTTCTTAAAAATGATTGGTGATAAAATACTTGCATGATTTAGTCAAGTGCCAGGACCCATCATAATACTCAGTGACAGCAGTACATGTGATGTACATCTGATCCTTCACTCTATTACTTGGAAGAGTAAAAGCTTGAGAGCCACATGGGAAATGTCCCTGTGAGATAATTATCATCTCCAACTGCTTGCAGCTCTTCTAATTTATTAAGGTGAACGAATGAGGATATAAATACAGTATGGGAGAGCTTCAGGCTGCATTATTTGGATTCATAGACCTGAAACAGGTGAAGTCTGTTTCAGCTAAGTAGTTAGCGCTTCCACATGGCAGTAGCACTAAGGTTGTTGGTTCAAATCCCAACCATAACACTACCTGCCTGGAGTTTGCATGTTCTCCCTATCCCTGCATGGTTTTCTTACCATACTCCAAAGACATACAGGTAGGTTAATTGGCTCCTGCCTAAAACATAATGGCCCTAGTATGTATAAATGTGGGTTAGGGACCTTAGATTGTAAGCTTCTTGAGGGCAGGGATGAATGTGAATGTACAATATATGCATTGCTCGAGAAAATTAAAGGAACACTTTTTAATCAGAGTATAACATCAAGTCAATTAAACTCCTGAGATATTGATCTGGTCAGTTAGGTAGCAGAGGTGGTTGTTAATCAGTTTCAGTTGCTTTGGTGTTAATGAAATTAACAACATGGGCAACAATGAGACAACCTCCAAAACAGGAATGGTTTTACAGGTGGAGGCCACTGACATGTTTTTCCCTACTCATCTTTTCTGACTGTTTGTCACTAGTTTTGCATTTGGCTAGGGTCAGTGTCACTACTGGTAGCATGAGGCGATACCTGGATCCTATAAAGGTTGCACAGGCAGTCCAACTCCTCCAGGATGGCACATCAATACCTGCCATTGCCAGAAGGTTTGTTGAGTCTCCCAGCACAGTCTCAATAGTGCGGGGGAGTTTCCAGGAGACAGGCAGTTGCTCTAGGAGAGCTGGACAGGGTTGTAGAAGGTCCTTAACCCATCAGCAGGACTGGTATCTGCTTCTCTGTGCAAGGAGGAACAGGATGAGCACTGCCAGAGCCCTACAAAAGGAACTCCAGCAGGCCACTGGTATGAATGTCTCTGGCCAAACAATCAGAAACAGACTTCATGAAGGTGGTCTGAGGGCACAACGTCCTCTAGTGGGCCCTGTGCTGACTGCCCAGCACTGTGGAGCTCAATTGGCATTTGCCATTGAACACCAGAATTGGCAGGTCTCTCACTGGCGTACTGTGCTTTTCACAGATGAGAGCAGGTTCACCCCGAGAACATGTTACAGATGTGAAAGGGTCTGGAGAAGCCGTGGAGAACATTATGCAGCCTGTAACATTGTTCAGCATGACCGGTTTGGTGGTGGGTCAGTGATGGTCTGGGGAGGCATATCAATGGAGGGATGCACAGATCTCTACAGGCTAGACAATGGTATCCTGACTACCATTAGGTATCAGGATGAAGTTATTGGACCCCTTGTTAGACCCTACGCTTGTGCAATGAGTTCTGGGTTCCCCATGGTGCATAACAATGCCCGGCCTCATGTGGCGAGAGTATGCAGCCAGTTCCGGGAGGATGAAGGAATTGATACCATTAAATGGCCCCCACGCTCGCCTGTATTAAATCCAATAGAACACCTCTGGGACATTAGGTTTTGGTCCATCCGACGCCGCCAGGCTGCACCTCAGTCTGTTCAGGAGCTTAGTGATGCCCTGGTCCAGATATGGGAGGAAATACCCCAAGACATCATCCGTTGTCTCATTAGGAGCATGCTCCGATGTTGTCAGGCATGCATACAAGCATGTGGGGGTCATACATATTACTGAGTACCATTTTGAGTTGCTGCAATGAAATTTCAGCAAAATAGACTAGCCTGCTGCATAATTTTTCACTTTGATTTTTGGGGTGTCTTTGAATTTAGCCCTCTGTAGATTAATAATTTTCATTTCCATCAAATGTTGTGGCATCCTTTCATTCCTAACACATTACCCAGTCCATATCAGTATAGATACCCAGCATGAGATATTTCCCCATTGAGATCTGATGTGTTTTCAAAGTGTTCCTTAAATTTTTTTGAGCAGTGTATATTAAAATTGTTAGTGCTATATAAATATCTGTAAAAAATAAGTCTGATCTCCCAAGATAGCCTGATAACTGATCCAAAGGAGCATTGCTTGCCTATATTGGTCCGTTTTTGGGTGACCGAGCGCTGATTAGCACTAAAGTGCAGCTCCTATATCTTACTTCATTCTACGATAATGTTGATATCATGCACTCTTTCCATGATCAGCTGTGATGCATGTTACAGCCCTGCTGGATGGACTTGTGAGGGGCATCCTGTATTTTGGAGGAGGGGATGGGGTCACATAAGGCAACAGGATATGGTCAGTGTAAACATTGGCAGGCGCCTGCCAGGAGAAGTGTTTGTAACCGGTAATTACCCAGAGACAGGGAGAGGGGTGTTTTGTTATGGCTGGAGATGCTGACTGATTACAGAGCAGGGGTAAAATCACTGCCATTGAAGGAAAATGATTATGTCCCCATACTGTAAAGATGGCCATACACCAGACGAATTCCATTCACAAATTCATATGGAAATTCTGAAAAATTATTCCTCTGAGCTTTCTTTCTTGCCAGTCAGCTAGTTTTGTTCAAAAGCCCTTCAATATGTTCCAGACTTGCTACTTCAATGAAATCCTGGGCATATTAACCACTTTACATCCAGAAGGATTTACCCCTATCATTATTAGAGCATTTTCTTGCTATTTAGCACTGTGCTATTTTAACTGGCAATTGCTCGGTCATGCAACACTGTACGCAAATTAAATTTTTATCATTTTTTTGCACACAAATACAGCTTTCTTTTGGTGGTATTTGATCACCACTGGGGTTTTTATTTTTTGTAATATAAATGAATAAATATTTTCTACTTTCTTCTGTAAGACCCCGTTCACACTGGGGCGACCTGTCAGGCGACCTGGTCGCCTGACAAGTCGCCGTGGGTCGCCTGCCATAGAGCAGCACTGGACCCGTTCTAATAGGAGCGACACAAGTCGCTCCGACTTAGAAAAAGGGTCCAGAGCTTCTTTGGGGCGACCTGGAGCGACCTGCATTGACTTCAATGATATGAAGTCCGTGACGCCCGCTCCGAGGTCGCGGTGCGAGCTGCGCACCGCGACTTCACAGGTCGCCCCGGCAAGTCGGGTCACCCCAATGTGAACGGGGTCTAAAACATATAAAATAAAATAAACAAAAAAAAAAATCTCTTTACAATTTTAGGCCAAAATGTATTCTGCTACATGTCTTTGGTAAAAATAAAACCCAATAAGTGTAGATAAATTGGTTTGTGCAAAAGTTATAGTGTCGACAAACTGTGGTAAATACAGTATATTGGAATTTACACAGCGATAGACGCTATACTGGTAATGATGGTAATTAGCAACTTATATTTGGACTGTGATAGGGTGGTGGACAATCTGGCACTAACAGAGTCTGGGAGGTACACTAACTGACTAACTGACACTGACATTAATAGTGATAATAAATCAGTGATAATTCTGTACACTGAACCAGTTCTAATGATAGTGTCTGGGAAGGGGTTAACATCCAGGGGTAATCAAGGGGTTATCTGTGTGCCTAACAATGTGTAATGTGCGTAGTGTGTGCTGCTTTTACTTTACTATCTGGCTGTTTACAGCCAGATCGCTGTCCACAGTACACACAGAGCTCTGTGTGTGATTGGCCATAGCCAATCAGCTAACTTCAGCCAAAGTCATTGGCTGAAATCAGCTGCCATACTCTTGCTGTGTCCAATCACAGCACAGGTCGGCAGGGGGCACGTTCATGTAACGCACAGGTACGTTGTCACTATCTTGGCTCTGAGGAAGAGGGTTAGCCCTTGAAACGCGTCAGTAAAACCACAGACGCCTGCTGCTTTTCCCAAATTACTGGTAGAATACAGCGGTTGTGAAGGCGATCGGTTGCACTTGTTAAGACATGCGTACTTTTATCATGTGTTTGTGAGTATAATGACTGTTATTTTATTTTGAAATGAAATTAAGTGTGGTTATGCGCTGGGATGGTACGTCCCTCTCCTGTTATGTTACTTTGTCTGACCTGCCTGTGCCGCCGGCCCGCAGTAAAACTACCGTGGGTGAGCGGCAGGCTGTTAAACAGATTTTTTTTTTTACTAGAAGATGAGAAAATTTGAAAAATATTCCACCTTGCTCTTTAAAATTTTCTCCTTAATACAGTCTAAACTACTCGCTGATTTGAGCACAATAACTCTTAGAGAATTGAAACACTCACCGTGTGGTTTGCAGGGCATTGCTCCAGAACTCCCAGGCAGCAGACAGACAGAGGGAGCCTGCATCTCTCAGCCAATACAGCATTTCAGGGGGTTGGGGCTGCAAGAGGAAGGCTAAGCTCCAAGGAAAGCAGAAAATCAGGTGGGTAAATGTCCATTCCTCACATTTTTGTTCCGTTTTCATTCGTTGTCGAACATTGGAATTGATTCTCCTCATAGTGTTCATCCATTTACTTAAAGGAGAAGCACAGCCAAAGCTTGTTTGGCTGTATTTTACCTGTGGGTCACAGGAGTGCAGTTTATTCTGCACTCCTGTGACCCATTTTCAGCAGAGAGCCCATTGCCGGCTGACGTCACAGAGCTGGTCCAGGCTCGGGAAAGATTGCAACCAAAGGGTCAGAATCAGCCCACATGCCTGAGCCGGCACCCAGCTCCCCCCCCCCGCAGAAAACTGGTGACTGACAGTACCCAGCCCTCTGCTTAGGGAGCTCTGATAACTGAGCAATTGGCGGTGTCTGCATCCTCCTAGGTAAGTATGATTCTAAAAATAAAAATTCCCATACTTCTCTTTTAATTCAAATTTTATTTTTATTTATTTTTCGACACTGAAAACATGACGCTGATGAAAATTATGACAAAAATATTTTAGTAGAAAAAATTAACACTGGAATAAACATCACAAAAACAATCTTTTTCAAACCAAATTCTCCTGGTGTATGGCAAGCTTTAGTTATTACCTTTAACCACTTGCCGACCGACCGCCGCAGATGTACTGCCGCTAGGCACCCGCGATCGCTCCCCGTGGAGATAGAACGACGGTCTGCTGTTGTAAACACAGCAGACTGTTGTTCTCGCTGGACTCAAAACAGAGCTCCTTTGTTCCTCCTATTTAGGATCACAGGTATCTGTGTTGATTCCACAAGTCCCTCCCCCATAAAGTTAGAAAACACCCCCTAGGCTCACACTTAACCCTTTGATCACCCACAGGGTTAACCCCTTCCCTGCCAGTGTCATTATTACAGTAACTGCATATTTTTAACACTGATTACTGTAGCAATGTCACTGGTCCCCCCAGAAGTCTCAAAAATGTAATTTAGGGGTCCGATCTGTCCGCCGCAATGTTGCAGTCCCGCTACAAAAACGCAGATCGCCGCCATTACTAGTAAATAAATAAAAATATAAAAATGACATACATCTTTCCCCTAGTTTGTAGACGCGATAACTTTTGCACAAAATGTAACGGATCAACCGTCACCCCGACCGAGCACCTCCGTTGACGGATGCTCCTAGTGCTTCCCGAGGGTTTCAAGCACTCCACCAGACACGTAACCACTTCAGACCCCATGAACCGCCGCAGCTTGGTTAGGGTCTCGCGGTCTCCTACCCACCCTGGACCTATGACAAGGCTCCAGGTTCCCGTGGGTGAACCTCTCTTTCCCCAGAGAGTGCAGCAGTAACAGGAACAACCTCTTACACAAGCTCTTACAAGAGCTTAGTGATTATCCAAGGGAGTATGAAGGACATAGCAATCCCTTGTAGCATAATCCCCCAATGAGAGACAGGACTCTAGATTGAGGGTGAAGTATAACTCAACTTTATTGAACAAGAAACAGACTTTTATACAGTTTTCCCCCACAAGGTTATCGCCCAGGTGGACCTTGTTGAAAACAGGCCCTGACATTCACAATCCAATGAAAACAGAGTTTTACACTCCCCCACAGTGTACACGAAGATATACACTGTGGGACATTCCCCCCTCCCCCTTAGCAGCCAATCCACATACACATATACATCCCATTAAAAGCTTATCTTAAGGCAAACAGAACAATGTGAGGTCATTAACATTTAACAATGAGACCGGCACAATCCACATTCCCTCCCAATACACAAACAATAGGGAGGTCTCACAGACAAGCACAAGGAATATACTGTGTAAGGTGGTATTAAATCTTCATATTTCTATATGAAGATATGGTTGACAAATATTACTGTCCCACTTGAAGCAATCCAAACCATAAATTATCTGTCTTTCACTCATAGTGAAGGTTAGTACCATCACACAAACCAATCAAAATAGCAAAAATATGTAGCAGAATACAAATTGGCCTAAAAGGATGAAAAACTGTGATTTTTAATTTTTTTTTTTGGGGGGGGGGGGGGGGATTTTTTTCAGAATGGTCACTCTTTTTGTTTATAGCACAAAAAAAATAAAAATCGCACAGGTGATAAAAAACCACCAAAAGAAAACTCTATTTGTGGGGAAAAAGGAAATCAATTTTATTGATTGACAATTGTCAGTTAAAGTAACGCAGTGTCGAATCGCAAAAAAATAGCCTGGTCATTAAGGGGGCAAAACCATCCGGGGCTGAAGTGGTTAACTACATGGACCCTATATAGGCCATCTGAGGCTCCTCCACTATCATTGTCCCTGTTATTGACCCAGATCCATATGTCACGGTCCGTGTTTCTGTGCGATCCCCATGCAACGGGCAGTGGCGTCTCCAGCTTTTATATTTAGGGGGGGCACATGGGGGGACGGGATCAAAAGTAGGGGGGCCAACTATAAAACGCAATTTATATATATATATATATATACATACATACATACACCCGCCGGCCTGTCTGTTGTGTTGCTAGCAGGGGCGTTGCTAGGTGGGAAAAAGACCAGGGGCTTCAGCCCGAAGGTAAATTTGATAACCACTCCCACATTTTAAAATCCCGCCCAAGCTCCTCCCACATTTAAAAAGTACCGCCCATACTCCACCCAATGCCCCCCCCCCCCCCTCAGTCAAAGGTCAGACATGGGGTGCTATGGAGCATGGTACAGGGGGTCAGGAGAGGAGAGGAGAGAAGAGGTGAAAAGGGAGTCAGGAGGAGAGAAGAGGAGAACAGGGAGTCAGGAGGAGAGAAGAGGAGAACAGGGGGTCAGGAGGAGAGAAGAGGAGAACAGGGGGTCAGGAGGAGAGAAGAGGAGCACAGGGAGTCAGGAGGAGAGAAGAGGAGAACAGGGAGTCAGGAGGAGAGAAGAAGAGAACAGGGGGTCAGGAGGAGAGAAGAGGAGGAGAGGAGAACAGGGGGTCGAGAGGAGAGGAGAGGGAAGTCAGACATGGGGTGGTACACCAATGAAGCACATACTCCTCCCAGTTTGACCCATAAAAGCAAAAAAAGGTGCTTGATAAAAAGGTAGGAAAAGAAATAAGTAGAAGGATGGGACCTGTCTATGGGGATCTGAACCCAATTCACTGACACCTACACTGACCCCCCCTACACTGATCCCTTCACTGACACCTACACTGACCCCTGCACCGACACCTTCACTGACCTCTACACTGACCCCCCCTACACTAACACTTACACTGACCCCCTACACTGACCCCCCCCCTACACATTGACTCCTAAAATGACCCCCCTACACGGACCCCCCTGCATTGACCCCTTCACTGACCCCCCCCCCACATTGACACCTACACTGACCCCTTCACTGACACCTACACTGACCCCTCCCCCCCACATTGACACCTACACTGACCCCCCTTCACTGACACCTACACTGACCCCCCTTTACTGACACCTACACTGACCCCTCCTACACTAACCCTCCTACACTGACCTTTCCTACACTAACCTCCCTACCCTACACTGACACCTACACTGACCCCTTCATTGACACCTACACTGACCCCCCTTCATTGACACCTACACTGACCCCCTTCATTGACCCCTTCACTGACACCTACACTGACCCCCCTTCATTGACACCTACACTGACCCCCTTCATTGACACCTACACTGACCCCCTTCATTGACACCTACACTGACCCCCCTTCATTGACACCTACACTGACCCCCTTCATTGACACCTACACTGACCCCCCTTCATTGACACCTACACTGACCCCCCTTCATTGACACCTACACTGACCCCCTTCATTGACACCTACACTGACCCCCTTCATTGACACCTACACTGACCCCTTCACTGACCCCCCCTTCATTGACACCTACACTGACCCCCCTTCATTGACACCTACACTGACCCCCTTCATTGACACCTACACTGACCCCTTCACTGACACCTACACTGACCCCCCTTCATTGACACCTACACTGACCCCCTTCATTGACACCTACACTGACCCCTTCACTGACCCCCCCTTCATTGACACCTACACTGACCCCCCTCCTACACTGACACCTACACTGAGCCCCCTACACTGACCCCCCTACACTGACACCTACACTGACCCCCCTCCTACACTGACACCTACACTGAGCCCCCTACACTGACCCCCCTCCTACACTGACACCTACACTGACCCCCCTTGACTGACACCTACACTGACCCCTCCTACACTGACACCTACTCTGACCCCTCCTACACTGACCCCTCCTACACTGACACCTACTCTGACCCCTCCTACACTGACCCCCGTCACACTGACACCCCCACACTGACACGTACTCTGACCCCTCCACACTGACCCCCGCCACACTGACACCTACACTGACCCCTCCTACACTGACACCTACACTGACCCCTCCTACACTGACACCCCCACACTGACCCCTACACTTTACTTACTGTGTAATTACATCTGGCAGCGCCAATTACCTCTCTATTCACTTTACACTTGTACTTGGGCACTCACCTTCTCCCAGCCGAGGCTCCGTCCCGCCGAGGCTGCATCCCTTCTTCCCGCCGAGGCTCCGCCCCCTTCTTCCCGCCGAGGCCCCGCCCCCTTCTTCCCGCCGATGCCTGCCAGCAGCAGCAGACTGCAGGAGTTGCCACTGCAGATAGGATCTGTCAGAACACGCTGGGCAGGACACCGGCTGACACCCCCTAGTGCGTGGCACCCGGCCCGCCCCCGTTGGTACGCCACTGCGTCCAAGGTGTCTTCACTGCCCACCTCTCCTCCCATCCCTGCTGGCTGGGGAGGAAGGAGACGGGGAGGGACTGATTATAACTACTGTATGTGTACCCACAGCATGTAAAACCAATCAAAATAGCAAAAATATATAGCAGAATACAAATTGGCCTAAAAGGATGAAAAACTGTGATTTTTTATTTTTTTTTTGGGGGGGGGGGGGATTTTTTTCAGAATGGTCACTCTTTTTGTTTATAGCACAAAAAAAATAAAAATCGCACAGGTGATAAAAAACCACCAAAAGAAAACTCTATTTGTGGGGAAAAAGGAAATCAATTTTGGATAAGTGCAAGATAATGCACCTGGGGCGTAAAAACCCAAGGGCAGAATATAGAATATTTGACACAGTCCTGACCTCAGTATCTGAGGAAAGGGATTTAGGAGTAATTATTTCAGAAGACTTAAAGGTGGGAAGACAATGTAATAGAGCAGCACGAAATGCCAGCAGAATGCTTGGATGTATAGGGAGAGGTATAAGCAGTAGAAAGAGAGAAGTGCTTATGCCGCTGTACAGAACACTGGTGAGACCTCACTTGGAGTATTGTGCGCAGTACTGGAGGCCATATCTCCAGAAGGATATAGATACTCTAGAGAGAGTTCAGAGAAGAGCTACTAAACTAGTACATGGATTGCAGGAAAAAACTTACCAGGAAAGGTTAAAAGACCTTAACATGTATAGCTTGGAAGAAAGAAGAGACAGAGGGGATATGATAGAAACTTTTAAATACATAAAGGGAATCAACTCAGTAAAGGAGGAGAGCATATTTAAAAGAAGAAAAACTACCACAAGAGGACACAGTTTTAAATTAGAGGGGCAAAGGTTTAAAAGTAATATGAGGAAGTATTACTTTACTGAGAGAGTAGTGGATGCATGGAATAACCTTCCTGCAGAAGTGGTAGCTGCAAATACAGTGAAGGAGTTTAAGCATGCATGGGATAGGCATAAGGCTATCCTTCATATAAGATAGGGCCAGGGACTATTCATAGGATTCAGATATATTGGGCAGACTAGATGGGCTAAATGGTTCTTATCTGCCGACACATTCTATGTTTCTATGTTTCTACCTTTATACACCTTAAATGAACTAAATTAGATGTGCAAGCTGCAACACATCAAAGTGCCTCATGAGCTACTTTGCTTTGTTTGTCATGCGTAGGGCAGTCCATTAAATTCAATTGGCTGAACCATGTGTGTCACGGGAAAAACGCACCAAAAATGTGAATGCTCTACACTGTGGAATCTGAAAGCGAAATTGGTGCGGTTACACCCTCTCCCTTCCTGAGCTAGACCTGGATTACAAGAACATTGACAGCTGAATTTCTTCCTCCCATGTCCCATGTCCCAGGGAGATCCACCTGCACAATCCATTCAGTTTGTATCAAATCAAGCAGGTCCTTTCACTACATAGCTGATGGTAGATCTAAAGGAGATTGTACAATCAGACTGTACAGTGTATGGCCACCCATAAAGAAGAAGTAGGGAAGTGGGTGGAAATAAAAAAGAGGTGGTATAGTGATCAGGGCGGTGTGATCCAGAGTGGTAAAACACACAATATACAATTATTGGAATTTTTTTTATTAGAATCATGTAGCAGAATACATTTTGGCCAAAATTTTTGAAGACATTTTTTTTCAAAAATTTCAGTCTTTTTATTTGTATTGCAAAAAATTAAAGACCACCAAATAAAAGCTATATTTGTGTGAGAAAAATTATACAAACTTCTTTTGGGTACAACGTTGCATGACCGCGCAATTGCCTGTTAAGGTAGCACAGTACTGAATAGCAAAATAGGCCTGGTCATGAAGGGGGTAAAATCTTCCGGAGCTGAAGTGGGTAAGCTGTCTGCAAGTGCTTACAAGCATTGCGTTAACTTGTAAGCTTGGCTTCATCAAACAAGTACTTTTTATGGAGAGAGGAAGAGCCATGGTGAAGCATTTCACAGTTTACCAATCTTTAGATGCGGTGGCTACATTCGTTTTTGTTTTTTTTAGGCTTTTTTTTTAATAGTCACTTATGTAAAGTCTATCCAGTGCTACTAGTCCAACACCTAACACTATCCTCTCCACAGGTTGGCAATGTTGCTGTCCAAGGGTAGCCAGTGCTGTATATTGGCCTAGGCCAACAAGGCCCAGGCCTAGGGTGGCACTTTGCAGGGGGGCAGCAAAAACAGCCTCCTCCCGGCTCCTGCACGAAAGGGGTCCCTGCCAGCTTGCGATACACTTTTGGAATAGTGCCAGTCTTATGGGGCGAGTTGGGCCGGAGGCAAATCAGTCTGGCACCCCCATAATGCGGTCACACTGCTAGCTGCTGGTATGATAATACCGGCCGATGAGGACATTTGGACAGACCGCAGGCCGCCGACCACACCTTATATAACTGGCCTGACGGCTGCCAATGCTAATAAATGTGGCACTGCAGCCTAATGCTCCGCCTACCCTCCACCGCCCCCAGGTATGGCAGGCATCATGTCAATAATATAATTTCATTTCTTTAAACATCCTTGTCCTTGAGCGAGCATATTGAATTGCATCATATACAATTAAGACTTTTTTATTGTATTTGATTGCAATAATATTTTGGACCTGTTCATCTAATACAGTATGTGCTATCACAATATGTCACTGGATTAGTAAGATTGCTCCTTTCTTAAGATATTTGGACTTGTGTTGGCTGCCACTGATTATTCCACATATTTGTATAATGACTATGGACTTCCTAGTCATTATACAAATAAGTAAAATAATCCTATGATTATAATCAGTGGCAGAAAACACAAGTCCAAATATCTTATAAGATTGGAGTAATCTTACTAATCCCGAGACATAAGGCTGTACAAATGGCCACTGATAAGGCTGCACTGATGGCCACTGATGAGGTGGCACTGATGAGCTGCACTGATGGGCACTGATATGCTGTACTGATGGGCGCTTATGAGGCAGCAATGGTGGGTACTGATAAACTACACTGATGGGCATTAATGAGGTTGCAGTGGTAAGGCAGCACTGATATGCTGCACTGATGGGCACGAAGCGTCACTGATAATCTTCACTGATGGGGCTGCATTGATATGCTGCCTTGATGGGCACTGACATGTTGCACTGATGGCCACTGATGAGGCTGCGCTGATGGGGCTGCACTGATATGATGCACTGATAGACTGCACTAATTGGCCCTGATAAGCTGCACTGGTGGCCAGTGATGGGACTGTACTTGGTGTTAAGTTGTTCACTTTAGGGTCAACACAGAGGACAAGGGAGCACACTTTACGTCTAGAGGAAAACAGATTTCGTCTCCAAATAGGTTTCTTCACCATAAGAGCTGTGAAAATGTGGAATAGACTCCCTCCAGAGGTGGTTCTGGCCAGCTCACTAGATTGCTTTAAAAAAGGCCTGGATTCTTTCCTGGGTGCACTTAATATAAGTGGGTACTAATATTTATAGGTAAAGTTGATCCAGGGAATAGCAGATCGCCTCTCGGGTGATCAGGAAGGAATTTTTTCCCCTGCTGGAGCAAATTGTGTCATGCTTTGCTGGGGTTTTTCGCCTTCCTCTGGATCAACTGCAGGTATAGGATTTTGTATATAGGATTGTATGGTTGGGTTTTCTTTACTGTTTTTTGTTTTTTTATTATTGGTTGAGCCAGATGGACTTGTGTCTTTTTTCAACCTGACTAACTATGCAACTATGTACTGATTGGCCACTGATGAGGCCGCACTGATATGCTGCACTGATGAGGCTGCGCTGATGGGCAGTAATGAGGCTGCGCTGTAGGGCAGTAATGAGGCTGAACTTATGGGCACTGATGAGGCTGTGGTTGTGATCTGTGGTTTATAGCTGACAGGGCGGTAAACGGGAAGGGGTGTGGCCTTTACAGGAAGGGGTGGATCATATTTAAATTAGGGGGTGCACAAGTTTAGTCAGGCCTAGGGCAGCACAAAACCTAAATACACCACTGAGGGTAGCTGCGCTGCTCCCCCATAGATACATCGGATGAATGAGAGTTGCTCTCCAAGACAGGAAGCATGTTACTGGCCACTGGCCAATCCCTAGTTGAAGATAAAAAAAACCTAAAGAAAGAAAAAGAATGGAGCCATCAAATGTAAGGACTTGTGAACTGCAATATGTTGCACTTTGGTTTGGGGTTTAGGTCTGCTTTAAGATATTTTTTTATAAACTGCCAATTTAGTAGAGGAAAAAAGAAAGAGAAACTCTGAACAACAATATTAAAATTAACAATTTTTACTAAAAAGCAATTGATAAAAACATACATGATTAAAATGTATCCATCGTACAAAACTATGAAAATACAAAGCGTCCCTTACCTGCTCATTGACTGTTTCCAGTAACACTATTATTTCTTGTTTAAAGAGATTGTAAAGGTATTTAAAAAAAAAACAAAAAACAAACAAGTCTATACTTACCTGCTCTCTGCAATTATATTGCACAGAGCGGGCACGAAACGTCTTTTTTCGGGACCCCAACCGACTCTCCTGGCAACTTCCTTCTGTCCAGTGCCCCCATGGAAATCCACTTCCCATGGGGGCACTTATGTGTGCTGGCACCCAAGCCCCGCTGCTGCATCCTTTGACACAGATAGCGAGATTGGCCCCGCTCCCCACTCCCTTGTCACTGGCTTTGATTGACAGCACTGGGAGCCAATGACTCCCGATGCCCCAGCAAAGCCAGCAAGACCCAGAAGTGGGGGGGAAAGAGGAGCTGCAGACATGCAGGGCGCTGGATCGAATGAGGGCTCAAATAAGTATAAGGGGGGGGGTGAGGGGGGATGCTGAAACCTAAACATTTTTTTACCTTAAGGCAAGGAATGCATTAACCACTTGGCAACCGGCCATAGCCAAATGATGTCTACAGCACGGTCGGCGTATTCTGGGGGGGTGTACAATGATGTCCTCCCAGAATCGCACACCCTGTGCGCCCCTTGGGACACGCACACTGAAGTGTCTGTGCTCGCTGGATCGTGGTAAAGGGCCAATGACAGCGGCCCTTAACCACGTGATTGCTCCGTCCAATGATGGAGTGATCAGTTGTCAACAAACCAGAGCATTTCTGGTTCGGTTCTCTCCTCTCCTCACACGCTGTACACAGCGATCGCTACAGCGTGCAAGGAGAGGTGGGAGGTGGCAGCACTGCTCACCCCTGCCTCCTCCATGCCTCAAGCGTGCCTCAATCATACCTCAATCATGCCTCAGTCATGCCCATTCATGCCTCAATCATGCCAATCAGTGCCTCAATCATACCCATCCATGCCTCAATCATGCCAATCGGTGCCTCAGTCATGCCCATCAGTGCCTCATTCATGCCCATCCCTGTCACATCCATGCCTCACCTGTGCCCACTCATCCGTGCCCACCCATGCCACCTCAGTGCTCATCCGTGGCTCATCCATGCCACATCTGTGCTCATCCATGCCACATCCATACCACATAAGTGCTCATCCATGCCACATCCATGCCACATCAGTGCTCATCTGTGCCACATCCATGCCACGTCAGTGCCCATTCATGTCACATCCATGCCACGTCAGTGCTCATCCGTGTCACAATCGTGCCACGTCAGTGCTCATCCATGCCACATCCATGCCACAACAGTGCTCATCCGTGCCACATCCATGCCATGTCAGTGCTCATCCATGCCACATTAGTGCTCACCTGTGCCACATCCATGCCGCGTCAGTGCTCATCCATGCCACATCAGTGCTCATCCGTGCCACGTCAGTGCCACTACAGTGCTGATTAGTGCCCTACACTGCCTCACAAAAGTGTAATGGGTAGTCAGAAAATGATGGTGCTCTCTGAATGTTGAGCCTCTGTATGTGGCCAGGATGTGTAAAAGTCTCACACATGTGGTATTGCCATACTCAGGAGAAGTAACAGAATGTATTTTGGGGTGTCATTTTTGCTATACACATGCTATGTGTTGGAAATATCTTATAGATGGACAACCTTGTGTTAAAAAAAAAAATGCTTTTTCATATTTTTTCCTCATTTTCCAAAAACTTGTGGGAAAAAAATGACACGTTCAAAAGATTTAGTATGCCTCATAGATTATGTGTTGGGGTGTTTGTCTTCCAAAATTGGCTCATTTTGTGGCCATTTCCATTGTCCTGGTGCTCCAGGGCCTTCAAAATTGTGATAGGTTGTCAGGAAATTATATGTGTAATTTATGCTCTCAGAACACCTGGAGGTGCTACTTGGATGTTGGACCTCTGTATGTGGTTAGGCTGTGTAAAAGTCTCACACATGTGGTATCACCACACTCAGGAGAAGGGTTAGAATTTATTTTGGGGTGTAGTTTCAAGTATGCCTATACAGTGTGAGAAATAACTTGGTAGTATGACAATATGACCAAAAAATCTTCATTTTGCAAAGAACTGTGGGAAAAAATTACAATTTCAAAAAACCCACTATGCCTGTAGCTAAATACCTTGGACTGTCTACTTTCCAAAAAGGGGTCATTTGGGGGTATTTGTACTCTCCTGGCTTGTTGGTGTCTCAAGAAATGAGATAGTCCGTCAGTACGTCAGGTGTGATCAATTTTCAATGATTGGCATTATAGCTTGTAGACTCTATAACCTTCACAAAGACCAAATAATATATACTTATTTGGGTTATTTTTGCCAAAGACATGTAGCAGTAAAGCTTTTGGCCAAAATGTATGAAGAAAAATTACTAAATTTTCTAAATTTTTAAATCTAAATGAAGAAAAATGCATTTTTTTACATAATTTTCTGTCTTTTTTCCATTTATAGTGCAAAAAATAAAAAACCCCAATGATGATTAAATACCACCAAAAGAAAGCTCCATTTGTGTGAAAAAAAGGACAAAAATTTCATATGGGTACAATGTTGCATGACTGGCTGTGAAATAAATGGGGAGTGAATCACCCATAGAGTTACTATGTGGCTTCTGTTGTTGGCTGTGTCCTCTGCACCCACCTCCACAGCGAAGCCGCAGCTGACAGCTCAGCGTGGGTTGGGGTCGGATCAGTTTCAGAAGGAGGTATGTATACTGATTTCTTCATTACAGGGCTAGATAGGTTAGTGTTAGATCGCGGGTGTCTGTAGATGCAGTGATTTTAGTATTAAGGTGGACTTCTACTTTAGGGTAAAAATGTTTAGGCTTTACAACCACTTTAAGGGTACTACAAGTCTTGGGGTTACCTTACAGAGAAAAAAGTGCACTTTGTTGAGTATTAAATTAATATTGGCTGAAGAGTGAAGATTGGTGGAAGCTGATTCCAGCTCAGATACCATGGTAGACCAGGCCTAAAATCTGGAATATATTTTTCGGTAGTTTATCATCCAGCAGTAAGTGGGTTAATCTGCCCAGATCTCCTGGTAGTCATGCTGAGGAGCAGCACTGGTATGTCTGCAGGCTGGAATGCTGTGGGATGTGCAGACTCCTCATTCCTGGTGTCAGATCAGAGGCAACGGAACTGCTGATAAATGCTTCTCCAGAAGAGGTCAGGGTTACATTATGGGGAGACAGGATAAGTCTGGCAGCTCCCACTCCCCTGAGACAGCTAAGGAACATTCTGCAACAGACTGGTGTCCTGTCCACCCAGAGCATAAGGCTGTCCATCCTCTACACCTGTATTGCATGGCATCCTTTAAAATATGCCCTGTATGGATATTTATATTTTTTTCTGTGATTTCCCAGTCTCTATATCCAGCTGTCCACACACCTGTCTCTCCAGATCACCACAAATAAACCCAAGGACAACTGCAGCTGTTTATAGGAAGGGTTGTATGGGAGAATTGATGATGATGCCTTAAAGCTGAAGTCCAGTTATGAATTTAATATGCATATCTGTGTGATTTCTCTGGAAGCTGCAAAATAATGGAGTAGTCATTGCTACTACAAATATGGTAGTGGTCTTCTGAGTCCCATGTCGAGCAGCTGCCCTTCTGCATAGTAACCACAAGGGGTCACTTGTTCAGTATGGCTGCCATTCACAGAATGCTTAGTATTTTAATTTTATGAATATAAAGCATTCTCTGATTAGATGATGTGGAGAAGCATGGTGGTGACGTCACAATCTCCACCTCATCCAATCAGAGAAGGCTTTGTATTTATTGAAAGAAATAGGGAAGCCACTTGGCACAGGACAAGTTCCTCTAATCTTTCCTCATAGCTGAGCTCCTCCATGCCTCTTATCAGTTTGGTTGCCCTTCTCTGCACTTACTCCAGTTCCCTGATATCCTTTTAAAGAACTGGTGCCCAAAACTGAACTGCATATTCCAGATGAGGTCTTACTCATGATTTGTACAGTGGTAAAATGATATATCTCTCTCTCTCTGGAGTCCATACCTCTGTTAATACAAGAAAAGACTTTGCTTGCTTTGGAAACCGCAGCTTGGCATTGCATGCTATTATTAAGCTTAGGATCTACCAGAACACCCAGATCCTTCTCCGCCATAGATTCCCCCAGTTGTATTTCCCCTAGTATGTATGCTGCATGCATATTCTTAGCCCCCAAGTGCATAACTGTACATTCATCACCATTAAACCTCATTTGCCACATAGTTGCCCAATGAAACAGCGCATTGAGGTAAGCTTGTAAATTGGAGACATCCTGTAAGGAAGTTATTCCACTGTCAAGCTTGGTGTCATCTGGTGTCATCATATTTTAAATGATAGAGACAGAACATCAAACAAAAATCCAGAAAAAACATATGATACAAATGTTATAAATTGAGTTGCCGTTCAGCGAGTAAAATAAGTATTCGATCCTCTACCAACCAACAATAATTCTGGCTCCAACGGACTGGCTACAGTCAGTGTTGTATTTAGCTTTTGTGCTGCCCTAGGCCTGACTAAACTTGTGCACCCCCTAATTTAAATATGACCCACCCCTTCCTGTAAAGGCCACACCCCTTCCTGTTTCTGACCCGTTCTGTCATCTGTAAACCACAGACCACAGTGTATCAGTGCCCATCAGCGTAGCCTTATCAGTTCCCATAAGTTCAGCCTTATCAGTGCCCATGAGTGCAGCCTTATCAGTGCCGCCTCATTACTGCCCATCAGTGAAGCCTCATCAGTACAGCATATTAGTGTAGCCTCATCAGTGGCTATCAGTACAGCCCCATCAGTGGCCACCAGTGCAGCCTATCAGTGGCGATTAGTGCAGCCTAAGATATTTGGATTTGTGTTTGTTGCCACTGATTGTAATTATAGGAATATTTCACTTATTTGTATAATGACTAGGACGTCCATAGTCATTATAGAAATAAGTAAAATAATCAGTGGCAGCAAACACAAGTCCAAATATCTTATAAGGTTGGAGTAATCTTACTAATCCAGTGACATATTGCGATAGCACATATGAGGTGAGCAGGTCCAAAATATTATTGCCATCATATACAATTAAAAGTCTTAATTGTATATGATGCAATTCAGTATGCTCGTTCAAGGACAAGGATGTTTAAAGAAATGAAATTATATTATTAACATTATGCCCGCCATACCTGGTGGCAGAGTAGGGTAGGCGGAGCATTAGGCGGCAGTGCCACACTTATTAGCATTGGGGGCCATCGGGCCAGTTGTATTAAGTGTGGTTGGCGGCCTGCAGTCTGTCCAAATGTCCTCCCCCGCCGGTATTATCATTTTGGCAGATAGCAGTGTGAGTGATTTATGGGGGTGCCAGACTTATTTGCCTCCTGGACCCTGCCCTCTGGCCCAATTCACCCCATAAGACTGACACTATACTAAAAGTGTAGTGCAAGCTGGCGGGGACCCTTTTCGTGCGTGAGCCGGGAGGAGGCTGTTTTTTTGGGGGGTTTTTTTGTGCGGGGTGCAGCTTTTTTGCTGCCCCCCTGAAAAGTGCTGCCCTAGGCCTGGGCCTTGTTGGCCTAGGCCAAGATACAGCACTGGCTACAGTATGTGCTCATGGGGTACACAGATTAGGTACTCCTAAGGACAACTGTGTATAAAAGACACCTATCTACAGAATCTGTTTCTTCCATTCAAACCCACCATCATGGGCATAATCAAGGAGTTGTCAAAGGACGTCAGGGACAAGATTGTAAATCTGCACAAGGATAGAATGGGCTACAAGACCATCATCAAGAAGCTTGGTGAAAAGGAGACAACTATTGGAGATATTTTTCACAAATGGAAGAAATACGAAATAACCATCAACCACTCCCGGTTTGGAGCTCCATGCAGGATTTCACCTCATGGCGTAAGAATGATCATGAGAAAAGTGAGGGATCATCCCAGAACTACACAAGAAGAGCTTGTGAATTATCTTAAGGCAGTTGGGACCACAGTCACCAAACAAGCCATTGGAAACATATTGGAGCGCCCGCAAGGTCCCCCTCCTCGAGAAGGCGCATTTACAGGCCCGTCAGAAATTTGCCAATGAACAGCTAAATGATTTAGAGAAGGATTGGGAGAAAGTGCTGTGGTCAGATAAGACCAAAGTTGAGCTCTTTGGCATTAACTCCACTCACCATATTTGGAGAAAGAAGAATGCTGATTATGACCCTAAGAACACCATTCCTACAGTCTGCACGAAGGTGGAGAAATTATGTTTTGGGGCTTTTTCTCTGCTAAAGGTACAAGCCGACTTTGCACATTGAGGTACTAAAGGATGGGGCCATTTATTGTAAAATCTTGAATGAGAACGTTCTTCCCTCAGCCAGAACACTGAATATGGGTCATGGATGGGTCTTCCAGCATGACAATGACCCAAAACATACCGCCAAGGCAACCAAGGATTGGCTCAAGAAGAAGCACATTGAGGTCATGGAGTGACCTAGCCAGTCCCCAGACCCTAATCCTATAGAAAATTTATGGTGGGAGCTGAAACTTCGAGTTGCCAAGAAACCCTAAGGATTTAAAGAAGATTTGTACAGAAGAGTGGACCAAAATCCCTCCTGAGATGTGTGCGAACCTGGTCACTAACTACAAGAAACGTCTTACCTCTGTGCTTGCCAACAAGGGTTTCTCCACCAATTACTAAGTCATGTTTCACTTGGGGATCAAATACTTATTTTACTCACTGAACTGCAACTTAATTTATAACATTTGTATCACGTTTTTTTTCAGGCATTTGGTTGATATTCTGCCTCTATCATTTGAAATACACCTATGATAAAAATTATAGACCCTTCATTTCTTTGTAATAACTGTACATAGGTATGAGCTGTACCAATGTAACTATACAATAAAAGTCAAACCTAGAGTTCAACTTTAAATTTACTACCTGTCCTTGCAAAATGAAAGGAAGAACTTGTTTTTTTTTCCTGTGGCACAGTGCCAGTCTTTTAAATAAAACTATCACAATAGAACATGGGTTGCCATTGCTGACAAATCCTTATAAAAATGTAATCTTTGTGATTGTTATGTAGATCTTTTGACTTAAATATATTTAACATCTCTGACTTGTAACAGGTATGTAGATCAGGACTTCTGATTATACTTGCTGAATACCTGTTTCAGGTTAGTGGCACAGAAGTTACTGAGGTCAGAAGATCAGCAAGACAGACAGACAAGGCAAATAGTATTTTCAGGAGGCCAGAAATAGCAGCCTACATTTCTCATGATAGATTTCCTTTAAAATAGTTTACAGTTACCCTTTGCTGCCAGGCCAGTGTATGCAGGATCATCCTGTTCCATGTGTTCTCGGAATACTGCTGAGTACTCTATAACAAATGATGGCTCATTTAAATAAATTAGAATAGCATACTGTACATCATGCCTGTTGTTTCTTTGTGATTTGTGGGAAAGGAACAGGGATTTCAATGGTTTAATAAGTAACAAACTTTCTTGAAACAAAACTTCAGTACTATGGATCTTCTTCAGTAGCTGTGCTATGAGTATGGGGGCCCAGGGCAGCTTTATTGTTCATTTCTGCCTATATGAATAAATCCATTTTTACTAGAACACATCCCTGCTCCTACTTGTTTACCAGGGCTTAACTACTTTCCGTCTGCGCTATAGCGGACAGACGGCTACAGCATGGACCTTAATTGCCGGGAGGGCATCCATGAATGTCCTCCCGTGCATGAGCTGCCTCCCGTGCATGAGCTGCCTGCGCGCTCCCTACGGAGCGTGCGCGGCTTGCTCTGTGATCAGCGAGTCCATGAGACTTGGCTGATCACAGATCCAAATAAGGGGCCAGTCCCGGCCCCTTATCATGTGATCAGCTGTCAGCCAATGACAGCTGATCACGTGATGTAAACAGCAGCAGGAGATCGTTTTTTTTTTATAGCGTGAGGAGAAAAAAAGCTGATCGCCGGCTGCTGTTAGAGGGACATCAGTCCAGAAGAGGAGAGGATATTCTGTGCCCCAGTGCCACCTACAAGTGCCTACCCGTGCAGGTCAGTGCCACCTGTTAGTGCCCACCAGTGCCACCTATCAGTGCCCACCAGTGCCACCTATCAATGCCCATCAGTGCCACCTATCAATGTCCACCAGTGCCACCTATCAGTGCCTCATCATCAGTGCTGAATCAGTGTCCCCTACCAGTGCCTATCATTGCCACCCATCAGTGCCCATCAGTGCCACCTATTAGTGTCCATCAGTGCCCATCAGTGCCATCTATCAGTGCCACCTACCAGTGCCCTTCAGTGCCGCCCATCAGTGCCCATTGGTGCAACCCCATTAGTGCCACCTATAAGTGCCAACCAGTACTGCCATATCAGTGCCGCCTTATCAGTGCCCATCAGTGCAGCCTATCAGTGCCTATCAGGGCCCATCAGTGTCGCCTCATCAGTGCACATCAATGAAGGAGAAAAATTACCTGTTTGCAAAATTTTATAACAAATTATAAAAACAGGTTTTTTTTTTTCAAAAATTTCGGTCTTTTTTTTGTTAGTTCAGCAAAAAATAAAAACCCCAGTAGTGATCAATTACCACAAAAAGAAAGCTCTATTTGTTTGAAAAAAATGATAAAAATGTAATTTGGGTACAGTGTTGCATGAACGCGCAATCGGCAATTGTCACACAACTGGGGGGACTCGAGCGCAGTGCTCTGCGCCCCGAGCTCACCCTTTTTTTTAGCCTATTAGAGCCTCTTGCTCTAATCACATGGTTAAAAAAAAAATCCCCATTGAACTCCATGCGTCCGGCGCCCCGCATGTAGATTAGGGGGCCAGACGCATGGATAGGGGGGCGGCGCCCCTGCGCCCCCAATGCACCAGCCGCCACTGGTTCCTGGACAAGCCCAGGGAGATACGTTTCTCTGCTTCCTCCCTCAGCAGCTCAAGGAGGCCACACCTAATGAAGCAGGGGTTGCTGGGCAAGTGAGGGGCCCTGTACTGTCAGAGGTGGTGTTTGGGAAGGTGGGCCAGAGTCTAATAGTATGCAGCATATTTGAAAGAACCAGCCACTCCAGTTGATACTATAGTACCCTAGTTTCTTAGGGTGGCCCCACGTGTCCCCTGGCCTGGGATCCCTCCAGCTGTTTGCCTGTGTTACCAGAGCTATCCTTGTCTAAGAGCAATGTTATTTATGAGGGTATTTGCAAGTAGCTTTTTTCTGAATTGTTTTACTGAAGTAGTGATTCTCAGTTAGACTCTTTGTTGCTATAGCATCTTATAGAAATTATGCAATGCAGCCAGATGTAAAATTTTTCTCTCTGTCTGATAATTCAACTGATTACTCAGCCTGTTACACTTATCATTTATGAACAGAATTAACCATATCAGACAATGGCGATAGGAGTAGTGCAAC
Organism: Pelophylax lessonae; assembly: GCF_965119305.1. Lineage (NCBI taxonomy): Eukaryota > Metazoa > Chordata > Amphibia > Anura > Ranidae > Pelophylax > Pelophylax lessonae. The sequence continues at coordinate 76,458,396 of NC_138774.1, forward strand.
AGTGGCATTTGGTAGCACTACTCCAGAGGGAATCAAGCAACCTACAGCCCCTGCAATAATGACCCTCTTATTTTTTACAAGATTCCTGCTGCAAAAATTACCCAAGTACAGGACCAGACCAGGAATTGAGTGATTGGACCAAGAGATTGCAGGGCTTAATCTGATTATTTGTGATGGGCTTCATGTTCCGTACGTTCGACTCGAACATCGGGTGTTTGTGTATTCGCCTGCCGACGAGCGCCCCATAATACACTGCGCAAGTGCTTCTGATTGGCCAAAGCATGCACCTGACCTGTATGCTTTGGCCAATCACAGCACAATGTCCTGTCAGAGCCATGATTGGTCAAAGGCAGGGTGCCTTTAGCCAATCATAACTCAGGGGCTAAGTCAACGCCCCACACTATATAAGGCTGCTTGCACGGCAGCCCTGTGCAGTGTTAGGAGTGGAGATTAGGCAGGGTAGTTAGTGGATTGTGCTTTCAGTCAGTTTAATGCAGTCAGTGCAGTGTAGTGTGGGGCTGATTCTTGTGTAACACAGTGTAGTGCAGTCAGTGTAGTGCTGTCAGTGTAGTGCTGTGCTAATTCTTGTGTAACACAGTGTAGTGGGGTCACTGAAGTGTTGGTGTATACAACACATCTGTGTCACCTCACGGCTCACATTTTTTTTTTCATAAGTATATATTTTTTTTCTTTTCATTTTTTTTTTTTTTTTTTTTTAAGCAGCATTAGGTTCTGTTGCTGCAATATTTATACTCCCCCTTGTCGCAGGAGTTATTCCTTCTGCGTCAGCAGGGATTTTTTTTGTGGCGTTGCAGCACTAATAATATTTAAGGCATAATTGCTGTTCCCCCTTCTGCATCGCAGGTGCTATTCCTTCTGCGTCAGCAGTGGGGTTTTCTTTTTTTTCCGTGGCACAGCAAAACTAATAATATTTAAGGCATAACTGCTGTTCCCTCTTCTGTGTCGCAGGTGCTATTCCTTCTGCGTCAGCAAGGGTTTTTTGTGGCGCAGCAGCACTAACAATATTTAGGGCATAATTGCTGTCCCCTCTTCTGCGTCGCAGGTGCTATTCCTTCTGCGTCAGCAGGGTTTTTTTTGTGGCGCAGCAGCACTAATAATATTTATGGCATAATTGCTGTCCCCCTTCTGTGTTGCAGGTGCTATTTCTTCTGCGTCAGCAGTGTGTTTTTTTTTTTGTTTCGTGTTACAGCAGCACTAATAATATTTAGGGCATATTTGCTTTCCCCCCTTCTGCATTGCAGCCGCTATTCCTTCTGCATCAGCAGGGGTTTTATTTTTTTTTACTTTATTAAGTTTTTCTTTATTAAAAAAATATATAATAAAACAGTTTATAGTGCACAAACCACAAAAGTATTGCACCCAAGCACCATATTTCCTTCCCACACTCTATAATGAAAAATTATAAAAATCCCCCCCAAAAAATAAAAAACAATAATAAAATGGTTTGTAATGCGCCAAGCACAAAAGTATTGCACCCAAGCAGCATATTTCCATCCCACATTCTATAATAAATAGTTATAAAATCCCCCCCCCCCCCAAAAAAAAAATATCCCCATCATGTCCAAAAGGCCAAGATGCTCGCAGGCCACTAAAAGAGGGCAAGCAGCCTCTGTGTCCACAGTGAAAAGTGGTGGTTGCGGACATGGTGCATCCTCTGCAGGCAGGGCAAGCTTGTCCTTTTTTTCTGTTGATGGCCGTGTTATTGAGCCACAACATTCAGAAGAGTTGGTGGAGTGGATAACTAAGCCTTCCTCATCCTCCTCATTCTCTGTCATCCAGGCTCATACTAGTTTGTCTTACACTGCAGCTGCCAAAGGGGCCTATTCCACCGGCTCCTTGTCCACAGCTACTCCTTCCGTAGCCCCACCATCATGCATGGAGAAGTCACCTAAATTATTCGATCACAGTGTCCGTTACATAATGCTGGAGGATACGCAGCAATTTGAATGCTCCGATGTTGGTTCCCAGGTTGAGGAAGGAAAAAACGTGAGCCTAGAGAGAGGGGATGACAATGGCAGACAAGAAACTAGCAGTCATGTTCCCCCAGCTGCAGCATACTGCCAAGTTTGCTCCAGTGAGGAGTAAGGAAGGGATGACGAGGTCACTGACTGTACTTGGGTGCCTGAGAGAATAGAGGAGGAAAGTGAGGAGGAGGAGGATGCACAACTCCAAAGAGGCAGGATATCCTCCAGGGCCGGCTTAAGGGCAGCCACCCTTTGGCATCCCACCACAGAGCTCAACAGGTGCAGGGCGCTGATAACTCCCCACTGACGTCCAAAAATTTATTGGTGTGGGCTTTTTTGAACACATGTGCAGCAGACCGCAGCATTGCTGTTTGCAATCTCTGTCTGAAGTGGATCAAGCATAGCTAGAACACCAGCCGCTTGGGCACCACATGCTTGACAAGACATATGACGACCTGCTATGCAGTCTGTTATCAACAGCACCTGAAAGACCCACATCATAAAAAAATGCAGACTTCTCCTTGCTCCTCATCTGGGATCTCTACCTCTACTATACCTCAAGTCTTCTCAAAAACCTACACTGAGAGGGATGATGGTATAGCAATCGGTGCCACAGGTACTTGCACCCAATTGCTAGCAGTACACCACCTGTTGATCTCACCACCAGGCAAATTTCGCTACCCCTGTTGCTGAACCGTAAAAAAAAATACTGTCCCAGCCACCCACATGCTCAGCGTCTAAATGCTAGCTTGGCCAAATTGCTAGCACTACAACTGCTGCCTTTTCATCTAGTAGACTCTGCCCCCTTTCGTGAATTTTCATAATGTGAAGGAAATGTAACATCCCTGTCCATGCCTGCTGGACCATGAGTCAGCAGTATTGTGAACCTTCCTGTTGTCCGCTCTGTATAATGAAGCCAAAACATTGCCTTCCACATGATGGTACAGAGCTGGAATGGCCTTACGTGAAAAGAATTTTTTTTTTTGGAACCTGCCACTGTGGTACACCACATTATGAAAATTCACAAAAGGGGGCAGAGTCTACAAGATGAAAAGGCAGCAGTTGTAGTGCTAGCCAATTGGCAGAGCTAGCACTACAACTGCTGTCTTTTCATCTAGTAGACTCTGCCCCCTTTTGTGAATTTTCAAAATGTGCCTTACCACAGTGGCAGGTTCCAAAAAATAAATTTCTTTTCACGTAAGGCCATTCCAGAGGGGACAGCAGGAAGGTTCACAATACTGCTGACTCATGGTCCAGCAGGCATGGACAGGGACGTTACATTTCCTTCATGGAGCACTGGGTAACTCTGCTGGCAGCTGGGAAGCATGCAGGACAGGGTTCGGTGCTGGAGCTTGTTCTGCCACCAGGCCTCCATAAAGCTGGTGGTGATTCTACCACATCTGTCTGCTCCACCCCTCCTCTTCTTCTTCCTCTATGGCCTCTTCTACTGAATTGTCCTCTGAACCAGCAGTCCTCCCTAAGCATTCAAGGGGCAACACAAGCAGTCAGGCTAAAAGATGCCATGCAGTGCTTCAGTTGGTCTGTCTAGGGGACAGGAGCCACACCGGGCAGAGAGTCTGTCAGCTCTGCAGTGGCAGGCTCAGAGGTGGTTGATGCCACAGCAGCTTGAGCCAGGAATGGTTGTATGTGACAATGGCACCAACCTTCTCGCCACCCTCTGACAGGGACACTTGACAGATGTTCCATGCTTGCCAAATGTCCTGAATTTGGTGATGCAGTGTTTCTTGAACAGGTACCCAGGCTTACAAGATCTTCTGAGGCGGTCATACAATGCCAGTGCTCAGCTGGCTGACATTCAATGAGAATTCAACCTGCGCACCAACCACCTAATTTGTGACATACCCACCAGGTGGAACTCAACATGTGTAATGCTGCAGCAGCTGCACATGTAGCAGAGAGCCATCAATGAGTTCCTGTGTAAGTATGACACATGGACAGGCTCCTTTTCGCCACGCAAGTGGCTGCTGATAAAGGATGCATGCACTGTCCTGTCACCATTTGAGGAAGACACAAGGATGGTGAGCCACAACTAAGCATGCATCAGTGACACTATCTCTCTAGTCCCTCTACTTCCTGCTGGAACATACGCTTCGTGTAATCATGGACAGGACACTTGAGGCAGAACAGCGGGAGGAACAGGAGGACTTCCTTTCTTCACAAGGCCCCCTTTATGCAGATACCATTCCTGCAGGGCCGCAAAACACACAGGAGAAAGAGGAGGATTATGGCAGCATGGATAACATACAGCAGTCTTCAAGGGATGGTTTTCATTCACCAGAAACCCCAGGAGTAGTATGTGGCTGGGGAGAGGTTGCTCCTGACAATGTCATCCTTAGTGACCCAGAGGACTCAGAAGCTCATGCCTCCTCAAACTTATGCTGCATGGGCTCCCTGATTCTGCAAAGCATGCGAAATGATCCGAGGATTTGTAGTATCAAGGAGAGGGATCATTACTGGTTAGCAACCCTTCTTGATCCACAGTACAAGAGCAAAGTTGCAGAGCTCATCCTGCCTTTGCAGAGGGAGCACAGGATGAAACATCTTGAGGATGTCTTGAAGAAAAATTTGTGTAACACCTTTACAGACACTGGGAGGTTACCATTTCCTGGACAATGTGTTTTTGAGGCTTCGTTCGGTCAAAGGAGGAGCGGTGGAGAAGGCGGCTGGCTGACCAATGCCTTGAAACATAGTAAAGGTGGTGAGGTAAATGGCGGTGCCTGGAAATATTGAAGTGTGATGGTGTAATATTAATTAAGTTCTTAGCATCACAATAAAATATAGTACAATCATTAACAGGAACAGTCAACAATATCTAAAATTATAAATATAAAGTCCAATGAGTGATGTTGACGGTGAATAAATTAAAATAAAACACATTCAAGAGATAAAAATAAATATAAAGTGCTTAGTGAAAAAAAAAAAGTGACCAAATTGAGTAAACAAAATGACCAAAAGATATCGGTCACTATAAAAATGAGCGAAAAATAAGTGAAGTAAATAATCAGGTGGGTCAACAAAGTTGATGAATTGGTGGATAACGTGACTCCAATGAAGGTTGGATACAATATATCTGTGCGTGATAGTGAATCAAGTGTATAGATATATAAGGGCTAAAAGTGATCAAGTGCAAATGGTCCTAAAAAGTATGAAATTAATAAATGGACCAATAAAAATGAAAATAATGACCAAAGAAATGGCAAAATATAAATATATAAAATTATTGTAAAAAGTGGGCAGAAAAGTCCATAAAGTTCATAAATTGATTTTTAAAAATAAAGCATCAAGTTGATGGGTGACGTTCGGGGTGATCCAGGTGTTGGGTGCCGGGTGAGGAAACCAGTGCTCCCCTTTCAATATCTCCCGCACTCACCAGAAGTCGGCACCCCTGCAGGGGTAACCAGCGTGATGTTAATATGGTATGCCCGCAGCCAGGTATTATCCTGCGTACCGATCACTTCAATGGTTAATCCTAAATCATCTCTCCCATATGTGCAATGTATTCAAATAGGGTCAATACAGCCTCATATGCAGTTCACATCCATCAATTGTAAAGTAAATAGGGGGTCATGTACAGGAAGAAGAGCCTTATATAGTGAAGTACTGTTTAAAATAGCTTCTTTTATTATAAATCAAAATAGTACTCACATTAAATGCAGGTTAAAAACTCACATTAAACGAGCGAGCAATCTGCATTTACCTGCATTTAATGTGAGTACTATTTGATTTATAATAAAAGAAGCTATTTTAAACAGTACTTACCTCACCACCTTTACTATTTATCGAATATTGACTACTTAGTCTATATTTTTGAGGTAGGCTGCAGCCAACCAATTTCTCCATAAGCGCGGAAATCTCCATCTCATACAATGCCTTGAAACAATTCTTTAGTCCTCAGTGCCCAGGGCTGTTAGGTTTAAGCAACCATTGGCAGCATCTGCAATATATGGTGCAGGATTATCTAGAAACGATAGTAGAGATCAGTGCAAACCCCCCCCCCCCCCAAAAAAAAAGCTGCTGGCAAATGAAGTTCACCAAACCTCAGATAGAATCACATTTTTTATCAGGATTATCTACTTGGAGACCTTGGAGAGCATCCACTAGGTTACTGGGTGTTAAGGATGGACCACTGGCCAGAATTTGCTCAATATGCAGTCGAGCTACTGGCATATTGCCTAAACTTGCCTAAACATCGCCCATTCAGGTACTGGTCTAACACCTGAACTTTCTCGGCTTTCTCGAGCGCACAATCAATAGGTTGTTAAGGCTTCCCTGCTGGGAGCTGAATTAAAATAAATAATTGTAAAAAGAAAATGTTTATTAAAATAAATTGGGGTAAAAACAGCTTAGGGGACCCTTTGGGTCTTGTATGGCTTTTAAGGGGAACCCTATGACAGAATTAAGAAAAAAAAAGTGTGCCCCCCCCCCCAAAAATCCATACAAGGCCCTTCGGGTCTGGTATAGATTTTAAGGGGAACTCCACGCCAAAATTTAAAAAAAAGCGGCATGGGGTCCCCCCAAAATTTCTACCAGACTCTTATCCGAGCAGGTAGCCTGGCAAGCCAGAAAGGGGGAGACGAGCGTGTGTGCCCCCCCCCCCAAACCATACCAGGCCGCTTGCCCTCATTATACCCCTACCCATTCACCAAAAAAAGTGTATAAAAAAATAAACATAGAAGACAGTTTTTGACAAGTCCTTTATTTAAAAATAAAAAAATAGTGTCCCCTGATGTAAAATCATCATTAATCATGCCGCCCGCCGTACCTGCAGACCCAAAAAAAAAAAAAAAAAAGCTCCACTCTCGGTGAATGCTTTTATAGAGAATGGGTGGGGCCACACCGGTGACGTCACTCGGCAGCCCCACTCCCCCGCGACGTTGCCGACCCAGCATGCACCAGTCCATGATGCCACGAGGGGCGGGACCACCTGGTGACGTCACCGTTGTGTGCCTGCCCATTCCCTATATACTGTAAGAACTGTCATACCGCGAATAGGCAGTTCAAGGGAAGTGTTCACCAAGAGCGGGGCGGCGGAAATGATGATGGGTTTACATCGGGGGACACTATTTTTTTATTTATATTTTTGAATAAAGGACTTGTCAAAAACTGTCTTATGTGTTAATTTTTTTTGTACACTTTTTTGGTGAATGGGTAGGGGTACGATGTACCCAATACCCATTCACGTGGGGGTGGCCCAGAGCACCCCCCCCTCCCCACTCATTTAGAAGGCATGTGGCCTGGTATGGTTCAGGAGGGAAGGGACGCCCGCTTGCCCCCCCTTTCCTAACCTGCCAGACTGCATGCTTGGATAAGGGTTTGGTATGGATTTGGGGGGGACCCTACATCGCTTTTTTTTTTTAAATTTTGTCAAAGGGGGCTTCCAGATTCTGATAAGCCCCCCCACCCGCAGACCCCGACAACCACATCCCAGGGTTGTCGGGAAGAAGCCCTTGTCCCCATCAACATAGGGACAGGGTACTCTGGGGTGGGGGGGCAGAGGCCCCCCCGCCCCAGAGCACCCCCACTCATGTTGAGGGCATGTGGTCTGGTATGGTTCAGGAGGGAGGGGATGCTCGCTCGTCCCCCCCTTTCCTGACTTGCCAGACTGCATGCTCGGATAAGGGTTTAATATGGACTGGGGGGACCCTATGCCATTTTTTTTTTTTTTATCTATATTGCCGGGAGCCGACAATACATTACAGCCGCGAGCAAGTTTAAATTACTTTTTTTCCTTTAGAAATGTCAGTGTTGCTGCAGCAGGCTCCATACCTCCTACAGATGTGCCAATTTACAGGCACATTAGGGGACCCTCCCCAGGCGGGATATTTAAAGGAATTTTTCAATTTTATTGTTTCACTTTAAGCATCATTGAAATCACTGCTCCCCATACACTTTTTTATGGCAATAACTTGCATATAAGCCTTTAAAGAGGAAGTAAACCCTCCTCTGTAACTTTTACCTATAGGTAAGCCTATATTAAGGCTTACCTATAGGTACTGTAAATATCTCCTAAACATGCACCGTTTAGGAGATATTTACCTTACATGCAGCCAGTGACGTCACTGGTGCATGCGCTCTGAAGGAACGGCCGCTGGTGCTGTTCCTTCAGAGCCCCGTGCCGTGACCGTCGTCTCCCGCGCGCGTGCGCGGGAGTGACGTCACCGTGGCTTCAGCCAATCAGATGGCTGGATGCCGCGATCCCGGAAGACGGGCGACTGAACATGTCGCCCGTCATACAGGTGAGTGAGCGGCACGGCGGGGGCTCGTTGTAAGATAAGTATTTCATAATGAGCTAGTATGCGATGCGATGCATACTAGCTCATTATGTGTTTGTCTTTCAGGTTGTAAAAAAAAAAAAAAAAAGTTAGAGTTTACAACCTCTTTAAGATGAGGAATTTAGATTTTTTCATGTTCGTGTCCTATAGACTTTAATAGAGTTTGCATGCTCGCTAGAGTTTTTTCCTTGTTTGAAATGTTCTGGTGCGAACCGAACAAGGGGGTGATCGCCCATCACTACTGATTATATGAGATCCCACCAGCAGGCTAAACTGGCCATTAATGCCTTAGAGAGAAAAGCAAGAAAATTAATCCTGCACCTCCCAGCTGAAGACCAGAATTTCCTTGACAGGACAATAGCTGCTTAGAAACAGTGTATAAACAAGTAGCAACTGGGGACCTTAAAGCGGAGCTCCAGCCCCCCACCAAAAAATTAAAAGTCAGCAGTAAAGATACTGTAGCTGCTGACTTTTATTATTAGAACACCTACCTGTCCAGGGATCCCGCAATGTTGGCACCCCAGCCGAATTTTCAATCGGCTCTCTGGTGCTGCTGCCACCATTCCTTGTAAGGGAAACCAGCAGTGAAGCCTTGCCCTACTGGAGCATGCATGATGCGCACTGCACTTTGTGAATGGCCCGACGGTGGGGGAAGGAAGAGGACGGCCAAAATTTTGGTGACTTTGCCGTGCAGAGAGGTCACTCGGAAGTGGGGACAGGTACCTGTCAAAAACAGGTACTTGCTCTCCCCTGAAAGGTGTTAAATGTAGCAACGGAGAGGGGGAAGACGCAAACAAGTGGAGCTTCCCCTTTTGGGTGGAGTTCCACTTTAAGGCCCACTTAATAAGCAGAGAGCAAGGAATTTAATTCAATCCATTCTTCAGTATTTACTGGAAATGCAGGACATAACAACAGAGATGTACCATAGAGAAAGGGGCGAACAGGACGGCCCAGCTGGGGTGATACAGACAGATGGCTAAAAGAACAATTTGTAAATAGACTGCTGTCAATTTGAGAGAAACCCTGCAAGAGATAGATAGAAGTAAGACCAATTTAGGCCCTGTTTACACGGGGCAATTTGCTCCATGCTCTGTGCAGGGGTGTCTTTTACCGGCATGGGGATGTACAGGTTCTGCGTGCATCCCCTTGCCAGTATCCCATTTTGGTCTATTGGGACACACGACTGCACAGAAAAAGCAGCTGTGTCCCTATATGACATTCGGGTGACTGTGTGCATGAGCCCCGCCCCAGCATGCACCCACATGTTATACAGGGACATAGCAGCTGTGTTCGTGCAGCTGTGTGTCCCAATAGACTAAAAAGGGACATCGGCACGGGGTTGCACGCAGCACCTTTTCGTTCCAGTGCCAGGAAAGACAGCCCTGCATGGCACACAGAGAAAATCGCTTCATGTGAACAGGGCTTTAAAGTTCCACAAAATGTTAGAAGCGTTAATAGTATGTCTGAGAGGAACCCTAAAAACTACAAATTACTTTAAGCTAGAGTTGTCAGCCCTGGCATGGGTAGTCACTAAACACTAAATACCTGGCAGGAGTCAAATTTGAGGTCCTGGACAGATAACAATCAGTTGGTGCATCTCCAACTAGCCAGATATCACAGAGATGTCAATGAAATGTAGAAATATCAAATTAGACTGGAGGAAAGCCGAAGAGTAGGCCTCAGGTGAACTTCGTCGATGTACTGGAAGAGTATAACTGGGCAGAGACACACAGAGATGATTCAGTGGTTGCTCCCCTAACAGAGGTAATACAGTGACGGCAGTGACCCAGTTCCAGAGAATAATTAAAGCTATTGTTAGAAATAAGGACACTGCTGAGTGAATGGTTCCATCATGTCCTGAGGGATGGTATACTGTACCACCAAATACAGTACCATCACATTGTAGCTATGGTGGACCACTTTACCAAGTTTGCTTTGGCAGTACCGACCCAAGACCAGACCGCCAAGCTTGCTGCCCAGATTGTGTGGGAGCAGTTTTGCCTTCCTTATGGCTGTCCTGAAACTGATACGACTGTTGCAAGGCTTAGCTTGCAAAAACGAAGTAAATGGACCCATTACTTAGCCAAAGTTGTCTGGAAATACAAGCATACAGTACATTCCTCAACAGGCGATTTACCCAGCATCATTATGTTTGGCTGTACTCTCATGGAGCCCACAGGCCTATGGGCTACAGTGCACACAGAAGAATTTGAACAAACTCCAACTTCCTGAATAAGGAGTAGAATCAATGACTGGCTGAAATCCAACAGTTAGTTGAAGACCAGTCATGGGTGGAGCAAAGAGAGTTGGCAACATTAAACTTTGACCTAGTCCAACATAAAGTGTAAAATAAAATTAGCTGCCTTTTGCCTTCCGCCATTATCTCCAAGACCTCCAGGAGAAACAATGGATCCTGACAATATTAAAGTGCAATGATCACCCAGGTCCATGTTTCTGCTGTGCAACCCTCTAAACCACAATCCAATTTTATTTTTATTTTTATTTTTAAGTCCGCGGTGGTGCAAAAACCTAGAACGGAAAAACCCGTAAGTGTACAAAAACCATGCATGTGAACACACACACACTAAAAAGTGCACTTAGGGGGGGGTTTTAGTCCACCCCCCACAGGCAGACTTGTATAAAGTACTCGAAATTTCTACTTGAGTAAAAGTACAAGTGCTCGATCAAAAAGTGACTTGAGTAGAAGTGGAAGTGCTCGCAGAAAAAGTTACTTAAGTAGAAGTACTAAAGTATTCAACATTTATTTTACTTAAGTATTGCAAGTAGTTTTTTCAAAAAATTTGCTACTTAAGTACTAAAAGTAAAAAGTACCAGTAGTTTTGAAAAAAAAATTCTACTCAAGTACTGAAAGTAGAAGTACAAGTACTGTGTTATGTAGTTATTAAAGAAAGAAGTCAAAAGTTTGAACATCATATTGTTTTTTATTATTTCAAATGATTTATTCAAATGATTAACCTGTGTTTGTTAGTAGTTTCTTGATGCACTTTAAGCGCTGTAGCACCATTTATTTGTTTGTTTCATATTTTCTTTTTATTGGAAAGATTTGGTATAGCAGCTTTTATTACACAGCCTTTATTTTCGTATGTGCTGATTTACAAATGACATTATACACATTTTTTTGAGCTTTATGCAACCTGCCATCTACTGTTCTGGCAGTGGTAATTTTTTTAAAAGTAACGAGTAACTATGCAGCACAAAAAAAAATATCGGAGTAGAAGTATTGAAATCATCGAAAAAATGTAGTGAAGTAAAAGTGGAAGTAGGAGAAAAAAATTCTACTCTAGGAAAGTACAGATACCGCATTTCGGTACTTAAGTACAGTACTTAAGTAGTTCTACTTCGTTACTATACATCTCTGCCCACAGGGGTAGGACCTCTACCCTGTTCCCCCGGGCTGCGAGGCTCCTGACAGGCACAAAGGGTTTCCATGGTCTGCCTAGCCAGAAGGTCTGGCAGACCCCATACTTATAGAAGAGAGACCCCCAGATGTCAGGAAAAGCCTGAGTACCCGTGAGAAAAACACACACAAGAGTGAGAGATGAGGTGATCAGCGCAAATTTGTGTGACTCCCAAAATATATCAATTGTAGAAAGTGCTGATGTAACAATCAATTAAATAAATAATTCATAATATATTAAATGTAAACAAAGAGAAACAATATACATGTGTGACTCCAAAAATATCTAAATTGTAGAAAGTGCTGATGTGCCAATCAATTAAATAAATAATTCATAATATATGAAGATGTAAAAAAAGGAGAAACATTATACCCAAAAAAAAAATATTTGTGATTCAAAAATAATCAATCACTGTACGTGTAATAGAGGACCAAAATGTTCAAAAAAATTCTCAAAAAAAATGTAAGTGCAATATTGCATCAAAAAACTACAAAAAAAAAAAAACCTTTGTTTATATTTCATATATTATGAATTATTTATTTAACCACATGCTATCCGCCCACCGTCAAATGCAGGCAGAACGGTGCGGGGCGCGCAGAGTGGCGATCATGGCCGTGACGTGTTGGTAGGACAGGGCACCACCCCGATCTCGATAAAGAGTCAATGACATGACTCTTTACACATGTGATCAGCTGTGTCCAATCACAGCCGATCACATGTAAATGAGGAAGTGCCGTTATTCGGCTCTCCTCGCCTCACACTGTCAGAGTGTGAGGCAAGGAGAGCCGATCAGCGGCTCCTCCTCATAGGGGAGACAAAGACATGTAATCAGGGCACTGATCATCAGTGCCCTGATTACACAAATGTGAAATCAAGTGCCAATCAGTGCCCACCATCAGTGTCCAAAATCAGTGCCCATAGTGCTGCTAGTCAGTGCCCATCAGTGATTGCTCATCTAGGCACTGACTGGCAGCACTATGGGCACTGATTGTGGGCACTGATGGTGCTGCCCATCAGTGTCCATCAGTACTGCCTGTCAGTGCTCATCAGTGCCGCCCATCAGTGCCGACCAACAGTGCCGCCTTTCAGTGCCCATCAGTGCCGCCTTTCAGTACTCATCAGTGCCGCCTGTCAGTGCTCATCAGTGCCCATCAGTGCAGCATATTAGTATCTCCTAATCAGTGCCACCTGAGCAGTGCCCATAAGTGCCACCTGATCAGTGCCCATAAGTGCCACCTCATCAGTGCAGCCTATCAGTGCCCATCAGTGCCACCTCATCAGCGCACATCAGTGAATGAGAAAAATTATTTATTTTCTAATTTTACTCACAGAAAATAAGAAAAACTTTTTTTTTTCAAAATTTTCTGTCTTTTTTTCTTTTTTTTTGTAAGAAATAAAAATACCACCGAAAGAAAGCTCTATTTGTGTGAAAAAAATGATAAGAATTTCATATGGGTACAGTGTAGCATGACCGCACAATTGTCATTCAAAATGTGAGAGTGCTGAAAGCTGAAAATTGGCCTGGGCTGGAAGGGAGTGAAAGTGCATTGTAGGCAAGTGGTTAATTGATTGATACATCAGCACTTTCTACAATTTAGATATTTTGGGAGTCACACAAATTTGCGCTGATCACCTCATCTCTCTGTCTATATGTAGCACATCTGCAGCAGATCAACAGCATTTTTGTTCCCTGTTTTTTTGCTGATTTAACCTCTGATTTCCTGGGAGCCTGATCTCTTTTTCATACAAAAGTGAAAGAGTGACAAACAGAGGGAGAAAATTAAAAGAAAATAAAAAAGTGGCCATGCATGCCGGTGCACTGGGCGGGTCCCTGAGGCCTGATAACAAAGATTGCCCTGGACGTTAGCCAAAAGGCCCAGCCCCTGAGGCGCAGTGCAGAAAGAAAGCAAATTTGTTAAATGTGACCATGTTTTCACACCATGGGGTCCCACACCAAAGTGTTACTGAAAGCACCCCTAGGGCGACTACTCCCAGGGGGCACAGACACTGCAGACTTTCTACCTTGCCAGCCCATGGCCAGACAAGGTAGACTGCTCAGATCAGGAGGTAATGGGATCTTCCAGCTTTTCTAGGGGAATTACTCAAGTGCCCCAGCTGCCTTTGGATGCCCCGGTTTCTGTTCCAGCCGGTACTAACGTTCCAAGCCCCCATCACTCCAGCAGGTTTGCATGGCCGCCACCCAACCTTGGTCAGGTCAGACAACAGCACAGCGCCCCCACTGGATCACTAAGAACAGATACTACACTTGATCTTAGATCTAATTACACACCTGAAGACAGAGATGCATCTCCTCTTGTCCCAGGAGGTGGAACCGAGAAAAAATGCCTGAAGTGTTCCTATAGATCTGACTTTGGGAGACCCCCCCCCCCCCATACGCTTTGCACATGATGAATCTGAACGGTGTGTAAGTTTACCAAGGACAGCATATTAAATTGGGGTGGAATGTAGTAGAGTGCACTTTTACTCACCATGCTAAGATGCAGACGCAGGCATCTTTACCTCCTTTTCCCACTGGGTTCCTGGATGGTCCCAGGAAAATTATGTTTCTGTGCTTTTCTCCTTCAGCAGTTCAGAAAGGCTGAGCTAGCTTGGCAAGTGATCTGCAGCCAGATAGGAGGCCCATCACTGTTAGAATCCCGCATGTGGCAACCAGGCAGGTTCATAGCACGCAGCTTCTCTAGATGACCCAGCTTCTGTGGAGAATTGCTTCCTAATTGCTCCAGAGTTCTCAAATTTCATTGGGTTGACCACCTGTGTCCCCTGGCCTGTGTTACCAGACCTACCCTGGATTTTAATGAAAGGGATGCTATTTATGATTAGAGATGAGCCAACAGTTTGGTCTGAAGCTAGGCAATTTTGCAAGACCGGCCCCAAGTTTCTACCATTTCTTTTTTTTTCTCCAAACTCTACCATTTCAATATATGACAGCTTCCTGCTGTCACTGGTTTCTAAGCAGTGGGTACTCTGCTGATGTGGGGTCCCTCGGAACCGCTGACATCATGGCACATTGCCTTACATGGCTGGGATTCATTGGTCATGTAAACAAAGGGGTGGGGATAGCAGTGACATCACTGCCTCTTCCCTTGTATAGCTGATAACAGCTTGGGTGACCTGTTATTTGGCTAGTGATAGCATAAGGACCTGTCATGTTTTTTTTAATTGCCTTTCTTAAGGTTGATTGATACCTTTCTAAATTGCAGAATGTATGAACAGAAAAAAATTACTGTTAGACACTGGACATTGATCAGAGGATCCAACATCTGAATAGACCTTCTTCAGAATGAGCATGCACATCCATTTTAGGCAAGTGTGCATGTATATATGCATTGTGTAGACACACCTGTTTAGAATGAATGGCTAGAAAAATACTATGCCCCTGAAAACAGTTGGGCAGGCGATCAGGGGTTCCAATGAATGTTTTCTGTAAAACTGCCTTTATTCTGTAAAACAAGCCAGTTTAAAAACAAACCAGTCTTCCAGAAGAGGTATAGGAATAAGCATTGTGACATCATCATCAAACTCCCTGTGACCTATGTCTGAACAGAAAGGGACAAAGAGAGCAACAGGCCTTTCTTCCTGTACTGAACCCTCCTTTATCTATTATTGTACCTCCTGCCCATAGTCGTCATCTGTCTCTCACTACTCCCAGTTTGATTCATGCCTCTCTCCTGAGCTGCACATAAAACCAACCAGACACAAACAGGCTGATTTGATTAATTGAATTTTTCTCGAGTTTGGCCTTGCACATGTACAAATCTGAAACAGCTGGCTCATGATGTAGGCCAATATTGAAGCAACTTAGCAATATGCATAAACAGACAGGTGTGGTCATCGCACCGGCATATCTACCATCAAACAATGTGGTTTAAAGGACAAATCCATTTCAAACTGATATTTACATTTTTATGGTTGCAGGCAAGACGAATCACATAGTACTTTTATCTGTGACTATTGGACATAAAAAATAAATGATCCCGCTACCTTCCAGAATTACCAGCATCTCAAAAAGTGATGTCATGAAGCCTGGTTGAGTATTGCCGTTTTGGTAGGATAGGACAGAGATTCAAACTGCTTTGGGGAAATCTAGATACCAAGAAATATAAAATGATAGTAGAGCACTCAATCCAGTTTTGTCCACATAAAACTGAAACACCATTTTGCAGGGAAGTTATCAATGAACACTGCCTATTACCATTTACACTGAACCTTTTCTTTGCCCACCTATAGAGTGGGGACTCAACAGCTGAGTAGGAGGAGGGAGTCTACCTACTGCAACAAGGAAAGGCCAGATGGTACAGAGACTGCTTGTGGATGTCACTTTGGGGCATTGATATTTACAAAAAAGCGCACACATGCAAAAGAAATGACTATCAAATATAAAGGCAATCAATGAATGAATAAAAATGGGGATTTGGTCCCACCATATGGCCATGTCGTGCTCAAGCCCACCACTACGTCAAAGTACCCCATTGTCAGTGGGTCCTACACTATCCATATAAAGAAGGATGAATCCAGCTTCTAAAACCATTGGAGATACTTACTTCTTACTGGAATAGATGTGCGACTGCACTATGAGGGACTCATCCTATATCTGCTAGTCAATGGACCCTGATAGAGTACAGGTGTGGGAGGGTGGGGTGCTCAACCTCAGAGTCTGGTCAGACCGAATACATTACAAACAAAAAGGAGCTGGGGGAGCACACCCTGAACATGCATTTCTAAAGCTGGTGAAGCTATAGACCAAGAGACCTATAGAGTGAGTCTCATATTCCTCCATACCCAGAAAGACTAGCTATTTGCCATGTCAACTATACCAACTAGTGTTACTTCTTGAAGAAAATCGTGATCTGCACCAAATGGAAAATAAACAAAAACAAAATAGAGCTGCAGTTACTGGAATAAATTAAATGGGCAAATAAGTCTATGTTTAACCACGCTATACCAACCTAATAACAAAGTTATTTCTTGTTAATGAGCACCGGATTGCTGATCTTATACTTTTCTGAATTTAGGATCTTTATAAGAGGTACAGGGGGGGGGGTCTAGATATGGGCTTTAAATGAACAGACATGCTACCATATCTTCCTTTTTATGGGCATCTTTAGTGTTATCAGTTTTACCTCTGCTCATATTGGACAAAGACGTCTACGAACACATAGTCCTATGATACCATGCTCTCATACAATGTAATGTCACATAACAAGCTCTGCACACATTGCTGTTACCTGGAGCATAGCCCATGTAATAATCACTTGAAAAAGACGAGGCAGGGAAGAGTCTTGAGCTTTATTAAATCACAGATACATCTCCTCTCCGAGTGTAATCATTTTAGCAAATGTCATGTGGGGACTCAACAGCTGAGTAGGAGGAGGGAGTCTACCTACTGCAACAAGGAAAGGCCAGCTGGTACAGAGACTGCTTGTGGATGTCACTTTGGGGCATTGAGACCTGTCTGTGAATGATCCATTTTTAGGGTAAAGAAAAAGTGCATTTGTAAACTGCAAGTACAAAGTACAAGTAAGTTTGCAAATGTAACCATCAACTGTTTTCTCTTTTCATTGTCATGTAAATGTATTTATTGCAAAACTATATTCTTCACAAATTGAATTAATGCAGAACAATTTCAGACCTAAACAAATTGAACAGCACAGCAGTTTTAAAAATAAAAAGGCGTGTTTTGCCACAATACCCGCTTTCAATATGGCAATCTCCCCTACAGAAATTTCCATCCACCACTTGATGTCAGCAGTCTTCCAGGCTGAATGACAGTCAGCATCATTTAACTCACTTTCTATGAGCCCAGGCTATTATGGACACACCCCATGGTAGGATGTCATCATGCTCGGCACAAAGTACTGGCCACCTTTCAGGGCCTGGATTTGAACCTGGGACCTTTGCTGTTTGACAATGATTGTTCTTACTGAGCCACCTGAGATGCTGGACAGCACCCTATTTGATCCATTTGACAACCCTGCCTTGTGCCTTGACTTCTGTTGAACCTTGAACTATTTGCTCCTCCCATGACCTTCCTAAATTTAAACCATGTCTCTGCACTTCCTGTTTGCCAGATCATTGTGCTCTCTTCAGCCAATATCTCGCTCTTGTCTTCCCTGCTGCCATCCATATTTTTACTACCGCTTGTTACCGACCTTTGGCTTGTTCCTCGAGTATGCTTCTGCCTGATCCCAACCTGCAACCACTTGTTAATGACCCTTATCTTGTTTACTGACTATGCTTCTGTTTGATCCTTACCTGCTATATCCGCTACTGGACCCTGGCTTGTTCACCTACTGGTGGGGTGATCATGAGGACAGCGACCTGGTACTAACACACAGCAAAATCCATCTCCACCATCAGGAGCTTTGATGAACACCGGTTAGTAGTTAGACTACGCACCTCAGGTGAGCCTGTAATCATCCACCAGGGTGACGAGCTTGTATACCTATCCTGCTGGTCGGTGGGAGTCCATGTACTGCTATAGCTACTGGTCTCTGATCCTGACCGCTTTTCGCGACAGCATCATTATGTGAGCTCCATTCTGTAATTCTGTAACACAGTAAAAAAAAAAAAATCATATGTAAACAGTTGGTTTGGACTGCTCATTCTTAAAGTGGAGTTTCGGCCACAAAATCGACATAATCGATTTTGTGGCCATCCTTGTTATTGTAGAAAAATATACTCACCTTTCTTCCACTTCCTCCCTCGGCAGCCGCGGCCCGCGCCGTCACTTCCGGTTTGCAATGATTCCTGGGAGCTGAACGTCATCGCTTCCAGGAATCAATGCGCCGGCCCCATTCGTCACTTCCGGTGTGACGCCGCATTCCCTGCTAAACAGCTTCTGGGCATGCCCAGAAGCTGTGGAGGAATGCGGCCTCGCACCGGAAGTGACGAGTGGGGCCAGTGCCGGCGCATTCTGGGAGAAGAGGACACGGAAGAGGACGCGGAAGAGGATCGCGCTTGCTTCAGCTGCCCACATCCGAGATGGCAAAGCTGGAGAAGAAATTTTAAAGGTGAGTATTTCTTCTTGCACGTAAGTGCGACCCGGGACAGTTCAGAGGCTATCCATTGTGGAATGTACTAGCCCTGACTGTCCCGGCGGTATTTTTATTGAAAAATGTTTTTCATGGCCAGAACTCCGCTTTAAGAATTACATGCAAAGTAATGGTACCGCTTTCAGAAATCAGAAAGAATCATACCGCCAGGGAGGTTAAACAACTGACATTTTGGCTGGGTCTCTTCCTTAAAGCCAACATTATCGAAATATAAAATTAATGTTATATAGCTTATGTATCAAATGTTTGTAGAAAACTTTTAATTTAAAAAAAAAGGAGACAGGAAGGGATTATGTACATAGTCTGATCTGTTTTTCAAACCTATTTTTGAGCACCAGAAATTTTGTAGTCTTGTTGGTTGCTTTATGCAAATGGTAAACGATTAACAGTCATAATTATTATTTTTACATTCACTCAATTAAAATGGAATATAGCATTTGTTAGCACTGAATATAGTTAGTAAAAAAATACATAGAAAAGCTATGAATTCCTTTTAAACCATCCTTCCGCACAATCCTAGAGGTACCCAAAAATTCCTGAACAATGTGATACAGTCATATCACTCTGTAGTGAGCTGATCCTGAAAAGGTTAAAGTGGAATGATTCCGGATTCTATTAAGGTGCTATGGAGGGCTTAGTCGAATAAACAGCCATTGTGTGTGTTTTTTTTTTTTAGGGATTGGATTAACTGGCAAAAACCACATCTGCTTCAGTACATTAACTGTATTATATGTAATGTGCAAGGAGACAGATAAGGGCAAATTGGGAAGTTAATTCAATAGAGAGCACGCTGCTTGCTGCACACTACCTCTAGGACAGGTTGTTCTGTAATCTGCCAGGGAAACTGGACTTACACTGTTTTTAACTGTGTCTAGAGCAATGCGTCACCTCCAGTAATGCTAAACTACAGTGAGCATATCACCTCTATAATTGCTGTAAAACTCAAATACTGGAAAAATTAACTTTCAGAGGAGTTCAAATGATGTTTGGCACTGTGCCATTGGGCAGTGTATTGGATACAGATAATCACACAATAGATAAATTTGGGGCACTGCAGCCAAAAAAAAAAAGATCACATGGGTTCACTTGAAAATTATAACTTAGTTCTTAGTTTTTCCAATGCACAGGCTAGTAGAAACATAGTTTTGCATGCATTTAGCCTGTATGTAGGCTGCATTGTACAGTGCAAAGAGCAGCTCGTCTGTAGACCAGGACTGAGAACAGAAAGGCCTGAGGGATCCTTTGTTTTTTTGTCTTCAATTACATAAGATGGTGGATGGGCTTGGCTTAGCTAGGTACAGTATATGCAGAAGCTGCCTGCTTCTAGCATTCTGTTATCTGTTAAATCATCATTTAGAATTCCTGACATTGAAACAGGTATGTGGATCAGCCTTAGCATGTAGTGAGCAAATATGGCTGCCCCCATGAGCATAGTGTATAAAATGACATACTATGCGTAGAAACAATGTTTTAAAATGATCACATATTGATAAGATTATTTAAAATCAAGTTGCTCTTTTTTACATGCATATCTAAAATAAACAGACTGTAAATTCTCTTTTAAGTCCAAGATGCATGTACTCAATGGTCCCAGTACACACAGATGTCAAAATAAAATCCTCCACTTTTCCTCAGGTCTACTCCCTGGTCTTGGGAACAGAAAGATTATACTGTGTAAAATGGCTCAATATACCTTAGAACTCGAAAATGGTTGTCCCTAGTTAGATGGGTATCTTCCTGGGACTTTTGAGAGGGGAGATACAGTATGTACTTACCACGCCATACGTCTACTAATCGCAGGAACCACTGTAATCTTTAAATAATAGTGTTGCTCGTTTGGTCATTTTGATCCTTTACACTTCTGCACTGAATGATCAGTCCCCTTTTCAGACTGATCAGCTTCCTGAGACCCTTCTATGTGCCCTCTAGGGCATCTGAAAATACTTGCTATGTTACAAGTGATACTTAAAAACGTAAACTGCCATTTATAAGCGGAATAAATAATTGCTTTGTGTAGCTCTCCCATTCATGTAAAGCAGTGGTCTCCAAACCACAGCCTGCGGGCTGGATTTGGCCCTTTGCTTGCCTTTATTTGGCCCTCAGGACACTCTTCCTCCCTCTAACATTTACAATGGGGTATTATTCTTTCCACTGACGACACCAATGATGGAGCATAAATCCTTCCTCTGACACCAAAGATGAGGCACTATTTCTCCCACTGACAACGGTGATGGAGCATACATACTTCCTCTGACACCAAAGATGGGGCACTATTCCTCCCACTGAAAGCAACGATGGGGTACTATTCCTTCCACTGACACCAACAATGGGGCACTATTCCTACCACTGACACCGATGATGGGGCACTATTCCTACCACTAATATCAAGGATTCCTCTTTTCCCTAAACACATGGGTTGCTATGTACTTTTTTTTTTTACACCCACTGACCACTAAGCCTGAGGCATTATCTATCCCCACTGTGTACAGTCAGGCCCACCTAAAGTCTTAAAGTGGAGTTCCACCCTAAATTTATACTTACCTCCATCTTCTCGCTCCGGGTCACCTGAAAAACAAATGGATAATCGCAATTTTTTTTTTACTTACCTCGTATAGAAGAAAATATACTTACCTTACTTCCTTCTTTCTCCCCTCGGCGGCCACGGCCCTTCATCACTTCCTGGCTTTGCAATGATTCCTGGGAGCTGAACGTCATCGCTCCCAGGAATCAATGCGCCTGCACCGGCCCCGACGTCAGTTCCGGTGCGTGCGCGTCATTCCCTTCTAAACAGGTTCTGGGCATGCCGCGCGCACCGGAAGTGACGGCGGGGCCGGTGCAGGGCATCGTGGGACCGAAGAAGACGGAAGAGGACGCAGAAGAGGATCACACTGGCTTCAAGCTGCCCACACCTGAGATGGCAGCGCTGGACAATACTTTTTCAAGGTAAGTATTTCTCCTAAAAGGTAAGTGCAACCCGGGACAGATCAGAGGCTAGCCATTGTGGAATGTACTAGCCCTGACTGTCCCGGGGGTATTTTTATTAAAAAAAGTATTCCCAGGGTGGAACTCCGCTTTAAGCACATTAGACATTGTTTAGAAAGTTAGGAGACCCCTGATCTAAAGGAACTTGGAGTATCTCATACATCAGTCGTATTCACCATATTTGCTCTCCACAATCTGCCACGCATTTTTTCAAATGACCAGAATTTTGCAATAAAAGTAATTTTGTAGAAGATATAGGAAAGGATTATGGGGATGTGTTCAAAAGCTTTTTGTTAGATGTTCTTTGTCTTTTTTTTTTTTTTGCAGCTGACATTTTGAAATCTACAGTTTGGGATTTGCACATGTTGCTGCTGTTTACAAGTCTGCTTGTTGGATTAACATGCATTTGGACTATAGCTGGTGCAGCAGTTGGAGAGGTAAAGATACGAGGCTCCCAAAACAGAAACACAACAAAATAGACAAAGATTTTGTAAATGGACAAAGGTAAGAGGCTGTCTCGATTGGGGCAATACTGGAGGCAACAGACTTGGGAGTGGTTCTGCAGCTAAACCCTTCCCTATTGTGGGATGTCTTGAGAAGACCAAGCACTTCAATAGCCAATGCTTGGTAAGAGCCTTCTGCCACTTACTAGTGACACAGAAAAGGGCTGATTTGACTGCACTTTTCCTGAACCTATACTCCAGTTTCTGATTAGAGTGCATAGATTCTTAACCTGCTTTCAAGTTCTTGGTTGCTCATTACAATCCTTGATCTTCCTACCAGTCCATAGGATGTCTCTCTGTATCCCAGACAATGCCCCTTAAATTTGATTTCTCAGTTTCAGGAACCCCAAATGCAGCCAGCCAGTTCCCTGCTTGTTGTGAAAACAAATCAATCGTAAAAGTAAAAAAAATACCAGATTCATCTATTAAAAATAATGACTTTAAAAGTTATAGGTACTAAAGGGTATTAGTATGAGACTTTGATTCAGGGGATTGATCATGTGGACTTTTTGGGGTCAAGGAGGATTTTCTCCTCTTCAGAAGCCACAATTGCCCATAGGGCTCCTTTGAAAATGCAGGTTAGAAAATGCTATCATCTGTTATAAACCTTTTTTTTCTCCAGCTTTTATAAGCTGGCCCAGTGTGAAGGTGTGTATAACCACAGAATTTGTGTGTGGCCAGTTACATGAGAAGAGTCATCATGGAACAATTGTTGCCTTGAAGATGCCTGCAGAGAGCTAGCGTGCATCTGCTTTTCTTATGATCAAAGGGAACGCTGGCATCAAGCATAATCAAGTCACCTCTGCAACCTGATCTGTTCTGTTCCCTCATGGCGTCTGCTCTCCAGAGACCCATTATCATTTCATCTCTGTCCTCCATACTGTAACCTCAGACTTTTATTACATACTCTCTTCTTCCACCTGACAGCTCTCTGTTCTACCAAAATACCTCACAAAACTTTTCTGCCCCTCTGTTTTCTCCTTGTATGCTAGTCCAGAACACCCATTCTCTCTGTGCCTCTATGACGAATCTCTCTCTCTTCTGTATTTCCTCCATCTTCTACTGTCTCCATTTTGTTTCTGTACACCCACATTAGTCCATTTGTTGGTCGTTGTTCACCATTCCCCTGGTCATTGCCAGTTATTTTCTGATACTCCTTATCACCAAATGTTTCCTTTGTGCTCCAGTTTTTTCAATGATTGCCTCCATCATCTCCCTGACCTTTATTTTCTTTCCCTGTACCCTATTCTCCTATTTTTTCCATGCCCCCCTGTGCTTTATTCCTGCACCTATAATCTGCATTTTCTCCCTTTTCCCCTCTGTTCTTTCCCGTCAGCTCTACCCAATATTCTCTTCCTGATCCCCCTCTGTTCTTTTTCTGACCCCCAACCCCTTCTTCTTCCCTTGTCCTCCTGTATTTCCCACTTCACCACCATCTGTCTCACAAAAAGCACCCCCTTCCACTCACACACATTTAGTATCCCCACTCATGTACTTCCCAGTGCCTATTTTCCCTTTGCCCTCCCCTCTGTTCTCTTCTTGTATTCTCACCCCGTAATATTTCCTTATTCTTTCCCTGCACTTCCATTCACTATGCTCTCCCTGACACCCCCCCCCCCTTCTTATTCTTCTCCTGCATCACTATAATATTTTCTCTTTTTGTCCCCAGTTTTTTTTTGCTGTCTCTGTATTCTCTCCCTGTTCCCCATCATTCTCTTCCAGAAATTATTTTTGTTTTATGGCAGAGACTATGCTCCCTCTCTAGCATCCCATCCCCTCATTTTCTCCAATACCTCTCTTTTGTTCCCCACTCTTCTCTAATAAACAGCACTCTGCTCTCTTCCTCTACCAGTCACTTCTGTAACTGTAACTTTCTATTCTTGACTGCTGCATAGGCCCAGGCAAACCAAATTATTAACATAATAATAAAACCACACATGCAACCATTGAGTTGAAAAGGGACAAGGCCACAGCTTTATTTACCATCCGACAGAACATATTTTAAACCAGTGCCAGTCACAGTTGTACTGTGAGCACATTTTAACATTACCAAGGCAATTCCTTACCATAAGTGCTGGGCAGACAGCC
Organism: Pelophylax lessonae; assembly: GCF_965119305.1. NCBI lineage: Eukaryota > Metazoa > Chordata > Amphibia > Anura > Ranidae > Pelophylax > Pelophylax lessonae. The sequence continues at coordinate 76,482,739 of NC_138774.1, forward strand.
TACTTGCAATTTCTAATTAAGAGCAAAGCCTATTACTGCAACTTCAAATGTTGGCAAAGTAAAAAAAATGCCGCTAAGCTGTGATGTACCATCCAATGGGGCCGGGCGGGTGGGCAGCTCTTCTCACCAAGCTTCTTCCAAAAAAGGCCCAGCATTCCTTGGGGGAAGCCTTTTCCTAAGCTCAGACCCACCCATCACCCCATGACTCCGCTCTCTTTCCCTAAGGGGATCAAGAGGCCTTTATGACTGCTGAGGCTCATAGGCCCAGGCAAACAAAACCATTAACATAATAATAAAACCACCCCCTTGCCCCATATAAAAAAAACACACATGCAACAATTGAGTTGGAAAGGGGCAGGACCACAGCTTTATTTAACATCCAACAGAACATACTTTTAAACCAGTGCCAGTCACAGTTGTACTGTGAGCACGTTTTAATATTAACAAGGCAATTCCAAAAGGGGGCTGTCCTTACCATAAGTGCTGGGCAGACAGCCTACTTACAGTTTCCAACTAAGGGCATAGCCCATTATTGCAACTTCAAATGCTGTGAAGGTAAAAAAAAATGCCACCATCACGTCAGCGTTCAGCTGATGAGCGCCCCACCGCAGCCAGCGACTGTTCCACACCATCCTGAAGGCCAATGCTGAAAATATCCAAACCAATATCATTAAGGTGAACACCATCTGATCTCAATAGATCACCATGCGAACCCTGTAAATCCCTGTGCTGGACCACAACCCCCCAATGTGCCAGACAAACTTGGACACCTAGGTATTAACCTTCCAGCGGAAATTTTCCAAGCAAGGAACAGGGATTTCCGGGGCCCAAAGCAAGCGGACCAAACAAGAACAAGGTTGGTAAAAACTGTATAACAATGGGCAATATCCCGTTTCACAGCGGAGACGAGATCTACAGAACGTGTATAACCCACATCTTTACCTCCAGCGTGAAGAATTAAAATAATGAGACCAGAAACATGTGAACAAAGACAAAAACACTCCGGAAACACCTGACACTAGCAAAGACTGCACAGGCCACGCTAACGTATTCTGGCAACCTCATACAGAAAACCCAGGTTCTTCCCGTAGCTCCAGACTTCAGACCTACGAGCTGCCCAGTAAATAAGGGAATCTCTGATGATCCATATCAAGGCTGGATGAAGACCTGGATTTAAAATACAAGTGTGGATGAACATACAAAGAAAAATGAGAAGACTCCCATCTACCCAAACGCTGGAGCTCTGTATCGGAGAAACCCATGCCAGAAGCCGCGGTAGCATCGCTGATGTCGAAAAAGTATTTTGAGGGGAGTCCTAATGTGTCGAGACAACGCCAGAAAACCCACAAGAATTGGAACCTGCTCAGGAGGGAAGAATCACCATGGACAAAGAAAGTGGGGGAAGAAGGGCGAATAGACCTAAATTCCAAGGCAAGTGAGACCGGACAAAAGGGGACCGCACACGCATGCAAAACTACCCGTCTACCTCTGCCGAGACTGTCTGTTTTGGAGGTGTGAAACAAAATCGGCACGCAGTATTCGGAAAATGCCACATCCAAGGTCCACTCCTGACGCCTCCCACCGAGGATCTGGATTTTGAAACCAGCTCGCTGATGCGGAAGGCACCAAAAAAGGCCCAGGAGATAGCCACTCGGAATAGAAGTGTGTCAAAAACAGAGGAACAAACGGATGGCAACAGCAAAAGGATATTGGAGAGGATGTGGGGGGAAACCGGGCCCCGGGGGTCGAGGGAATGAGTCAAGCGTCTCCATCCCTGCAAAATACGCCAGACAGGAAATTCCTTTGTGACATCTGCCCAACCGAGGAACTTGAACCAAAAAGATAAGACGGACATAGCCGAAACAACCGTGGAGCCCAAAAATCCCCTCTGGAGCAAGAAAACCAGGTAGGAAAACAAAGCCAGGCGTCTATCATGATGAGAGGTAAGTACAAACTCACCACCAGTAACCTGGACCCAGTCGTCCCAGCCCCGGCAATACGACGCCCACGTCCCCGGAGGAGGTCTAACAACTGTCTGAAACGAGGTTCCATATATAGGTTGGGTAGGAGAGGCCCTCTGAAGATGCCAATGGAGCCAGGGAGCAAAAGTGGTCGAACTGGGAAACGAGAGAGTGCATCAGCAATATAGTTAGATATTCCGGAAACATGCTTAGCTTTAAACCATATGTTAAACCATATACATCTAAGAACTAGAAAACACAATAGGGACACAACGGAGGGGATCTAGTGCACTGCTTGTTAACCACCTGAAACTCATATTATCAGACCAGAAAATCACTTGACGGTTGCGCAACCTCTCCCCCCACAGCTCAAAGGCAACGATTATCAGAAAAAGCTCTAGCAAGGTGAAGTTGCTCAACAGGTTCATGCGGGCCCATGAGGCCGGCCAGCACTCCGCAGACCGTTCCCCCTGTAAAAGGCACCAAAATCACAGGAGCCAGCAGCTTCAGTATAAAGCTCCAGCTGCAAGTTCGGCACTTACGCCAGCAGCCAACAGGAATAACCACTGTAGGACTGGAGAAAAGAGAGCCACATCCCCAAGTTGTCCCGCATGGGTTTGGATATACGTACATAATGGTGGGGGGCAGCAACCCATTTCATCGCCCGCAATAGGCGTCTACAAAAGGCCCTCCCTATGGGTATGAAATGACAGGTAAAAACTAGGTGATCTAGCAGGGACTGAAGTTGTTTTAACTGGATATTTTTAGCCCCTTTCACCAGGCGAACCAACGCTAGGAGTCTAACCAATTTATCCCTGGGAAAACGAAAGACCAAAGCCACCGTGTCTATTTCAATGCCCAAGAAAGAAAATACTGTCGCGGGGCCTTTGGTTTTTTTCAACCAACAGCAGGATGCAAGCCGTTCGCAGGTATCCTGAAAAACAGAAAGAAGCTGCTGGCACTGGCCGCTGACGGCTATAGGGAATGCAGACCAGACAACTGGGTGACCACCTATTCATGGAAGCCACTGAAAAGCTCAAAGTAATAACAAAGGATAGCGCAACCCATAGGAAGGCACATGTCAAAAAAGTAGCTTCTATGAAAGTAGCAGCCCAGCAGATGGAAGCACTCCGGGTGAACAGGAAGAAGGCGAAAGGCAAATTCAATGTCCGCCTTAGCCAGAAAAGCTGAATGGCCAGCCGACCAGACCAAGTGAAGTGCTTTGTCGAAAGAGGCATATTGGACCCTGGACTCTTCCTTATCGATGCCGTCATTAACTGAGGATCCGGAAGGAAAAGAAAGATGGTGTATGAGACAAAATTTGCCCTCCTCCCTTTGGGAACCACACTGAGAGGAGAAACGCTCAAGTTGTGGAAAGGGGGAGAATCAAACCAACTCCAGTTCCTTCCCGGAGCATAGTGGACACAACATGTTCAGACTGGACAGCGGACCTTAGATTTGCTGACCTAGTAGGCTCATTGGAAGGACAAAAAGGGATCCAGAAACCAAGGTCGAACCCATCCCTCAAGATCAAAGCCTCCCTATGAAGAGGGTACCGGTACAGGCAGGGAAGCATCCCTAAGACGTTCAGCAGCGACCTCCGGTTTAGAAAGGTCTAACTTGGCCCCAAGCTTGGGTAGAGGCTGTTTTCCCCTCTTAAAGCAACGAATGGCAGGGGGTGCGCCTCCGCAAAATGAGCACTCGTGCTTAAACCGGCACGCGGTGTACCACTTGCAGTGGCTTTCATTAAACAGCCAGAAGAAGCATCGTTTGGACGCAGCCAAGAATCCGGAGAGAGCTCCGGCCACGGTCTGAAAGGATCAAGGTCTGTGGGGGCACATGAGTAGCAACCAGAGGCTGCCATCCTGAGAGTCAAAATGAAACTTGCTATGTGCCGCCATCATCTCTTGAAATTGAGTATCATAGTTGAACCAACACTGGCCGCCATACACTTTATAGGCACCCAAAATCAGATGCAGATAACAAAACAGAGATGAGCCTAACTCAGGAAAATGCTCGCAAAGCACTCCAGTATAAGTGCAGAAACCCTACAGCCAGTTCCCAAACGTCCGAGGAAGCTGCTTAGGTTTGTCGCTCTGAACCGAAAGGTCAACCTGCTGGAATTGTCTACTGTTTTCCTATCAGGGAGCAAATTTGCGACATCATATCTTAACCTTGACTTCAGTAGGAAAGTGCACGCCAGTAGAAGACACTGCCCACATAGAACCACCGGACGCGGACCCCGAACTAGCCACACGCGTTGACATGCCCATGCAGGCCAACACTGATTTCACCGCTGCAAAAATAAGTTAATCTGGTGGGCCCAATACAGCAGTGTCACTAGACCTACCCCACACCAGGTCACAATCATACTCACTGCGGAAGCGGAGCAGAAAAAGGACGACCATTCTGAGTTCCTGGAAGCCTGACCACGGCAGCGATATCCTTGGACAGGGCTGGCAGATGCCTGCGACATCCAGCTTCAACTGGGACAGCAGGGGAAGGTGGTTCCTGATGACTGTGAACGGAGAGATCCAGAGGCGGGATTCCAACCAATGGCACGGAGGAACTCAGGTGGCAACGAGCTGCGGATGTGCAGGAGCAACCCGAGTCCATAGCGGGAAGACTCAACGTGAGGTCAGTGAGGCCGGCTACGACAGAAGGTAACAGTGCAGCATGGCCATCTCCCGCAGGGGCATAGGCAGCAGGTCGATTTCCGGCCCGGCCGGGCGGGTGCAGGGAAATGTGTAGGGACAGATGGCTGAGTCTGACTGCTATGGTCAGCATTGGGTAGTGATGGGAGATATATTTCAGTGGATGAGAGGAGTTTAAATCTCCCGCCCTGCAGGGCACAGGGAGATGCAGATGAATTAAATGCCTAGTCCAACCAGCAGGTGACACTGACAGCCAAACCAGAGGAAGTGCAGAGCGGGAGCTGAGTCATCCAACGAGCTCTGGCCCCACTGTGAAGCTGATACTGCTCCCTCCCCGCTCATTGACCGGAGTGCAGGGACAGTACCAGGAGAAGCCACCAGCCCAATCATCGAGTTGGGGGGCAGGCAGTGTCCCGTTTCCCGTCTGGGAGGGCACAGACATTCGAGGGTAGGGAGCAGAGACCAGTAGCCCAATATCCATCACAGGCAGCCGGGGGGCTCCAGGACTGCGGGAGCGCACCGGGCGGGTGCAAGCACAGGGCACAGCAGAAGACACCACTGAGCGGACCCGTCGGGAGGAATCCCACCGGTGGAAAGCAGATGACCGGGAAGCAGTGGAAGGAGGGGAGACAGCGCCAGCAGCCTGTATCAAGCCCTGGAAGGACTGGGGCTCAGGCGAGTCGGGGGGCGAGAGCACCTCCTGGCCGTGGAGGCCAAAGGCCTCTGTGCCGGGCTCTCTGTTGTAGGGGGACCAGGAGGGAAAGCCAGGTCAGGGGAAAGGAGAGAAGCCAATCACCCCGACCCTAGTCCACTAACGGACCCTTGACAGTAGAACCTCAGAGTCTATGGTGAGGGGGAGAGACAGTCCTTCAACTCTTCACATAGCTCTTCCAGCTCTTCTTACAATGCTTCTTCCAAAAAAGGCCCAGCATTTCCTGGGGGCAGCCTTTTCCTAAGCTCAGGCCCACCCATCACCCTGTGACTCCACTCTCTTAACCACTTTACCACCGGAGGATTTTCCTGCTAAAAGACCAGGGGGTTTTTTGCGATTTTTTACTGCGTGACTTTAACGGACAATTGCGCGGTCGTGCGACGCTGTAACTAAACGAATTTCATGTCCTTTTTTTCCCACAAACAGAGCTTTCTTTTGGTGGTATTTGATCACCTGTGCGATTTTTTGATCACGCGCTATAAACAAAAAAAGAGCATAATTTTTGCAAAAATAACAATATTTTTCACTTTTTTTTATATGAAATTTCCCCCAAAAAAAATGTAAAAATCAAAATTTTTTAACATTTTCGGCCAATTTGTTTTACGCTACCTATGTTTGGTAAAAAAAAATTGCAAAAAGCGTATTTTGATTGGTTTGCGCAAAAGTGACACTGGCAGGGAAGGGGTTAACTTTATTGGACAGGGAGGGGTTAAGTGTGTCCTAGGGGCGTGCTTCTAACTGTAGTGGGACATTCCTATTGGTGTAAAAAAAAAGATCAACGGTTCTACATAAGAACCGTCTGATCTTCATTTTTACACAGGGAGAACTGACAGGCGGCTTGTTTACATAAGCCGCTCTGTCTTTCTCCCGCTGTACCGGCGATCGTAGTGTGACCGGCGGACATCGGGTCCGCCAGTCACACTCCCGCACTCCTCCGTGAACAAGCCTCAGGAGTGACAGGCGAGCGACGTAGACCTACGTCACTCTGCCTGGCCGGGGCCGACTGCCGCAGTAAATATACTGTGCGCAGTCGGCAAGTGGTTAAGGATACTTCCCACTTCCTAGCCGTGCCACCATCAGTCAAGGCTCTCTTTCCCTAAAGGGATCAAGAGGCCTTCATTTCTTGCCCTCTCCCGAACTCCTTGTCCCCCCACTTTTCTCTGTTCCCACTCCATTACTTCCCCATAAAAATGTTTTCTTACGGTCTCATTCCTATTTATTTATCACAGGTATTTATATAGTGCTGTCAATTCACGTAGGGCCAGGCCCGGACTGGGACATAAAATAGGCCCGGGCATTTTAGGCTGAGCAGCCCATGTTTTTTTTTTTTTTTAAAAACAAAATGACCAATGATGAACAACTACCAGTTTCTCTATGTTTTTTAGTTATATTTAGCCTGCACACCCATGCGATCAGATTCTGCAAATCGCACTGTGTTTTGAAAACCGATTGCGGGGTGTCGTTAACCTAACATACACTCCGCAATCTGTTTGCATGGACGGGTTGCTATTTAGATGCAGTCCGCATTTGGTGTGAACCCAGGCTAAGAGATAATGGTAATTTTAGGGCACATTAAAAATATATTACCCAATTTTTGGGTAAAATATAAAAGATGAGTTTGTGTCAAGAAAATAAATACCCAACATGTCAAACCTTAAGACTATGCATGCCCGAAAATAGCAACACATTTCAGTACCCTGTATTTTCCATAGGCAAAGCTATTAAAGATCATAGAGGTCATCAGTTCAGAGTTAACCATGAATAATGATCCTATAATTATTGCTCTCATTCCAGTGTGCAGGGTCATATATTACACGTGTAGTAAAATCAAGGTTTTTGTTCACCGGCGCCCCCAAAATGTGTATGTAGTTTCTTATGGTATTGGTGGGATAGGGATGACATCAGTAGCAGTGGTGGTAGTGGGGATAGGGATGACATCAGTAGTGGGGATAGGGATGACATCAGTAGTGGTGGTAGTGGGGATTGGGATGACATCAGTGGCAGTGGTGGTAGTGGGGATAGGGATGACATCAGTAGCAGTGGAAATAGGAATGACATCAGTGGCAGTGGTAGTGGGGATTGGGATGACATCAGTGGTAGTGGGGATTGGGATGACATCAGTGGCAGTGGTGGTGGGGATAGGGGTGACATCAGTGGTGGTGGGGGATAGGGGTGACATCAGTGGTGGTGGGGGATAGGGGGGACATCAGTGGCAGTGGTGGTGGGGATAGGGGTTACATCAGTGGCCGTGAGTGGTGGTGGGGATAGGGGTGACATCAGTGGTGGTGGGGATAGGGGTGACAGCAGTGGCAGTGGTGGTGGGGATAGGGGTTACATCAGTGGCAGTGGGAATAGGAATGACATCAGTGATAGTGGGGATTGGGATGACATCAGTGGCGGTGTTGAGGATAGGGATGACATCAGTGGCGGTGTTGAGGATAGGGATGACATCAGTGGGAATGATGAGGATAGGGATGACAACAGTGGGAATGATGAGGATAGGGGTGACATCAGTGAGAGTGGAGGTAAGGATAGGAATAACATCAGTGGCAGTGGTGGTGGGGATAAGGATGACATCAGTGGCAGTGAGAGGGATGGTGGGATCCAGGAGAGGGGTGGCAGTGAGAGGGATGGTGAGATCCAGGAGAGGGGTGGCAGTGAGAGGGATGGTGGGATCCAGGAGAGGGGTAGAAGTGGGAGGGATGGTGGGATCCAGGAGAGGGGTGGCAGTGAGAGGGATGGTGGGATCCAGGAGAGGGGTGGCAGTGAGAGGGATGGTGGGATCCAGGAGAGGGGTGGCGGTGAGAGGGGTGGCGGGATCCAGGAGAGGGGTGGCAGTGGGAGGGATGGTGGGATCCAGGAGAGGGGTAGAAGTGGGAGGGATGGTGGGATCCAGGAGAGGGGTAGAAATGGGAGGGATGGTGGGATCCAGGAGAGGGGTGGCGGGATCCAGGAGAGGGGTAGAAGTGGGAGGGATGGTGGGATCCAGGAGAGGGGTGGCGGTGGGAGGGATGGTGGGATCCAGGAGAGGGGTGGAAGTGGGAGGGATGGAGGGATTCAGGAGAGGGGTGGAAGTGGGAGGGATGGTGAGATCCAGGAGAGGGGTAGAAGTGGGAGGGATGGTGGGATCCAGGAGAGGGGTGGCGGTGGGAGGGATGGTGGGATCCAGGAGAGGGGTGGCGGTGGGAGGGATGGTGGGATCCAGGAGAGGGGTAGAAGTGGGAAGGATGGTGGGATCCAGGAGAGGGGTGGAAGTGGGAGGGATGGTGGGATCCAGGAGAGGGGTGGAAGTGGGAGGGATGGTGAGATCCAGGAGAGGGGTAGAAGTGGGAGGGATGGTGGGATCCAGGAGAGGGGTAGAAGTGGGAAGGATGGTGGGATCCAGGAGAGGGGTGGAAGTGGGAGGGATGGTGGGATCCAGGAGAGGGGTGGAAGTGGGAGGGATGGTGAGATCCAGGAGAGGGGTAGAAGTGGGAGGGATGGTGGGATCCAGGAGAGGGGTAGAAGTGGGAGGGATGGTGAGATCCAGGAGAGGGGTGGCAGTGAAAGGGATGGTGGGATCCAGGAGAGGGGTAGAAGTGGGAGGGATGGTGGGATCCAGGAGAGGGGTGGCGGTGGGAGGGATGGTGGGATCCAGGAGAGGGGTAGAAGTGGGAGGGATGGTGGGATCCAGGAGAGGGGTAGAATTGGGAGGGATGGTGAGATCCAGGAGAGGGGTGGCAGTGAAAGGGATGGTGGGATCCAGGAGAGGGGTGGCGGTGGGAGGGATGGTGGGATCCAGGAGAGGGCTAGAAGTGGGAGGGATGGTGGGATCCAGGAGAGGGGTAGAAGTGGGAGGGATGGTGAGATCCAGGAGAGGGGTGGCAGTGAAAGGGATGGTGAGATCCAGGAGAGGGGTAGAAGTGGGAGAGATGGTGGGATCCAGGAGAGGGGTAGAAGTGGGAAGGATGGTGGGATCCAGGAGAGGGGTGGAAGTGGGAGGGATGGTGGGATCCAGGAGAGGGGTGGCAGTGGGAAGGATGGGATGCCCTTTCCTTACCTTACGCAGTGAGCGGCCAGCCCAAACAGTGCCTTAGAGTGACGGGGAGTCGGGGACATACCCGGGGCGGGCGGCTAGAACTTAGAATATGCGGTAGCGGCCGCCAGCTGGTAATGCGGCGGCCGGCCCTCTCCGCGGAATCGGCCGCGGAGAGGCCAGCGGCAACCGGCATCAGAGCGGAGGGACACTTCATGCGCCCGGAGCAGAGGCCTCGGCCCACCGGGCATATGCCCGGTCTGCTCTATGGCCAGTCCGGCCCTGCGTAGGGCTTTGCAAACAATGATTATTATTATATATTCTATGTTTACATCAATCCCTGCAGTCAAGGAGCTTACTATCTAAAGTCCCTATCTTACATGAATACATACACCAACTTAGGCTGTAAAAACACACACAAGAAGGCGCAAAACGCCTAGTGCATTACCACCATAACCATTTTTAAAAGTGAAACAAAATCATGCTCACAAATGCAGATAAAATTAGGCTTAACAAAAACACAGCTCCAACAGGTGAAATGGGTATCCTAATCCAATACCACACAGTGGAGAAGATTATGCACTTCAGGGGGCAGGCCCCCTTCTTGAGGAAATCGGCCTGTACCCCAAAACACGTAAGCATCTTCCTCATAAGGCATTGGATGAGGATACCCATCCCACCTGTTGGAGCTGTGTTTTTGTAAAGCCTGATTTTATTTGTGAGCATGGTTTTGTTGAGTTTTTAATAAATGATTATGGTGGTAATGCACTGAGCATTTGCATCCTCTTGTGTGTGTTTTTACAATGTATTCAAGATTGCCCAGTTTGAGGAGGGCTGCATTGAGGAAATTGTGGTACTAGTATAGTCATTTTCAGAGACTCCTTGGACTGAGCGATGGATGGTTTTTTAATTATTTTATCTGACCAACTTAGGCTGCCCATATATTATGTTCTCTCGATTCCCCCATCAACACATTCAGAACTATAGTGTTCTCCCAGGTGGGGGAGGGGGTGTCACAGAGAGCCGTCCCTGCCAGAAGGACACAGTGATTATTGCCAGCGGCTAATCACATGTAAAAATCCGACATGCTGGTTGTACCCAAGTCTATTAATGGACTGCCCATAGATGGTTTGAATCTTGGCAGAGTCGAGCTGAATCAGCTGAGATTCCAGCCATCTTTAGCTGGCTTTAGACCAATTAACCTACCAGCAAGTCTTTGGAGTGTGAGAGAATACCACAAGGAAATCCAAGCAAGCACAGGGGGAACATGCTCACTTCTAGTGCCATGCCTCTCTTTTCTCTCTTCCCCTCTAGCTTAACCACTTGCAGTTTTACGTCGGTACTTTGACATTAGAAACCAGTGTTATGGCAGCAGATATTTTCTTGCAGGTGGGTGGGCGGAATAACTTTTATAGGCAGCGGGAAAGGTGCCCCCCGCCTCCCACCACTTCCCGGTCATTTTCTCTGCTTACTGGAGCCGTTGGTAGCAGGGAAAACGATCCGGTCCAGCCATGTCCCAAGCAGGAAGTCGAGTGAGGGCAAGATGCCCCCCACTCAACTCTATGGCCTTGGAGGACCGGAGTGACGTCATATGTCGCTTCCTCCCAAAGGCCTTAGAGGGCCCATTTTTTTTTTTTTTTCATTTTTTATTTGCTTTTAAGTGTAGATGTGAGATCTTTTTGACCCCAGATCTCACATTAAAGAGGACCTGTCCTGCTTATTTCCATTACAAGGGATGTTTACATTCCTTGTAATAGGAATAAAAAAAACATTTTTTTTAAAGGGACAGTGTAAAAATAAAAAGTAAAATAAATCAGAAAAAAAAAAATGAAAGTCTCCTGTCCCTCCGAGCTCACGTGCAGAAGCGAACGCATATGCAAGTCACCCCCACATATATAAACGGTGTACAAACCACACACGTGAGGTATCACCACGATCAGTAGAGCAAGAGCAATAGTTCTAGCCTTAGACCTCCTCTGTAACTCCAAACTTGTAACCTGTAGAAATTTTTAAATCCTCCCCTATGGAGATTTTTAAGTATCAATGTTTGTTGCCATTCCTTGTGCAATTTTGAAGCATGACATGTTGGGTATCTATTTACTCGGCATAACATTATCCTTCACAGTATAGAAAAAAATTGGGCTAACTTTACTGTTTTCTGTTTTTTTAATTCAAAAAAGTGAATTTTTTCAAAAAATATTGCGTTTGTAAGAAAATACGGTGTGACAAAGTATTGCAACGATCTCTGTTTTATTCTCTAGGGTCTCTGCTAAAAAAAATATATATAAGTACCTGAAAAATAATAATAATAATATCATGTTTGGGGGTTCTAAGTAATTTTCTAGCAAAAAAATACTGATTTTATCTTGTAAACAACAAGTGTCAGAAATAGGCCTGGTCCTTAAGTGGTTAATGTTTTCCCTCGTTCATCTTTTTTTTTTTTGTGCCCCATTTTTTTTTCTTGTGGCCTCTCCGTACTCCACCTCCAATCTGTTCTCCCCATTTCTCCTCACTGTCCCCCCGCCACCCTTTGCCTTCTGTTCTCTCGGCGGCCCTTTTTCCTACCTCCCTGTCCATGCTTTTGCCTACATCTAGGTGATGTGTGTGTTCCCACCATCTCAGCTTCATGAGTTGGACATGGCACAAGCAGTGAGTCAGGCAGTGAGTGGGGGTTGGGTAAAGCTCTGCTGTCCGGCTGTCAGGACATTTGATGGATGAGAGGTGGTAGAGCTGCAGAAGGAAGCAATGGGGAGTTGGGAGACATTACACACAAATAATAATAAAGACATTAATCATTCTCTGACAGTTGCCAGTCACCCCTCTCCAACCTCCACAGCTGCTCCCTCCACTCACTCCCCCCCCCCCCCCCAGCACCTTGCATGCAGTCCCAGCCATGTGCTGCTTGATATGCACTGGAGCTGCCTCCTGGAGTGGAGAACCCGCTCCCTCCTTCCTACAGATCTGTCTCCTCCATGTATAACGCTATTACAATGTACTGATACTACCCAGACTGCCTGTAACCCATCATTTCTCCTACAAACACAAACTACAACCTGAGCTGTTACACTGCCTGGTCATTTCTTGTTTTATGACCCTATAGATGTACATATATATTTATGTAGGATCAATAAATGGAGATTTTAAATAAATATCTGAATGTGTATGCGTGCACAAAAATCAGGTAAAAAAACATGAGGATCAAATAATCAAGATAGCTAATAATCCGTTTTTTTTTTTTTTATTTTGTAAGATGAGATAATGCATTGTTAAGGTGCTAAATGGAGAAGATGAAAGTCAACTGGTTGTGTTGGCCAGCAATTGTACATCTATGGTCAGAACACAACAGAAACCCCATGGTTGTCTGATTTCGGGACACGAATTGATAATTGCAAAAAGATTTTCCTGAAGATCATTTCTGTTCCGGTGAGATAAGGCTGCCGTTATCTGCTCGGTGCATAAACATGGCCAAAATGATCATTTAGGCTTCCGTCATTGTTATTCTACAGAACAATCAAGCCATCTAATGTCAAGCAGATTTATTTATCTGGACAGATTGCTCCTAGGGTAAGTCCTAGGAGCATATGATTGTTTTTTCTCAAATAACTATTACACCGCGACCATAATGCCCCGTACACACGTGCAGATTGTCGGACGAAAAGATTCGGCCGACGACCGATCGGCCGATTTTCGGCTTGTTAGTATGATGCTTCCGACAGCCGACAGCGCACTTTTGACCGAACAGAATCTGTCGTGCAAGCATTAAAATTTTTGTAGGCCGACACCAGAACGGCCGATTGTTCGCAAGTCAGTACAGAATTCGGCCGACAGACAGCAGATTTGCAAGACTGGGCATGCTCAGAAAAGAAAAAACACAGGGAAAGTTAACCATCACATGACATCACTTCTGCAGACAAAATTCGTGTGCAGTCTTTTGCACTTTTCAGCGGACACGACAGCCCGGGGACAAAAGTCGGCCGACGATCGGTACGTGTGTACGAGGCATAACTCCATACAGGCATACCCCGTTTTAAGTACACTCACTTTACGTACACTCGCAAGTATGGACACAGCCTGGTCATCTTGGCATGGCACTATTCCTGGTTTTTAACATTGGTGTCTATGGGAAATCTTGGTCAGCTTGACATGGCACTGCTCCCAAACCATAAGTGACAGGGATACCAAACTTAGGGAGCACCGAGAGGGGACACAGGACTACAACATATCCTATTTGTGGCCAGCTAGCTTGCCTAGATAATCTGCCATGTCATAGTCCTGGATCCCCTTAACTTGCTCCCCAAGCTTGGTGTCCTTGTCACTTATGGTTTGGGAGCAGTGCCATGTCAAGCTGACCAATATTTCCTTATGGAGCTAGTGTATTTACATGCATTGAGAAATGAAATAAGGTATTGCTTCACTTTAAGTACATTTTCGTTTTACATACCTGCTCTGGTCCCATTGTGTACATAAAAGGGGGGTATGCCTGTAGTGGACAGACACATCTCCAAGGCCTTGACAAGATCACCTAAATCCAACTTCACATTCACTGTGTTTTAGGTGAGAAAAGGAAGTAAACAATGCTGACTATAAAATCTTTCCCAGCATTTTGGGAAATACCTACAAACACTCTTCAGTTTGGTTAAGCTGGTCATACACTAAAGGCTCCATCTTCATATAGGCGTTTCGGATCGCGGGCAAAATTGTCGCAATTCTGCTCACGATCCTGAACCATTGCAAGTCGCGGGATGCCCGTGCGATTCCCGTGACTTGCAATGGCACCCCAAACGCGGCGCGATTTTGCCGTGATTGACGCCCGACGAATCGTGGTAAAATCACACAAACAAAATAGCGGGGCGCCTGTTGTCCAAAATAAATTCTTGTACTTCTTTTGGGTGACAGGCGTCCCGCGATTCTGTTTGCGTGATTTTACCGCGAATCGTCGGGCGACAATCACCGCAAAATCGCGCCACGTTTGGGGTGCCATTGCAAGTCATGGGAATCGCACGGGCGTCCCGTGACTTGCAATGGTTCGGGATCGCGGGCAGAATTGTGGCAATTCAGCTCGTGATCCAAAAACGCCTATATGTGAATAGAGCCAAAGTGAATTTCGAGTCATGGGTGGTCCTGTCAGTTCCCACCCGCTCAATAGCCTTCGAGTTGGAGATTATTGTCGGCCGAACAGCGGCTGTATGCACATGCAGCCACTGTTTGGGTATTTTGACAGGCACAGGTGCTGGCTGCCAAAATACAATAGCTGGTAGGAAAGATTCATCCTTCCCTGCTGTTTAGCTTGGATAAAGAGCGATACAGCTCTCTCTTTCAGCCCGTTAGAGGAGTCATATGCCTCGTTTCCACTGAGCGGAACGATTTGGGTCAGTACAGTTTATGAAGGGTTAGAATGGTCCGGCCTATTCAGGTTAGCGTTTCCACTGTAAGTCGGACCACCAGGGGCCATGTGGGGTTTACACCAAACACGGTGTTTGTTTTGTGCTTTCGTTTGACGTGTGCATTGAAGTTTTCTTGTCAGCCAATCAGTGGAATGTATCGCGTGACGCCAGTAGCTCCGCCCTAACCGTACCGTAACATTTCCTATGGCCCTACATCTGAAGGAGGACCAGGAATGGTGTGGTTTGGTTCGGTTGTATGGGCCACTTTCATAATGGAAACACTCAAAATAGCGTACCATACCGAACCGAAGCGACCCGAACCGATCCGCTCAGTGGAAACGAGGCATAACAGTGTAGGGCCTGCTTTACTCTAATTCCTGAATGCTGCAGAGCTGTTGTAGGATATGCTCAAATTAGTGATACTATGGTTTGCAGAATGTCATAGGCTAGCCATGGGCATGTGGCTATCCCAAAAAAATGGCAACCACTCAATTTATTCCTAGCATAAATAAGGTGAACTTAAACTGTTTCAACAATTTGAGTTAAAAAAAAGACCTTTAACTTACATACATTTGCAAATACACTCATCGGTCACTTTATTTGATACACCTGTTCAATTGCTTGGAAACACAAATTGCTAATCAGTCAATCACATGGCAGCCACTCAATGCATTTAGGCATCTAGATGTGGTGAAGATGACTTGCTGAAGTTCAAACCGAGCATCAGAATGGGGAAGAAAGGGTATTTAAGTGACCTTGAATGTGGCATGGTTGTTGGTGCCAGACGGGCTGGTCTGAGTTTTTCAAAACTGCTGATCTACTGGGATTTTTATACGCACAACTATCTCTCGGGTTTACAAACAGTGGCCCCAAAAAAGAGAAAATATCCACTAAGCGGCATAGTGTGGACGAAAATGCCTTGTTGATATCAGCGGTCAGAGGAGAGTGGGCAGACTGGTTCAAGATACAAAGAAGAACAGAGGCGCCTCTAAGTGTAGACTTGTATGTACATTTATTGATAAAATTATGCACTCACATCTGCAAGCAGGTACTCATATGAAAAGACCCATTCTAATGGTTCCGAGGTGGGTGGGTGGTAAACACGG
Source organism: Pelophylax lessonae (assembly GCF_965119305.1). Lineage (NCBI taxonomy): Eukaryota > Metazoa > Chordata > Amphibia > Anura > Ranidae > Pelophylax > Pelophylax lessonae. The sequence goes on from NC_138774.1 coordinate 76,498,571, forward strand.
TCATCCGATCCTATGCAGCCATCCTGCTAGACCTGAATCCTCCTCGCCGTGGCCGGCAGTAACAGCGGAACTGGAAACAGGCTCGAGGTAAGTCACTGAAGACGAGGCTTGGTTAGCAGTCGGATGCAGATGACGTCATGAAAGTGCGACGCGTTTCCAAGCGTGCCTGCTGCCAGGGGGAGGGCAGCCGCACTCCTTCACAGCAAGGACTCAAGTGGAAATGGGATACATTTAAATAACAGTTGAAAAGGGAGTGAAAATACAAATAGACTAAAAAGGGGGCATGTCTAGTCAGTACTCCGTACGGATATACACATAATCAGGCATATAAAGATATCAATAAAATTAGATTAAAAAGACAATTAATCATCAGCCATATAAACATAATAAGATAAATAGATAAGATACACAAGTTAATAATATAATAGTACTATGTGGTAAGGAATGGCTATATTGAAAATAGTAACAACTGACTATATATAAAAGGCTGATTTGCCATAGACTAAAATTAATAGTAAAATAGTTTATATAAGTGATGGGTGGGAATGAATCATAAGTGCCAGGGAAACATATTGGATCTATTCCCTGGACTCTCTCTCACCCGGTGGCCTTAATGAGGGCATTGAAATTGCCACTATATTGTGAATGGCGACGTCATACATTCACAAGTTTTAAATGCGTTTAAGCATATATATGTGTGTCCTTGCTTTGAAGAAGGAGCGCGGCTGCCCTCCCCCCGACAGCACACAGGCTCGGAAACGCGTCGCACTTTCATGACGTCATCCGCGTCCGACTGCTAACCAAGCCTCGTCTTCAGTGACTTACCTCGAGCCTGTTCCTGTTTCCAGTTCCGCCGTTACTGCCGGCCACTGCGAGGAGGATTCAGCTCTAGCAGGATGGCTGCATAGGATCGGATGACAGCGTTCACCACCCACCCACCTCGGAACCATTAGAATGGGTCTTTTCATATGAGTACCTGCTTGCAGATGTGAGTGCATAATTTTATCAATAAATGTACAAACAAGTCTACACTTAGAGGCGCCTCTGTTCTTTGATTCTAGCCCTGTGGAACCCCTGGCTTTGGTTTCTGGACGGCTGCCCTAATTTGGTGGACTTTCCTCCCTATTCCATTCAATGACTTTATTGACCCCTATGGACTTTGGCTTATCTGTGTGACTAATGCGCCTGTTACATTTTTGTTAGACTGGTTCAAGATGATAGGAAACAGTAACTTAAACAATCACTTCTTACAACCATGGTATGCAGAATACCATCTCACATCGAACCTTGAAGCAGATGGGTTACAGCAGCAGAAGACCACACCGGGTGCCACTCCTGTCAGCTAAAAACAGGAAACTGAAATTCGCAAAGGCTCACCAGAATTGGACAATAGAAGACTGGAAAAACGTTGCCTGGTCTGATGAGTCTCGATTTTAGCAGTGACATTCAGATGGTAGGGTCAGAACTTGGCGTAAACAGCATGAAAGCATGGATCCATCCTGCATTGTATCAACAGTTCAGGCTGGTGGTGGTGTAATGGTGTGGGGGATATTTTCTTGACACACTTTGGGCCCCTTAGTACCAATTGAGCATTGTTTAAACGCACCTGAGTATTGTTGCAGACCATGCCCATCTTCTGATGGCTCCTATCCATCTTCTGTTGGATCCATCTTCTGATGGCTCCTTCCAGCAGAATAATGCACCATCTCACAAAGCTCAAATCAGTTTTTGGAATTAAGGCAGTTCTGAAGGCAAAAAGTGGTCCAACCCGGTATTAGCAAGGTGTACCTAATAAAGTGGCCGGTGAGTGTATATCCCCAACACTGCCCCTAGCTACATCATCAAAACTCATCTTAAGATATCGCCAAAATCATCTACTCCTCCCAAGACATCTTGCTCTCTAACTACCTTGTTACCTCCTCCTATGGTCACCTGCAGGACTTCTCCAGAACCTCTCCCATCCTCTGGAACTCTCTTCCCCAGTATGTCCAGTTAGCTCCCAACCTGTCCTCCTTTAGGTGATGCTTGAAAACTCATTTATTCAAGGAAGACTACCCCAGCTCCACCTAAAAGCTCCATCAGACCCCCCCCCCCCCCGCAGCTTTTACCTTTTGTACCACCTCCCCCTCCCTTTAGATTGTAAGCTCCATGGGCTGGGGCCTCCTATTCCTTCTGTATTGAAATGTATTGTAATTGCACAGTCTCCCTTTATAAATTGCATCGGGAGTGTATTCACAGTGCTTCACTTTTTCAACATCTTGTTATGTTAAAGCCTTATTCCAAAATAGATTAAATTCATTATTTTCCTCAAAATTCTACAAACAATACCCCATAATAACAACGTAAAAAAAGTTTGTTTAAAATCTTTGCAAATTTATAAAAAAAAAAAAGAAAAAAATCACGTGTACATAAGTATTCACAGCCTTTGCTCATTACTTTGTTGAAGCACCTTTGGGACCAATTACAGACTCAAGTCTTTTTGAGTAGGATACTACAGGCTTGGCACACCTATTTTTGGGCAGTTTCTCCCATTCTTCTTTGCGGGACCTGTCAAGCTCTATTAGGTTGGGTGGGGAACATCCCGACAACATGATGCTGCCACCACCATGCTTCACTGTAGGGATGGTATTGGCCAGGTGATGAGCGGTGCCTGGTTCGTCCAGACACATAGCTTGCCATTCAGGCCAAAGAGTTCAATCTTCGTTTCATCGGACCAGAGAATTTTGTTTCTCATGGTCTGAGAGTCCTTCAGGTGCTTTTTGGCAAACTCCAGGCAGACTGTCATGTGCCTTTTACTGAGGAGTGGCTTCCACCTGGCCACTCTGCCCTACAGGTCTAATTGGTGGAGTGCTGCAGAGATGGTTGTTCTACTGCAAGGTTTTCCTCTCTCCATAGAGAAAAGCTGGATCTCTGTCAGAGTGACCATCGGGTTCTTGGTTACCTCCCTGTCTAAGGCCATTCTCCTCTGATCACTCAGTTTGGCCTGGTGGCCGGCTCTAGGAAGAGTCCTGGGGGTTCCAAACCTCTTCCATTTATAGATGATGGAGGACACTGTGCTCATTGGAACGTTCAATGCCTCGATACAATCCTGTCTTGGAGGTCTACAGACAATTCCTTGGACTTCATGGATTGGTTTGTGCTCTGACATGCACTGTTAACTGTGGGACCTTGTATAGACATGTGTGTGCCTTTCCAAATCATGTCCAATCAACTGAATTTACCACAGGTGGACTCCAATCAAGTTGTAGAAACATCTCAAGGATGATCAGTGGAAACAGGATGCACCTGAATTCAATTGTGAGTGTCATGGCAATGACTGTAGATACTCATGTACAGTATCTCACAAAAGTGAGTACACCCCTCACATTTTTGTAAATATTTTATTATATCTTTTCATGTGACAGCACTGAAGAAATTACACTTTACTACAATGTAACGTAGTGAGTGTACAGCTTGTATAACAGTGTAAATTTGCTGTCCCCTCAAAATAACTCAACACACATCCATTAATGTCTAAACCGCTGGCAACAAAAGTGAGTACACCCCTAAGTGAAAATGTCCAAATTGGGCCCAATTAGCCATTTACTCGTTAGTGTTACAAGGTCTTAGGTGTGAATGGGGTGCAGGTGTGTTAAATTTGGTGTTATCGCTCTCACTCTTTCATACTGGTCACTGGAAGTTCAACATGGCACCTCATTGCAAAGGATCTGAAAAAAATAATTTTTACTCTAAATAAAGATGGCCTAGGCTATAAGAAGATTGCCAAGACCTTGAAACTGACCTGCAGCAGGGTGGCCAAGACCATACAGCGGTTTAACAGGACAGGTTTCACTCAGAACAGGCCTCACCATGGTTGACCAAAGCAGTTGAGTGCATGTGCTCAGTATCATATCCAAAGATTATCTTTGGGAAATAGATGTATGAGTGCTGCCAGCATTGCTGCAGAGGATGAAGGGGTGGGGGGTCAACCTGTCAGTGCTCAGACCATACGCCACAAACTGCATCATAGTTACATAGTTACATATAGTTACATAGTTAGTGAGGTTGAAAAAAGACATCAGTCCATCCAGTTCAACCTATAATGTGTGTGTGTGTTTGCTTTTAACCGTACATTGTATACCCCTGTATGTTGTGGTCTCTAAGGTGCCCATCTAATAGTTTTTTGAAACTATCAATGCTCCCTGCTGTTACGACTGCTTGTGGAAGAGAATTCCACATCCTTACTGCTCTTACAGTGAAGAACCCCTTACGCACTTTAAGGTTAAACCGCCTTTCCTCTAGTTTTAGTGAGTGGCCACGTGTCTTATTGTATCTCCTTTCTCTGAATAGTTTGTTCCTTATGCTAGGGTCGCCAGTACAGTATTTGTACATGGATATCATATCCCCCCTCAATCGTCTCTTCTCCAGAGAGAATAAGTTCAGTGCTTGTAGCCTTTCCTCATAGCTGATGTCCTCCATTCCCCTAATCATTTTTGTTGCCCTTCTCTGGACTTTCTCCAATTCCAGCACATCCTTCCTGCGGACCGGTGCCCAGAATTGGACAGCATACTCCAGATGTGGCCGGACCAGAATCTTGTAGAGTGGGAGAATAATCTCTTTATTTCTGGAGTGAATCCCCTTTTTTATACATCCCAGTATTCTGTTGGCTTTGCTTGCGGCGGCTTGGCATTGCATGCCACTGCCAAGCCTGTTGTCTACCAGTACCCCCAAGTCTTTTTCCATCCTAGACTCACCCAGAGGTTCCCCCCCTAGTGAGTAGTTTGCTTTCTGGTTTCTGGCCCCCAGGTGCATTACTTTACATTTTTCAACATTAAACCTCATCTGCCATGTAGTTGCCCACCCCATTATTTTGTTCAGGTCCACTTGCAAGGTTTCCACATCCTGCATAGAAGATATTGGCAAGCCTAGTTTAGTATCATCCGCAAATACTGAGATTGTACTAGATATCCCCTCCTCTAGATCATTTATGAATAAATTAAACAACTTTGTATGCATGGCTGTCGAAAGCCTCTTCTACAGATGATGCACAAGAAAGCCCGAAGTTTGCTGAAGACAAGCAGACTAAGGACATGGATCACTTGGAACCATGTCCTGTGGTCTGATGAGACCAAGATAAACGTATTTGGTTCAGATGGTGTCAAGCGTGTGTGGTGGCAACCAAGTGAGGAGTACAAAGACAAGTGTGTCTTGCCTACAGTCAAGCATTGTGGGGGCAGTGTCATGTTCTGGGGCTGCATGAGTGCTGCTGGCACTGGGGAGCTACAGTTCATTGAGGGAACCATGAATGCCAACATGTACTGTGACATACTGAAGCAGAGCATGACCCCCTCCCTTCGGAGACTGGGCTGCAGGGCAGTATTCCAACATGATAACGACCCCAAACACACCTCTAAGAAGACCACTGCCTTGCTAAAGAAACTGAGGGTAAATGTGATGGACTGGCCAAACATGTCCTAAACCCTATTGAGGATTACTGGGGCATCCTCAAACGGAAAGTGGAGGAGCAGAAAGTCTCTAACATCCACCAGCTCCGTGATGTCGTCATGGAGGAGTGGAAGAGAACTCCAGTGGCAACCTGTGAAGCTCTGGTGAACTCCATGCCCAAGAGGGTTAAGGCAGTGCTGGAAAATAATGGTGGCCACACAAAATATTGACACTTTGGGCCCAATTTGGACATTTCAACTTAGGGGTGTACTCACTTTGTTGCCAGAGGTTTAGACATTAATGGCTGTGTGTGGAGTTATTTTGAGGGAACAGCAAATTTACACTGTTATACAAGCTGTACACACACTACATTGTAGCAAAGTGTCATTTCTTCAGTGTTGTCACATAAAAAGATATAATAAAATATTTACAGAGATGTGAGGGGTGTACTCACTTTTGTGAGATACTGTACATGGGATTTTTTTTTTAAGTTTTTTTTATTTTTAATACATTTTCAAAGATGTCAAACAAACTTCTTTCACATTATTATCTGTCATTATGGGGTATTGTTTGTAGAGTTTTGAGGAAAATAATGAATTTAATCAATTTTGGAATAAGACTAACATAACAAAATGTGGAAAAAGTGAAGCAATGTGAATATTTTCCTGGATGCTCTGTATTGTAAAGCACTGCCCAAACTGTTGGCGTTATATAAATCCTAAACAGATCTAGAAAGTTGGCCCCCAGCAGAAAGATGGTAGCTGCTAGCACTAGGGGTAAATATGCCAAAACCCTTACTGTAACTATATATATATAAAAATGCAGCCCTCACGCATTGGCCATTTTGCCGAAGATTTGGCAGCCATTTTCTAAAAGACCAACCCAAATGATTGAATAGGTCTGTATATAGCAGCCATCTTGCCAAAGTAACAGTGGCCATTTTCCCACAGACAAAGTGTATTATAATTTAACAAAGCATACTAAGGCTGTTACCCGCTGCCATAAAATCGAAGCCTCACTGTTGATATACAACAAAAAGGCTATTGGACAGCTATTTCAGTATGGTTAAATTATAAAATGTATACAAATGGCTAAGGGTTACCCAGTGTTATGGGTTGGTCTTTTAGAAAATGGCGGCAGATCTTCGGCAAGATGTCCGCCAGATACAGCTCCATTCACTTAAGTGAGGTTTTGTATACATAATAGACATTTGGAATTGAGCACTCTTTGACCCCTTATGATGCGCTAGAATGCAAAATGCTTGAGAGAGTGCTGACGCCAAACCGCCAAATGGAATGTATGCGGCGGCCATATTTGTAAGTTATGGAGGCTTGATATTTCTTACTTTTATATGTTTTATTACAATTTCCAATAAATACTATGCTATATAAACTTCATCTGGCTCTGGTTTGGTGAGCATTTGTTCCACACATTGTCACCATTTACCTGATGGGTCTAAGGTATAGTAACCTGATCAGTGCCATTGTTTAGAAGGTCATCTTTTCCTAGGGAAAGATTGCAGTGGATTGGATGTTTCCATTTAAGCTCATTTGCTGCTTTTAACTTGTGCAGCCACACATTCTGGTCAGTGCATTGAATTGGTGGTGGTGCACCAGTTCTTTGAAGAGCAGTTGAAGACCTGAATGTCACTTTTATGGAGATATACTAAGATTTTTGATGAACTGTTATAATCACTTTTTCACATGGACTATTTACTTACTATACTGTCAAGGATTTATTTGATCTCTAGCTGTTAATGTTTATTCATTTTTTATTATTAGAGATTCACTGTTTGGTATATGGCCGCATATTTAACTGAAAGTAAGCAAGTGCTGCTCTTATATACGAGGGGTCCTCAAAAAATTTCTGCACTTTTTTATATTTGATAGAGTTGAAAAAAGTACAGAAACTTTTTGAAGAACCCTTGTATATTCGGTTACATAAATCCTGTATATTATTATTATTATAAAAAATGAATGATAATAATATGTAAAGCCACATTTCCAAGCCAAGGCACCTCTGCTAAGTGGAGTCCCTACATTCTGTCTAACAGAGCTCCTATCTTGGGACATAAACAGCAATGTTTAGGTTGTGGCTGCCTGAAGCTGGCCATATACTAATGAACCAGCCAAAGTTTGATCAGTGGTGACCCTGTCGGTACCACTCTCCACAAAATCTTTCAAAAAAATAAAAAAAGAGCTGGGCAGAAAATTCTAGGCCAAACAAACACTGCCTACTTTCAACCGGATGCAGACACTGTTTGGGCATTCCAACAGCTGACACTACATCCACAGTGGAGATTCGTCCATCGATGCTGTTTATCAAGGATGGAGGAATCAGTTAGTTGTCTTTTCGTTTAACCCACAGGCTAAATTAACCACTTGCCGACCAGTCACTGGGACCGTACTGCGGCAAAGTGGCTAGATTCCGTCCAGCGACGTAGACCTACGTCGCTGGACTCCTCCCCCTGTAGGCGGCGCTCGCGTGCCGCCGGAGGCGCGCTCCAGCTGTTTTCAGTCACAGCGGGAGTCGGGCCAGGGGAGGAGCGGCGGCGATCGCCGCTGCTCTTTCCCGATCATCGGGGTATCGAGTTTGGAGATCCGCCCGCTTGTGTAAACAGAGCGGGCGGATCTCCTAAGTGACAAACAGTGACAGATTGCAGGGTTCAGCATAGCTGAACCTGCGATCTGTCCTTGTGTCACACAGTCACCTCCCCCCCACACACGTTAGTAAGCACCAGGCATACATTAACCCCTTCCTCTCCAATAAAGTTAACCTCTTCCCTGCCAGTGTCATTTTTACAGTAACAGTGCATATTTATAGCACTGATTACTGTAGAAATGTCACTGGTACCCCCAAAAGTGTCAAAAATGTCAGTCAAGGGTCCGATCTGTCCGCTGCAATGTCGCAGTCCCGCAAAAAAAATCGTAGATCGCCGCCATTACTCGTTAAAAAAAAAAAAAAACACCAAAAATGACAGAAATCTTTCCCTTAGTTAGTAAACGCAATAACTTTTGCGCAAACCAATCAAAATACGCTTATTGTACCAAACATAGGTAGCAGAAACCAAATTGGCCAAAAATTTAAAAAAGTTTGATTTTTACATTTTTTTGGGGGAGGGAATTTCATATAAAAAAATGTTAAAAATATTGTTATTTTTTCAAAATTTTTTGTTTATAGCGCAAAAAGTAAAAATCGCACAGGTGATCAAATACCACTAAAAGAAAGCTCTGTTTGTGGGGAAAAAAAGGACATAAATTTAGTTTGGGTACGGCATCGCACGACCGCACAATTGTCAGTTAAATTCGCACAGCACCGAATCGCAAAAAGTGGCCTGGACGTAAGACAGCAAAATCCTCCGCTGGTAAAGTGGTTAAAGACATCTATGGGTGTATGGTCAGCTTTCCACTCAGAACAGACACACACAGTTTATTATCCATCTATAAAAACAAAAAAACCCAATAAAAAACAAAAAGCCAACAAGAGAGATAAAATAAATGCAGCATATTGAGGGGTCACTAGTAGCGGCTGTTTTGAAAAATGTACTCAGCCATATGGTTCTTTACATACAGGCATCCTGCTTAGTTATGCATAAGATAAATTTCAAAACATCACTTTTCTGACTATTTTTTACTCACATTGCGGCTTATTTTATGTGAAAAATGTGTGCAGCAGATGTATGTTGAAGCCACCTTAGAAAACAATTTACATTTTTGAGAGGATGTATAAAACAGGTGAGACCTTTGTGCTTGCTATGGTAAGCATATGAGGCCTTTGTGAATACACAATAAAACCTAATGTGTCCTAAAGCAAGAAGAAGTATTCTGCCCTTAAAGTGGTTGTAAAGGCAGAAGAATTTTTTTTATCCTAATGCATTCTATGCATCAAGATAAAAAGCCTTCTGTTAGCAGCAGCTCCCTGAATACTTACCTAAACCACATCTGAATCCAGCCAAGTCCACCAGTGTCCAGGACTCTCCCTCCTGATTGGCTGAGACACAGCAGCGGCTCCATTGGCTCCCGCTGCTGTCAATCAAAATAATTTAGCTAATGAGGAAAGAAAGGGGTGGGGACTAACCGCAGCTCCGTGTCTGAATGGAGCTGCGGCTCGGCTGGGGTGCCCCCATAGCAAGCTGCTTGCTGTGGGGGCACTCAACAGGGGGGGAGGGGCCAGGAGCTCCAGACAGGGACCTGAGAAGAGGAGGATCTGGGCTGAGTACACAGAGGAGGGAACTATAACATGTTTGTTATTTTAATAGAAAAAAAAAACTATACTTTACAATCACTTTACAGGATAAGTTCACCTTTCTACGAAAAAGTAAATAAATAAATAAATGCACATTTTTTTTTTCCAGGTAAAAAAAAATATGCATTTATTATTATTATAATTTTTTTTTTTTTTCAGAAGCTTGTAAAGCATTGCACCTGTGCTCAGCAGATCACGGGTGCAATCTCAGGCTACTGTCTGCTTGTACCTCATACAGGCAGGCAGTTACACAATGACAGGAAGACTACCTTATCAGCACCCTGCTAGTTCATTGAGAATTACATGCCGTAAGCCGCAAAGGCTGTCAGTACTTGTATGTCATTCATTCACAGGAAACTATGAATAACACGGCTGTATGGGCAAAGCTCCGGGGTTTTTTTTTTTTTTTTTAATTGTTGCAGCGGATTCGGGGGGAGAAGATCTCTGGCTTGCTTCACTGGGGGAATCAGCGAGAGGCTGCAGGAGCAGGAACATGTTACATGTTCCACCCTGGAAATTATCCTTTTAACCACTTATGCCCCGGAAGATTTTACCCCCTTCCTGACCAGGGCCTATTTTGCGATTCGGCACTGCGTGACTTTAATGGACAATTGCGCGGTCGTGCGATGCTGTACCCAAACGAATTTGACGCCCTTTTTTTCCCACAAACAGAGCTTTCTTTTGGTGGTATTTGATCACCTGTGCGATTTTTGATCATGCGCTATAAACAAAAAAAGAGCGACAATTTTGCAAAAATTACAATATTTTTCACATTTTTTTATCCCCCCCAAAATTTTTTAACATTTTAGGCCAATTTGTTTTCTGCTACATATGTTTGGTTAAAAAAATCGCAAAAAGCGTATTTTGATTGGTTTGTGAAAAAGTTATTGCATTTACTAAATAAGGGAAAGATTTTTGTAATTTTTGTTGTTTTTTTTTTAACGAGTGATCTGCGATTTATTTTTTGCGGGACTGCGACATTGCGGCGGACAGATCGGACCCTTGACTGACATTTTTGACACTTTTAGGGTTACCAGTGACATTACTACAGTAATCAGTGCTATACATATGCACTGTTACTGTAAAAATGACACTGGCAGTGAAGGGGTTAACTTTTTTTTGAGAGGGAGGGCTTAAGTGTGTCCCTAGGGGCGTGATTCTAACTGATTGGATGTGGCTGTGTGTGTAACAGCAGAGATCAACGGTCCTACATAGCAGGACCATATGATCTGTGCTGTTACACAGGGGAGAAGGACAGGCGGCTGTGTTTACAATAGCCGCCTGCCTTTCTCCCGGTGTAACCGATGATCGCGAGTGACCGGCGGACATCGGGTCCGCCGGTCACTCGCGCGGGTGGGTCCGTGAGCACGCACCGCCGGAGGAGCGCTCCCGCTCGCTCATGGACCCACCCGCGCGAGTGACCGGCGGACCCGATGTCCGCCGGTCACTCGCGATCGTCCCTAGAGCCTCACAGGCAAGCGACGTAGTACTATAGTCATGCTGCGGTCGGCAAGTGGTTAAGTGGAACTTTATTCAGAAAATTAAGTCCTGCTAGATCACTTCATGATGGCCCCATAATGCAAACCATTAAAAAAGGTGCATATTCTGTTTAAAATCCAGTAACACACTGTCTCAATCTGCTCTGCACCTGCTCAGTTGCTTTATATTTTTTTGGCACGGTGCTGAAAATGAAGAGGCTGAATCCTGGGGGTAATTTACAGCACACACTAATTTTGGTAGCATAATTGTTAATTATTAATGTGGAATATATGTTCTTTGCTAAAAAAAACATTGTTTTTTTTTATCATGTTGTTATGAGTAAAGTTCCACTTTAAGCTTTTGGGAAACTCCTAGCATGTCCTGTTATCTGCTGAGACGTGTAGTTCCTCATTAGCTGTGTCTTTTTTTTACATAAATTCATAACTTTTTTTTTTTTAAAACACCCCTTTGGTAAACATTACTTGCAGTAGTTTGATACTCTACCCCAGGGGTCTTCAAACTATGGCCCTCCAGCTGTTGAGGAACTACAATTCCCATAATGCCTAGTCATGTCTGTAAATGTCAGTTTTACAATGCCTCATGGGACGTGTAGTTCCCCAAAAACTGGAGGGCTGTAGTTTGAGGATCCCTGCTCTACCCTCTGCTGGAGATCAAAAGCTGCCAATCTCTTTCAGCTGGATTCTCCAGTTTATTCTACATGGAGAATCCTCAGAGTTGGGAGATGTGACATCATGATCAGGCTTTGTAATGGCCAATGAGGCTGTATGTCAGCTTGTTAGTACACTTCCCAACAACACTGACCTGAGATGTCAGTTTAAGATGGAGTGATTTTTGCCTTCACCAGATTTTAGAGTTCTAGTGTAGGCAGTACAATAAAAACATAGATTTAAGGTTATTTTTTTGTTTTATGCTCTGTTCAACATTTCAATAAAAATTGCCCAGTGTCAGGTAACTGCCCTCTGAAGTGTCATCCAGTCATCCTGGACTCACAATGAATGTTACATTAGAGTGTTGAGAGGATGCGAGTACCACAAAAATGATGTAAGTCAAGTAAAAGTTTTTTTTTTTTTTTTTAACAGTTAAATTTTTTATTTTATTGTTAAACATATAAACAACACAAATATTCCAATACAATACATTACTCTGCACAAGGAATAATATTATCCATACATACAAACACAAAAAAAAAAAAAAAAAATTCTTAGGGAGAGGAAGGGAAGGGAAATATCAATAAACCAGTTTAGGAACAAGGAGAAAAAAAAAAAAAAAACTATTAATAATAATAATAATAAGTGCCTACTTATATCATTATGGAACAGGTGACCTTGGCTCACCTACAGCGTCAATCCAGGCTGACCAGACTTTATCAAATTTTTTTGGGCAGTTCCTACTACCGTATGTGAAACGGTAGAATGGAAGTGTCTTAGTAACGGCAGCTATCCAGGATAATCGGGTGGGAGGTTCGGGTAACTTCCATCGCAAAAGGATTTCTCTCCTGGCATAAAACAGGGTATATGTAATGCACATTTTAGCATATTTATCCCCAGCCAGTTCTGTAAGGTTACTCAATAAAGTTACCTTTGGGTCCAAAGGAATCATGATGTCAAAGATTTCACCAATAGTGTCCGTCACTTCTTTCCAAAAGGTTGCCAGGTCAGGGCACGACCAAACAACATGTAAGAATGTACCTATTTCATGCCCACATCTAATGCACAAAGGATCTTTCGTGGGATATATCTTGGCAAGACGTTGCGGCGTATAATATGCTCTATGTAAGAATTTGAGTTGTATAAATCTGTCCCTAGCCGCTATCATTGAGGGGATATAATTATTAACCGAGTCCTCCCACTCTTCAATAGTCAGATCTGGAATGTCCTCCTTCCATTTATTATAGGTTTTCTCAGGGGACTGACTATGATCTGTTGAGAGTATGGAGTATATAGCAGAGAGAGTTTTCCCTATTACCTTAAAAGTTAACATTTTCTCCAAGGGGTCTGATTCCAGGACAACAGGGCCTTGGAACTGAGCCCGCATAGCATGACTAAGCTGGCAGTAACGAAACCCCATGGTGGGAGGTAATGAATGGGTAGACTGAAGAACATTAAAGCCTTGAAGTCTTCCATCTTTAATAACATGTTTCATAGTCACAATCCCTCTAGCAGCCCATAACTGTGGATCAGGGAGATGATATAAATGTTTTAAGTTAGGATTACCCCACAACGGAGTGTGGGGGGATATATGCAATGGTATGTTATATATCACCCGCGCCCGAGTCCATATCCACAGGACAGTCTTCATCAGACTGGTTATTTGAGGATGTGCCTGTTCCCCCCGGAAGACAAGATTACTAAGGGCCGCATATGAACCCAGTAGTGCTGCTTCTAGTGTAACTGCGGAGTTAGTTTTGGGCTGGGAGAACCACCACCGGACCGTCACCAGAACAGCCGCCCAAAAATACAATTTAAAGTTAGGAAGCGCTAAACCTCCTCTTGCAAGAAGAAGGTATAGCGTGCGTCTTGCGACTCGTGGAGTACGCCCGGCCCATACAAAAGTTGTTACAATACTATCTAATCTCGAAAAAAAGGTTCTAGTCATATCAATGGGGGAATTACGAAAAAGATACAGAAATTTCGGAAGATAGTTCATTTTTATTAAATTAATTCTGCCAACGGGGGACAAGGGAAGCATGCGCCAAGACGCACACTTTTTATTTAATTGTAAAACTAAAGGGTCAATGTTATTTTGCTGGTATACCTCCAATGTTGGACCCACTTTGATGCCTAAGTACACCATATCCTGTACCCATTTCAACGGTGTCTGAGTATCAATTAAAGGTATCGATGGGTGTAGTGGAAAGAGGACGGACTTAGACCAATTAATACTTATACCTGAAAAACGACCAAAGATGTCAAATAATTGTAGGGCCCTATGTAATGATGTGGAAGCATCCGCCAAATAGATCAAGGTGTCGTCTGCATATAAAGACAACTTCTCTTCAATGACCCCCACCTTAATGCCTCGGACTTGTGGGTCCGCTCGCAACATAATCGCGAGCGGCTCCAAAGCCAAGGCAAACAAGGCTGGGGATAACGGACATCCCTGTCGGGTACCCCTCAGTAGAGGGAATTTATCCGATAGAGATGTATTAGTACGGACTCTAGCCGTAGGGTTCTCATAGAGAAGCTTAATCCATGAGACGAAATTAGGGCCAAACCCGAAGCTAGGTAGGATCCTCCAGAGAAATGGCCACTCAACAGAATCGAATGCTTTCTCGGCGTCGAGGGAGGCGACCACACCTGCTCCCCCCCCCGACGCCAAGGCCATATGTGTAAACAATCTCCGGATATTGATATCAGTACCCCGTTCAGGTATAAATCCAGTTTGGTCCGGATGGATCAAGCCTGTAATAACACTATTAAGTCGAGTGGCCAAGACCTTTGAAAGAATCTTCCCATCAACATTTAATAAAGAAATAGGTCTGTATGATGAACATAATGATGGGTCCTTCCCTGGTTTAGGGATCACAACAATAACCGCTTCGCTCATTGTTTTAGGGAGTTTCCCATCATTTAGAGATCCTAGAAGAGTGGCTAATAAATGCGGGCCCAAAAGGTCCATATGGGCCTTATAGAATTCAACAGGAATTCCATCCGGTCCTGGTGTTTTATCAGGTTTTAGGGAGGCCACCACTTCCTGGATCTCCAAAAGAGTAATAGGGGCGTCTAATTTGGCCCTATCTCTATCAGTTAAGACTGGAAAGTCCACTGCCTGTAGATAATGATCGAGTTCATCTCCTGAATAATTAACCTTAGTATTATATAGGGCCCGATAATAATCAGTAAAGTTATGATTAATAGTTTCTGGATTAGAGTGAAGAGTACCTGATTGATCCTGAATATGTGCTATACTATAGCCACTTGTCTGTTCCCTAGAAATTTGCGCCAGCATTTTACCGTTATACTCTCCATGTACGAAAATATGTTGGGATTGAGAAAGCAGTTTTTTCTGTGTAAGGGCTGTGCGTATTCCCATTACCTCCCTAGTCAAGGATTGAAATCGTGTATAGTGAGTGGGGTCTCTAGTTTGTATGTATAGATTTTCCATATCTCTAGCTTCCTTTTCTTTTTGCAATAGATTTGTTCGCCTATATCGTTGGATCTTCCCAATAGCTGTCTGATAATACCCCCGGGTGCAAACCTTAAAAGCGTCCCAGACCATAGCCACTGATGACGTGCCCGGATTTATCTCCCAAAAGGCCGCTATCTGGGGTTCGACTAAAGGGTTTATATCAGAATCAGCGATCCAATATCTGGATAAACGCCATAATCTATGAGAGGGTTACCAGATAATTCCATATTTAAGAGAAGTGGAGCGTGGTCGGAGATCCCACGAGGAAGAACCCGAATCTCCCGCACCCGAGATAGTAATGACCCACTTGCAAACATTAAGTCAATTCGAGAAAAGGTTTTATAAGTGGCGGAGTGGCAGGTATATTCCCTAGCATGGGGATGGTGCCAACGCCATAAGTCTGTCAACCCATAGATCTCAGCCCATTCAGCAAGATCCGATCTGGTGGAAGAATCTCCAGTCATTCTATCCATGTTCGGATCTGGAACCATATTAAAATCACCCACAATAAGTATGTTATCATTCTCATATTTTGCAATTTCTTTAAAAATTTTATATAACAGCCTGATTGAAGCCGGCGGAGGTATATATAACCCTACCAGCAATAAAGTAAAAGATGATATCTGCAGATTGAGCAAAACAAATCGTCCATCCGGGTCCAGGGAAAGACCCATTAGTCTGAACGGGAGAGACTTGTGGATAAGAACGCTGACTCCACGAGCATACGTAGAAAATGTAGAGTGGTAATGGTGCCCAACCCATGGTTTCTTAAGAGCCAGCGTTCGAGTACCCAACAAGTGAGTCTCCTGCAGGACACATATGTGGGGATTAAACGCTTTTAAATATTGAAACACTAAAGAGCGTTTCTGCGGGGAATTCAAACCTCTAGTGTTCCAAGAAATCACCCTTAAAGATTCCATATCCACTCATAAAACAATGTATACAACATAATAACAGTAAAAAAAAAAAAGGGGAAAACAACTGAAAAATACAATAAATACAATAACAGAGTAATGATTCAAACATCCCCATCCCCCCCACCCCACCCATCTCCCCAAAATTGGAGAGGGTTTGTATCCCACCCACCGCGGACCTCATAGTCCACCCTAGGGGGTAAGTGTCAAAAAAAGGCGCTATATTACCCCCCCCCCCTTAGGAAAAAAAAAAAAGGGGGGGGGAGAAGACTCCGGCGTTCAAAAAGGACGAAGGAAAAAAAAAACTTGTATCTTGATTCACCCAGCTGTCATGTAAAATTTGGGAAAGCAAACTATGACAGACCAAGAGGAAGGAGAAAAAAAAAAAAAAAAAGGAAAAACAAAAAAAGGTTCAGTTTCTGTCTTATTTGTATGTCTCAAGCCAGGATAATACCTCTTTTGGGGAAGAAAAGAGACGCACATGATCACCATCTTGTACCCGCAATTTAGCTGGAAACAGAGTACTATATTTCAACCCCCTTTCTCTTAACTTAGAACGGGCTTGATCAAATGACTTCCTCTGACGCTGTGTTTCAACAGAATAATCTGGAAAAATAAAAAGTTTACCACCCTCGTATTTCACTTCACCCTGAGAGCGGGCTGCTCGTAACACAGTGTCTCGGTCACCATAATGAAGGAACCTCAAAATAAAGGTGCGTGGAGGAGAGCCAGGAGGCCCTCTCTTCCCTGGTATCCGATGTGCACGTATCACTGAAAAAAAAGCAGAGAATTTAGCTTCTGGAAGAATGGTCGGAAGTAAGTGTTCAATAAAGGTCACCGGGTTTGCACCCTCGGACCCCTCCGGAAGACCTATAATCCGTAAGTTGTTCCTACGATTGCGGTTTTCTGCATCTTCTGCTCGTATTTCCAGCTGCTTAACCCTGGCTTTGAGCAGCTGAACATCCGAGTTATAACCTTTCTGTGTGTCTTCTACTTCTGAAACCCGCATTTCCATCTCGGTAACTCTATCTCGGAAATTGTCCATATCTTTACGGATAAGTCCAATATCTGATTGTACACAATCAATTTTAGAAGTCAGAGCCGTCTTACAGTCTACTATGGCATACATGAGTGTCTCTAAACTTGCAGGCGGTTCTACTTCCCTGATCACTGTTGTCTGTTCGGTCTGAGACGCCATAGTTACTGTAGACTTAGACGGTGATATCACGACTGCACGGCGTGTCTGTACACCCCCTTTATTTTTGGGCATTCCTCCCAAAAAAAAAAAAAAAAAGGGAGGGGGGTAAAAGGGGGGCAAAAAGGGAGAAAAAAGTAGTCAAACGTCCCAGTCCCTTTCTTTCCCCCCACCTCTCCCCTTCCTTAGTATAATATAGCTGGAAAATTCAGAAGGTTTTAGGCCCATCCAATCCAATCCAATCCAATCTGCTTTATTAATTTTATTGCATACGGTATTTATATCTCTCGCTTAACTTTATGTGTACAGTAGTTTGCTAGGTAATTTACTATATAGTCCCGTACTATGCGAAAAAAAATAAAATAAAAAATGTTTGATATGGGAGGCTGGAGGTATAATATGGAGTGCACTTGAGTTGTAAAAAAAAAAAAAAAAAAAGGCAGAAAGGGAGCCTTTTAAATACTTGAAGAGGGACCTATATCCTTTTTAAGCATTACTCACTGCTCATTTAGCGTCCTCAGGGGGATAGAAAAACCAGCCAGTATAAGCAGTGCGGTGGCTGCTGCTACTAGTAGCCAGGTCTGCTCCTGTATTTTTCCAGAGTACGGCACCAAGCAGCGTATCCACAAGATGTCATCCAGCACACCAGCACACCAGCCCTTTAGCAGACATGCAGCCCGTACACCGCGGCAGCTCACCCCAGTCGATCTCGTCAGCTCCGGTCACCGCCTCGTCAGCCACGTCAGCCTTCTGGCGTCCAGTACCTCAGAGCAGGCACGAATGAGGGCGGAAGGGACACACGAGCCGCCCAGCACGAACCGCCAGGACACCTGAGAACAGCCCGCATACAGCGAGGTAACAGCAGGGTAGCACAGCAAGGTAACAGCCCGCAGTAGCCGGTACATCCACCGCTAAATAGCCCGGCTTCCACCTTTTCCCCGGACACCGTCGTCAGAGGGTGCATGCAGCCGAGCACCAGGGGAGTCAACCTGGGTGAACTGTGAGGATAGACGCCGGAGTCGGGAGCTCAGTTAGCACACGTCTGCTCCCGGCGCCATCTTAGACTCCACCCAAAAGTTTGTTCATAGAGCTGAATTTCCGGGTATGTTTAACTTTTATTTGCAGTTACACTGGTCCAGCTTGGACCAATGTAACTATGCAAATGCCTTATTGATCCCTGTGGAAGCCATGGCTACTACAGTGATCCTCCCTGTCTTCTGCTTCCCATTTCTCAATTAATGCAAAGCATTCTCTGATTGGATGAGGTGGAGAGGCAATCACACTGTCACAATCTTCACTTCATCTAATCACAAAATGCCTTGCATTCATTAAAAAGGATACAATGCATTCAATGAATGACGCTAATGCCCCTGTGGTTACTATGCAGCAGGGCAGCCACTTGGCATTGGATGTGAAAAACAGTGACGATCACTGTAGTAGCGGCGGATAGAAGAGTAATCCTCCACTTCCACAGGGTCAACCAGATATGGAATATGCATACTTACATTGGTCCAATTTGGTATAATGTAACTATGCAAGAAAAAAAATGTAACTTTGAACATGATGCACAAAATGTAAACATGTTTCAGGGGGCAAAAACGCCTTCATCAGGGCTGAAAAATAGTACAAAGAAAATATAAATATAAAAGTCAGACAACTGGTACAAGCTAGCACAGCAGGCCTCTAAGACATCAAGTATTAACACCTTCATAATAAAAGTAAATTATAAAGTAATTCTGAGGTGGTATATGGTTCCAGCTAGAGTGGCCTTGTGTGTCCTAGGGGACTGCTTATAATGTTTTTGAGGGTGTAGACTTGAAAGGAACAATGTACCAAATATGGTACGATGATTTTGGATTCACACGTATAACTTCCTTACTCTAGTGAATTCGAAATGACGAAATTACCTCAACAATTGTTGTTAGGACGCCAAGTGGGGGGAACACCGAGACACACGAGGCACCTAATTGCGTTCATATTCACGGTAGTGGGAATTGCTAGATCCTGGAAATCACCAGTTATCCCTTTTGAATTCGCAAAAAATAAACTGTCATGGATTGGTCAACGAATATCTCTTGGCAATTTTGCACAAAAAATTACTTTATTTGAGAAAATCTGGGGCTCCTGGACCAACTATTTAATGGGAACCACCTAATACATTAATGGCAGCTCTGCTTCGGATCAGAGGGGCTGTATGCCTCTGTGCACTACTTTTTTCCTTTTCTCTCTTCTGTAAGTCTTAAAGATTTTTTTTCATCTATCTCCCAAAGCTTCTATAAGACGGAAGTAGGGGTGTGTGAAGGATTAAGGTTTGCGGGGTATTCGGCCTGTGGCTGTAAGGAGGCTCTGAGACCCTGGGCCACCCAGGATCTACACGTCACTGCCATGCACCTTATATCTCCACACACTTCCATGATGATAAGCTTGTTTAAGGTAGATGGGTAACGAGTCGTTCCTAATATGCTGAGGTTAACCAGGTGGGGAAAAAGTTTGATCATTAATTTCAGTTAGCATATTTTAGACAAAATGATAGCCTGGATCTCCGGTTACTCATTTTATATACCGGAAAGGTTGTTATCGTTATATTTGTAACCTTTTATTTTGTTACAAAAAGGAGATGTTGTGTGTTGCTATGTATAATGGCACTTGTAATCTCTGTCTACTTTTATAATCTCTGAATAAACATTGTTAAAAGAGGAAATATATAAAAGTCAAACATATGGACTGGATATTTTGAAAAATTATCACTAAAGACTGAAACCAAAAACACATGAATGAAAATCATAAGTTGCAGAGAACAGCTTCCATGTCATTACATCAGTGACTTTCCCTTTAGCATTCAGGACCACCCAAAGGAGGAAGAAAAACACTCATAATGGCTAAGACTGGGCAGTAGAAAGTGGGATTTGGGCTGGAGTTGTGCTTTAAATATTGGCCTCTGCTGATGGGCGGGATCATAGTTTGGGCTGGCTGGTGCTTACAGTCCACTCTTCTACTGGGGTTAACAGGCATTTCTATATTACTTCCATCACAGGAGAGAAATGACCTCTCTGACTGATGTTAACAGCTCAGCATAATACATATTTGAATATATTTACACACAGCAAATGGCTTTTCTTAATATACCTACAGAGCAGAACGACTAAATCTTGATAAACAGCATATATTTTCTATTAATAATGATAGATATATGACATGGGTATAATATATTCAGAAGCCTCATTACTGCACAGCTTTAATGCTAACAAGATCATGCACTGGATCCAAGGGAGCCTAATAGTATACCGATATGAAATCAGACCTGAATACTTTGTTTAGAAGGCTACTCCAAAAATGTAATACTGTTTAAATTAGTTTTGGTATTGACTCACCTACATGTTACATATTAGGTGTCAAAATGAATGTAACCCTTTCCTTGGAACTGGATTTATATTGTGCAGTGTTACTACGTGTGTTAATGTGGGGCGCTAAAACATTTGCACTGTGGTGCGCTAGCTAAGTGTATTGGGGTGCGATTCAAAATGAATGACAATGCACAGCATTTAGTCTTGTGTGTTACCATGCATTGCAGTAATGCAATTTATACCACACATTACAGCAATGCGATAGTGTGAGTCGAATCTTAAACCATGTCTTGTTTGTTTCCCCAGAGTATTGTATTTAACAGTGAAATGGGGTTTGTAAAACAGACTATAATGGGCCATGGGATAACACAGCTTACTACAAGCCAGTGGTGGTCAACTGTCTTAATGTGGAGGACCTCAAGTGCAGCTCCTGACATCACCAATATGCCGCACATAAAATTTGTCCAAGGCAGCAGACACACAAAGCATGATATGGTCAAAGAGTATGGGCAGGATACAAGAGATGGTCAGAGACTGCCAACATGATATAGGGGTTGCTTGAGAATTGGGACATGCTTTAGGAGACACAGGCTGGAGATGCATTACATGAAACTGCTGGAGATCATTGCTATAACATGGCAACAGGGAAACACAGACTGTCTGAAGGACCTCATTGGCCACACAAAAAGTGCCAAAGGGTTGCAGCAGCCTTGGTTGGGTATCAGAGCTACAAGCTTAATACATATTAAAGAAACGAAATATTTGTGTCTAAAATAGTGCTGCCAATACATTATGCAATACCTGCAGATTTAACCACCGCTTAAACTATTTGAGTAGCGCACTGGCTAAAGCGCAAGAGCAAAATAGATCAGTAGCAACCAGTGACTGCAGGAAGCATTCCATCATTCCAGAATCGTAGCAACCTGGCATGCAGGCTGGATTCTCATGATTCACAAAAGCGGGCCCTAAACAAGCCAAGATTTAAATCACGGGTATGAGAGAGCTGAATGGCACAGAACACATGTGGGTGTCTGCTGGTGGAACTGTTCAGTGTCAGTGCAGTGGCGCATATTTCTTTATTTGTACTGCAGGTACTTATAGAAAATTCAAATTGTGTCCCCTTGTGGATTGTGTTGTGTGTGACCAATTTAGATTTTTCTGCATAGCACACTACACTCAGTGGATGATGCATATGGTTTTTAATACCCAATATAAATTTTTTGCATAGGACTTATGATTGCCGTATAACCTTTGGACTTTGGGGATTTAGAACACTCAGCACTAGATATGTTTTTTTTTTTTTCTTGATGCTTTAAAAGAGAAGTGCAGGAAATGAAAAAAACAAGCACATATACTCACCTAGGTGGATGCATTATTGATCTAATGCTGAATCTGTTCTCTGCCACCTCGAAGGCTGAGAACTGAAAGGTTAAGGACTGCTGATCGCTCAGTTCTCAGTCTTCAGTGAGCAGAGAGCCAGTAACTGTCGCTCTCCCCCTCCATTGCTCACTAAAGTGCCAGAATGTACAAGGGGCAGGAGTGGCCGGCTGAGGCTCCTAGCGATGCACTAAGAGGCTGAGCCAGCTGCAAAAATCTCTCCAGAGTCTGGACCAGTTGAGTTTGGATTAAAGATAGGATCTCTCCAGAGTCTGGACCAGCTGAGTAACATCAGCTAACAGCGGGCTTTAGAGCATTGGCCCTACTTCTTCTTTAAGGATTTGTTTGATATGATTATAGTTTGTTCACTGTTGTTGCAATGTTCTTTCTGTTAAGCGCTACCTATTTTTGTATATAAAGTTATTGCGTTGTATTTCTTTCCTAACACCACCCACAGGCAGCATACCCGAAGAAGGGGTCCTGCACAGATCTGAAACGTAGAACTGCTTTGCTGAGACGTGATCTCTCTTCAATACAAAACATTTGGACTCTATCTGAAGGTTCATGGTGTGCTGGCAAATATTTACATTGTTCCATTCATGGTTCCAGTCTCCAGATGGTTGTTGCTGCAGCATCAATTACTTTTGAGCCAATTCCAGGAATGTGTGTGAAGGGAATATTGACAATAGCTTATTTAACCAGTCTGATTTTATTTTGGTTGTGTGCTTCATCCCACAGACAGAAGATCGGCATATGTTTTAGATGCCCATTAGCCAAAGGGGGAGCAAACAATATCCAGGCTAGTGGCCTCCTATTGTTTCCCCTGCAGTGCTCACCTGAGCCACTCTCTTCCCCCTTCCCCTCTGCTAGACATAAACATGCTAGGCTGGCAGAACCAACCATAGAAGTTTATGGAATGCCCTGCAGTTCTTGGAAGATTTGCTGTCTTGAAGGCAGTTGGACAGAGCCTGTACATCCGACCAACCATTTAAGCCCAAGTAGAATATGCAAAGAAATCAGTAATATAAAATCTTTAAGGGGACTATGCCCGACAGATCACCTGTTATTCATGTAAAACCTATATGGTGCAGAAAGGACTACATTAGCATGGATTTCTATGAATATGCAGGCCTGTCAGAATGTGTGTTCTTCATGTGAAAACTAAAGGGCGAAGAAAGGGTTACTAGAGTCTGTCTTTAGAAAGGGGGGGAAATCATTTCATCATGACTGTGTGGATTTCAGAAATGCTGCTCTCTCCTTTTTGCCCATTTAATTGACCAAAAACTATGAGAGATCTGACATGTTTATTGCTGGTGGAATGGAAGAGGAGCCTTGGAGTGGAACAGAACACACTCAGGATCTGTCTATTTTCTCTTGTTTTTAATAGACCGAAAGATTTACACAATCGGCAAGCAGTAAATAAGCCAGCGGCAGAGTGGCAGGACTGAACGCAGCGTCCAGCAGCATGGTGATGTATGGGCCGGCTAATGGACTGAGGTCACTCCGCACAGGCCCTGTGCCTCAGCCAAGAAGAATTATCTTGGCTACAGAACTAGAACTTAAATCTGAGTAACCTGTGGCCCTTCAATCAATCCCAGCATTAACTGTCAATAACCAAACACTAGCTGTCTGTATATACAGTGCAGAGGCCTATTTAATAAGATACTGCAAAGAGCAACACCGAAGTGCAACCCATAGCCAACAGTAAGCTGAAGAGACTTAAGGCAGCAGGCTGAAACAATAGATACTGTTGTGGTTGTCATGAAATCTATAGAAACTTCTTTACAGCTACACAAATATATATATATATACACAGTGTCCCACAAAAAGTGGGTACACCCCTCACATTTTTTGTAAATATTTTATATCTTTTCATGTGAAGAAACTTTGCTACAATGTAAAGTAGTGAGTGTACAGCTTGTATAACAGTGTAAATTTGCTGTCCCCTCAAAATAACTCAACACACAGCCATTAATGTCTAAACTGCTGGCAACAAAAGTAAGTACACCCCTACGTGAAAGTGTCCAAATTGGGCCCAATTAACCATTTTCCCGCCCTGGTGTCATGTGACTAGTTAGTGTTACAAGGTCTCAGGTGTGAATTGGGAGCAGGTGTGTTAAATTTGGTGTTATCGCTCTCACTCTCTCACACTAGTCACTGGAAGTTCAACATGGCACCTCATGGCAAAGAACTCTCTGAGGATCTGAAAAAAAGAATTGTTACTCTATATAAAGATGGTCTAAGCTATAAGAAGATTGCCAAGAACCTGAAACTGAGCTGCAGCATGGTGGCCAAGACCATACAGCTGTTTAACAAGACAGGATCCACTCAAAACAGGCCTCGCCATGGTCGACTAAAGCAGTTAAATGTACGTGCTCAGCATCATATCCAGAGGTTGTCCTTGGGAAATAGACGTATAGAGTGCTGCCAGCATTTCTGCAGAGGTTGAAGGGGTGGGGGGTCCAGTGTTGGGGTAGTTACTCAAAAAATTTAATTAGTTACTAGTTACTTCTGTAAATTGTAATGAGATTACTTTACTAGTTACTGCATTTGAAAAGTAACTTCACTACTTATTACTTTACTTTCCTCTTTCTTAACCACTTTACGTCTGCTCACAGTAATATTACTGCGGCAGAGTGGCTCGTTATCGTCTGACGACGTAGCACTACGTCGTCAGACACTCCCCCTTCTGGGCGGCGCTTGCGCGCCGCCGGAGGCTCGCTCCCGCTGTTTTCATTCACAGCGGGAGTCGGGCCAGGGGAGGAGCAGCGGCGATCGCCGCTGCTCTTACCCGATCGTCGGGGATCGAGTCTGGAGATCCGCCCACTGTGTGTAAACACAGCGGGCGGATCTCCATAGTGACAGGGAGTGACAGATCGGACTGTTCAGCATAGCTGGACATCCGATCTGTCCATGACTCACTCAGTCACCTCCCCCCCTACACGTCAGTAAGCACCAGGCATACATTAACCCCTCCCTCTCCAATAAAATTAACCCCTTCCCTGCCAGTGTCATTTTTACAGTAACAGTGCATATATATAGCACTGATTACTGCAGTAATGTCACTGGTACACCCAAAAGTGTCAAAAATGTCAGTCAAGGGTCCGTACTGTCCGCCGCAATGTCGCAGTCCCGCAAAAAAAATCGCAGATCGCCGCCATTACGCGTTAAAAAAAAAAACACCAAAAATGACAGAAATCTTTCCCTTTGTTAGTAAACGCAATAACTTTTGCGCAAACCAATCAAAATAGGCTTATTGCGATTTTTTGTTACCAAACATATGTAGCATAAAACAAATTGGCCAAAAATTTAAAAAAAAATTGGTTTTTACATCTTTTTTGGGGGGAATTTCATATAAAAAAATGTTAAAAATATTGTTATTTTTTCAAAATAAACGCGCTTTTTTTGTTTATAGCGCAAAAAGTAAAAATCGCACAGGTGATCAAATACCACCAAAAGAAAGCTCTGTTTGTGGGAAAAAAAGGACATAAATTTCGTTTGGGTACGGCGTCGCACGACTGCGCAATTGTCAGTTGAAGTCGCACAGCGCCGAATCGCAAAAAGTGGCCTGGACGGAAGTCAGCAAAATCCTCCGGTGGTAAAGTGGTTAATTGAAGATACATGACACTCTTTCTGCATAGAGTTTATTGTATAAACACAGGCTTTGGGAAACATGAGAACAAAACCTGAAAAAAACAGAATAAAACATAAAGTGCAACAAAAAGTCATAAACTTCATCCCTCTCTATTCTTCGAAATAATGATTGTATTGCACGGCTTGGGTAACGCAGGAAAGCGCGTTCCTATAGACTAGTAAAGTAGTGTAGTTACCTCCTATAGTCTAGTAAAGTACTGTAGTTACCAATATTAGTATTGTAACTAGTTACTTTACTTAGTTACCAAAAAAAGTAATGTAGTTACTGTAATCAGTTACTTTGTAACTAGTTACCCGCCAACACTGGGGGGGGTCAGCCTGTCAGTTCTCAGAGCATACACCACACACTGCATCAAATTGGTCTGCATGACTGTCGTCCCAGAAGGAAGCCTCTTCTAAAGATGATGCACAATAAAGCCCGCAAACCATTGGCTGACGACAAACAGATTAAGGACATGGATTACTGGAACCATGTCCTGTGGTCTGATGATACCAAGATAAACATATTTGGTTCAGCTGGTGTCAAGTGTGTGTGGGGCAACCAGGTGAGGAGTACAAAGACAAGTGTGTCTTGCCTACAGTCAAGCACGGTGTTGGGAGTGTCATGGTCTGGGGCTGCATGAGTACTGCCGGCACTGGGGAGCTACAGTTCATTGAGGGAACCATGAATGCCAACATTTACTGTGACATACTGAAGCAGAGCATCATCCCCTCCCTCCCTTCTGAGACTGGGCCGCAGGGCAGTATTTCAACATGATAACGACCCCAAACACACCTCCAAGATGACCACTGCCTTGCTAAAGAAGCTGAGGGTAAAGGTGATGAAGCATGTTTTCAGACCTAAATCCTATTGAGCATCTGTGAGGCATCCTCAAATAGAAGGTGGAGGAGTGCAAGGTCTCCAACATCCACTAGCTCCATGATGTCAACCTGTGAAGCTCTGGTGGACTCCATGCGCAAGAGCGTTAAGGCCATGCTGGAAAATAACGGTGGCCACACAAAATATTGACACAGGTTTGGGTCCAATCTGGACATTTTCACTTAGGGGTGTACTCACTTTTGTTGCCAGCGGTGAGTTATTTTGAGGGGACAGCAAATTTACACTGTTATACAAGCACTTTACATTGTAGCAAAGTGTAATTTCTTCAGTGTTAATACATGGAAAAATATAATAAAATATTTACAAAATATTTTGTGAGATACTGTATGTCAATAAAAAATAGAAGGGTTGAAAAAAAAAATGTCTTACCAACTGTTAAGCATTGGGGATGGTCTTTTTTGCTTTAGAATTGCATGACAGCTGGTGGCACAGAAAATATTGTATATGTGTTCCACTTTTAGTGAATATACTGCAACCATGAAGAGACTGCACATTCCAACTAGATAATAAACCAAAACATACCTTAAAAAATAAACTTGTAACAGAGTGGGTAATCAGTTGCATGATCAGCCAGAATGTAAAGCTGTGTATATACCTACTGAAAATTGGCCAGTTCAGAAGGAACAGGCTAACTTTCAGTCCTTGTCTACTACTGACTCTTCAACAGACCAGGTTCTGTCGACCAGTCATGCTGAAAAACCAGCATTCGATCAATGTTTACAGCCAATAGCTGCAGGCACTGATCTGTGTATTCTAGAAGGGGGAGATTCCCCCCTGTCATAATACAATAATGCAGCAGGGGAGATCTCTGCATCACACATCTTGTGTGTTGATGCGGGGATCTTTTTTTTTTTTTCGTTCAATCTGCCGGTTGAGGAAAAAAAAAACTGAATGTGTATACCCTGTTTAAGGCTGGGCAGATTACCCCATCCACACAATTGAGGAGGATGAAAGGAATCCTCCATGCTGTGCCATTGTGTTCTGAGGGGGAGGGGGGGGGGGGCTCCACTGCTGTCAGAATACAGCAATCGATAGCTGCAGTTGGCTGATTAAGAAAAAGGTTCGAACAGTCCTGTTCGACAGAAGATGATCGTTAGTCAATCGAATGGCCATACATGGATTGAAATTCCCCTGTCCGTGCTGAACTGGCAACATTTTGATCGATCTATGAGCAGTTTTAAAGTAACTTGCAGTTTACTAAACAGGTCCAAAGTTAGACTCAAAAATGCATAACAGGGCAGAATGACAAAAAACATACATACACTGTAGATTAACCACTTTACCACCGGAGGATTTTGCTGTCTTACGTCCAGGCCACTTTTTGCGATTCGGCACTGTGCAACTTTAACTGACAATTACCCAAACTAAATTTACGTCCTTTTTTTCCCCACAAACAGAGCTTTCTTTTGGTGGTATTTGATCACCTGTGCAATTTTTACTTTTTGCGCTATAAACAAAAAAAAGCATAAATTTAAAAAAAATAACAATATTTTTCACATTTTTTTATATGAAATTCCCCCCCCCCCCCCCAAATGTAAAAATCTAAATTTTTTTAAATTTTTGGCCAATTTTTTTTCTGCTACCTATGTTTGGTAAAAAAAATCACAATAAGCGTACTTTGATTGGTTTGCGCAAACGTTATTGCGTTTACTAACTAAGGGAAAGATTTCTGTCATTTTTGGTGTTTTTTTTTTTAACGAGTAATGGCGGCGATCTGTGATTTTTTTTTTGCGGGACTGCGACATTGCGGTGGACAGATCGGACCCTTGACTGACATGTTTTACACTTTTGGGGGTACCAGTGACATTACTACAGTAAACAGTGCTATAAATATGCACTGTTACTGTAAAAATAACACTGGCAGGGAAGGGGTTATTTTTATTGGAGAGGGAGGGGTTAATGTATGCCTGGTGCTTACTGACATGTGTGGGGGGAGGTGACTGAGTGACACAGGGACAGATCGCATGTTCAGCTATGCTGAACCCTGCAATCTGTCACTTAGGAGATCCGCCAGCTTTGTTTACACAAGTGGGCGGATCTCCAAACTTGATTCCCCGACGATCGGGGAAGAGCGGCGGTGATCACCGCCGCTCCTCCCCTGGCCCGACTCCCGCTGTGACTGAATACAGCGGGAGCGAGCCTCCGGCGGCGCGCGTGCGCCGCCCACAATGGGGAGGAGGTCTACGTCACTGGACGGGAACTAACCACTTTGCCGCAGTAGAGATCCAGTGAGCAGTCGGCAAGTGGTTAATGCAAAAGAAATGATGAAAGTTGCACAAACATGGACTCTTCACGGCAAGGTCTTTATGACTCAAACAGGGAAGCATGCGGCTGCATAACAGTCTCTATAAGACTCCATAGCAGCCATTTTTACCAGGGTTCTGTGGAATCCTAGGGTTCCTCCAGAGGTTGCTAGGGATTCCTTGAGCTGTGGCTGATTGACCTCCAATTTAATGGTCCCTACATAGTTGCAGGGGCAATGCCCCTTGGTAAAGCCAGAGGCATGACACCAATTATATTTTTTGATGTCTGTAAGGGTGGAGTTCTGACCACCACTGTAAGAGTTGCATTCTTTCTACTGACCATCGATGTAAGGGGCATTTTTCCTGATTACCAATAAACTAGTTTTAGTAAGGGTCCCCCCCCCCCAGACCTTAAATCTATGTTTGGAATTCTTTGGGGGGGGGGGTGGAAAGTTTGAGAAAGCCTGATCTACAGCAACAGAGAGTCTAGATAAAAATCTATACTTCAGTAAATAAAAAGTTCAGAACATGAAAAGCTACTTTCCTTTCTTTTCTCATAAACAGGGCCATGTTCAGTGAAATCAAGGGTAGCTCTGGTAACACAGGTGAAAAGCTGCAAGGATCCAAGGGCTGAGAACACAGGAGGACCACCCCGCTGGAAATGCAGTAATTGGGGAAGTGCTCCCCACAATTGATGGTCTTCCAGAGAAGCTATGTGCAATGGCTCTGGCTTGGCTACCTGCAAACCTTTTCTAAAAGTGGTAAGTCTCTCACCTGGCTGCAGCTCAATTACCTTCTACAGTACTTCTACCTCATTAGGTGTGGCCTTTCTGAGCTGCTTAGGAAGGATGCATAGAGTCATATCCTCCCTGGGTGTGTCAAGGGAGTTATGGGGAAAAAATATGGGTGCAATATGTAACATGAAGCAAAAGGTGGAGTTAGTCTTTAAGGAGGAAGCAGTGGAGTTATGTTTACCATAATTACCCCTGTCTGTATTATGATGGCAGATTTCATCAATCCCTCAGTTTGTCCCTATAATTGTACTTTGAAATTGTTAGGAATAGCTTGCAGGCTGCCTATTGAGTCCTGTGTAAAAATCTGCTGTAAAAAAAAATAACTAGAAAGGTAAGAAATATTTTTTATAATTATTTTTAGGTGTGCTGTGTAAATGGGGCAATTACTGTATGAAACATGTAGTGGGTTTCTCAAGTTTCCTCGCAAAAGTTGTAATACCCATTAAAGTAGAACGGAACTTGAAAAGAGATGATTTGCTAAGTTATAGGGACGTGTCTTGGATGGGTAGAATTGCATCAATGAAGATGATGGCATTACCTAAAATACTATATTATTTCAGAACTTTACCCTGTCAGTACCAATGGGGGCACTAAGGCAGTTCCAAAGCAAAATTTTCAATTTTATTAGGGGTTACAAGGGCAGTAGGTTGGCCCAGACTACAATATATGCGCCCAAGGATCTAGGTGGCCTGGGGGTCAAAATTTTCAGAAATATTATGGTGCAGCACAACTTACACAAATTGGTCAACTTTTATAGGCCTGACTGGGTGTCTACAGAGGCCCAAGCTTGCTCCCCACTTCCTATAGGCTTGTTGCTTTTGCTTCCCTTAAAACACCGTAAGGCCATTATGTGCCCCACACTTTCCTATTCTACTGGGTTGTGGGAATCGACCTGTAGACGATGGCCTCTCTGCTCTCCTCACACTCCTGTCGCACCCCTTTCTAATAACCTTCAATTTCTGCATGGTATGTCATCTACTCGTTTTAGATGGGTGACAAACAAGGGGCTATGTCCGTATAGGACATTTCTTTGACCACAGAGGTGTGTGTCCCCCTTCGTATTTTGTACAAAATTTGGAGATGCCCCCCCTCTGAGATTTTCCATCTACAACAAATAGACCACTTTTTTATGCACTCTGCAGAGGAAAAGTCCCAATCTTGCGGTTCGAACACAGTTTGAAAACATATGTGTTGTATACAGGAGACTCTTCAGCCCAGATGCATTTCCATGTTGTACAAATTCTTTGTTTCCCTCTCGTCTAAATTTCCTTATCAAATCACTTGGGAAAGGGACTTAGGTATTGTCCCTGAGGCCGAGGATTGACAAACTTGGACCGCACGCATACACAAGGGCATTATGAATGTTGACCCGATTGAGGTACAGGGTACAAGTTGCTTGCGAGATGGTACTTGATGGTACCTGAACGCCTTTCTAAAATGTACCGGGTGCGTTACCCTCCTGTTTCAGGTGTTGTGGTCAGGTGGGCTCAGCTCTTCATAAGTGGTGGACCTGCTTTAAGGTCCACAGTTTCTGGATGCAGGTTCATTCCTTAATATACTGAGTCACTATGGTTAATAAGGTTAATATAACTAAAGACCCTCAGTTCGATCTGCTCAATGAACCCATGGAAAATATCCTGAGATCCACACAGACTTAAATTTATTATATGTTTCTGGCAGCTAAAATTTCCATTGCTACCGCTTATCCTCACTATTTTATGCGCTTCTCTTTTTTTCTTTCTTTCCCTTTCCTTTGCTTACTTTTACTATTTCTTTACTATGGTGCAAATTTGGTATAGTCAGACCTCTATTTCTGATTTAAGGTTTTTGTCTTTATGTGACAAGTTACTCTAAAGGATTGATGCTGATCCTAATAACTTTTTTGATCTTATAATAGATGTACAAGCCTATTGGCTGGTGCCATTGTGGCTCCTATATTTGTTATAGCTTGTTTTGCACCAATATAGTCATCACCTGCTTGGGTGGTTGGGTAGGCGGGTGTAGTCCTACTCGACCCCTCCGCCGGGCCTACGATGTTGGTCTGATTCAAGGCCCATTTGTCATCTGGCCTCATGCTAGAACATGGCCGAACATATACTACTATAAGGGACTCTTCATTATTGACCACCTTGATGCAGTTTTTCATACCTACTAATGGACTTTTCATGGGACGCTAGCTAAGCCCCCCTCCCTTCATGTTGATGTCACCGTTTTCCTATATACTGACTATGGTGACAGTTCCTTATTGTATATGATTTTGCTACTTTATAATGTTTTCAATGTTACTTAAAATCTTAATAAAAAGATTTAAACCGAAAACCTGCAGTTAAATCATAAACATGAAATGCACGCAAGACTATCTAAAGAAAACCTGAACCAAAAGAAATACGCAGACTGCTATTAGTTGCTTGGCTTTCTCTGACTGTGATAACTGGCAAATGGACTGTTACTAAATACTTACTGACAGGGTGTCCCAACATTTGTGCACACAAATTTTGAATATGTTATAATCAGCAAATAAATAGTATTTCAGCAAGTTTGCTTCCTACAGAGTCTCTAAACTTCATTTCACAGACAATTAATATACTATGTAATCTGAACAAGGAAGTTCAAACCTTTGCATACAGTCAACACAATATATCGCTCTGAAAATAAATGCATTTTTGAGTCTGATCTTTTTCAAGTCACTAGGTAATCTTATGTAGGTTAAAACTAGGTCTCAAATTGGATATCATTATACTAACATTTTAAATACAAAACAAAGCATTTTTCCAGGACAGACGTTCCCATGAAGGAGGGCATCCTACGGGGCAGAAGTCGGTGATGGGGCAAAGTGTAACACTAGGGTTTGGCAGATGTACATGAACAGAGAAGCTGTCACCGCTCCATCAGACCCCCCCAAACGCCACGCTAACACTTTGGGGTGAGCGCGCTTGGGGTCAGAGGGTATGCAGAAGGGGGGAAGCGTTGCCAGTCAAATCACTTTGGGGACAGAGTGGGATAGGACCCAGTTCAATTGGAGGGTAATGAAACCTCATCAATCATGCAATTATACACCTGTCAAGGGTAGAACAATGGCAGAATGCCTAAATGTAGCGTGAGGGGCTGGGGGGAGGTGGGATCATTCAGATGGGACACAGTGATTGACAGCATACAAACATGTGTGGGAGGCTAGACAATACCAAGATGACAAGCTACACCTGTACATAGAATTGCATACACTGTATGAAAAAAACCCAACATTTTTAAATAAGCCAAAACACATATAGATATATACCCTCTACCATGTATAAAAGAAAGCATGATGGGTCCAGCCTTGTAAAAGCAATGTATTGCCAGTTCATAAACAACTGATATAGCTTTGTATTTTTTTTTTTAGGTTGTGAATGTAAACTATATAATTATAGGTAAATGTAACGCAGATCTTCATTGATCATAACCTTGGCAAGTAGACCAACCTCCCGCTCCTTAAGAAGCCCAGAGACCTAAAATGGCAGTCAGAAGATGCAGAGGCTAAATGACATACACAGTACAAGGCACAAAAGCAGTATTCCTAAATACACTAATATACATACCAAAACCAACATAATTGCTAGTACATAAGCTAATAATATTTTAGTTTATTTCTATTTTAAGTTATTTTACTACATATTTAAAATAAACTTGACTCTGGTCTGGCCCCTGATGATTGCAACCTGTTCAAGTTGGCCAAAATATAACGGTGCCACTGCCAAAGAAGCTCAGAGAGTTGAGATGGCAGTCAGAAGATCCAACCACTGAATGTCCATTCTTTAATACAGTCTGTAAATTAAAAAGAACCATCATTACTCACAAACCAGCCTTTTTTGGGCTGGCCTTATCTCAGAGGAACAATAGAGTTCAGCTGGGAAAATCCTATTTGAACAATCGATTCGGTTTGGCTCGGGGGTATCTATGTAAGCAGACTCTGGATTTCATTATCAGTCCAGAGTTCACAGAATGCTCATAGACATATGACAATTAACCAATCTGACCAAAACAATATGAATCAAACCATAATTACATTAGATTTATGGGAACCACAGTTACAGCATGCTCCAATACTGGTCCATTTTGAGTGTCACCTCTGATAACTGGGTGACAGTCAGGTTGAGAAGAATTCCCTAAGAGGTGATAATACATTTTTAGCTTGCTGTACATTTTCTGTGCAGGCAGATTTCAATCATGGTCATTTCTTTGAAAAAGAAAAAAAAGTGGAACAAGCTTGTAATCACACGCGTGTCACATTTAGAATGAGATGTGTATTAACACAATGCGTAGAGTAATTGTGTGCTTCAAAAAAAAAAAAAAACCAATATGGCTTCAGCAATCTCCAGGCTGACTGGAAACAGAGGATTTGTGATATTTCTGGGTTATTATGCTTTAGGGTATGTAGCCATGGATTTTTTTTAATGTACCTAGGAAAATACTGTGGAAAATGATACACCACAGCAAGAAAATCTAAAATAAAGGCAATGGGTTTGCAAACTCCATGTACTTGGTAACACCGCTGAAAGCCGAAGGGAGCAATATGCAACATGTCTGGTTGTCTTTTCTGCTACATTTGTCAAAGCATCCCCATGTGTACGGTGAGCTCCAATCCTCAATGTCTTCACCACGGCTCTATCTCTGAACTGTGCATGTTGAGTGCTAAACGTTAATATAAATACTTTTTATTTTCTTTTTTAAGGTGAAACTACTGAGTGTATTTTCATGAAGCATATCTGTTTATTTTTTTTCTTCTAATGCTCAATTCAAAATGATTTTGATTTTACGCTCACATTTTTACATTGTATCGCACTACCAATTATTATAATAAATACACCGATTTCTGGATTCTCCATTTAGTCTAGCCAATCTCAATCAGTGTTCCCCCAGAGGTTGCAAAGTTATAGCGTCTACAAACTATGGTATTTATACTGGAATATTTTATTTATTTTTATACTAGTAATGGCGGCGATCAGGAACTTATAGCGGGACTGTGATAATATGGCGGGCAATCTGACACTTTTGACAATTTGTGGGAATCAGGGACACTAATACAGTGATCATTGCTAGAAATTAGAGTTGAGCGGACACCTGGATGCAAAATCGATGTAGAAGACTGACCCTGCCTAATCTCCAGCCTCGCCCTAAAATGCTCTAATAACTTTCCCTGCCTGCACTCCGACCTGTCCCTGCATTCTTTTCGGACACAATTTTTCACAGAATCACTGTCTGTCCCTAATCAGCAGCCAGCACGTATGATGTGTGCTCTGTCCCTAAACTACAGCAGAATGACGCGGCGCGCTGGGGCTCTCGAACTTATAAAGACATGGTCACATGCTTCAGATGGCCAATCACAGCTACTAATACATTAGTAGGCATGGTTGTGATGGCGCCCGCCATTAAAAGCGCGCCATTACATACAAAACAGGAAATAAAATGACCGAACACAGATTTTAAACCCGAACATACAGTAAAGTTTTTGGGTCCGTGTTCGGGTAACAAAAATCCAATTATTCAGTACGAACACGAATAATACAGTCCGTGTTCGCTCAACACTACTAGAAATATACACTCTCACTGAACTAAGGACACTGGCTGAGAAGGAGTTAACATCTAGGAGCGATCAAAGGGCTAAATGTTTGCTTAAAGCGGAGTTCCGGCCTCAAAAACGACACAATCGATTTTGTGCCATCCGCTTGCTGAGTGTAACCTGAAAAACAATTGGATAGTCACGATTTTTATTTTTTTTTACTTACCTTGATTCAGAAGAAAATATACTCACCTTTCTTCCACTTCCTCCCTCTGTGGCCGCAGCCCGCGCCGTCACTTCCTGTCCTGCAATGCGTCCTGGGAGCTCTTACTCATCACTCCCAAAAGGCAATGGGCAGTGACGTAGGCGGCCGGCCGCTCCTCTCATCGCGTTATTTGCAAAAAGGAAATGACGCAATGATATGGAAACCGATCGCATAGTACTGCGCATGCGCGAGATTTCGCGCCGCATTCTACATACACAACCAGGAAGAAGGGAAGACATCTATACACTTCGGCTTCGTATAACCCCAGCAAAGATGGATTTTAAAAGTAAGAATTTCTGATAAATTAAAACATATAAAACTATTAACTACGGGATTAGCGGATATATTAAGGGCTAAGGATCACTATTTGGGCAGTATTTTTATCAAAAAAACATTTCTGAGGCTGGAACTCCGCTTTAACCAGTGTTTATGTGTGTAATGTGTGCTGCTTTTACTACGGGATGTGCCGGTTTTTATTCCCTGCTTTGCAGGGAAACAAAGACTGGCACATCCCCACTGACAGGACAGAGCTCTGTATTGTTTACATTCACTGAGCTCTGTCCTGTCTTCCTCCTCACCAATCAGCAAGTGCCAGGGGTCAATCATTGGCCGGCACCCGCTGATCTGCATTTCTATGGGACTCAAAACACACCAAATCTTTGCAATCTGCCCACTTTAAGCTACAAAAGAAGCTTTAGATTTTTTGAGCTACAGGTGTTTAGAGAACAATTGTTTTTTTTTTTTTACATATGAGTAACTTTGAGCTATGAGCTACAAAATGCTCAGGTGTGAATGCAGCCTTATGGCCCGTACACACAATGTGAAAATTGGACGAAAACCAACCACTTTAGAAAGCAACGGTACGATATTCTCATTGTTAGTACACAGCTTTCGAGAGCTGATCACGATAGTTCATCCGATATTATCTGATCAGACAAACACGAACATTTTTCTCGTATGATACCAGATCGTACAATTTTCATTTATTCAGTACAGTTGTCATTCGAAAATACAATACAAATACACTACAATACATTACATCATTTCCGATGTTTTATTCTGTTGTACGAGAATTTTCGTAACTTTAGTAAACTCTTAATTTTCGATGTGCAGCTAGCATGAAAAGAAAAACGGACGGTCTGTCGTCCAATTTTTGGATCATGTGTACGGACCATTAGACACACAGTGCTTTCAGTAAGTCAGATCTAACAAATCATTGCATTGCTAAATTCTATGTTACAATCATGAAAAATTATTGGTGGGAAAAAGAAGTAGGTGTGCTCAACTAATCACTTTTTAGGCCCCTTTCACACATACGGACCGTTTGTCCGTTTTTCATTCATCCCTTGACGTGTGAAAAATGGACATCAATGCATTCCTATAGAAAAACGGATGACAACGAATGATCATCCGTTGTCATCTGTTTTCATCCACTTCCGTCAATATCTGTTTTTTTTTAAACGGATGAAAGCACTATTTTTCTTCCGTTAAAAAAATGGATCGGACGAAAAACTGATGTAAACTGACAAACGGTCCATTTTTCATCCGTATTTGCATTGGTAGTGGATACAAAAAAAAAAAAAAAACAGATGCAAAATGGACAAAAAACTGATAAAAACTGATGCAAAATGGACAAAAAACGGATGAAAAATGGATGAATACTTCATCCATTTTGATGTGACTGAACTGATGAAATGAACGGTCCATGTGGGTGAAAGGGGCCCTAAATTTTTATGGTCTACTTGACTGGATTGAGGCAATATATCCTTTGCCTAAATATTTTGTACTAAATGCAGTCCCTTGTTCCACTACAGAGTGTGGGGTGGCATGCAGCAGACCAGCACTGAGAGATCAGAGGTAGCACTAAGCAGTAAGCAGATCCTGAATATGTGATAAGGTACAGTAGCTGTCTCAATGTACAAAATATGTAAAATGTATATGTAAATGTATATGCAGTATGAGCTTGTTTACACCTTGGTTGCTCTTTGAAGAGCAATCTGTGGTCAATTGCTAGTGTGGTGGTGCCTGTTTTATCTTTTATTTTTTGACAGCTAAATGGGCTTTTTGAATGAAAATAATGCAACGCAGAAACAGAATTTGGCTCATGGTTGCAGCATGACCCCATTCATTGAATGTGCTGTGTTCAGCGGCAGTGCTGCCTGCCATACATGATAGAGAGAATAATGTCTGCCACAAAGCAAAGCATCACGGTATGTTTGCACCACTGTCTAGCTGCCTTAAGGCTCAACCACCTATTTATACCCTCCTCAATGCAGGTGTGAACCAGAGCTAGGACAAGGGGTGGGCAGGAGGGACGGTCGCGCTAGGCACTGTGGTATCATATGAGGTTCTGGGGCACCAAAAGGAGATTGAGGTGAGGGAATTTGTGTTGGGAGGGAGAATTTGAGGAAGAGGGGGGGGGGGGAAGAGGTAAGAATTGTACAAGGAGGGAGAATTTAAGGAGGAGTGCTAGGAGTGGTGATTTGGGGGGATTTATGTTGAGAGGGGAGATGATGGAAGAGGATTTGTGCTAGGAAGGGGGATTTGGGGGCTTGTGCTAGAAAAGGTATTATGGTTTGGGGGTATTTGTGATAAGAGTGGATTTTTTCGGGGAGGGGGATTTATGCTAGTAGGGATGACTGACTGCCATTTGTCCTAGGAGGGAGGATTTGGAGTGGGGGGGGGGAGAATTTGTGCTTAAAGGGGAAATTCGAGGGGTAGAGTATTTGTGCTAGGATGGGGGATTGGGAAAGGGTAATTTGTGCTAGGAGGGGAGGTTTTAAGTGGGGGGGGGGGATTAATGCTTAAAGGGTAAATTTGAAGGGTAGAGAATTTGTGCTAGGATGGGGGATTGGGAGAGGGTAATTTTTGCTAGGAGGGGGGATTTAGAGTGGGGGGGGGTGAGGATTAGTGCTTAAATGGGAAATTTGAAGGGTAGGGTATCTGTGCTAGGATGGGGGATTGGGAGAGGGTAATTTGTGCAAGGAGGGGGGATTTGGAGTGGGGGGGGATTTGTGCTCGAAGGGGAAATTTGAGGAGTAGAGTATTTTTGGTAGGATGGGGGATTGGGAGAGGGTAATTTGTGCTAGGAGGGGGGGTTTGGAGTGGGGGGAGAGGATTAGTGCTTAAAGGGTAAAATTTGAGGGGTAGAGTATTTGTGCTAGGGAGGGGGAATTGTGCTGGGAGCGTATGTGGAATGAATGAAATGATTTGAGCTAAGCATGCAGATTTGCACTTGATCTTTTTGGGGGGAGGGGATTTTAGCTGACACATAATGCTCATACATCTTGAGGGGGGGGGGGGGTGGGGTTCACAATTTGGCATGTTCGTCCTGGGCTCTAGATGACCTTGTCCTGACACTGATGTAAACTAAGCCAAAAGCTGGCTAAACACTCAAAGTTTGTTTTTCGTTCAGCCTGCAGGCTAAATGTAAAAAAGCAAACAGATTCCTCCATCTATGCTAAACAGGGCAGAAATACACAATTCCACTGCCAGCTATTATATTCTGGCAGGGGACACTTGCAGCCCAGAATACTCGAACAGTGCCTGAAGTTCAGTGGAGGATTTTCCAACCACCTCCTTCAACAAAGGTAGATTGAACAATCAACTTTTGGCAGGTGATGCCGATAGGGGCTGCCACTGTTCAAATTTTGTATAGCAGATTTTTGTTTTTTGGGGTATGATTTTTTGCATTTGTAAGATTATTTACACTAATCGATCACTTTCACATTCATAACTTTAAAAAAATGAGACTAATGCCTCGTACACACGTTCAGATAATCGGACGACTTATCGTTCGCATTTTGTTGCATGATACTAATTTCGAATTCAACAATGCATATAAACGTAAGATTTTTTTCTTACGATTCGGGAAAAGCTTCCTGGTTGCTTAGCTACGTATCAGATGGTGCAAAACAAAAACAATGGCAGACAGGCTTTTTCCCTGCTATTTTAGTGTTTCTGATCATGCGCGGCCTTTGTCTATCGATTTTTAGCGGACGCACACTGCACTGATTAAACGATTGTCGTTCGCTAGGCTATCATACGACAGAAGTTTTCCTGTTTGTCCCTTCGGATTTTGTTGGATGAACTGTCGTGATCGGCTGTCGAAAGCTGTGTACTAACCATCAGATTATCGTGCGATCAAGTCGAAAGCGATTATTTTTGTCCGATTATCTGAACGTGTGTACGAGGCATAAGGTTCTCCTTGTATGTAATATAAAGTAAATATATAAATATATATAAATTAATATAAAAACTAACATTATTGTTAGTTCTTTACAAACAATAAATATATATAAAATGGTAAAAGATCATAATGAAAATTAGAACAACTCCAGGGACTGAAATCTCTAAGAAGAAAAAAACTGGCAATGTTTGAAGATTTCTGAAATAAGGGACATTTGGCATTTATCTTGACTTTAGACTTAATGACGATGGGCAGATACATGAAACTGGCTTTCCAACCTTTAGCCTTGTGCTCTTGATACCTTTCCTCCCCAACAATGTTTTTTGTATGGGAGGAATTTTAGCTCCGACATGTCTCTTTCAGCCTCTCTGTCATTTTCTGCCTCCCTGGGAGGTGGCTCCTTCAGACAAGCAGAATTCCTGGGATAGTTCTCCGGCAGAAGAAAGGAAGAGAGAGTAGACACCTGCCTATTGCTAACAGCTGTCTCTATTCTCCACTGTGTGTGAAAGCAATTCCTTCTAATACGGCCTATTTACTAAATTCTCCTGGCTGGGGAACCGGGGCGAGCTCCCAGCACCAAACAATACCATATCTAACACAGAAAAGGGAAAGCTTTCCTCATTGTGCCTCATGTGCTCTTGTTTTACTTCACATCCCCATCGGGAATTTCAAAAATGAATGTCCAAAGAATGTTTGTAGAGACGCAATTACCTTTAGACAAAGACGACCAACGCTTAGATGCTTCACATGAAGTGCCACTGACAGATTGTCCCTAAACTCAAGTCACTAACGTTACAGATGGCTGTACATCCCTGTACTTTTGTGACATTTTTTTGTTTTGTTTTTTGGAATTTTTTTCGAATGGATTGGCCCATTTATTGACTTTTTTTTTTTTATACCTGTTGTCAAATTCGAATTTTAACAGCAGGGCAATAATGGCATGTCATTTAAGAGCACTATAATCCTCTATCCTTCATTTTTAAAGTGTAACTCCACTTTTGTTAAGAAAAAAACTTTCCCCTCTGGGTGATCTACAGTGGGGATCGAAAGTTTGGGCACCCCAGGTAAAAATTTGTATTAATGTGCATAAAGAAGACAAGGAAAGATGGAAAAATCTCCAAAAGGCATCAAATTACAGATTAGACATTCTTATAATATGTCAACAAAAGTTAGATTTTATTTCCATCATTTACACTTTCAAAATAACAGAAAACAAAAAAATGGCATCTGCAAAAGTTTGGGCACCCTGCAGAGTTAATATCTTGTACTGCCCCCTTTGGCAAGTATCACAGCTTGTAAACGCTTTTTGTAGCCAGCCAAGAGTCTTTCAATTCTTGTTTGAGGTATCTTTGCCCATTCTTCCTTACAAAAGTCTTCCAGCTCTTTGAGATTTCTGGGCTGTCTGTCACGCACTGTTCTTTTTAAGGTCTATCCATAGATTTTCAATTATGTTGAGGTCAGGAGATTGTGAAGGCCATGGTAAAACCTTTGGTGTGTTTAGGATCATTATCCATTTGTAGAAGCCATCCTCTCTTTAACTTCAGCTTTTTCACAGATGGCATCAAGTTACCATTCAAAATTTGCTGAAATTTTATTGAATCCATTTTTCCTTCTACTTGTGAGATGTTCCCTGTGCCACTGACTGCAATACAACCCCAAAGCATGATTGATCCACCCCCATGCTTAACAGTTGGACAGAGGTTCCTTTCATTAAATTCTGTGCCCCTTCTTCTCCAAACGTACCTTCACTCATTCCGTCCAAAAAGTTAAATTTTAACCTCATCGGTCCACAGAACTTGTCTCCAAAATGCATCAGGCTTGTCTATATGTTCATTTGCAAAGTTCAAACGCTGATTTTTGGGGTGAGGACGTAGAAGAGGTTTTCTTCTGATGACTCTTCCATGAAGACCATATTTGTACAAGTATCTCTTTATAGTGGAATAGTGTACCACAACTTCAGTTTCTGCCAGATCTTTCTGGAGGGATCGTGCAGTCAAATGTGGGTTTTGAATTGTTTTTCTCACAATCCTGCGAGGTGTTCTGTTTGATATTTTTCTTGGTCTTCCAGATCTTGCTTTAACTTCCACTGTTCCTAATGACTGCCATTTCTTAATTACATTCCGAACAGAGGATATTGACATCTGAAAATGCTTTGCTCTCTTCTTATAGCCTTCTCCAGCTTTGTGAGCATCAACTATTTTCAGTTTCAGTTTTCTAGACAACTGCTTAGAAGATCCCATGGTGCTGATTGTTGGGGCAAGGTCAGATGAGTCTGGGCATTTAAAACCTTTGAGATTGACATCACCTGGTCTTCCCAGATGATGATTGAGAATAATCCATGACACTGGCAGGTCTCAGCCTTGCAAAGGGGGCAGTGCATGCTATAAATTCTGCAGGGTGCCCAAACTTTTGCAAAAGCCATTTTTTTGTTTTCTGTAATTTTGAAAGTGTCAATGATGGAAATAAAATCTAACTTTTGTTGACATATTATAAGAATGTCTAATCTGTAATTTGATGCCTTTTGGAGATTTTTCCATCTTTCCTTGTCTTCTTTATGCACATTAATACAAATTTTTACCTGGGGTGCCCAAACTTTCAATTCCCACTGTATGTTCATTGCAAGGATTTTAACAAATTTTGTTGCAGATTCCTATCATTGTTCTGAAGAAAACTCTGTGTGTTTCTCTGTGTCCATGTGGCAAAGTGAAGCTAATAGGAGTGGTTTCATAATTATCAATCAGCTGTGCACCTGAAGGGATCTAATGAGGAAAGTGGCAGGATCTGAATCCCTTTAAACATGTTCCTATTGGGAGTATCTCACCAAAAATTACATTTTTTTTTTCCTGCAGGGGATGCCTGAAATCTGTCTTAGTGCAGACTTTTGGAAAAATCAGTGAGCCAATCACACAAGCAGGAAATTATGTTTCTGGGGTGCGTTCTGTACACATTCAATGTACAGAACAGCTCCAGTTAGCCATTATGCATTGTATTTTCAGAAAATGACAGCAGCTGCAGATTGAAAACAAAAGGTCATTTTTAATAACATTCAATTACAATAGGACTTGTGTTGCAATTGTATATGCTACAGTGGTTATAAAAAGTCTACACACCCCTGTTAAAACGTCAGGTTTCCGTGATGTAAAAAAAATGAGACAAAGATAAATAATTTCAGAACTTTTTACGCCTTTATTGTGAACTACAAACTGTACAACTCAATTGAACAACAAACTGAAATCTTTTAGGGGGATGGGGGGGAGTGAAAATAAAGGACTAAAATAATGTGGTTGCATAAGTGTGCACAAACTCTTATAATTTAGGATGCAGCTGTGTTCAGAATTAAGCATTCACATTCAAACTCATG
The DNA here is from genome assembly GCF_965119305.1 of Pelophylax lessonae. Taxonomy (NCBI): domain Eukaryota; kingdom Metazoa; phylum Chordata; class Amphibia; order Anura; family Ranidae; genus Pelophylax; species Pelophylax lessonae. The sequence continues at coordinate 76,541,620 of NC_138774.1, forward strand.
TTAAAGTGGTTGTAAACCCACTTAGTAAAAATCAGGCATTTACTAAAGGAAAATCCACTGTGCACTACAAGTGCACTGCAATTGCACTTAGAACTGCACTGTAAGTGCACTTTGAAGTGCAGTCGCAGAAGATCTGAGGGGGATATGCAAGGAAAATAAAAAACAGCATTTTAGTATGCATATGATTGGATGATAGAAATCAGTAGAGCTTCCCCTCATTTCAGATCTTTCCCTAAGATCTACATGACTGCACTTCCAAGTGCATTTGCAGTGGAAGTGCACAGTGGATTTGCCTTTAGTAAATCAACCCCTAAGTGTCCTGCATGTGTGCTTTATTAAAAAAAAAGGCATTCTATATCTGATTTAAGAGCGCCGCTCTGCCCTCATGTAACTGGCCGGCTCTCCTCTCTCCTGATCTCACAGATACAGCGGGAGGGGCCGAGATTCCCCCGCTGACATCACGTGACTGCCGAATGACGCTATTAAATCAGGTATAGAAGGACTTTTTTTAAATAAAGCACACATACAGGACACTTAGTATTATGAAAGCCAGGGGATTGCGTGATTTTTACTTCATTATTACAGCAGCAGGAGGGGGGCGGGCCCTGACACAGAGCTGACAGGCAGGAAGGGGAGGGGGGAGGAGGCCAGAGGAGGACAAAGGAGAGCTGCAGATAGCAGCAGATGACGGAGGCACGTAAACTAACCACGGTGTCAGGGTTCAGCAGCCATGATATACCATGGCCAGTGTACAGGGGGGAGGGCAGAAACTGGCAGAATCAGCCAGGTTCTTCAAGTGTTACAGGGAGCCAAATGACACAGCACAAGCACTGTGGAGCAGGATCCATTTTTTTATTTTTTTTTTAGGTTAACAAACACTTTAAATAGGAGTCAGTACACACCTGCCATTATTTATAGTGCCTCAGATTAACCCCAAATAAAGTTCAGCTGTTCTAGTAGGTCTTTCCTGACATTTGCTTAGTGGCATCCTACAGCAAAAGCCATGGTCCGCAAAGAGCCTCCAAAGCATCAGAGGGATCTCATTGTTAAAAGGTATCAGTCCGGAGAAGTGTACAAAAGAATTTCCAAGGCATTAGATATACCATGGAACACAGTGAGGACGGTCATCATCAAGTGGAGAAAATATGACACAACAGTGACATTACAAAGAGCTGGATGTCACCCCAAAATTGATGAAAAGACCAGAAGAAAACTGGTCAGGGAGGATACCAAGAGGCCTACAGCAACATTAAAGGAGCTTCAGGAATATCTGGCAAGTACTGGCCGTGTGGTACATGTGATAACAATCTCCCGTATTCTTCATATGTCTGGGCTATGGGGCAAGACGGAAGATTTTTCTTACGAAGAAAAACATCTAAGCCTAGTTAATTTTTGCAAAAAAACACATCTGAAGTCTCCCAAAAGCATGTGGAAAATGTGTTATGATCTGATGAAACAAAGGTTGAACTTTTTGGCCATAATTCCAAAAGATATGTTTGGCGCAAAAACAAACACTACACATCACCAAATGAACACCAGATCCACAGTGAAGCATGGTGGTGGCAGCATTATGCTTTGGGGCTGTTTTTCTTCAGCTGAAACAGGGGCCTTAATCAAGGTAGAGGGAATTATAAACAGTTCTAAATACCAGTCAATATTGGCACAAAACCTTCAGGCTTCTGCTAGAAAGCTGAACATTAAGAAGAACCGCATCTTTCAGCATCACAATAACCCAAAGCATACATCCAAATCAAAGGAATGGCTTCACCAGAAGAATGTTAAAGTTTTGGAATGGCCCAGCCAGAGCCCAGACCTGAATCCAATTGAAAATCTGTGGGGTGATCTGAAGAGGGCTGTGCACAGCAGAGGCCCTCACAATCTGACAGATTTGGAGTGTTTTTGCAAAGAAGAATGGGCTAATATTGCTAAGTCAAGATGTGCCATGCTGACAGACTCATACCCAAAAAGACTGAGTACTGTAATAAAATCAAAAGGTGCTTCAACAAAGTATTAGTTTTATTGGTGTGCGCACTTATGTAACCATATTATTTTAGTTTTTTATTTGTATTTCCCTCCACCTAAAAGATTTTGGTTTGTTGTTCAACTAAGTTGTACAGTTTAGAGGTCCCAATAAAGGTGGAAAAAGTTCTGAAATTATTTATCTTTGTATCATTTTTTTACATCACAGAAACCTGACATTTTAACAGGGCTGTTGTCAGGAAAGGCTTTACCATAGCACTAATGGTGTTTCCAGGCGCACACCTATGCGCATGCGCGAACAAGCGAACGCGCATGCGCGAACATGTGAACGCGCACTCGCGGACGCACATCTGGCGCCAAACTGCCAATTTAAACAGGACTTGATTCCTGTTTACTGCAATTGACCTCTGATCTTGACCCGGCATGCTTCCTACCATTCTGTCTGTTACCTGTTCTGACCCCTGGCTTTACCTTGGATTCTGCCTCTGCCTGCTGCACCTGTTGATCCTGCATCTGTTGCCGATTCTGCCTGTGACCTGACTATGCTGCTGTCTGCCGTACTTGCCTGATCGTCTGTCTGTTACCGACCCGGCTCGTCTGACCCTGCTTCCAGCTCTTCCAGCCTGCTACAGCTCCTTCGGTCCAGCTCAGCATCTTCTGGCACCTGCTTCCAGCTGTGCATCCACAGTTTGTTTTCAGCCGAGTCAAGCCAGTCTGCCTGCTTCCAGCCATTCTGCTGGCACGTCTGCCCACACAGACTTCTGGACTGATTATAGGCGCTCTTACCCCGCCATGCTCCAGCGGCTACTGTCTCACCACCAGTGGCCCTCGAGCCAGAGCTGTACGAGAGGCCTTCCTCTGCATGTCAGGCTCACCAACCAGGTACGTGACAGGTGTGTAGACTTTTTATATCCACTGTATATTATTTTTTCTTTATTTACTATTTTTGGCCACTCAATTTACCATTATTATTATTAAAGATATTTATTTAGAACCCACAATTTACATGTAGCTCTACTCCCTTAGGAGCTGCTGGTTACGGATTCCCCTGGGTTACCCATAGCAACAACTTGACAAAATAGCATATTCTAAGTGCTTGGCTCAGTCAGAAAACAATCCAGGGGTTTTGGGTTTTAGTTGATTTATTTGAGAACTGAGATAGGAGAAGGGATGAGTGGGATACTCCAACTGAATAACTATGCACAATTTCTGGGACTTTCTGATTAGCTGAATGCGGCAAGGCTGCTGCTTCACTTTGCCACTATAGTGAAGAATGAAATCAACTGCACTGTATTGTGAATCATTTTTCAGGGTCCTACTTGGCACCCCCTTTGTCCCTATTCTTCAGGGTTCTACACGGCACCCCCTTTACTCTGACACTCTGTGTGAGCTGGCCCCTTGATCCTCTGACTTCACTGGATTGGCCTCCCTTCCTGGGCAGACCCTTTGGCAAGTCCCCTGGTACTCGCGGACTTCCCTGAAAATTCTGCCAGCAGCTCCACTGTCAGCTCTACTGGATCTTCTGCAGCTCAGCTCCACGCCTGGTTCACTAGGCCGACTGCCTAAGACCACCTTCCTCATAAAGCAGGAGGAGAGACAAGTCGTCAGCCTTCTCCTGGGACTCTGCTTCCAACAAAGACGCCCTGTCACATGTCCCCCCGGCCTTTATGAGCAATCCCAGGATGCACTGGAAGAGTGCCCTCCCACTGGGACTCTCACAAAAGCCAATGTGTCACTGGCCAGGTTTCCTCCACTGTACAACAGGCTCCCCTATTGGATGCAATGGGAACACTCCCTTAGACCCAGTGAATCACACCTGGGAACATGCAACAGGCAAACGAATAGATCAAGCTCCCCTGATAGGCAGATGGAGCATACAATGCTTTGATCCTAGCACCTAACTATGAGGGTGCTACATACACAGCATTTACTCATATTGTACATTTACACCAGTCCCAGTCCCTGTCCCAAGGAGCTTACAATCTAAGGTCCCTCCTACAATGTTGTAACAAACATACATACACATACTAGATCCAATTTTATACAGAAGCCAATTAACCTATTAGAATGTTTTTGGGAGAAAAACCTAACAAGCACAGGGAAAAACCTAGCAAGCACTGGTAGAACAATGCAGGTAGTGTCCTGGCTGATATTTGAACCAAGGACCCTGGTGCCTCTGTGCTAACCACTAAGCCACTGTGCTGCCTACCATATTCCACGTTCTGAGGCTACATTCACATGGGCGCATGGGTACAGATAGCAAGATGCATTCAGAGGCGGCTGAATGCTGCTTCTGGACACACACTGGCTGCATCCAGGGTTGGTTGGAGGCTTTATTTTTATGTAACTGCTCAGTTGAGCAGTTACATGAAAACAGCAGCGGTGCCGGCCATTGATTTGTACAAGATACAAATCTGACAGCCACAGTTAACAGCTGCTCCAGCGTTTAATATTACCAGCAAGAACCTACAGATTCTCGCCAGTGGCCAATCCTGGCTGCCCCCCATGCACCCATATGAATGTAGAATATACTGCTGTGAAATTCCAGAGTTTTTTCATGTCACGTGTATGATGAGTGGATCTGTTTACTGAAATATGTGCTTTGCAATTTCCTGCCTCTTGGGACAGTCTCTTAGAATCCACTGGGGTTGTCATCTGGGAAATCCCCATTAGTCAACAATGGCAGGGGGCATATGAACGGATTTGTCCTCCCTGTGACTGAAAATGGTAAGCCTCTATAAGCAGAAACTTCTTTGCTGCAACTAAGTTGATCTGCAACAGCTTGACTGTTCACGGTGATCAGCAAACCTGAGAGATATGGGACTGTGGTGCGCACGTGTGCGGAATGCTCATTTTCTATGGAAACAATAGGGGCGTCTATACATGATCCATATACCTGCACTGATAAAGTTCTCATAAGAGCTCATCTTTCCACCTGACAGTTCAATATACAAACATATATCTATGGCTTTGAAAGTTGGGAGTGGTTTGTTTGTGATTATGGGTTACAAAGAGTTAAAACAACCTTTATCTTTCCATACACACTGTTGGCAACTACTAATAATTGTGCCATTCCAAAATCACAATCACCACTGCAGCTTACTTTTGCTGTAAACAGACAGAGACATCTGAATTGCAAAAGGATTACAATGTATCTATAGCCAAAAACCTTGCTTTTTGTTTTGGATAATAGAGGGAAGTGATAGACCCCCTGGAGGGTTTTTATTACTGTCTGCATCCCTGCCAGGGACATTTGTCCTCTCTATTTCCTCAAATGAAAGGTAATTGGAAAACCAAATTTTTACAGTTGTCACCAAAACAGGTGGTGATGGTGAATCTTTCAATGGGGGGCACATGCTCCAGACAACGTTCTAAGGCCTCATGCACACTGGTTTATTGTAAACGCTGTTTCTGCTGACAGGAGAAAATCAGCATTAACCAGTGCGTTACTGAAAGTTGCGCGGTTATGCGACACTGTACCAAAATAAAATTGATGTCCTTTTTTTTCCCCCACAAATAGAGCTTTCTTTTGGTGGTATTTGATCACCTGTGCGATTTTTATTTTTTGCACTATGAACAAAAAAAGAGCCACAATTCTGAAAAAAAAAAAATATATCTATTTTTCACTTTCTGCTATATAACATTCCCAAAAGAAAAAAAAATCAAAAAATCAAAATTTTTCATCCTTTTAGGCCAATTCGTATTCTGCTACATATTTTTGGTAAACAAAAAGAAAACTCAATAAGCGTATTTTGATTGGTTTGCGCGAAAGTTATCGCGTCTACAAACTAGGGGAAAGATTAATGTCATTTTTATTTTTTTATACTAGTAATGGCAGCGATCTGCAATTTTTAGCTGGACTGCGACATTGCAGCGGACAGATCAGACCCCTAAATGAAATTTTTAGGGGGACCAGTGACATTACTACAGTAATCACTGCTAAAAATATGCACTGTTACTATAAAAATGACACTGCCAGGGAAGGGGTTAACCTAGTGGGTGATCAAAGAGTTAAGTATGAGCCTAGGGAAGTGTTTACTAACTGTGGGGGAGGGGCTTGTGAAATGACCATAGAGACCTGTGATCCTATATAGAAGGACCATAGGCGCTCTGTGATCATTTCAGGGAGAAGAACGGTCAGCTGTGTTTACAACAGCTGACTGTTCTTCCCTCTCAGCGGGGAAGGATCGCGGGTGCCTAGCGGCAATCATGGCTGCCGGCCCCGTGCATCAGCATCCCCGCTGCCTAGTGGAGGCGGGAGTGTGCCGTCGCTGCCAGCGCACGCTCGCCCCCAAGCACCACGCGCATGACTGATGTAATACTATGTCGCTTCGCGCAGCCAAGCCAGCTGGCCGCAGTAAAACTGCGGCAGGCGGTTGCAAGCTGTTAAAAACTCACCTAAGCTGCATTTTTTCAAATCAGTTCAGGTAAGTTTAGAGGAGTTTAGTGTTTGGGCATTTATTCATTTCATTGCTAAACATTTTAATTTATTCTGGCCATTGAAACCAATAAACACTGGAGTGCAAAACATGCCCAGGACTTAGGCGCATTTAGCTGCGTTTGAAACTTTTATGCCTAAAAGCTCCTCTCCTGAACTTGATTCTTCTGTCTTTTGACACAATATGCATTTACTTTGCAGGTATAAAATAAGAAAAAAAATTCTGCAGACTTTTCTTCCTCTTTAACCACTTGCCGACCGCCGCACGACTATTTACTGCGGCAGTCAGACCCTACTGGGCAAAACGACGTAGTACTATGTCGCTCGCCCACGAGCCTCTAGGGGACGAGCGGGAGCTGCCGGAGGCGAGCTCCTGCCCCCGCTCGGTCACTAACATCCCCACGCGAGTGACCGGCGGCTCCGATGTCCGCCGGTCACTCGCGATCTCCCGCTGGAGAGGGAGAAAGGCAGGCGGCTAATGTAAACAAAGCTGCCTGTCATTCTCCCTGGTGTAACTGCAGAGATCATACGATCCTGCTATGTAGGATCGCATGTCTCTGTGGTTACATCACAAGCCACGCCCCCCCCACAGTTAGAATCACGCCCCTAGGCATACATTTAACCCACTGATCACCAATAAAGTTAATCCCTTCCCTGCCAGTGTAATTTTTACAGTAACAGTGCATATTTATAGCACTGATTACTGTAGTAATGTCACTGGTACCCCCAAAAGTGTCAAAAATGTCAGTCAAGGGTCCGATCTGTCCGCCACAATGTCGCAGTCCCGCAAAAAAAAAATTGCAGATCGCCGCCATTACTAGTTAAAAAAAGAAAATGACATAAATCTTTCCCGTAGTTAGTAAACACAATAACTTTTGTGCAAACCAATCAAAATATGCTTATTGCGATTTTTTTCACCAAAAATATATAGCAGAAAACAAATTGGCCTAAAATGTTAAAAAATTTAGATTTTTTACATTTTTTGGGGGGGGAATTTTATATTAAAAAAATGTGAAAAATATTGTTATTTTTTCAAAATTGTCGCTCTGTGTATGCGGACCCGGGTACTGCCCTGGGGGACATGTATCAACGCAAACATTTTTTTTAATACGATCATTTTTAAAGGAGCAGTGATTTTAACCACTTCCATACAGAGCACTTACACCCCCTTCCTGCCCAGACCAATTTTCAGCTTTCAGCGCTCTCACACTTTGAATGACAATTACTCAGTCATACAACGCTGTACCTAATCAAATTTTTTATCATTTTTTTCACACAAATAGAGCTTTCTTTTGGTAGTATTTAATCAGCACTGGGTATTTTATTTTTTGCGATATAAGTGAAAAAAGAGTGAAAATTTTGAAAAAAACACATTTTGTTTTAGTTTCTATTATACAATTTTGCAAATAAGAATTTTTTTTTCATAAATTTGGGCCAAAATTTATACTTCTACATATCTTTGGTAAAAATAACCCAAATTAGTGTATGGGGCTGTGACAGCAGTGCGGAGAACAGCTGTCATTCTCCTGCTCAGCGGGGGATCGGCGGATCACTCCCCCGCTGAGAAAAGCGAGTCCGTTTGACGGACTATATGTGTGAAAGAGCCCTTATAGAGTCTACAAGCTATGGTGCCAATCATTGAAAATTGATCACACCTGATGTACCGACGGCCTATCTCATTTCTTGAGGCCCTGAAATGTCAGGACAAATATCCCCCAAACTACCCCTTTTTGGAAAGTAGACATTCCAGGGTACTTAGTAAAGAGGCATGGTGAGTTTTTTGAAGTTGTAATTTTTTCACACAATTCTTGGGAAAATTAAGAAATCATTTTTTTTTTTTACTCAAAATTGTCATAATAACAAGTTATTTCTCACACACAGTATATGCATACTTGCAATTACACCCCAAAATACATTCTGCTACTCCTCCTGAGTATGGCGATACCATATGTGTGAGACTTTTACATAGCCTGGCCATATACAGAGGCCCAACATGCAAGGAGCACCGTCAGGTGTTCTAGGAGCATAAATTACACATATAACTTCCTACCTATCACACTTTTGAAGGCCCTGGAGCACCAGGACAAAGGAATTACCCACAAAATGACCCCATTTTGGAAAGCAAACACCCCAACATATATTCTATGAGGCATAATGAGTCTTTTGAACATGTCATTTTTTTCCACAAGTTTTTGGAAAATGCGGAAAGAAAATGAATACGTATTTTTTTTTTACTCAAAGTTATCAATTTATAAGATATATCTAACACATAGCATGTACATAGCAAAAATTACACCCCAAAATTCATTCTACTACTCCTCCTGAGTATGGCGATACCACATATGTGGGACTTTGTCACAGCATAGCCACATACAGAGGCCCAACATGCAAGGAGCACCGTCAAGTGTTCTAGGAGCATAAATTACGCATATAATTTCCATACAACCAATCACACTTTTGAAGGCCCTGGAACACCGGGACAATGGAAACCCCCTCAAAATGACCCCATTTTGGAAAACTGGACCAACACATAATCTAGGAGGCATGGGCTGCAAATAGGTACTCAGGTACTCTGATGGGCTGCAGACAGGTACTCAGGTACACTGATCGGCTTCAGAAAGGTACTTGGGTACTCTGATGTGCTTCAGAGAGGTACTTGGGTATTCTGATGGGCTAGAGACAGGTACTCGGGTAATCTGATGGGGTGCAGATAGGTACTCGGACACTCTGGGCTGGAGACAGGTACTCGGGTACTCTGATGACAGGTACTCGGTTACTCCGATGACAGGTACTCGGGTACTCTGATGGGCTGGTGACAGGTACTCGGGTACTCTGATGATAGGTACTTGGGTACTTAAATGACAGGTACTTGGGTTCTCCAATGACAGCTACTCAAAGTACCCGAGTACCTGTCAACAGAGTACCCGAGTACCTGTCATCAGTGTACCTGAGTACCTGTCATCAGAATACCTGAGTACCTGTCATCAGAGTAGCCAAGTACCTGTCATCAGAGTACCCAAATACCTGTCACCAGCCCATCAGAGTACCCGAGTACCTGTCATCAGAGTACCTGATGGGCTGGTGACAGGTACTCGGGTACTCTGATGGGCTAGTGACAGGTAATTTGAAGGGCTAGTGACAGGTACTTTGATGGACTAGTGACAGGTCCTCTTTATTGGGGTCGGGCAATCAGTGTGTTTTGGGGTGCACTATGATCGGTAACTAGCTGTTACTACAATCTCCTCCTCACACAGGATCAGTGTGTGAGGAGGAGAACACGGTGACAGCTAGTTACCGTGTTCTCTGTTGACATTCTGTGACCGGCTGTGATTGACAGCCGGTCACGTGGTAAAAAGCCAATTTCATTGGCTCTTTACGTAGATCGGGGATGGGCTCTGTCCGAGGGACAACCCTCGTCCCCGATCGCCGCGCTGCGCCCCCCCGGGGGCGCGCATTGAGGGGAGAATGAGCGGCTCGTGCTGGAGCCGCTCATGTGATCGGCTGTGATTGACACAGCCGATCACATGGTAAACAGCCAATTTCATTGGCTGTTTACCTTGATCGGGTATGGGCTCAGTCTGAGGGACGAGCCTCATCCCTGATCGCCGCGCTGCGTGCCCGGGCGGCAGTCATATGACGTCCGCCCGGATCGACGAGCCCTTCCTTCCCACGTCATTTTACAATGGCCCGGTATGGAAGTGGTTAATGATGCTTAAAGTGAAACAATAAAACTGAAAAATTAATTTAAATATCGCGCCTGGGGGGTCCCCTTGGTCTGCCTGTAAAGTGGCGCATGGAAGTATAGAGCCTGCTGCAGCAATACTAACATTTCTAAAAGGAAAAAAAGTCATTTAATTGGTTCCGGATTACCCACCGCATATATACTGCAGCAGGCTGGCTCTCCTGCGCGAACTGACGTAGGGCTACGTTGGTCGCGCACCTGCAGCTAGGGGACGAGCTCTTGCTCCCCCTCGGCAGCGGGGTCTCCGATGCATGGGGCAGGTGGCTCCGATTGCCGTCTGCCACCCGTGATCGCTCCCTGCTGAGAGAGAAGAACGGTCAGCTATTGTAAACACAGCTGACCGTTCTTCTCTCTGGAATGATCACAGAGCTCCTGTGATCCTTCTATGTAGGATCACAGGTCTCTGTAGTCATTCCAAAAGCCCCGCCCCCATAAAGTTAGAATCGCTCCCCTAGGCTCACATTTAACCCCTTGATCACTCATAGTGTTTACCCCTTCCTTGCCAGTGTCCTTATTACAGTAACAGTGCATATTTTTAGCACTGATTACTGTAGTAAGGTCACTGGTCCCCCCCAAAAGTGTCACAAATGTCAGTGAGGGGTCTGGTCTGTCCGCCGTAATGTCGCAGTCCCACAAAAAATCGCAAATCGCCGCCATTACTAGTAAAAAAAAAACAGTAAAAATAACATAAATCTTTCCCGTACTCTATTTGTGGGGAAAAAAGGACATCAGTTTTAAGAAAATGGCGTATGGTCCCACTCATAATCTATACCAGACCCTTATCCAAGTGAGCAGCTTGTCATGTTAGCAAAGGGAGGGATGAGCGAGCGCCCCCCCCTCCTGAACCATACCAGGCCACATGCCCCCACCCCAAAGCACCTTGTCCCCATGTTGATGGGGACAAGGGCCTCTTCCTAACAACCCTGCGCTGTGGTTGTCGGGGTCTGCCGGTTAAGGGGCTTATTGGAATCTGGAAGCCCCCTTTAAGGGGGCCCCCAGATCCTGCCCCCCCCCATGTGAATAGGTATCGGGTGTAGTGTACCCCTACCCATTTACCAAAAAAAAGAAACACAGGAAACAGTTTTTGACAAGTCCTTTATTAAAAAAGAAAAAAACAGTGTCCCTCAAGGTAAATCCATCGTCAATCACGATGCCCACCGGACCCGAAAAATGTAGAAAAATAAAAAATGCTCCGCCTCTTGGGAGGCGTCCTGCCGTCTGCCTGCTCTGCGCTTTGACAGTTTTTATATAAGCAAGGGGTGGGGCCACCCGGCTACATCGCCCGGTGGCACCGCCCTCTTCTGGTATTGCGTGATGTCACACGACATCAAGGGAAACTATTTTATTATTTTTAATTTTTTTAATAAAGGACTTGGCAAAAACTGTTTCCTGCGGTTCTTACTTGTTGACACTTTTTTGGTGAATGGGTGTACCGGTATCCTATTCACATAGGGAGGAGGGCCGGGTTCTGGGGACCCCTTGTTAAAAGGGGCTTCCAGATTCTGATAAGCCCCCCCCCCCACCCCCAGATCCCGACAACCACAGCTCAGGGTGGTTGGGAAGAGGCCCCTGTCCCTGAGCCAAATAAAAAATAAAAAAAAAAAGATAACCACTGCTGACACAGAAAGAGGAACACCTAGGGAGACAGCAATTATGCCCTAAATATTATGAGTGCTGCTGCACCAAAAAAAAAATAGAAAACCACTGTTGACACAGAAAGAGGAACACTTGCGACACAGAAGGGTGTACAGCAATTATGCCCTAAATATTATTAGTGCTGCTGTGCCACAAAAAAAAAGAAAACCACTGCTGGCGCAGAAGGAATAGCACCTGTGATGCAGAAGGAGGGACAGCATTTATACCCTAAATATTATTAGTGCTACTGCGCCATAAAAAAGAAAAAAAAGAAAAACACTGCTGATGCAGAGGGAATAGCACCTGCGATGCAGAAGGAGGGACAGCAATTATGCCCTAGATATTATTAGTGCTGCTGCGCCACAGAAAAAAAAAGAAAAACACTGCTGACGGAAGGAATAGCACCTGCGACACAGATGAGGGAGTACTAATAATGCAGCAACAGAACCTGATGTTGCAAAAAAAAAATAATATATCAATGAAAAAAAAAATTGGATCAGTGGGATGACACCAACACTTCAGTGGCACCACTACACAAGAATCACAGCACAGTACAGAACTACACTGACCGCACTAAACTGACTGAACACACAATCCACTGACTACCCTGCCTAATCTCCACCAGCACACTACACAGGGCTGCCGTGTAAGCAGCCTTATATAGTGTGGGGTGTGGACCTGAGCCATGATTGGACAAAGGCACCCTGCCTTTAGCCAATCATGGCTCTCAGAGTACATTGTGCTGTGATTGGCCAAAGCATACAGGTCAGGTGCATACTTTGGCCAATCAGCAATCAATGCACTGCAAGATCGCAGTGCATTATTGGGTGCTTATCGGCGGGCAAACTTCCCCCTGAGCGCCCCGCTTGTTCGTGTAATCAGCGAACACACGAGCACCCGATGTTCGAGCCCATCCCTAGCTGGGACCGTCTTTGTATTTTTTTACATACCTGCCTTTGGCTACATATACATCCTTTCACCAAGATGCCTGGACCGTTCTAGTCACTGTAACCCTTTAAAAACAAAAGCTGCCTCTATAACTGGTTAGACTGGTAAAGGTATCAAACTTATTGTATATATTCACTTTTGCAGTCAAGTTGGGATCACATCTACTTTATAATTGTTACATGTTCTCATTCACATAGCATAACAAAAAAAAAACATTACAAATTGAAGCCTACCTTTTTAGATGTTCTTTTCTGGTAACTCCAGCAAGGAAAAATGCTGCTTGTTCTCTTTGTTCATGAGGGGGCTGGGGAACTGTGTTTGCCATAACAAATCCTGTCCGTACTGTGCTGGCAGATCTTCATTATCAGTTGTAAACTAAATTTAAACATGGTCTGCCCTAAAAAAAGGGTTACTGGTTTAAAAGCTGGTCTTTTTTTGCGTTGTGTGTTAATAAGAGTGAGCTCATTCTGTCCTTAGAACGAACTCACTCCAAAATCTTTGCTGTCAGTCATTGTGCTTTCTCTGACCAACATCTAAAAGGTAATAAATATTATAAAGGGGCTAGGTATGCTGTGCAAATGGGAACACATAAAAAACAAATAGTGGGGTTTTCTCAAAATTGGCTGCAAAAGTGGAAATGCAATTTAAAGGGCAACTCTGGTTTTTCCGAGATGGGGAGGTCTGAGGGACAGAGAGCCCTTAAAAGAGAAGTATGGGTATTTAAAAAAATTAACTTTTGCTCCCCTAGGTGAATGCAGCATTGATCATATGCCCCCCACCACCTCTAAGAGGTGCTGATCTCCCAGTTCTCCGTCTTCAGTGAGCAGAGAGCGGTGACTGTCAGTCATCAGCTCTCTGCTCTGCCCCTCCAGTGCTTCATGGTGTGCTGGGCTGTGCAAGGGGTGGGAGTGGCTGGCTCAGGCTCTCAGCGGTTCTCTGAGAAGTTTACTTATCAGCCAGTCCAGGCATCTGGGTGGATCCTGACAATAAAGTTGGGATCTCTGCAGAGCAGTTGAGTGACGTCAGCCGAACAGCAGACTTTAGCCTGCTGTTGGCTAAATATAGGTCACAAGAGTGCAGAAATAAATGCACTCCTGTGACCCATAGGAGAAATAGAGCCAAGAGGTTTGGGTCCTACTCCCCTTTAATATCTTACTTAAAGAATTGTCTGAGGAATGGCTCCTCGTTCATGTATATACTCTTCAAAGGAAACATGTACTAAGAAGCCATTGCCAACCTACTTCCAAGAATAACCTAGAACCAGCTCACAATTTAGAAAGTCAGAGTGAGGCCAGAACTACATACCTGAGATTGTACTGGTGACCCTGGAATTGGGCTCTAAATTTTTATGTCAAAGTGTGACTGTTATGCAGTCTTCCCTACGATCCCTCTGTTTAGTGTATCATAAGAATTGGGTTGACAAGACAGGGGAAAGTAAAGACCCGATTACTAAACTTTCTTCCCAGCTGCTGCCATGATTTTTTTCTGTGCACTGTTTTGTGACAGCTTACTGACAGCTAAAATAACTAGGAGGTGAAAAGAAGGATAGGCACACCTAGGGCACAGTGAACCTCCCACATTTCAAACGTTTATGCTTGATGTGTTTTCCGTTGAAAAAGAAATGCATTAAAATGCATCTCAACGCATTCATTAGGACGTGGATGATGCCCATCATTATGTGTTGATCTGCATTAAATTGTGTGTATACATGTAATACAAAGTGTTTTTTATTTTTTTATTTATTTTAATGTTATGGTTGGGGTTCGTATTTCTATAATGATATCTTATTCATTTTTAATACTCGCAGTGTATTGGATGTGCCGTCAGCTAAACAGGATGCCAAATATATAGCTTCATAAGCCTTTATAGACAACGGATTATTTGCATAATCCTTTGCCATTGGGGAGCCAATCATAACCAATCCTCTCCCTGTGTTTTCTGTATTTACGAGTCTGGTCAGTGAGGTACATTACTAATTCTCTAAATACGTCACATCTGACTAAATGCGTTGGGAGGAGCCAGGATGTACGTCACCTTGAATGTAGGCCGAGTGATGCCATCTTTGATCTGGGCATCATTGAGAAACAGTTTGTACGCAGTGCTATTTTAAGCTCTACATTCTTGTAAGTGCAATTTTAACTAATAAATGTTTACGTTTTGTGGTACTGCACTATGGAAAGCGTGTTTACTCTTAGATGTTTAAATGGCCATATATCGCCGCTGCTTATGGAGGAGAATTGTGGCAGTTGTTAAAGAGGATCTGGGTGCCATCAGCTGTGGGGTATTTGCTCTACAGGGAATCTACATGAAAAGCTGTTGTGAGAGCTCTATAATTTGAGGGTCATATTCCTGTGGTAGGCCTCTCTTCACACAAGGGTGGTGCGCATTTGTGTGGCTTTTAGTGTTCACTTTCTGGGTTTAGATTTCAGCTACTGAGAGGATCAGAATTTCCACTAGATTTGATCTATTGAAATTGGGACTTTTTTTCACGTAAACTCTTTTCACATTAACTTTTTTCATATGTATTCCTCCTTTTTTTATGTTTATTTCGGTTTCACTGGATCACTTGTATTATGAATTTTTATGATTATTTATGCTAATAAATATTTATTACACTGAGGTACTTTTACCAGATAGTATCTGGCATTGAACTGTTAATTATATTTTTTATAGTTTATTATTTTAATGCTCTGCACTTTATTATATATTATGTAATATGAAGTGCATTGCAATACACATTGAAGATGTGCAACAGCACACATTAACACATCGTTTTAATGCATTTCTATTTATTTCAATAGAAAACAGGGGTGAAAAGGCAAAAGTGTAAATCCTTGTGGTTTTGTAAGATTCTGGTACCTCCGGTACCCTTAATCACCACTTTCTCTGTAATGTGTCCCACCTTTCTCTTCAGGTGGTACGCATATACCTTTAAGAACGATGATTTCACTGCTGAGCGCCGCAGAGCGGCTATTTCAACCGCCGGCGGTCTCACTCACATTGTTCGGTCAACCTGCCTTGTTATCCACATGCTTTCAAGCCTGTCTCTCGATCGGAAACCTCCAGCTATTCCCTTTACCTGGAGCAGACCGGAACCTCGCTACTGATCCCTGTATCTCGCTATCGGATCATTCCTTATCTACTGGACCTCTCTAAACTACTATCATTACAAGTGATAAGTACCCCGCAGGGGAACCCTCCATAACCTTATTGCACTATCTACCTATGCACATTAAGGACTGTTACTACCTATCCATACTATCCTATCATCTGCACTGTTACATAGATTGCTAGCTCTTGAGCCTACTACCATCTATCATCTGCACTGCTGCATAGATTGCTAGCTCTCCTGTCTACTACTATCTATCCTTGCACTGGGTTAGTCTATCCTGTATTTGTCATCTGCTGTCCTCACCACCTGTTAGCATACTCGATACTAACCTATCTGCATTCCTAAATACCATCTTGAACTCTCCTATACAAACCTATCAAATGATTACCATCCTTGTCACTGTTCACACCTGTCCCTTCAGCACATCACCTTCATACTATCATATACATCCTATCACTCCAGGAACATCTCATTGAGTGTGTATATATCTGTATGTTGAAGCTGACAGGCCCACGGTGATGAGTCCTGGAGAGTTGGATCTGGTATTCAACACATCTCTACATGACTACTGAGTGGAGATTTTGCAGCTGCAAATCCAGCCTATACTAAAAACGCAGGAGCGTTACAGATTGAACGAACCTTAAAAATGGATTCAGCAGAATTACCCACTCAAGTGACACAATTAACACAACAAGTAAAAGCGTTAATACTTGCTCTGACTGACGTACAAGAAAAGAATCAGACTCTGACACAGCAGGTAACCCAGCTCTCACGGTTTACTGCTGTTCAGCCTCCTGAACCTAAAATAAACCCTCCTCTAGTGTTTACAGGTGATCGGAAAAAATTTAGTGAATTCAAAAACGCATGTCAATTGCTTTTTTTGTTAAAACCTCGTACATACCCCACTGATCAAATAAAAGTCTGTACCGTTATTTCATACTTGACGGGTGATCCACGGGCCTGGGCAGACTCTCTCTTTGAGAATAATGATCAGATTCTCAACACCTATTCCTTATTCCTAGCGGAACTCGCTAGTTTATACGATGACCCCAATAGGCAGAGTACTGCTGATATTCAGTTGAGGGCCTTAAAACAAGGAAGGAGACCTGTAGAAGACTTTGTATCTGAGTTCAAAAGATGGACCCTTGATTCAGGGTGGAATGACACATCTTTGCGAACTCAATTCAGACTCGGGTTATCGGAAGCTGTTAAAGACGAGCTCGCCCGAGCGGATTTACCTGGCACCTTGGAGGCCTTGATACAACTTAGTATCAACATCGACAGACGACTGCGAGAAAGAAGGGCTGAAAAGATGGGAATGCCATTGTCTAGTCCTTCTCAGATTTCGGCCGTTGACCCTACTCCCATGGATGTAGGAACCATACGCCCACCTTTAACGACTACTGAACGAGCTAGAAGAACATCCAGAAATCTCTGCATGTACTGCGCATCCTCGGATCATTTGATAAGCACCTGTCCCCTTGTCCGCAAAAAAGAGGGTGAGTGTTCACATGTCTTGCTGGGAGGATTAACAACTTCCTTTTCTAACCCCTATCTTTTTGTTCATTTAATATTACAGTGGGACCAAACTAGGATCACCACCAAGGCTATGGTCGACGCTGGATCTTGTGGAAACTATATTGATACACGCTTTGTTACCTTAAATAAAATACCTATTATTTCAAAATCTAAGCCTGTTTCTGTTAGTTTCATTAATGGTATTCCACTGTCTTCTGGTCCAATCACCAACCAGACACAGGCACTCCTTGCCACTACCAACGAATCACATGTGGAGACCATCACCTTTGACATACTATCCTCACCCCATTTTCCTATTATTTTGGGACTTCCCTGGTTACACACACACCAACCAATCATAGATTGGAAAAAACGGACTTTGGTTTTCCCTTCTCACTATTGTGAGAATACGTGTAACCTCCCATCTTATGGGAAGATTCTGTCTGTGGTGTCAGATGAAATTGCATTTGAATGTTTTTTTTATACTATATCAGGATCTGTACTATATCTGTACTATATCAGGATCTGTCCGAAGTGTTCCTTGAGAAAAATTCTCAAGTGTTGCCTCCCCATAGGGATTACGATTACACTTTCGATCTACTCCCTAACAGAAAATTGCCTTTCGGTCATGTTTATCCCCTTTCACAGGATGAACTTTCTCATCTCAAGGAATACTTGGATGAGAATTTGACAAAAGGGTTCATTAGACCCTCTACTTCTTCCACTGCTGCAGGACTTTTTTTTGTCCGCAATAAGGATTCCAGTCTCAGGCCTATTATCGATTATAGGCAATTAAACACGATTACGATAAAGGATCGCTATCCTTTACCGCTCATCCCTGAACTTATTGAACAGGTGCGTGGGGCTACTTATTTCACCAAATTAGACCTGAAAGGGGCATACAACGTAATCCGAATCCGTGACGGGGATGAGTGGAAAACAGCATTCAGAACCAGATACGGACTATTCGAATACCTTGTGATGCCATTCGGGCTATGTAATGCTCCCGCAGCTTTCCAAAGATTCATAAACGACATCTTTAGAGACTTACTTGATGTCTGTGTTGTAGTATACCTAGACGATATACTTATTTATTCTCGATCTATGCCTGAACACATAAAACATGTAAGACTTGTGTTGTCCAGACTGCTCTCACACAGACTATATGTGAAATTAAAAAAATGTCTATTTCATAAAGAAGAAATATTATTTCTAGGATACTTCATATCCAAAACTGGAATTAAGATGGATATGAGTAAGATATCCTGTATTCTAGACTGGCCTATACCAACAACTCGTAAGGCCCTACAGCGATTCCTTGGATTCTCGAACTTCTATAGGAAGTTCATCAAGAACTTTTCCGCTATTGTGAGACCTCTCACACAACTGACAAGTATAAAAAAAACATTCAAATGGTCAGAAGAAGCAAATCAAGCTTTCTGCTTGTTAAAATCAAGCTTTACTTCTGCTCCCATACTACGCCATCCAGACCCATCCCTCCAATATATTCTAGAGGTAGATGCGTCAAATATGGCAGTAGGAGCAGTTCTCTCCCAACGACCAACAAACACTTCATCACTCCACCCAGTTGCTTTCTTTTCAAAATCACTAAGCAGCCCAGAGGTGAATTACCCAGTGGGTGAAAAGGAGTTGCTTGCCATAAAACTGGCACTGGAGAATTGGCGACATCTGCTCGAAGGTACCCAGTTACCAATACTCATATATACAGATCATAAAAACCTTCAATACCTCCAGACTAACAAGACTCTCTCCCACCGGCAGGTACGATGGTCATTATTCTTTTTAAGATTTAATTTCCTAGTGACCTACACGCCTGCAGACAAAAATAAAAAAGCGGATGCGCTATCACGATTAACCGAAGATAACTGCGCCGAAATCCCTTCCATTCCCATAATACCCTATGAACGCATTATTGGTGTTGTCCGTTCCTTGAAGGAAGAGATTTTGCACAGTATAAGAATGGATTCACCTCCACCACAACTAAGTACTGATGTAGAAGGCTTCCTCTATTACAATGACAAACTCTACATACCCCCTACTATGCGCACCAAGATCTTGGAGTTATCGCATGATGTACCCATGGCAGGACATATGGGTATAACGAAAACCTTTAATTTGCTCACCAGGCAGTTTTGGTGGCCTGATATGAAGACCTCTGTACAAAAATTTGTTTCTTCATGTGACATCTGTGCAAGGTCCAAAATTGACACTACAAAACCATCTGGACTACTTTGTAGTCTACCAATACCCCAGGTTCCATGGGAAGTTGTGTCCTTAGATTTCATAGTAGAACTACCACCCTCTAAAGGATTTAATACCATCCTAGTGTCAGTGGACCACTTGACAAAGATGGCACATTTCATTGCTATCCGTAGACTACCTTCATCTAAACAAACAGCAGAACTACTGATGAAACATGTGTTTAAGTTGCATGGAATTCCAAAAACTCTTTTGTCCGACCGTGGTTCACAATTCATCTCTAAATTTTGGCAAGCACTTTGTCAAATTTTACGCATTGAGCGAAAGCTCACTTCTCCCTACCATCCTCAGACCAACGGACAGACTGAAAGAGTCAACCAGTGCATTGAGCAATATCTACGTTGCTACACATCATACTTGCAGGATGATTGGGTGGATCTCCTTCCTCTAGCAGAATTTGCTTACAACAACGCAACCCACAGTACTACGAAGCAAAGTCCGTTCTACTTGAACTATGGGTTTCATCCCACTCTTCTTCCACCACGCATCCTGCCATCGAGTAACCCAGTAGCCTCGGATTACCTTACCCAAATAAAAGACTCTTTGGGTTTACTCAATACCACTATATCACACGCTCACAGTCAACAAAAAAAGTACTACGACCTTCGTAGAAGACCTTCTCCTCAGTATGCTATTGGGGACCTTTTTTGGCTATCGACAAAGAACTTAAGATTAAAAATCCCTAGCAAGAAGCTTGGACCTTTATTTTTGGGACCCTTCCCAATTAAAAAACTTATCGGAAAAGCTGCAGTACAGTTTACCCTACCAGCAGATCTCAAGATCCATCCCATCTTCCATGTGTCGCTACTGAAGCCCCATGTTCCTAACCAAGGAATAAGGCCTACCATCTTGCCTCCACCTCCAATACAAGTTGAAGGCGGAGAAGAGTATGAGATCAAGGAAATTTTGGATTCTCGCATCCATAGAGGAAGACTCCAGTATCTCATAAGATGGAAGAACTATGGACCCCAAGACGACACCTGTCTAGATACCTCTGATATTCCTGCGCCTAGACTTATACGGAACTTTCACTTGAAACACCCAGAGAAACCTGTCCTATAGGCCTTCCGGAGCCGGCCTTAAGGGGGGGGGTACTGTAAGATTCTGGTACCTCCGGTACCCTTAATCACCACTTTCTCTTGTAATGCGTCCCACCTTTCTCTTCAGGTGGTACGCATATACCTTTAAGAACGATGATGTCACTGCTGAGCGCCGCAGAGCGGCTATTTCAGCCGCCGGCGGTCTCACTCACATTGTTCGTTCAACCTGCCTTGTTATCCACATGCTTTCAAGCCTGTCTCTCGATCGGAAACTCCAGCTATTCCCTTTACCTGGAGCAGACCGGAACCTCGCTACTGATCCCTGTATCTCGCTACCGGATCATTCCTTATCTACTGGACCTCTCTAAACTACTAACATTACAAGTGATAAGTACCCCGCAGGGGAACCCTCCATAACCTTATTGCACTATCTACCTATGCACATTAAGGACTGTTACTACCTATCCATACTATCCTATCATCTGCACTGTTACATAGATTGCTAGCTCTTGAGCCTACTACCATCTATCATATGCACTGCTGCATAGATTGCTAGCTCTCCTGTCTACTACTATCTATCCTTGCACTGGGTTAGTCTATCCTGTATTTGTCATCTGCTGTCCTCACCACCTGTTAGCATACTCGATACTAACCTATCTGCATTCCTAAATACCATCTTGAACTCTCCTATACAAACCTATCAAGTGATTACCATCCTTGTCACTGTTCACACCTGTCCCTTCAGCACATCACCTTCATACTATCATATACATCCTATCACTCCAGGAACATCTCATTGAGTGTGTATATATCTGTATGTTGAAGCTGACAGGCCCACGGTGATGAGTCCTGGAGAGTTGGATCTGGTATTCAACACATCTCTACATGACTACTGAGTGGAGATTTTGCAGCTGCAAATCCAGCCTATACTAAAAACGCAGGAGCGTTACAGGTTTCCTATAACTTACAGAACCTACATAAACTCAAAATCATATCTGAAAATCTATCTACCTCAAATTAATTTTCTGTTTTATCGCATAACATGAAATTTGACACTTTTTGTCAAACACGTTTCATTTTTAGGACACTTTTTTCAAAACTAAAGAATTATATTTAAGCATAAAATCATAAAGCCTTGTTCACACCTTTTAGCTATCTTGGAACAGAGACTCTGAGCTCCCTCTAGTGGCTAATGTACAAATATCTATATTAAATACAATGACAAAAAATATGTAAGAGCAAGCAAATAAGTCTGTGAGACGTACATAAAAAAATGAAAGCCTAGCTCCAGTGAAAATGAATTGAAATGATATAGTAATACTCACCCCCTCTCAGGCGCTGTACCTTGCAGACTTATCACTGTGATCCAGCTCCAGGCATCTTCTGATTTGAATGACACCCAGCATCATTTAACTAATTTCCTGTGATCTCAGGGTGTCAATGACCTGCACCCCAAGGGGGGGGGGGGTGCCATAAAGCCTGCAGAGAGCTGTACCACATTATGCAGCAACACTCTGCAGCATTTAGGACCCACCACCGAGGACAGAAGAGAATGAAAAGGGCCTGTGATGTCACTTGACTATTTGAAAGGCTGCTGAAATTTTTTTTTTTTTTAATAAAATATGGGTGCACTGATACTCCAAGGAGGGAGGAGGGAAGACAGAATTGGATTTTAAATTAAAAACTGCAATGCCAACCCAGAGTATCAGTGGGTGATTCCAGCTGATTGGCTGAAGGCGCTGTATGGCCAACAATTTTCGGTAGAATTGATTGAGTTGTCGACTTTTGTCAAGTCAACAGGGCAAGCCACTGTTAGAACTTCAGCTAATTCCTCAAAAGCAGCCAAGATTCTAACAGTGAATGGCCAGCTTTACCGTATCCAAAACTAAAAAGAAGTTTTGGTTTTATATATACTGTATGTAGCAACCTCTAGTGTGCTACTAGTGGTAGTGTAGGTAAAATATAGCTTGGCTCAGGGCTAAGCCTGAGCCATGGAATCTAGGTCACGGTTCATTAAAGTTCAGAGCTGGATAACTCATTCAGGCAGCTCTCTGGTGCCTCCCCCTGGTTCTAAAATGTTCTAGAATGTTGAAGAATGTTCTAGAAACTAGAGGGCGGGGACTAGGAAGGTTGTTCTGCATATATAGAGGCCCTTATCCAATTCCCAGTGGGCCTGGCAGAGAACGAAGTGAGCCCTTAAATATGATTGAGTCATGCCAGCAGGGGAGTCGGGTGGAAGATGGAGATGCAGTGCTGAGGGAAACTGTCGGTAGCCCTTGAGGGATGCTTGCTGGGGAGTTGTTTTACCTTGGGCCGGGGGCTCAGGTGGCTGGCCTGGAAGGATCCTACCACAGAATAAGTTGAGACTAAGCTTTCCTGAGAGGCAGTAGGAGCAAGGAAGGGCAGTGTGAGTGCATCACCACGGTGCAGGGACAGACAATGGGAGAGACTGCCACATGTAGCAGGTCTCTCTAGAAGACAGGGGTGTGCTTAACTCTTCAGCCTTGCCCTGGGAGAACTCTAGACTGTCAGCTGGGTGGACTGGTGCAGAGTGTCAGTCGGATAGACTGGGTAGAGGCAGCCAGGCGGGCTGGTGAAGTGGCAGCCAGGCGGGCTAGCATTTCCTGCAGTGGTAGAGCTGGGATCAGTGTCTACAAGGGAGTGGAGATGCTCGAGGATACAGTTCACAAACACATGTGCTACTTTTCTCAAGGGACTCAGAGTTCCTAGCCTGTAAGGGGCTGTTGCTAAGCTAACCAAAGCCTGCTAGCCACAAATAAAGGAGTAAATCAAGTGGTACTGTACAGAGGATCATATTTGGACATATATAGCTCTGAATGAACAGAGCTCTCGCCGAAGCGAGAAGAGATGAGGGCTGGAGATCAAAAAGTGGGACTTTTAAGGGTACCAAGATAGAAAATAGATAATCAACAAAAAATATAAAAATGTAAAGCTTTATTAATCATACATAGATAAAATCATCCACTAAACATTGAGTGGAATGAGAAGGTTGTGTTATACATAAAACAGACAAGAAACAGTTAAATGAATATATCATATGAATGTTTGCAACGGTGTTACCAAGACCATGATACAATTACATATAAGTGGCTGATCCGGTAAGTATTCCGGCTCTAGTCCACAAGCAGGTGCCCAACATGTTTCGCCGGAGGCTTCTTCAGGGGCATTTAAGATGTTACACATATGGTCATGTTGCTATATCAGGGTATAAACAGAAAAAACACAAATACAACAATTAGTTACACAGTGTCAGTGCAAGCAATATTCGGTTAAGTAGGCACTATACTATATAGAACCAAGATAGAGGAGCCACACCAGTTGGGAAGAAAGCCCAAAAGTCCAGAAGTTGGAAGCCAAGGGGGTGACACACATGCATAGAACCATGGGACACATATAGGAAGCTGGGGGGGGGGGGACGAGTGCGGGAGCCAATATTGAGTAGTCTAAATTGTGAGTAGATGTAAATAAGTATACAAAATACATATAGATATTTCAGGTGCAGATTGCATGCTTAGACCTTCCTATAGCTTTACAATGTACCTTGATAGAAACCTGATTGGGTTTGTGTTTCAAATGTAGTATATCACATGAATGCTTAAAAACATTGCTGTTTAGAAATCATGGGGAGATGGGCGGGACCACATCAAAATGTACAGGGGATCAATTGGAAGCTGTAAATAATTGTTACTGTCAAGTTGGGCATCACATAATTCCCATCCCCGTCCGAGTTATTATCCCCTAATAAAACAAAAACAAAGCTCAAGGACTGTTTTCTGTGTCTGGATGCAAGATGGAAATGCTGTGTGACTGGTTGTGCAGGAGTGGGGAACCCTATCACTTGCAGCCCGTACGTGGGTAGTTCTACGTATACTTTAAAGAAGGGTAAATGTGTGGCAACAGATCAATAAAAGTAGCATGGATGTCTTGGCACATACCCTCTAGATCAGGGGTGTCGAACTCAATTTAATAGTGGGCCGTATCAGCATTAGGATTGCCCTCAAAAGGGCCAGTTGTATCTGTAAGACTAGATGTCCAGAGTATCCTCTACCCTTACATAAGACGTCAAAGAGCCTCTCCACCATCCTTACATCACAGTTAACCTCCCTTACCTTGTGCTGCTGCTGGGACGAAGCTGGGGGCATTGCTGGAAAGCAGAAAGTACCCGGTCTGGAGGAGGACCAGAAGAGGGCTTGAGCTCTCCTGCCACTGCAGGAGAGGTGCGAGGGCCACATGAGATGGCCTGGAGGGCCAGATTCGGCCTGCGGGCCTTGTGTTTGACTTGTGCTCTAGATGGAACAGCTCTAATGGGTAAATAGTTCTTTCACCTTTCAATGCTTCAATAGAAGCATCAAGATGATGGATGAATTTTCTAAAGCAGAATTTCAGGTTCACATATTGTTATACTGTGAAGGCATTCATAATGTTTAAGCCTGGCAATAGATTGTATAGGCACCATAAATCACACTGTGAGATGTAGGGTGGGGGGCATAACTATATGGCATATTTGGGAAGTGACTCCGGATGAGATTTGTGAGGTTATCCTATAAAGTCCACCATTTCCGAGTTCTTCAGTATACAGGCCAATGCACAGTGGTGTAACAATAGCCATAGCAGCCCACACAACTGATAGAGGCCTGGGGTGAGAAGGGGGACCAGAATAGGAAGGCTGTTCAGGAAAACTAAACTGTGAGGTTTCTAGTATAGAAGAAGTCAGACCTCAGGAATGTCACTAGTCACAGTCCCCACTGTTCAATAAGAAATATTTGTTTAGGTGCCTTACCCGTGTAGATTAATTGCCCTCTGAACTTCTGCTACAGAATGAAACCAACCCTGTTCATGCGGTCCCCGGGTTACAAATATCCGACTTACAAACAACTCCTACTTAAAAATGGAGGGAGACAACAGGAAGTGAAGAGAAATCTCCCCCTAGGGAGGGAAATTCACTCCTGGAAGAGTTCTCATGGGAAAAAGGTGTCTCCACTGAAGCTGTATCACCAATCCTTGTTTCCACAACAACCCAAAATTTTCAAAATCCAATTGTCACAGGGACAGAAAGTTAGGTGAAATCGTCTGACCAGGGGTAGAGACAGCAAAACAAATCATACAGGGGTGTGAACCCTTCCCGATGCTATCTAAAAAAACTTTAAAAATGATTCTTTTGTCTGGAGCTACACTTAAAAAATTTACCTGTTCCGACTTACAAACAAATTTGACTTAAAGCGGAGTTCCAGCCATTTCACTCACCTGTCCAACGGTCCAGCGATGCGGCCGCCCAAAGCCTCGATCCTCTCCCTCGGCGCCGGCATCACTGCTGTGGGCACCCGGCTGTGACAGTTTGCGGCTTCACAGCCGGGTACCAACTGCGCATGCGCGAGTCGCGCTGCGCGTCTTGATTGGCCGGCAATCTTCTGGGACCTCTGACATGTCCCAGAAGATTGCAGGGAGGGAGGGGGAAAGGATAACTTCCGTTCAGGGCGCCGCGGCGCTCCGAGCGGAAGTGGGAGCGGGTACCTCTCAAAAAAATGACATGCCAAAATAGGCATGTCAGGGGGTTAGAATACCTAAAGCGGAAGTTCCACTTTTGGGTGGAACTCCGCTTTAAGAACAAACCTACAGTCCCCATCTTCTTTGTAACCCGGGGACCGCCTGTATGTCTAATACAGTCACAATATCCAGAGTGTCTTCTTTAACCACTTGACCTCCAGAAGATTTACCCCCCTTCCTGACCATTCCATTTTTTGCGATACGACACATAGGTACCTTAACTGACAACTGCGCAGTCATACAACACTGTATCCAAATAAAATGTATGTCCTTTTTCCCACAAATAAAGCTTTCTTTTGGTGGTATTTAACATCTGCGGTTTTTACTTTTTGCGCTATAAACAAAAAAGAATGACAATTTTGAAAAAAAAAAAAATATATATATATATTTTTTACTTTCTGCTATAAAACATATCCAAAAAAAAAAATGTAAAAAATCGAATTTCTTCATCAATTTAGGCCAATATGTATTCTGCTACTTATTTTTGTTAAATAAAATCCAAATAAGCATATATTGATTGGTTGGCGCAAAAGTTATAGCGTCTACAAACTATGAGATATATTTATGTCGTTTTTATTTATTTTTATTTTTTTACTAGTGATAGCGGCGATCAGCGAGTTATAGCGGGACTGTGATATTGCGGCAGACAAATCAGACACTAACTGACCCTTTTTTGGGAACCAGTGACACTAATACAGTGATCAGTGCTAAAAAATATGCACTGTCACTGTACTAATGACACTGGCTGGGAAAGGGTTAAAATCAGGGGGCGATCAAAGGGTTAACTGTGTGCATAGCCAGTGTTTTTGTACAGTGTGGGAGGTGCTTTTACTAGGGAAAGACTTGAATCCTTGTCCTTGCTTTGCAGGAACACAGGATCCATACCTTCCCTCCCAACAGAATGCCAATCTGCCTTGTTTACATAGGCAGACTGTTTTTCTGCCTCTGTACCAAATGTTCGGTGAGTGCTGGCAGACACGGAGTCCACGGTACCTGCTAATTGGCTCCCGCTGTGTACAATCACAGAAGTAGCAGGCAGCCAGCAGCGCGCTTGCGCGCCCCCTACCCGGAAGCGTCTGACTTTGTACTAGGTACATGATTCAGTGCCGCAGTGCCACCTTGCATCCGTATATGTAACTTATACAAGTCGCTTGCTATGGGGGCACTCGTTCAGGCTTGGTCCTGAGCTGGGCTGTGTGCATCCATATACACACACATTGTGGCTTGGCAACGCCCCCTGCTCCTTCCTCATAGGATTTGACTGACAGCAGCAGGAGCCAATAGCTCCCACTGCTGCCAAGTATCCTGTGAGAAGAGAGAGAGGTGAGAAGAGCTGCTGCAGACAGTCACAGTGCTGGATTGAGATCAGGCTCAGGTAAATGTTTAAAGGGGGGCTGGGGGGACAGCTTTTGAAAGTTTTTTTTTTTTTTTTTTTTTTACCCTAATGCAGAGAATGCATTAAGGTAAAAAAAACTTTTGCGTTTACCACTTTAAGGTCGGTGACTGCCAGGTGGTACAGAGAGAGGTTGCCAGGGAAAGGGGGCATCAGAATTCTTCTATGGAGCCCCATAATTCTTAATCACAACTATGCCACTGCATCCTTGATTTGCAAGATTCCCACATTATCTACATTAGGGCGGCACTGCAGACTCTTAAATGCTAGTGAAGTGACTGTTGTTATTATTATCTCATTATCTTCATTAAGCTCCATTCACACTTGTGTGATTTGCTGTGCAATTTTGGACATCAAAGTCGCATGACAAGTTGCAGCCCATTCTTTTTATTGGTACTCGTTCAAATTGATGCACCTTAAAGTGGAGCTCCAGCCCCCCCTTCAAAAATGTAAAGTCAGCAGCTACAAACATTGTAGCTGCTGACTTTTAATTTAAGGACCCTTCCTGTCCAGATGTCCTGCGATGTCGGCACCTGAGCTGACTTTTCAATCAGCTCTGTCATTCCTTGTAAAGAGAAACTGGCTGTGAAGCCACCCTACTGCGCATGCACCAAGCACACTGCGCTTTCTAAATGGCCCGGCGGTGGTGGAAGGAGGAGGGGGGCTGAACTTCTGCCGTGAGGTCTGCAGCAAGGTCTCCTGGAAGCAGGGATGGGTACCTGTCAAAAAAACAAACAAAAGCAAACAAGTGGAGCTTCCTCTTTCGGGTGGAGCTCCGCTTTAAAAGTTGCAGCGACTTTGAAAAGGTACCTGCACTACTTTGCTGCAGCTTTTGATGCAATTTAGATTCAGTTTACACTGCTGCGACAAAGGATCTGACTTGTGAGTCCCCAAGTCACAAGACAAAATCAATGTTTTCCTATGAAAGCCATCTTAACTGATACTACACAAGTCGCTCCGACTTTAGAAAAGGTTCCTGCACTACTTTGGTCCAACTTGGTGTGATTTCAGCCCCTGTACAGGCTCCTAAATAGCATCCAAGTTGGATCAAGTCGGAAGGAAGTTGCAGGTCACAGTCACATACGACTTTGCCATTGCAGCAGTGCGAACTGAGCCTTTGATCCATTGAGTGTAAAGTCGGATGAAGACGCACAGAAAGTTGCATCAAACTCGCGCTCCAAAGTTGCATGTGAAATCGTACGACTTTTTAGTCATGATAGTGTGACTGGAGCCTTATGGGCCATACACACTATAAGATTTTCTGAAGACTTTTACCAGAACCAGATAATATGAGGTCAAACCTAAACACTTTCAATTTGTATGCAATCTGGCAGGCCCTTGCACTACATAGAAAAGGTAAATCTGAAGGAAATCTAACCACAAAAGTTGGATAGTGTTTATCCAGCATTAAGGCCCGTACACACGTAGCGATTGTCGGCCGTAAAGATTCGGCCAACGTCCGATCGGCCGATTGTCGGCTTGTTAGTATGATGCTTCCAACAACCGACTGCGACTTTTCGGCCGAACAGAATCTGGTGTGCAGGCTTTAAAATTTTTGTTGGCCAACACCAGAACGGCCGATTGTTCCTCAGTCAGTACAGAATTCGGCCGACAAACAGCAGATGAGCAAGACTGGGCATGCTCAGAGAAGAAAAAACACACGAAAAGTAAACCATCACATGACATCACTTCTGCAATGGGCTGTTGTTGGCCGACAAAATTCGTGTGCAGTCCTTAGCACTTTTCAACCGACAGGACAGCACCGGACAAAAGACGGCCGATCGTTCGGCCGACAATCGCTACGTGTGTACGGGGCTTTAGAGTCACTCCAACAGAATACATTTGCAGATTGGGAAATTCAGCAAAGCAAGATAATCGGACAGGTTTGTTTTTCTGTGGCTAAAATTGTGTGTTCCATCTCTGACACAATCACATGTAGACTGAAATAATGTTTTAAACAACGTAACAGAAAACAATATGATATACCAGTAAAAAAGATGCATTACAGCATTGCATTGCATGCATTCAGCAGAAGACAAAGAATATTAACTCAGACAAGTAATACAGTTAATTGCATAGTCCATCCAATCAGTTTGCGTAGACCTGACTGAATAGCATTTAAAAAAAAAGTATGTTCATGATAGCTATCCATTGAGGACACCTAGTGGTGTGATAGCAGATTACATGCACACACTTACATGACCGGTGTAGGACTGAGGACATCTAGTGGACAACTGCAGCATAGGATCTGTATAAAACTCATTGAAGCATAGCTAATTGCAATCGCTTTAATGACAGGTCACACCATTCAATGATCTCACTAGCAGCTGACTAGCTACTACTGGTTCAAAAGTGGACGCTGTGTGCAATTAATTCTCACCTTTGTTCTAAAGTTGCTTTGTCAATATAAGAATTACAAAGTATACTATATGTAATATATAGGGTCATTATCTATAACTCTTGTGGGTCATAGGTCAATTTCATGTATACAGTATACTTCACTTACAAAAAGAAGCCAGTGTGTCAGTTACAAATCCACTATTCTGCTTTAACTCTCTACAGTCTATACTGTGAGATATATCATACAAAATGCTCAATTATACCTGTGAATGCTTTTAAAGCCCAGCTCCAAGGGTAAATAAAAAGCATCCTTTGAAGTGGGTCTGCTTCCACACTGCAAGGGTTAAATACTCATTTAGGTCTAGGGCAGCGATGGCGAACCTTGGCGCCCCAGATGTTTTGGAACTACACTTCCCATAATGCACATGCACTCTGCAGTGTGGTTGAGCACCATGGGAAATGTAGTTCTAAAACATCTGGGGTGCCAGGGTTCGCCATCACTGGTCTAGGGGATAGGAAAAGCAGTGTTATTCTCTGCTCTCCCAGGAGACGGCGCTATCTATGCTCTGACAGAGGACTGTTCCTCTTCGTTCTCATGTCTGATGCAGGGTCCTATGGGCTCTATATAGGTCTTGATAATGCCAGGGGCATCTGACCACCAGAACATAGGGTAAAAGAGGCTGCAGGGACTGGTCATGCAGAACAGCCTGCAGAGGAGCCTAGATTTAGCACCCTCCTAGTTAAGTGCTAGGCTGTCAGGCAAATTCGTTTTTTTTTTTTGGAGCTCCTCTGTAATCAGTGGAACAATTGCTGATTGCTTTGGACTGATCAGGGTTTGACTGCTTCTCCCTGCCTTCTGGAAGGTTCCAGAATATAAGAGGGGAGCAGGTCAAATAAGTAGCTTGATACAGTGGCGGCCGGTGCGTTGGGGGCGCAGGGACACATGGAGCTCAATGGGTTTTTTTTTTTTGCAATCACCTGATTAGAGCCAGAGGCTCTAATAGGGCGATGCAAAGGGTGGACCCAGGGCGCAGAGCGTCCCGAGCCCACCCATTGTGTGACAATAGCGAATGACAATTCGCTATAGCCACACGGATCCTCCTCCTGGCCAATCAGGGAGCGCGTCCGATACGCGCTTCCTGATTGGCCGCAAGGCAAACCCCATGCCATTGGCCGAGGAGGAGGCGGGAGCGGGAGGACTTGTGTATACGCCGGGGGATTGAAGCCGCCGCCAGGACACTGAAGAGAAGGCGCCGCTGCAGCTGCTCCAGGTAAGTGCACTGGTCTCGGGGGGGGGGGGGCATGTACGCTGGTCACTGCATTGAAAGAGGGCATGTACACTGGTCACTGCATTGAAAGGGGGCATGTATGCTGGTCACTGCATTGAAAGGGGAATGTGCGCTGGTCACTACATTGAAAGGGGGCATGTACGCTGGTCACTGCATTGAAAGAGGGCATGTACGCTGGTCACTGCATTGAAAGAGGGCATGTACGCTGGTCACTACATTGAAGCGTGCATGTACGCTGGTCACTACATTGAAAGGGGCATGTACGCTGGTCACTGCATTGAAGGGGGCATGTACACTGGTCACTACATTAAAGGGGGCATGTACGCTGGTCACTACATTGAAGGGGGCACGCTGGTCACTGTTTTGAAGGGGGCACGCTGGTCACTGTTTTGAAGGGGGCACACTGGTCACTGTGCATTGAAAGGGGACACGCTGGTCACTGTGCATTGAAAGGGGGGTCGCTGTGAATTGAAAGGGGGCATGCTGGTCTCTCTGCATTGAAAGGGGGCACGCTGGTCTCTCTGCATTGAAAGGGGGCACACTCAGTGCTGTATCTTGGCCTAGGCCAACAAGGCCCAGGCCTAGGGCAGCACTTTGCAGGGGGGCAGCAAAAAAGCTGCTCCATGCAGTAAAAAAAAACCAGCCTCCTCCCGGCTCCCGCACGAAAAGGATCCCCGCCGGCTTGCGCTACACTTTTAGTGTAGTGCCAGTCTTATAGGTTGAATTGGGCCGAATATCCTAAAAGAAAGGAGTAATCTTACTAATCCAGTGACATAAGGCTGCGGTGCACTGATGGCCACTGATAAGGTGGCACTGATAAGCTGCATTGATGGTGCTGCACTGATAAGGCAGTACTGATATGCTGCACTTATCGGCACTGATATGCTGCATTGATGGGCACTGATATGCTTCATTGTTTGGCGCTAATAGGCTGCACTGATGGGCACACTGGTATGCTACACTGATGGGCAGTGATATGTTGTACTGATGGGCACTAATATGCTGCTCTGATGGCCACTGATGAGGCGGCAATGGTGGGTAATAATAAACTGCACTGATGGGCACGAATGAGGCTGCACTGATAAGGCAGCACTGATTACAGATGACAGGGCGGGTCATAGACAGGAAGGGGTGTGGTCTTTTGCAGGAAGGGGTGGATGATATTTAAATCAGGGGGTGCCCAAGTTTAGTCAGGCCTAGGGCAGCACAAAAACTAAATACACCACTGGGCACACTATACCTTAATTAGTGAAGGTCCCTTTCACACTTTTGCGACCTCAAAGTCACGCAATTTTTTACAGCGTTTTTTGCCGCAAAGCAATGCCTATTACATTTTTCTGTTTGCGCCCCCCCAAAAAAAAATTGTGAGCACCAGCCGCCACTGAGCCTGAATATTTATGTAGGCGATGTGCCCAGTAGAGGGCTGCACAGCACATACTGTAAATAGTCTGGGGCTGGAGCACTCGGAGGTCTTGTCCAGAGAGAGAAGTTTTAAACTTGGAGGATTGCTGCCCCCGCAGTTAACATTTACTAGGAGCTCATTGAGGTCCCAGGTATGCTAAAGCTGGGGGGCCTACTTGCTAAGATACTCTGAAGCTAAAGAAGAGGGATTTTACATAGGATCCCAGTCTGGAGAGTCCACTAAGTAAATGACTGCCTGACACTGGTGGGAAGCATCCAAACAGCAAAGGACTTGGGAGTACAGACCTGAGTGCAGAATCTGGGTGACTTTTGCTGATGTTAATCCCCTGGTGCACTAATACTAAGGATATTCTGGCCGGGGTCATTGCTCATGGTGTCCCAGTGCTGTCCATTCCCTGAGCTTTTGTTGAAGGGACTGCTCTAAGAAATAGCTGCAGAGTGAGAAGTGTCCTTTTATTACCGTTTAGCATTCTAAAGTATCCTACAGCTCCCAGTACCCTATCTAAGTTGTTCAGCAATAAATACAGAAAAAAGCTTCCTCCTACCTTCTGGTGGCCGCTGGAGGTATTGAAGGAGCATTTAACACCTGCCTGGGGCTTTCCCTTGGGAACACAGTCTGTGTGTCACTTATCACCTGCCTATGCTCACCCGGGCATGCAAGTATACCCTACATTTAGATCCAGCCTGTTTTAATGTTTGACTGATCTTATGAATAAACTATGGATTTACACTTTACAGATTTGGTTATAATCACACTTCCCACTGGTTTTCAATACGCAGCATATGTTCTCCATGATTTCATCTTTTGGTTGTTTTCTCATTTGGTCCTTGAGCATGTGAGCTACCAGGTTTGTGGACCCCACAAGCCACTGGTAATCTACTACCTTTTGCACCCACCTTGCAGTTTTTGTGCTAAACATAAAGCCATCATAGGGCTTCACAAATCTTCCGCACAGATCTAGTGAGCACACCTATTAACCACAGAGCCACCATGCTGCCCTACATAGAAATAATCAAACCTTTAAATGCTTCAGTGGTTCTGTAGGATGGCCATGAAGTTTGTCTCTCCTGTGCTGAATAAATTATCCTCAGAACCAAAATGACCTCTGATGTTTGTACACAAGGATGCCCCTTACCTCCCAGCACAGCGTGAAGTCTGACCGTAAAAAATTCCACGCCCCTTTAACAAGGCCATTTCTAGATAAATTCTCCTCAATTAGGGCAAATGGTTCCCACTTCCAGCCATGTGAGAGCTGGGCTCAGGAATGACGGGGTCACAGGTCAATATCTCACTATAAATAGCAATCTGGGAACGGTTATTAGGGCAGAACTATTGCAAATTCAGAAATTGCTGTCATTCTGTGGATCATAGGGCAAAATCAGATACTGACAACATACTGTATAAATCCTCTAACCAGAAATGGCAGACATCATTTCAAAAACAAAATTAAAAAAAAAAACTTACAATTTTCCCCCAAAAGAGTGTTAATATTTCTGAAAGTGCATTTAGTAATTTATTGTTGCAACCCAATATTTATTTCTGATGTGTACTGTGTTCCGTGTTTTTATGATGGCATGTTATAAATAATCACATGCTCTATGAAGTGGCTATGTGTGTTATCAGGTAGTATATTCAGCGTCTCTGCTCAGCAGTTACAGTGAAGATAAAATCTGTTAAAGCTGGTCATACACGGTTAGATTTTCTTTTGAACGTTCATACAACATTCTCAAAAACGTTCGCCACAGCATTCAAAGATGTCATCACAAAGTCAATAAATAACGTTTGAAAGGCCCTAAAAATGTTGTTCAATTGTCCTGCATATATATATAGAACTTTAAATTAGTATTAACCACTTAAGCCCCGGAAGATTTTACCCCCTTCCTGACCAGGGCCTATTTTGCGATTCGGCACTGCGTGACTTTAACGGACAATTGCGCGGTCGTGCGACGCTGTACTTAAACGAATTTGGCGTCCTTTTTTTCCCACAAACAGAGCTTTCTTTTGGTGGTATTTGATCACCTGTGGGATTTTTTGATCATGCGCTATAAACAAAAAAAGAGCGTAAATTTTGCAAAAATAACAATATTTTTCACATTTTTTTATATGAAATTCCCCCCAAAAAAAAATGTAAAAAGGGAGGGGTTATGTGTGTCCCTAGGGGCGTGATTCTAACTGTGATTGGCTGTGGCTTGAGGTGTAGGAACAGTGATCAACAGTCCTACATAGTAGAACCGTATGATCACTATTCCTACACAGGGGAGAATGACAGACAGCTTGTTTACATCAGCCGCCTGCCTTTCTCCCTCTGCACCGACGATCGCCGAGTGACCGGCGGACATCGGGTCCACTGGTCACACGCGCGGGGGGGGGGGGGGGTCCGTGACCGCGCGGGAGCGCGCCTCCGGGGGCGCGCACTCGCTCCCTAGACCCTCACAGGCTAGCGACGTAGTACTACGTCGCTCTGCCTGTGAGGGGCTGACTGCCGACGTAAATAGTCGTGCGGCAGTCGGCAAGTGGTTAAACTCTGCTGTGCCTCATTTGCTCATTCAGTTTCTCACTAATACAGGAGGTGTGTTACTGGCCAGATCACCAGGTGGAAACAGAGGGGAAAAAATCCAAAGAAAAGAAAACGAATGCAGGCATCACATCTAATGATTGGTAAGTTGCAATATAATAAAGGCAAAGACGTACGTTTGTAAGTTACTGGATTTACTTCTCACTTGATTTGAAAAGTACCTTGTTCCCAACTTTCATAATGGGCAAGGAAGTTTCAGGTTGATGGCTGACAGCCAAACTTTGTCTCCAACTTTCAGGGAAGAGTTTCCCCTCTGCTTCCTGTCAAGGTATTTTTTATAGTCCACCTGCCCCTTTCGTATGGACTCCTGGAGAGCTCAATAATTGTCTTGTACAACTGTGAGTCTGTCTTGTACTGCGGGTACTGCTGATTCAGGTATCTGGCAGACAGGAAAGATGGAATCCATAATTGGCCCAGAACGGAGATTGGTTTGTAGCTGAATGAATTGAATTGTTGTATGCGAACTCTGCCAACAGGAGCAGAGACGCCCAGTCATTTTGGGAAAAAGCTGAGTAACAATTTTATTACAAATAACATATTACAATTATAACAAATATTGCTCCAGGGTTTGGTTTGTACGTTCAGTTTGCCAACTACTTTGGGGGTGGTAGGCAAATGATAAGCAGTGTTCCACTTTCAGGGACCTGCAAAGAGCTTTCCAAAAGCTGGAGGTAAATTGTATCCGCCAGCGTGAGACAATGTTACTGGGCAGTCCGTGTTGTCTAACGATCTCTTTGATGAAGGCATTAGTGTCTCAGCTGTAGGATGGAGTACCCACCATTGGCAAAAAGTGGGCCATCTTGGATAGCCAGTCTACCACCCCCAGGATAGTAGTAATCCCCTC
Source organism: Pelophylax lessonae (assembly GCF_965119305.1). Lineage (NCBI taxonomy): Eukaryota > Metazoa > Chordata > Amphibia > Anura > Ranidae > Pelophylax > Pelophylax lessonae. The sequence goes on from NC_138774.1 coordinate 76,577,742, forward strand.
AGAGGTAGAAAAGTCTACGATGAAGTCCATGGCAATCATCTCCCAGGGAGGATTAGGGATAGGCAAGGGCCTCAGTAATCCCCAGGGCTTAGATTTTTCACCCTTGCTATGGAGACACACTGTGCAAGATTTACATGGGTAAATACAATCCTCACTCAAGTTGGGCCACCAAAAGCACCGCTGGATAAGTTCAATTGTTTTACGGGGCCCAAAGGGGCCAGCAAGTTGATGGTTATGGAATACCCTGAGAACTTGAGATCTCACCTCCCGAGGTACGAAGACCTTATCCTGATGCCACAACAATCCATCCTGTCTCCTTAACGAGTCATGTCTGGATCTGGAGTATAATGTGGAGGCCTGTTCGATGGATGACTCTAAACTTGGCTGGATCAGCAAAAAAGTTTGGGCAGACAAGATAGTGCTTGGGGGAGCAGACTAGGCTGATTTAAGAAACATGCGGGAGAGAGCATCTGCGTTCCCATTCTTGGATCCTGGACAATAGGTTATGTGGAAGTTAAATCTGGAAAACAATAGGGTCTATCTGGCCTTCCGGGGTCTTAGGCGCTTTATGGACCTTAAATAGTCCAGATTTTTATTATGCATAAAGGTCACAACCAGATGGATAGCATCTTGCAAGAGGTACCTCCTTTCTTCGAAGAGTACTTGGATTGAGAGAAGTTCTCTATTACCCACATCATAATGCCTTTCAGCTTGGCTTAATTTCTTAGAACAAAAGGCTACTGGATGAAGCAGATCTTTTGGGCCCTGCCATTGAGATTGCACAGGTTCTGTCGCCACTTTAGATGCGTCCACCTCCAGGACAAAGGGGAATGCAGGGTATGGATGTTGCAAAACAGGAGCAGAAGTGACTAGAGCTTTCAAGTGTTCAAACGCTGCTTGAGCTTCTTTGCTCAAGAGGAAGCGTGTATGCTGATGAGTGAGTTGGGTGATTGCGGCAATGATGGTTGAAAAGTCTACGATAAATGTAGGTGAACAAAAGTTAGTGAACCCTTCAAATCTCTAGAACCCTTTTCTGCTAGAGGATGTGGACCAATCCAGAATTGAAGAGACCTTCTGAGGGTCTATGGAAATCCCCTCTGTGGAGATTATGAGTCACAAGAACTGGATAGACTGCTTTTTGAACTCACACTTTTCCGCTTTGCATACAAGTCCTGCATGCTCAGTGTACTTTTCTGATCTGGTCTCGGTGGAGTTCAAATGAAGCTAAAAAAATCAAGATATCATCCAAATAAACTACTAGAAATAGATCAAGATATTCACTGAAAATGTTGTTTACAAAGTTTTGGAACGTTGCAGTACATTAGGACATTATGAGATACTTAAAACGTCCGAAGGTTATCCGGAAGGCGGTTTTCCATTCGTTGCCTTTCCTGATGCGAACTAGGTTGTAGGCCCCCCGTCCAATTTTGTGAACACTGTCCAGAATTTCTGAAATAACTCAGGAACAAAGGGAAGTGGGTACTAATTCTAGATGGTAATTTTACGTTTTCTGTAATCTGTAAAGGGGGAGTAATCCTTTTTCTCGGCAAAGAAGATGCCCGCCCCAACAGGTGAGAAAGAGGGGCAGATGAAGCCCTTGTCTAGGTTTACGTCTATATATTGCCGAGGGCTTCCAGCTCGAGTTCGGACAGCACAAAGATTCGCCCAAAGGGTAACTCTGCCCCTGGAAGCAGTTTAATCGGGCAGTTGTAGGACCGGTGAGGTGGCAGTATGTTGGCTTTTTTCTTGTCATAGACGTGAAGGAAGTCATGGTAAGTAGGAGGGACTCATTGACTGGCATCAGATACTGGTTGAACGGAGAGGCACATGGGAGGATTGATGGGCGAGGAGGCGCCACAGTGCTGGAGACAGTAGCAAACATGGGAGACCTGAAAACATAGGGATTCCAGGTGACCTGAGTAAGTGGTTGCTAGGATAGGGATGGTCTCCTGTGTAATGGGTCCTGAGCTAGGAGTGGTGCCATCAGCTAGGTGCAATCAAGTCTTTTCATTTTTAAATTAAGAGGAATATATAAGTCATTGATAATGTTGATGTCCAAGAAACAGCTGCAGGCTTCGGAGTCAATGATTGCCTGTAGCTTGACCTCCTTTGCAGCCACCTGCAATGAGATGGGGAGAGTGACATGAGTGGATAGAGTCCTGGATAACTGGAGATATGAAGGGTATGGTTGACTGGACTTATTTGGTCAGACAGGACAATTGCAGAGGAAATAGACCCACAGTATAGACATACAATAGGTTGCCTTGTCATCTGCGCGCCCTTTCTTTGGGGGTCAGAGCGGGTCGAAGGAGGCCGATTTGCATTGGTTCCACTTCAGAAGTGTTGGCGAACTGAGGAACAGGGGCAGGTACTGCTGGTTCTGGAAGCTTTGGCAATACCCATGTGAGCTCGAAGGTCTGAGTGCATTCGGAGAGTTGTTTCTGCAGGCGGCGATTCAGTGGAGACCTGGATGAGATTCTCTAAAAAGGCAGGAGCTTCAACCCTGGCCAACTCATCCTTTAAGGATTCGGACAGGCCCTGACAGAACTCTTATTTCATAGCTGCATAGTTCCATCCGGTATCGGCTGACCATGAAGGATGGACTCAGCAGCTGACCATGAAGGGTGGACTCAGCAGCTGACCATGAAGGGTGGACTCAGCAGCTGACCATGAAGGCTGGACTCAGCAGCTGACCATGAAGGGTGGACTCAGTGGTGGCAGTTCTTTGCGGGCCGTCATAGAGAGCAGTAATGACTTTGAAGAAGGTAGTGACAGAATTTAGTGCTTTGTTCTTTTGCTCCAACAGGCTGTGACCCCAGTATTAAAGGTCATCAGACAAGAGGGAAATAATGAACCTCACCTTGACAGTAACAAGTGCAAAAGTCTGTAGGTATTTTTGAAAGCCTTGAATTTACATTGGTCCCTTGACAAGCATTCAGGAGTCTGGGCTCTCGAGGCGGTAGCACCACAGCAGATATAGCAGTGAGAGGAGAACTGGAAGGTGCAGCTGCAGAAGCAGGACTGGCAGCAGGATTCGGTTCAGCAGATGTCACAAGGGCAGTTAGGGTGTGAAGACGTTCTTCCAGCTGGAAATACACACCTTGCAGGTTTTTAACTGCTTGTATGAGGGCCATCATCCGCTGACATAGAGCCTCCAATGCAGAAGCACCTCTCTTGGTCTCTGACATAATGGCTGGCTGATACTATCTCATACTTGGTGCTGGAGGCCAATAGAGAGAGGGCTTCCCTTGCAGCTAAGTTCCAGACTCCCCTGAAGGTGGAACAAGAGAAGTCATGCCTAAAGTAGCATCGGTCACCTGCTGGAATAGTTTCAGAGATGTTCGTACTAGGATGCTTGTCAGAAGATCCAGGAGTACAGCTGATGCACTGGAGTGGTGTCAACTGACAGGTGGCACCCATGAGAAGCAGTAGGTCTTGGGTAGCACAGTTAACAAGAGAGAAGTCGGTGTGAAGCCAAGGTCAGGTGCCAAGTTGGAATCAGAGCAAGTGTAGTCAGGAGGATAGCTGGGGTCATACACAGGAGAGCAAACAGAGAAGATCCATAAAACAAGCAGAGGTCAGGTCAGGAGGCAGGCAGTTCCAGCCAAGTTGAGGTCAAGAATTCACAGAAGCAAGGGATCACAGGAACCAATGCACTGGAGAGCCAAAGATCAATCAGCAATTGCAGAGAGTGACTGGCTTTCTTATAAAGGCCGTTTGGTGCCAAACCGTGCTGAAAGCGTGCGTAGCTATATGGCAGTGCACATGTGCGTTCCGAGGGGGCATTCTTGCTTGCTCTTAGTGCACCTGTTGTGTGTCAGTGTGTATTCCTGCAGCCATGCAAAGTACTGCCAGCAATGCCAGGTCTTCGGACACTTTTGCCACGGACAGTGCCCTGACACAGTGTTTATGTAAAGTCCACCTCTGGATAACTATACACCTCCAGGTCTTCTGTGACACTCCTTTTTCTGTGGCCACTGCAAAATCCATGTTATGTCTGGGTATGGAGGAGGATGTGATCTACTCCTATGATTAGACTTTAAGAAAATGGTGCCACACACAGGATCAGCAGACTGTAAAGCTAAAATAGTAGAAGATCGGCTTCAGCTCGATTCTCCGCCCACAGAAGAAATCCCCAATTGCATTGCGTTCATGTGTAGCTTATCCACAGAGGCTTCTATGATTAAGCCCCACATAGTGAAATGCATTAGGGGGGTTCTTATAGGAGTGGTGATCCTGTGTGTGGCCAGGTGCCATTTTCTTGTAGTCTAAGCTGAGCCTGACAAACCTTACATCCCATCCAGCACCAGCATACAGTGTTAACATCCACAGGACTCACTTTCTAGGTCATTGGAGCAGTACTATTTTTTAGTTTAGTCTCCTTCCATTACTGAGCACTGTCATAACAGAGGGAATAATGCCATCAATCTCTCCAAGCTCTGACACCATCATGGGGTGTTTTGGTGGCTGCAACAGAGAAAGGAGCAGGAAAGGAGCGCTTGAGAGGTAATTATAAGTAGTTGGGGGGGTGGACTTTATACAGACACTGTCACTGTCACTGTGCCCTGAATGGGCAAGGCGGTGACATTGTCTCCATAATACAGTATATCATTATTTGTCCTCCTCTTCTCTCGCAAATCTTAATTTTGTCATGTCCTATTGGGCACCGCTCATTTGACTGCATGAGTCGGCAAGAGGGATTTCAGGCTTCATAAACTTCAGTGGATAAGCAGTGCAAATTAGTATTTTAAACACAGCCCACTCATGTTACATCAGAATCAATTAAAACTGCAAATAGCACCTAAGCATAAAGTATTTAACAGAGAAATAGGTAAAGATGGGGCAAAGGGAACATACGTCTCACTGTGGGTGAGCCACTTTCAGCCATCTACCAAATGTGGGTACATGAATGGCAATCAAAGATGGGCATAGTCTTCTCACACTTCATTTTCAATAAGATATCTGCTGTGTAAGGGCAACCTCGCAATGCCCCCTCCCAACAGCATGTCAGCAAAAAAGGGGTTAATCTGTCCAGCTGTCATTAAGTGGAGCTCCTGCTGCTCCTCCCACCCATAATTGCTAATAACAAGGGACATTAACACTAATAACGCTCTCTCTTACATACTGGAGTGTTTAAAACAGCAATTGGACACAGACTAAGCCAGAAATCTCTTCACATGCACGGGGCACATGTGTGGGTGAGCAGAGCTCTGCACAGACTGATAGACACAGGTCACCTGGGCTCCCTTATTAGTATTATTTTTCAGGATTTATATAGTGCGAACAGTTTGAGCAAAAAAAGAGAAGATAGTACAGTTAAATACAATTCAAGACAAGATGGCTAGGCAGATCCTGCTCTTAAGAGCTTACTATCTAAAAGTATAATGTCAGAGCAAATAAAAATACAGTGTTACCTACTACACCCAATATGAACCCAGATTTGTACAACTTACCTGCCGTGAAAAATAAATCAGGAATGTCACTCATAGCTCATTGGCATTTACCTCTGTAGCACTGTCCCCTTGAGGACTGCTGGATATTACACTTTCGGGTCTCCCTGGGTTACCGTTAGCAACACTGGTATTCATATTTCACACTTTACTTGGCTCAGTCAATGATCAGTCCAGGGGTATGTAGTTGTTTTTGGTGTTTTAATTTAAATAGGGATGGGAGAAGGGAATAGTGGGATACTCCAAATTAACTATTCGCAAGTTGCGAGGACTCTTGCCAGAAGACTTGGTGAACTACATTTATCTTCGGGACACTCTCCTCAGTATCCCCTTTCTGGACTGCTGACACCCGTCCACTGACTATCCTACTTTTGGGGTGGCCACCTTGACACGATCCCCTGTACTCACGATACTGTTTTTCTAGGGTCTCCAGTGTCTCCCCACTCTGTCAGCTCCTGGACCTCTGGGTTCAGCTCCATTCCTTTGGCCCCCAGGATGACCTCCTGATGCTGTGTGCCACTGCTACAGAGGAGGAGGCAGCTGCCACCTTCCCTCCGGGACTCTGCTCACCAGCCAAAGACCGTTCAGCACATGTGCTCCTGGCTTTTATACAGTATCCCATAATGCCCTGAGACAACCGGTCTCTGCCAACCACCGGGACTGTATCAAAGCCTGTGTACCGATTGGCCAGGTTTCCTCCCACTGTCCAACATGCCTCCCTATTGGACCAGTGTGAAACACTATCTAGACCCAATGAATCACACACTGAGCACACAGAGCAGACCTAACTCACAGATCTAGCTCTCTGGTAGGCAGAAAGCAATATAGATTTACCTGCTGTCCCTCTGATAGGCAGACAGAGCCAAAAATGATACTCTCTCACTAGCACCTACCTAGGAGGGTGCTGCACCTCTAATATCAGCTTTGTTACAAGGTGTATCCATGGGACTCTTGCAAAGCATTTTTGGCTTTCCAATAAGAAAGCCCAGGGTGGCCTATCTACTTTTTGTGTTAAAGTGTTTCTTTTAAGGTGAAAACATTTTGTGCTGCAGAATTCCCCCCAGTCCCCCCTTATTTTTACCTTAGCCTGATTCGATCCAGTGATGTGCACGAGAGCAGTGGCTCTCGCCGCTGTCTCCCTCTTCCTTGGGCAGATTGATAGCAGTGGGAGCCATGCACTCCCTCTGCTGTCAATCAAATGCTGTGCTGAGCAAGCGGGTGGCGAGGCTGAGCCACCCGCTCTGTATCAATAGATGCAGACAGGGTGGCTCAGGAACGAGCCCACATGGGTGCCCCAATGGAAAACGGCTTTCTATGGGGGCACTTGCCAAAGAGGAGAAGCCTAGAGCGCCAGCAGGGGATCCAAGAGGAAGAGGATCGGGGCTGCTCTGCGCAAAACTATTACACAAAGCAGGTAAGTATAATATGTTTGTTATTGTAATTTAAAAAAAAATAAGCTTTAACCAGTTTCCGCCCAGCCTATAGCAACTTGATGAGTGAGCGGGACTTTTGTCATTCCATGTGGACGTCATATTACATCCTCCCGGAATGAGCCTTGTAAACAGCCGTGCTGCGGGAGTGATCTGTCACCGGCTGTGTCAGTGTACAGGCCCATTGCTGGTAGAGTGAGATCGCTGTGACCAATCACAACAGATCACATGTCAATTGTAAACAATGAATGTCTTTGATTCATGTAATTCATTGTTACAATTGTGTTGCTAGGTGTGATTGGTCACAGTGATCACATGGTACAGACAGGGTGAGTATAATGTTTGTTTTTTAGAAAAAAAAGCCATACTTCTCTTTTAAAGTGTTACTAGACCCAGGACCCTGCATTATATTTGGTCCCCCAAAGTACACAGGACATGGAAATTAAATTATATTAGTAAATAAAAACTGCTAAATACCTTTTGTCATCAGCAGTTAGAGCAGTCTTGTGACTTCTATCAGTGTTCAGCCAAGCACTGGTTAAAGCCTGTAGGAGGAGTTCTATGACTGTCCTATCAGACTGCAAGACCCCTGACCCTCTGTCTGGACAATGCTGATTGGCCCTGTGCAGATCACATGCACTTTCCCAAGAAAAGAAAAACCTCTCTGGCAATACACTCCATAGGCTTTGTGTTATCAAGAAATTATCAGGGGATAGTGGAAGGAGGTTGAGGATCAGAGAAGCCAGGATCAAACAGCCTTTTTACACAATGTGGAGGATTAACCCCTTAGGTTCCACAGTAAATATACCAAGCATGCTTTACTGCATATACAGATTGATTTTACTATTGTGGGTTTCGTAACACTTTAAATGTGCTGTGAATAAGGATAATGCAACGGCTTGCACCCAAAGAGAATTACTAAGTACTGTGCAATATCTCCTAGGTGGTACCTCTTAATTAAGCAACTAACAAAGGTCTCTGTGTGGCAACTGTAAATGGGCAGCATTTAGTCGTGGATCTTCAGCCGGCTATCGTTGGGGCCCAATCCTACCATTGCTACACATGAGCACAGTTACAGGAGGACCTGCAGGCAGGTAACAGGTTATAGGGTAGCTATGTAGTGTCAGGTCACCTGTGGCCAGGTGACAACTGCACACTGTTGGAGGCAGGGGTGCAGCGCAAGGTAGTGAACCTGATAGCAGACTGCTGCAGATGGACCGGAACGTGAGCCCAAGATTCCCCAGGGCGCGGAGTCTAAGACCCAGCAGGTGTTCACCAGAGCCTCTAGTGGTGAGGATGGACTTGGCTGCAGCTGGGCCCGGGTCGCGGCCCCTGGGGTCCCCCGGGTCACACTCCGTAGGGAGAGAAGGGAAGCAGCCACTCAGGACACACGGAATGGTGATGGGTAAGCCGAGGTCGGGGTAACAGGCAGACGAGGGTAACCAAGGGACAGGCCAAAGGTCAGGGTAACAGGCAGATAGGAATAGTCAGAGACAAGCCAAAGTCGGTACACAGAAAAGTAGCTCAAGCACACGGCAAAAAGGAAACAGGAAACAAACACTGTTGAACAGCAAGGCAGACCTGCAGTGCACTGGTTAATATAGACTTCCTGTGATGACATGGGGAGTGGCAAGAACAGGAAGGAGAGGTGATAAAAAGGAACCAGAAGTGAAATCTGACCTCTAATACAGACATGAAGGAACAGGTAAACTGCCAAACACTATTGCAAGTTCATGACATGTAGTCAGTTCCTAATGGTTCAGTCTCCCTAGTGACAACAGGGTATGACCACAAGGCCCTCTCACTAGACCAGCAACACAGCACAGAAGTTCCACTGTGTGTAGGGGAATCCTTTGTCTTGGTTCTGTCTTGGTTCAGTGTGGTTCTGGACGTTGGCTCACCCAGCAGTACTGATATGACATAGGAGCAATGCAAGGCTCCCAGCTGTGGTGACACAGTCCCAGCCCCAATGCGCTTTCATCCTGTCTGATTTGTGGTGTCACAGTTGTGCGTCTGAGGCCTACAAGTAGGTCTGTAAGGAAATGTGCTTTCTCTAGCTAGCTTCCTGCCACAGAAAGACTGCGTAATTCAAAGAACAACCTGGGAAGATACTCCTTCTCTCTCCTCCCCTGTCCTGGCCTCCCCTGGGAACTACAGTACATTGGGTAATGGAGGACCACAGTAATTCTCAGCTTCACAGTCCATTGGGTGCTCCTGCCACACCAGCCCCCCTTCTTGAGATGAGTCCAGCTTGTCTGTTTGCTCCCAGTGCACAGGTAGCTACTGACAATGTCCCAGCTTAACCTCTTTCCAACTGGGCCAATTGTGATATTCCTCTCCTACATGTAAAAATCAGTGTTTTTTGTGCTAGAAAATTGCTTAGAACCCACAAACAATATATATATATTTTAGCAGAGACCCTAGGGAAAAAAATGGCGGTCATTGCAATTTTTAATGTCACACTGTATTTGCGCAGCAATTTTTCAAACACGTTTTTTTGAAGAAAAAAAAACACTTTCATGAATTAATAAAAAACAAAACATATTATTTATTCCAGTTTTTTTTGTATATTGTGAAAGATGATGTTTCGGTTGAGTAAATCGATACCTAACATGTCACGCTTTAAAATTGCGCACACTTGTGAAATAGCGACAAATTACAATACTCAAAAAACGTCATAGGGACGCTTTAAAAATCTTTAATGGTTACCTGTTTAGAGTTACAGAGGAGGCTTAGTGCTATAATTATTGCTCCCACTTTGACATTCACGACGATACCTCCCATGTTTGGTTTGAATGCTGTTTACATATGCAGACTCGACCGACGTATGCATTTGCTTCTGCGTGCAAGTATAAAAGTGCTTTAAAAAAAATTATTTTTTATTTTTTGTTTATTTTTATATTTCCATTTTTACACTTTCCCTTTAATGTTTTTTCTTTTGATTACTTTTATTCCTATTGCAAGGAATGTGAACATCCCTTGTAATAGGAATAGGGCATGACAGGTCCTCTTTATGGAGATATCCTGGGTCTTTAGGTCCCCAGATCTCTACTCTATGCTGGAAAGCCTGAGATAAAAAAAAAAAAAAAAAAACCACAGCCCGGGCTGGAGAGTATGCCCACACGGGTGCCCTCATACCACAGGGCATGCTATGGGGGCACCAGCAAGAAAGGAGGAGCGGAGAGCTAAAGAAGAAGAGGTTCAGCACCGTTCTGTGAAATATTAAGTATAAGGTAAGGTAGGTATGTATTTTTTATTTTAGAAAACAAATGAGGCTTTACAACCACTTTACAGCTGGTCACACATACTGTAGATTGAAATTCGGAAGGTTCAGCATGGACTGGCTAAATTTCAATCCATGTATGGGCACTTTGACTGTACAGAAGTCAAGCTACCCATCGACTTCTATACCGATCGACTTCTGTACAACCACTGTGTCGAGTTTTCCCTGCTGCTCGATCAGCACTGCAGGCTATAGCCGGCAAAGCTGATCAGTGTATTCTGACAGGGAAATCTCCGCACTGTCAGAATAAAAAGGCTCAATGGGGAGGATTCCCCCATCCACATCAAGTGTTTGGATGGGGAATTGAGTGACTTTTTTTTTCGTTCAACCCGCTGGTAATGACACATCTAGGGGCTTTAAGTTGTTTTTATTAGGTCCAATACAGGTACTTACACAGCTTGCTTTTGTAAAAAAAAAATGCATTTAACAAGGCATCAATATTACAAAGCAACATTAATCTATGTCTTTTCAAATCTATCTAAAGTAGCCAATAAAGTGTATCACTTACTCTCCAAACTTTCTTCATTAATCGATGTCTAACAGTACACGTCTCTGCTGTGGAAATGCAAGCCTTTGCCATCCTCTTGTGGTGATTCTTTGTCACTGCATGGAAAAGAAAACTGTAAGATAAAAGGCTACTTGCCCTCTTGTGGCTATTTTTCAGTATTGCTAGCAGATTGTTATTGTATTTTACACCTGCTAGAAGCGGCATGTACGTACAGTGTTACAGGAAAAGGTAGTACAAAAATATAAACATATTTCAGAATACAAGCTTTTTGAATAATGTTACCACTCCTACAAATTGACTTTAATTGAGTCGCTACTATATCGCAAGAGCAAAGTAACAGATACTGAATGCTTTTTTTTAAAAATTACAAATGCTTTCATCAAATATAGTAAAAATAATATCTTGGTTATAATGGTTAACATTTATTTGTTCCTCCACTGTATCTTATGTAGTTGTGAAATTTTACTTAGAAAGCTACCATACAACAAACAGTATTTCAGACACCATATACTGTGGGATGAAAGCTTCCTCTCCTTAGACCTGGCATTAAGTTTATTGTTAATTTACTAATGTAGTAGAGACTGTTCTCCTTGTTTACTGATCTTCATCAATACAATGAGGCTGTGTTCACTTCAAACAACCAATTGTGTGCTAGTAAAACAAACAAGATTTTTTCTCTATTTCTGTAAATGTATTTTCATTACATTTTAAAATAATGTATGCAAACATTTAAACAGGGTGTGCAAAAAGAGGTATACTGTATATTAGAGTATAATCAACAATAAGGCCTGGTTCACACCTTTGCATTTTTGTGTGCATTTTTAAACACACAAAACACACACTTGTCTACAAATACATTGAATTGTTCATATCTGTGTGCTGTATCGGTAAAAATGAGGCATGTTTGATTTTCTAATTATTATTATTATGAGAATACCCGCGCTATGGTTTCAGTTATAGGTGCTCAGCAAAATATTATGAATCCACTACGTGAGGACTTGAAGCTGCTGCTAAAGTGAAAGGTGCTGAATCTCTAAGTACTAAACCATAAAATAAACAATTAGGGGCTGCTTCTAAATCACAAAATAAAATGGCAATGTAAAATCGCAATATAAAAATCGATAAACAGTGTTAAATCAAAGTGCAAGTGCAAAAATATATAAAGTCCATAAGTGCAAAGGTGTCTGTGCTTGCATGATCTTCTGGTGCTTTCAGAGTGCCACTCTGTGCTCCCCTCCTGAAATCCCTACTCAACAGAAGTATATATCAAGTAGGCATATAGTGCTCCCAGGCACAACACATGTGTAATTATAATTCTCCTTCTTCTCCAAACTTGAGATGCTAGGTATGAAGTGCTCCCTGGTGCGGGATATGATCCTCTATAATTCCTCTCATTCACTTGCAAGGCGCTCATCAAACAAATGTAAATGAGAGAAGGTGCTCACAGTGTAATACTGTTTGGTTTATTAAAATGTTAAAAAGCAAATACACTTACAAATAATGCATAAATCCAAGCATGTAAAAGCAGGTGTTTGTTCACCGCTCGGCATGCGTTACAACCACCGGATGATGTGTCACACTGCCGTCCCCTCTTGACGCGTTTTGCCCCTCCTACTGGGCTCTTCAGAAGCTCTGTGCATTTTCATGTGCTAGGATTCCCTATAGAATAATTTAAATGCATTAAACGCCCATACAACACACAATAAAAATAGACAAAAGAAAACATGGATACATGTGAACCTGGCCTAAAGTAATTTATATTTAAACTAAAATGTAAAATATAAGGGAGACAGTAGCACCATCTAAGTGCAGTATGAGCAGTAAAGGATTCTTAAATAGATAAGTAAACAAATAACAAAGATCAGATTGTAACACACTTACATAACATATAGGGTAGGGCTCCTCCTGGCTCATGTCGATCCTGAATGCTGTGTTTGGTACACTGTGACAGTGTGGCCGCACTGGTGGAATCCAGGGCTCTCCAGCAAGCAGCGATGCACTGACAGCTTTGACATTCATTTCACAATGTTAGAGTAAGTGGCAGGCGCGCATTCGGAGCATGGGTGCTTCTTCCTCAGGCCAAATGGCGGCCATAGCAAGCTTCTCGGCCTTTTGGCTAAGATCAAGTGTAGTATCTGTTCTTATCAGTTGGTATGGACCTTGATGGTTAGTATCGGCAGGGGCTGAAATGAACCGGGGCGCCCTGGGCGTAACTGGGGGACCGGAAATAGGCACTGTCAGAGAAAGCCGGATGGGTCCGCTGCCTTCTGATTTGAATGGGTCCGCCCCTGCCAGTTTGAAGGGAGCAAGAAAGCTGGAAGTCCTGGGCTAGTTAGTATTGCTCCTGGATGTGATTGGTAAGGAATGGTGATGGCGGTGGGAGGGCCTTTCCTCCTGGGTTGAATCTGGCCTTGCAAAGGCGTGTCCCCAGTTGAAGGTAGGCTCTCCCTAAGCTGTCTAAAGTTCTGATGCCTCCTGGTAGGATGGGCTACACTGGGTCTGGCCGGGGGCTGAGACCCAAAAAGCCCATGGTGTACGTGCCCCTGGGGTGGCAGTCCAGGGGTGCCTTAATTCTCACTGGTGAGGGGCAGCTCGCCTTGAGTTTTTCGGCACCTTGGTCACTGCACCATACACACCTTTTTCGCACCTGCCTCTTGGGACAGGCCTTTTGACTCGGACCAGAGGAATTTCTTATTCCGGCCGGAAGGCCTGCCTTGGTACCTCACATGGCACCATAGCACTTACCCCACTTCCCCTTCCCCCACTTCTTTGTTTGTGTGTGTTTTTTTCTTTGTTGTTGTGTCGCTGCATTATCACTTTTTTTCCTGCACGACTTGTAGGGTGTGGGCCCTCGGGCCCAGCCTTGAGAGTCTTGGGAGGGGGTGGATATGGCCTTCTGGCTTAGTTCGCCCCCTCTCATGGGGTCTCCCTTCGAGGGAGCCCCACCTAGTACTTGGGGTGGGCTGTTTCGGCAGTCCCCCTGGAGAACGGGCTTTGTCTGGTTTCGGCAAGGCAGACCATAGGAAGTACCTTAGTCCCTGTCAGGAGTCTTGCGCCCTGTGGGATCGAGGTTAGGGTCCTACCTCTTCAGAGGGAAGACTATTTCGCACACCCTGTGCACTTTTTGTGTTTCTCACGTTTGCGTGTGTGCACTTTTTTATGCACCGGGTGTTAGTCTGAGTGTGTTTCACACGCCACGGGCTTTAAAAGAAAAATTATGCATGTTATTCTATAGGCATACAGTGGCTGTACATACATATCATATTCATCTTAATATGGCGGGTGTGCAGCGACGGGTGAGCAGTCCCAAACATACACTGCCTGTGTTCAGGTACGCTCACCTGCCCCCCTCCCTGCAACGATTAGATTGTTCAACTTATACTCACCCTCTCCATTGCTCTCATGCAGCTCCAGCATGTCTCCGGACCTTTGCCTTGAGACACCCAGCTATTGATGCTGGCGTTATAAAGTGAAAACTGCCTTACTGCACATTAAGATGGTTTTCACCTTATAGCAGTGCCCTGATCCCTATCCCGCTGTATGATAATAATAATCAACAAAATATAAGAAACTTTGAATAACGTTTACTTTTAAACATTAATAACAGAACAGTAATTATAACAGTAATACGGTGACACTGATGCCACTTATGACACGGTGACACTGTGGCACTTATTGCACTGTGGGCACAGATGGCACTATGGGCACTGATGACATTGTGGACACTGATGGCACTGATGACACTGTGGGCACTGATGGCACTAATGTTACTGTGGGCACTGTTTTGGCAAGGACAAAACACTCACTATGCTCTGATATCGCTCTCCCTCCTCACGAGCGATCTCTGTTTGAGGAAGGAGAGCCATCAATGCGAATTGATCTCATTGGTTTACTGTGATTGCTGCGCTGTGATCAGCCATTTACCATGGTCTGTGATTGGCTGTGTCCAAGGGACACGGGCCATTAACAGATTTTTCCCGATGAACGCCTGTGTTTACGAGATGATGTACACGGACCCCTCCCATCAATTAAGGCCAACGCTGTAGCCGTCTTTCGGTGGTTAAAATGTCCGCAGGCCGGGTGCACGTGAATTCATCACACGCACTGATGGGCTGTGATGCAGGCATCATCCAGATACCTTCATTTAAAGTCAAGGACGTCATATGACGTTCCCTGAGGGGGAAGTGATTACTCTTTAAAGGAAGAGCTTCAGTCTCCCCCCAAAAAAGCAGCTACAAATACTATAGCTTTGTTGCTAACTTTTAAAGTGGTAGTAAAGTGGATTTGTTTATGTTTTACCTACAGGTAAGCCTATAATAAGGCTTGCCTGTAGGTACTGTAAATATCTCCTAAACATGCACCATTTAGGAGATATTTACTTGTATAGCCGCTGGTGAAGTCCCCAGCACATGCGCTCTGAAGCAGCCATAAACAGTGGATCCCAAGCACAGTTTTCTATTGCTTTAAAAAAAGGACACTTACCTGTCCATGGATCCAGCGTTGTTTTCACCTGGGCCATTTCTCCTTGCACCAGAATGTTTACTAGGGTAAACGGGCTGTGAACCTGCAAGGCTTCCCACTGTGTATGCGCAAGCTGCGCTGTGCCTTGTGAATGGTCCCGCAGTTTTCCTGCATTTATTATCATGTCTTTAGTTATACTTATAGGATGTGAAACATATTTGTTCTTGTATATAGTATCTCTTTGATATTAGTTCTTAGGGTAAGTAATTGCTTATGTGTTTTAGAGTGTTCTTTTATCTATCTATTCCAGTTTTGCTTTTTCTTCTAGTAGTAAATGTATTTCTTTTTCGTTTTGTTTTACTAGTTCTGGATGCTAGTTTTATCAATTTGCCCCATGTAAAGGCTTTATGAGCCCCCCATGGCTGGGGAAGATATAGAGAGGGCTTTGCTAAAGAGGAAGAGACTGTTCACTTTCAAAATAAGTTGCATTTTGTAAGAAAATTTTCCCCGAGCATAGTAAATGAGGTGAAGTGCTGCTGACTTTCATCATCCAATCTTGTACAAGCAAAAATGCTGTTTTATTAAAATGTTCCTTGCATGTAATTGGGTATTCTGTGAAAAGTGAAACATTCCTGCTTTCTCTAAGCACTGGGGAATTTTTAAATTTCCTTGCAAAGTGAACAGTAAATTAGTCATTAGTAACTCAAGCCCAGAGTTTTTATTATTATCAAAATAGTCTGATATTGTTAATCTTATTTCTTCTATTATTTTTTCATTTTCTAATAAAATTTAATTCAAATGACATTTGTATGTTGAGCGGTTTCCTTTATTGCAATTAATTTTCAAGTAAATTGGTGTGTGGTCTGATAGAGTGAATTGTACCATTTTATCTCTGCAATTAATCCAATCAAAGTTTGAGAGATGAATAAATAATCTATTCTAGAATTATGTCTGGCTGTGTAGTAAGAGTAGAGCAGTCTTTCTTATTTGGATAATTCGTTCATCTGTAGCTCTTAGTTCGTGTAAAAATTAATTTAGTCTTCTTTAGAGCTCTAAAAAAAAAAAAATCAAACAGTAGCCTGCGAGTAAAGGTCCTGAAGAGTGTTCACAGCGCAATCCAAATCGCCTATTATTCATTTCTATAAAATTTAATAATTTTTTCTCTACCTTAACAAGGCTAGGTTCACATATATGCGAATTGGATGCTATGGGAAACGAAACGACTTTCTATGGAGCCGGTTCACGTATGCCTAGGCTGGTCGCAGTCTGTTTTTAATAAGAGTCCTGTATGTTTTTCAGTCCGGTTCAGGTGCGATTTCAAGTAAAAAGTTGCACCTGAACCAAGAAATAAACTGCACTGGACTGAAACCACGGCCGAACATACATATGTGAACAGGCTCTTATGCAGGCCATGCATGGGTCGAATTACGACTGAATTTTCCTTAAAAATCAGAAATTTGGTGCGTTTTGTGATCCATTGGTGTCACCATTGATTTTCGAAATTTGACCAAACAAGCCTTCAATTTCACCTCATGTTGCTATAGAAAAGAATTTTCATTGCTGGGAATCTTCTTCTATTTCCAAAAAATTTCTTGCACTCATGCGCATTTGTTTTTCGATAATATTTCTCACAGGAATCTCCCAACATTAATTAGAAAATCGTTTGTTTTAAAAAAAAATTCAACATGCCTTATTACTCAAATTCGATGGCCTGCATGAAAATTGGTTGTTTCTGTGGCCCACTAATGGTGCGAAATGCAAACAAAAATTCCTATTTAATGTGGATGTAAACCCAATTCATGTAATCTGACCTGGGTACATATATCTGTACTGTTAACTTTTCTCTCTCCAAAGCCCTAAGTCCTGTGTCTTGCTGTTACTCAGTTCCTCTGTTATCAGCATGATAACTTCTGACTAGGAATGGGCCGAACACCCCCCTGTTCGATTCGCACCAGAACATCTCAAACAGGGAAAAAGTTCTGGCAAATATGCAAACTCTATTAAAGCCTATGGAACACGAAAATGAAAAATCAAAAGTCCTCATTTTAAAGACTGATATGCAAGTTATTGTCATAAAAAGTGTATGGGGATCTGGGTATTGCGCTGGGGGACATGTATCAATGCAAACATTTTTTTTACAATGATAGTTTTTAAAGGAGCACGGATTTTCATAAAGCTTAAAGTGAAACAATATAAAAATGTAAATATCATGTCTGGGGGGGTCCCCTTAATCTGCCTGCAAAGTGACACATCTGTATGATATATAGAGCCTGCTGCAGCAATACTGACATTTCTAAAGGAAAAAATGTTATTTAAACTTGCTCGCGACTATAATGTATTTCCGGCTCCCGAAAAAACAGATAAAAAAATGATAAAAAAAAAAAAAAAAGAAAAAACGTAGGGTCCCCCTCCCCAGTCCATATCAGGCCCATAGGTTCTGGTATGCATTTTAAGGGGAGCCCTACACCAAACAAATTTTTTTTAAAAAAATGGCGTAGGGTCTCCCCCAAACAATCTATCCAAGCATGCAGCCTTGCAGGTCAGGAAAGGGGGTGGGGACGAGCAAGCACTTGTGGCAGGGGGGCTCTGATGATGTATGGGTGCCCTGGTTCCAGATGACCAGACCTTTCCAGCAATACTTCACCCTCTGACACACCAAGGCTAAATAAAAAGGATTTGTTCGGGAAACACCACCAACAAGACCGTATGGAAGTAGCAATAAGCAATAACAGATAATAAGTTGGCACAACACCACAAACATTAGGAGGACCAAGTGTCTCTGTACCTGAAATCTGAAACTAGGGAGGTTCTAACTAAAGGTTCAGTACTGGAAGCTAAAGGTCCTTCAGTCTTTCCAAGCCCCTCCCTCTTGACAGTGTAGTTTAACCGTTTGGGCCCAAAGTTCCTGCAATGGAGTAATCAGACTTAAACGGTTCCCACAGTGCAGGGCATAAGTACCCAGATTGTACCTTAAGATGACACTGTCACTTTAAGAAGAGGGCAAAGAAGTTGTGGTCAGCAACAATCAGTCTGTGATTACACCTATAGCATCTGGAACCATTGACATCAGCGGCGACTCAGGATCCGAAAATCCCGATCTCTCACGAAACCGATGATGCTCTCCGATGGTTGTGACTTCTGTGTAGATGTGGCAGCCTGGTCTCTGACACTACAGCAGGCAGCTCTCCAAAACAGCAGCCCACTCTGATGGTCACCTATAATTTTCCCTCACAAGAGTTCTGAGACCGGGCTTCAGCTTCTTTTTCCTCCTCTCTGTAGCACTAAGCATCTGGATCATGTTGTCCAACACAATGTGTCCTCTCTCTCTCCATCTCTGGCTGTGAAGCTGTTCCACAAATTTCACTTGCAGCTGGGGAGAGGGAGATGATGGCTGCAGTGTGAGGGCAACAGTGACAGCCCAATCCACGCAGCTTTAATCCTGAGAGTGCCATGGATCAGGGCTACATTCTTTAACCACCTGCTGTAAGTAATTTTACTGCGAGTAGGTGGCAGGTACAGGCACAGTCATGTAAATGTATGTTGGCTGTACATGGGCGCTGACCACTGTGTTATTGGGCTGCTATGAGCAGTCGGTGTATCATGTGATCACTAGGATTGGTCTTAGTGATCACATGATTACGATGCAAACAAACAGTCATGAATGGTTTCTATTCATGACTGCTTGCTTAGTGGTGTGAAGCTGTGATTGGCTCTTAGCTATCACATAGTACCTGACTAACTGAACCATGTGATTAGCTGTAGCCAATCACAGCATGTCAGCAGGACCCCAGCTCTCATGAATGTTAACCCATTCATGACAGCTAAAACTATTGTTTATAATTCCGGATCACCCCCTCAGAATAGTGTCACTATGGTAACTACTATGGTGAACTACACTGATGATGTAAAAAAAAAAAAAAAGGGGGGGGGGGTTATTTATTTATTTTTTTCTCATTGTCACCTATCAGTATCCCTGATCACCACCACAACAGTCATATGATGACATATTGTACTGCACTGCTGGTGGTAGTATATACATTTAAAAAATGTGAAAAAATTGTAACAAAAGAATTACAACTTCAAAAAAAAAAAACACACCATGCCTTTTACTAAATACCTTGGACTGTCTACTATCCAAAAAGTGGTAACGTGGGCAGTATATGTACTGTTATGACATTTTAGGGCCTCAAGAACTTGCTCTGGATCGGCTCCTCACTGCTCAGTCCCAGACTACATGTGCCTGCTGGAGACATGCACGCTCTGGCTGCCCCAAATAGCATCTGACTTCTACAGAGGATGGGAGCCCTCCTGCCTTCCATGCACAGACCTCCTGTTTGTTGGGTGGAGTCCTAAACTCTAATCCCAGGTCTTTTATGAACCCAGCCCACACCTGTGCAATCAGCATGCTTGCCTTTCCAAAAATCTGGCTTAAAGCATTTGTAAAGTCTCATGTTTTTTTTTTTTTTAACTTCTTTTTATTCGTTTTGCAAGGTAAAATATAAAACAGAGCCTCCAGGCATACCCCCTGTTTTTTTTGTTTTGTTTTAATAATAAACATGTTATACTTACTTGCTCTGTGCAGTGGTTTTGCACAGAGAAGCCCAGATCCTTCTCTTCTTGGGTCCTCTTCACTGCTCCTGGCCCCTCCCTCCTGTCGAGTCCCCCCACAGCAAGCAGCTTGCTATGGGGGCACCTGAGCCAAGCTGCAGCTCCGTGTGTCTATTCAGATACAGAGCTGCCATTCGGACCCGCCCCCTCCCTCTCCTGATTGGCTACTCTGTGCACAGAGAAGCCCAGATCCTCCTCTTCTCGGGTCCCTGGCTGGAGCTCCTTACCTCTCTCTCCTGTTGAGTGCCCTTACAGCAAGCAGCTTGCTATAGGGGCACCCAAGCTGAGCCCCAGCTCCATGTATCTATTCAGACCGGAGCCGCGGTTCTGCTCCGCCCCTTTATTTCCTCATTGGCTGACTTTGATTGACAGCCGTGTGAGCCAATGGCGCACTGCTATGGTTCAGCCAATCAGGAGGGAGAGTCCTGGATGGCCGAGGGACTTGTGAACATCACTGGATAGAGACGGGCTCAGGTAAGTATTAGGGGGCTGATACACACAGAAGGCTTTTTATCTTTATGTATAGAATGCATTTAGATAAAAAAATCTTCTACCTTTACAACTCCTTTAAACAGCCAAAATAAACCGTGGCACGGGCTGACATCTCTACGGGGTAAAACCTTTCAGAGGTCAAGTGGTTAAAACACACCTGCACCCTAAACAATATCTCATATTGCCCTGCCTCCTCCTCCTTCCTCTCTCCCAATTGGATATACATTCTATTTAATTGTTTGTTTTTTTAAGAAATTTTGCACCTCTCACGTTTCTACCCTAGGCAAAAATGACGTTTGTGCCCAGAGTGAACATGCCAAATTGCCCCAATCATCCCTACTAGCACAAATCCCTCTTCCAAAAAAAAAAACAAATTCTCATCCTAGCACAAACCCCCCCCCCCCCCCATATTACCTTTTCTAGCACAAACCCCCCAAATCCCCCATCCTAGCACAAATACTCTTCCCACATCTCCCCTCTCAACACAAATCCCCCCAAAATCACTCCTCCTACATACCTCCCCAAATTTCCCCTCCTAGAACAATTCAGCCCCCTGACACAAATCACCTCCCCCTAATCTCCTTATGGTTCCTCCAAACCTCACATCACACCACAGTGCCCAGGGCAGCCGACCTTACTGCCCACCCCTTGTCCTGGCCCCAAGTGTAACCATTGTAACATGGTAGGCCAAATCCCACATGAATATTTAAAAGAGGAATAAACAGTATACCAAATAAAACAGCACGGTAACTACTTTCTCACTGCGTACTGTACATAGTACTTTCTCTACTGCGACAGTGCGGGCTGGCTGTGCAGAATCACGTATATATAGCCTGCCCAGCTGTGCTGTGAGTTGTCACAGCACATGCCAATCACCAGGTCCGGGACAGTGATTGACCGCCGACACCCGGCAATCAGCTCCTAGCTTCACGGAACACAGTTCTGTGAGTGTAAACAGCACAGACCTGTGTTCAGTGACAGGGGATCTCGTTGTTTGCTAACCAGGGAATGAAAACAACTAGTAAAAGCAGCAGACAGCACACACACATAAACACTTGTTAGGCACATATTTAACCCCTTGATCGCCCTAGGTGTTAGCCCCTTCCTGTCCAGTCATTAGTACAGTGACAGTGCATATTATTAGCACTGATCGCTGTAATAATGTCACTTGTGATGTCATAAGCAGTTTGTTCTCACAAAGTGTCAGTTAGGGGTTTATTTAATTAAGCTTTAGCAATAAAACCTGGAAGCTGATTGGTTTTTCTGCAGAATTGTGACTAATTTTGCCCTCTCTAGCTTTAGTAAATAAAGCCCTTATTGTTAGATTGCACATCGCCCCGCTATAAGTCGCTGATCGCCGCCATTACTAGTATAAAATAAATAAATAATAAATAAAAATTTCAGTATATACTGTATCTCATAGTTTGTGGATGTTGGAACTTTCATGCAAACCAAGCAATATGCGCTTATTGGGAATTTATTTTACCAAAGACATGTAGCAGAATACATTTTTGCCAAAATTCATTAGGAGATTTTATTTATTTTTATTTTTTTATTTTATTGGATACGTTTTATAGCATAAAAACAAAAAAAAAACAGTGGTGCTAAAAAACCACCAAACGAAAGCTCTATTTGTGGGAAAAAATATAGAAATCCCATTTATGTATAGCATTGCATGACCGCGCAATTGTCAGGTAAAGTAACACAGTGCCAAAAAGCAAAAAACAGCCTGGTCATGAAGGGGGGGAATTTTTCTAAAGGTCAAGAGGTTAATAGAGGAATAAAACAGTATACCAAACCATAACAAAAACAACATGGTAAATAACGAAGTGTTTTAGAGCCGGTTCACACTGAGGCGACATGACTCCTTACTACTTCGGGGGCGACTTGTGCATTACATTGCACCATGACTTTGGAGCGACTTGCAGGGACTTCATATAATGGAAGTCTATGCAAGTCGCTCTGAGGTCGCCCCAAAATAGTACGGGACCCTTTTTCTAAGTCGGAGCGACTTGTGTCGCTCCTATTAGGACGGGTCCTGTAGCAGTCAATGGACCGCGAGGGAGCGCGACTTGTCAGGCTGACAAGTCGCCTGACAAGTCGTGCTAATGTGAACCGGCTCTTAGCTTGGTACCACTTAGCACATTTACTACAAATTTCTCTCATATACCTCACAATATTGTCAGTTTACAATTTTACTTGAGAATCAGTTTAGTGGGGGGGGGGGTTCAGTCTTTGAGTCTGAATGGCTTCTTAGGGGGGAGAACCACTATGACCCCTTAGCACAGGAACACATAACTAAAGGCAATACTTTTATTTTTAAAATTGTGGATAGAGTGGAGAGGGATTAGACGCCTGTCAGGTTTATATTGTTGTCTGTACTTCTGTTAGAATTGTAGCACTTCCCCCTTGAGGGCTGCGGGATTTTCACACTTTTAGGTCCCCCTGGGTAACCGGTAGCAACTCCATGCAGAATCCTAACACTTTACTTTCTTGGCTAAGTCAATGAACAGTCTAGGGGTTGTTGTTGTTGTTGTTTTATTTGATATGGGGATGGGAGAAGGGATGAGTGGGATACTGCAACACTTGAACTGGTCACAATGTTGAGAACTTCTATCTGAGAATGCGGCAAGGACGCAGCTTCATCCTGCGACTAGATGAATCTGCATAATGTTCTTGAGCACTTATCTTCAGGTCACTCTCCTAGTACCCCCTTTCTATCCACCAGCTGATACCCGTCCTTTGACTACTCTACTCCGGAGTGGCCCCCTTCCTGGTCAGGCCCTTAGACACGATCCCCTGTACTCATGATACTGCTTTCCAGGTTCTCCAGTGTCTAAACTCCTTCAGTCAGCTCTCCTGGATCTCTGGGTTCAGCTCCACAGTTCTGGCTCACCAGGCCGACTGCCTGTAACCACCTTCCGGGACTCTGCTCACCAGCCAAAGACCTCGCAGCACATGTGCTCTTGGCTTTTATACTATACCCCATAATGCACCAAGACAGCAGTCTGTGCCAATCCCAGGGACTGTATCAAAGCGTATTCAAAGTGTATTCATTGGCCATGTTTCCTCCACTGTACAATGTGCCTCCCCACTGGACCAGTGGGGACACTACCTCAGACCACATGAATCACACACTGAGCACATTGAGCAGACCTAACTCACAGATCCTGCTCCCTGTTAAGCAGAGAGAATTTAGAATTTACCTGCTGCTCCTCCAATAGGCAGACAAAGCCAAAAACTACACTCGCCCCCCGACAAATGTCCTCACTGGCTGTGGAGCAGCTGCCCCCTACAAAAATTCTTCCTCCAACATTTTCTAAAGGAGTATCCCACAAACCTGGAAAAGGGGAAAAGGGAAAATGTACAGAGTAATAAGTTACATAGAAAAATATATATATTCACTGTATAAGTATTCACAAAGAGCATTTATACACATTAAGCGCATTAAACTCAATGCACCCCCCGCCAAACAAAAATCTGTTCAAGCAGTTAAAACATATCATTCTATATGACTAACTGAACACAGTAGTTACATTGTAAATTATGGGGGGCCTAGCCAGACCCGGATATCCAGTGCAAGCCTGCAAAGGAAAGAACAAAGGTTAAGCATATCACAAACATTTCTACCTGAACTGGTGAGACTGCCCTCTCCTCAGAGGCGACCTTTTCACTCAAAGTCCCTAACTACATACTTTGGTAGATATCACTTCTGACATACTTGACTCAGCGTTCAGCTGTTACTCCTGGACAGGTGATGACCAAACCCTATCAAGCTAGCTATCTACCTCACTTCCTGTGTCACAATTTCTTATGACTGAAATAGGCACAGTCCCATTAGCTCAAATCCACAAGTCCACAAGAGGACATGCAGAGTCCACCCGACTGATGCTCACCTGTAGCACCGAGGCAACATGTCTTCTTTTGGACAAGTCGTTTGCTGGAGCCTGAGCAAACTTGTCCGGCTTGTGGGGGTTATCGGTCTCTTCAGGGGCCCCTCACATTTGGGCACCCCCCCCCCCCTGCCAAAGAGTCCTCAAGCCACTACCTGCTCTCCTGAGGTAGCAACCTGCATAAAGTTCCTTTTAACTGGCCCACTGGCCCGAAAGAATCTTCACAAAGTGTCTTTTTCAGAAAAAGTCTCTCTGCAAAAAATCCTCCTCTATGGCCTGATGGCCCAAACTCCTTTGCAGAGTGTCCTTTTATCTCTGAGGTGGTGAGTGATACTGGCCCGATGGCCCAATGGATCTCCATTTTAGCAAAGTCATAGAGTTACTAGAGTCCTTCTTTAGCAAGAGTCTCTTTGTAAAGGGGTGGCAGTTTTGCAGACTACCCAATCCCTTTTGTAAGGATAGAAGGGAAAGGGGTATTGGGAATAGGGCATTGGCTCTAGCAACAAATTTAAATTCTGAACGGTAACTTTTTTCTTTAACTTTGGGCTTTCCAGCCCCTCTCTTTCTTCAAACAAGCTTTAGTACACAGTCTCTGAAGAAGGGTAACATCCTGCAGCCTCAGCAGTAGTAGTCGGAATGTGGGATCCGGACAACCTTCCCCTCTTGTCTCAGACGCTAATGGACCAAGCCTGGCCAGATCCGTTTGGGCAGTGGACCTCCACGCGGTCAATGTAGATAGTCCGCCCTAAGTTCCAATCGGCCTTAACAGACTAAAAGGTCTTCCACAGTTCAGGTTTAGACTGGTTGCGGTGAGTTTCAGGATGTAGAGAAAGTCCCACACACCCTCGTCACACCAAGCCTCTCTCCTGGCCTCTATCTCCAGCATTATCTCCCTAGGTGCATAAGGATAGTCATATCCGTATTGCAAGGCCACCTTTCTCTGTATCAGCTGTTGCAATCTGGAGAACCTGGGGAGGGTTTGTCTGTTGCCTCTCCCAGGCGGGGAATACATGGTCTCCTTCCTTGTGATGAGGGGGGCATAGGCCTCGTTTTGTTCCCAAGCCTGGGCGTAGGTTCAAGGTGGGGATAGGTCTGGGACCCGTGTAGCATAGGCCTCGCAGAACCCCAGATCCTTGGCACACTGACCATGTACCACTGAATCCCTGGTTTCCTCATCAGGAATGCTAGGACTGGCTGAACTGCTCCATTCATCCGCTCCCCAGTCCCACTCTGTCTTCTCTTCTGACTTCCAAACATCAATACCCTCCTCCAAGGATCCACAGCGATGTTGAAAGCTAGGAGACCCCACGTCAATGGCCCCGACCTCTTCCTCTCTACTCACACTCACAGTCTTTCCCACCACAGGCCATCGACTCCCCTCTGCCATTGTTGGAACGGTGCTGGTGTCTGCCACTGCAGTCTTCCGTTCATCAGGTGGCTGCTCCTCGGCCCTCACTAGCTGCATACATATTGCCTCTGTAGTGTGGGTCTCCCTTACTTGGCACACTGTAAGCAGGTGCTACTGGTCCCGGCCCTAGCAACATCTTGAGTACTCCTCTTCCTCTGCACACAGGGATTCCTGGCTCAGAAGCCGACAGGACTCGAGTGACCCCAGTCTCCCACAACACATTCAATCTTCTGGGCTGACTGTCACTCTTCTCCGCCCGCAGCAGCAGATTGCCACAATGCCCGCACTGGCCCCACACTTGCAGCCGCATGGTAACATTCAGACATTCAGACACTAATTACATACCAGGCCCAGATGTTTTACACCAGCTCCAGTAAACAGCGGCAGTCGTCCGTCAGGCACAAGTTGCACCCCAGTGTCCCACAGGGTCGGCATTCCAGTCCGCCCTGCAAGAACTCCACCGTGGGATAGCTTCCGCGTTCCGGCTCACTCCTGCACCCACCATCTTGCTCCTCCACACACATGTCTCCCTCTCAGCTACACCCAAGAGCGGAAGTAATTTGTAGGCTCCCTTCCTCCTTCCGGATTGGATGTTCGTG
Organism: Pelophylax lessonae; assembly: GCF_965119305.1. Lineage (NCBI taxonomy): Eukaryota > Metazoa > Chordata > Amphibia > Anura > Ranidae > Pelophylax > Pelophylax lessonae. Next base: position 76,603,874 of record NC_138774.1, read on the forward strand.
GGCAGCGACTCCGCCCACAACTCCAGATTAGCTGATTCTCTGGCGGTGGCTCCTCCTGCTAGGCAGATCCTTTCAGCGTGCGCTTTCCCGCGCGGTACTGTAACCTCTTCACTGCCGCTCCAACTCAGCTCGGCCAGCATGAAGATCACTGTACAGCAGATCGTGCTCCTCAATGCGCACGCATCCGCCATCCTTGTCTGTACCTGGGCCTTAGTTGCACCTCCATCTCGCCAGGCCAACTGATCTCCCTTGCTATTTTGGAAAATTGTCCCTACTGCCAGGCATTGTCGGCCGACATTTTTCTTGATAGCACATGTACAGACAACACTCTGCCCTTCTACGATGAAGTGAGCTGCCACCTAGATAAAGGTAAGCCTGTGGATGTGGTGTATCTGGACTTTGCAAAGGCCTTTGACACCGTTCCCCACAAACGCTTACTGTACAAACTAAGGAAGGTAGGTATGGACCATAAGGTGAGTACCTGGATAGAGAACTGGCTCCAGGGGAGAGTACAGAGGGTGGTGATTAATGGGGAGTACTCGGATTGGGCGGGTGTGGAAAGTGGGGTCCCCCAGGGTTCTGTCCTGGGACCAATCCTGTTTAATTTATTCATAAATGATCTAGAGGAGGGGATATCTAGTACAATCTCAGTATTTGCAGATGATACTAAATTAGGCATGCCAATATCTTCTATGCAGGATGTGGAAATCTTGCAAGCAGACCTGAACAAAATAACGGGGTGGGCAACTACATGGCAGATGAGATTTAATGTAGAAAAATGTAAAGTAATGCACTTGGGGGCCAGAAACCAGAAAGCAAGCTACTCACTAGGGGGGGAACCTCTGGGGGAGTCTAGGATGGAAAAAGACTTGGGGGTACTGGTAGACAACAGGCTTGGCAGTGGCATGCAATGCCAAGCAGCTGCAAGCAAAGCCAACAGAATACTGGGATGTATAAAAAAGGGGATTCACTCCAGAAATAAAGAGATTATTCTCCCGCTCTACAAGACTCTGGTCCGGCCACATCTAAAACTTGAGGAAAGGCGGTTTAACCTTAAAGTGCGTATCAGCGGGGAGCATTGATAGTTTCAAAAAACTATTGGATGGACACCTTAAAGACCACAACATACAGGGGTATACAATGTACGGTTAAAAGCAAACACACACACACATCATAGGTTGAACTGGATGGACTCATGTCTTTTTTCAACCTCACTAACTATGTAACTCGCCATACAGTCATGGAAAATTGTCCCGCTGTCATAAATTGCACGGTTAACATTTTTCCTCTACAGCATCTCCTCCAGTATCATTCTCCTCACTACTAATGAAAATTATATGACATAAATTGCACGGCCAACTATTCTCTTTACTGTACTGTATAGTGCATGTCAAGACGTGACCCCCGGCACATTTCCGTCCACACTTGAACCGATCACTGTAAAGCAGACACAGTCCTTTTGTACAGTATGATGCATCTCCTCTTCTCTAACTCTCCTGCACATTTCTTGAAAGAACAGTTTACATTTCTGACAAAAGTCCATCCATTGCTGTTGGCAACCATCACTGTGAACTTGATTCTTCATCCCACTCTCCCTAATCCCTGTAGAGCAGGCATCACTCTCTTCGATAACACTCCAGCACATTCCTTGAGAAAGCATGATGCTATTTTGCAAGATTTCTCAGCCGTTGCCATTAGCAACTGTTGCGGTAACCCAGGATGATATCCCAGGCGAGCCTCCAAATGTAGCACTTCCCCCTGGGGGCTGCTGGATTTTCACACTTTTAGGTCCCCCTGGGTTATCGGTAGCAATTGCATGCAGAATCTTAACACTTTACTTTCTTGGCTCAGTCAATGAACAGTCTAGGGGTTGTTGTTTTTCATTGTTTTATTTGATATGGGGATGGGAGAAGGGATGAGTGGGATACTCCAACACTTGAACTAATTCACAATGTTGAGGACTTCTATCTGAGAATGCAGAAAGGCCGCAGTTTCATCCTGCCACATGTTCTTGAGCACTTATCTTCAGGGCACTCGCCTAGTATCCCTTTTCTATCCACCAGCTGACACCCGTCCTCTCACTACTCTACTCTGGAGTGGCCCCCTTCCTGGTCAGGCCCTTGGACACGATCCCCTGTACTCATGATACTGCTTTCCAGGTTCTCCAGTGTCTCAACTCCTTCAGTCAGCTCTTCTGGACCTCTGGGTTCAGCTCATCACTTCTGGCTCACCAGGCCTGTGACCATACACCAACCACTGCAGAAGAGGAGGCAGCCACCACCCTCCTTTCGGGACTCTGCTCACCAGCCAAAGACCTGGCAGCACATGTGCTCTTGGCTTTTATACTACACCCCACAACGCACCAATACATTTGTCTGTGCCAATCCCTGGGGCTGTATCAAAGCATGTGTATTCATTGGCCAGGTTTTCTCCACTGTACAATGTGCCTTCCTTATTGGACCAGTGGGGACACTCCCTCAGACCACATGAATCACACGCTAAGCACATTGAGCAGACCTAACTCACAGATCCTGTTAAGCAGAGAGAATATAGAATTTACCTGCTGCTCCTCTGATAGGCAGACAGAGCCAAAAACTATACTCACTCTCTAGCACCTACCTAGGAGGGTGCTACAGAGTGATTCACCTTTTATATTTGTCCTGTTTACTGTTGTGACCAAAAGTAAAAGCAAATCCCAAATTCTGGATTTTCACCAGAACAGCAATAGAGGAGAAATCTTCCAATGGGGACACTAGTTCTGGTGACACTCCCTGTTTTGGATATGGGACAGGAAGTGAAGGGAAATCTCCCCAATGGGACACAAAGGGCACTAACTCCATTGCAGCCAAATGGGGACTGTCCCTTTAAAACAGGGGTGGGGGGCAGGATCAAGAATCCATGTATATACAGTCCAGTAAGGGTGCCAAATAATAGGGCCACTGATTTTTTTTCTTTTATGGGGGTTTCAGCATTGGGGACTGACTGGAAAAATATTAGGAGGTGTCCCCCCCCCCCTTCCTCAGTAATCCCCCTCCCTTTCCCTCCCTCCATAAAACGCATATACCAGACCTAGGGTTGCAACCTCATCCCTTTAAACCAGAACACATATTAATTACACAGGTTCTGGGGTGGATTAAGGTGGTAATTAAACTCACTTGGTGCCTTATCTGCATTAAATTAGCCTCAGAACCTGTGTAATTTATATGTGTTCGGGTTTAAAGGGATGAGGTGGCAACCCTAACCAGACCATGTGGCTGGAGACGGAGAACAGCAGCTCTGAACGGACAGGCTGCAGGAGCGGCTCCTGCTTTGGGTGCCCAGTGCAGCTGTCAGCACTAGTTGCTGCCCCATGCCAAAAACGCTCTGGGAAAGGGTTGGGCCCCCTTTTCCCCCCTTCTACCCCTGCAAAACAATTATCCAAGAGCTCAACTATTTTAATGATAACATTGGTTAATAGTAGAAAAAACATGCATTTCAGGGGCCAAACAGACTCCCCCTTCATTAGGGTTTAGGGAATTTGGCTGTGCTTGTATGGACTCAGATAAGCAGATACAAGTTAGATCTGACTTGTTTGATAGAACGGTTTCAGAAAACAGGTTATGCAAGTGCAGCAAAGGAGAACGATGTCCCCTTGTGGTGATTTTAATAGAAAAAATGGCGCTGAACGCTCTCTGTAAGGCTGTGGGCACCAGCTTGAGCTGTGCAGGATCAAAGCTTGCCTTTTCAGCTGGCTTTTTTTGGCTTGCTGTGTGGTGGTGGAGACTTGGGAGTGCAAATGGGGTCTCTTGCTTTCATGTGGATTTTTTTCCTTCCCATGCTGTTGGAGCTTGGTGCCAATATATGTCCTGGAGGTGCTCTGGGCTGGCCAAGCTTGGAGAACTGTGACCGTTTTCATCCCTGCTCAGCTACAGACTACTTCACCTTACATACACTTTTCAGTGTGAACAGTCTCTATTCCTTTTGTAAGCCAACCCATTTGTTAGAGGAAAAGACTATGTGTAAATGTGGTTAATGGGCACAAAATCAGACAAAAAACATGACACAACAAAACAAAACAAAAGAACAATAAAACCATGAGCAAAAACTAATTAGATCCAGTTTCCGACTAACGAGTAAGTCATGTGTCCTCCAGGACAGAGATCATAATTAAAACAATTCACACAACATTTTAAGGTTTCTCAACGAAATCTACTCTGGCCTGCCCCTTCCTTCGGCCTCTGGCCACAGGGTCTCTCAGCCTCTGGCCTGCCCCTTCCTTTCACCTCTGGCCTGCCCCTTCCTTCTGCCTCTGACCACAGGGTCCTTCAGACTCTTGCCTGCCCCTTCCTTCAGCATCTGGTCTGCCCCTTCCTTCCACCTCTGGCCTGCCCCTTCCTTCCGCCTCTGGCCTGCCCCTTCCTTCCGCCTCTGGCCTGCCCCTTCCTTCCGCCTCTGACCACAGGGTCCTTCAGCCTCTTGCCTGCCCCTTCCTTCAGCCTCTGGCCTGCCCCCTTCCTTTAGCCTCTGGTCACAGGGTCCTGCAGACCACTGGCCTGCCCTTTACTGTCTGGGAGCAGGAACCAGACTGCCTACTAACTATTTTATGAAAGTGATAAATCTCCAAAGCCAGCCATAGGGGGTTCGAATCTCGACTGGTGCAGCAAGACCGGCCGACAATTGAACCATGTATGGGCAGACTGAATAGACCCAAGATGATCGATCAATCAACTTGGGTACAAACAGCCTGTCAGATATTCCATGCGATTATTGCCAGCTGCAATAATCTCTGTGTGTCCTTCTGAACGGGACAGCTCCCCCCACTGGAAGAACACAGGGAAGGGATTCTCCCATCAACACTGTTAACAGTGTTAATAGGGGAATCTAGCAATTTTCGTTCCTGCAACCTGCGGTTGCAAGAAAGAAAATCAGATCATCTATGGACAGCCTTAAGCCAGACTTTTTCACTGTAGAACATATCTCCCAACTTTCTGACATTGGAATGAGGGACACCTATTAGCAGAAGTATGTAGGCATAGGACACACCCCCTGCTGTGACCCACCCCCCCTCAAAGGAAAATTATGCAAAAAAATTTTTTGGTTAAAACTACAAGTTCTTTTTTTGCCACTACTATTCCTTTATACTGGCTTTTGGAATTTACAAATGCAGCAATTTAGAAATTGGATGAAATGTTTAGCACTGGGAAACATTGTTGGATAGATAAGTAGTGCATTTTGTATACAATTATACAGATCATATAAGAGAAAAATAATATCGGCGCAGAAGGACAATAACAAATCGAAAAGCAGCTGCACTCCTCAGGTCAAAATACAATTCCTGTGTAAATAATGTGGTACAATAGGCAGCGCTAAAAAACACTAATAACAACATAAATCATAAGGGAGAAAAATCAGAGTCCATGCACAAAGCCCGTGATGAGAAGTGAACACACTTTCTGGCAGGATCAACAGGTGCTCTAAGTGTTAGAATCCACCACCGAGTGAAATGGCCTCTCACCTTAGGCTTATTGGATATAAGCATATGACTCAAAAACTCTTATAGCGATCTCCCCTTGGTGGATGGGATGTACTCCTTCTTGTACTTCACCTCCAAGAGACCTCACACTGAACAGAAGCAACACCACAAAGTTCCCAAAGCGGACTATGTTCTGCTCACAGATAGGCTTCAATCAGCAACTCCCCTTGAAACCATGGAATAGGGAAAAACACCGGGCAAGCCCATAGCGTGATACTGATAAACTGTTGTATGGTAGACTCAGAAATGGGGCTGAGGCATAAGCATAGTCAGGCAGACTGGGTCAGCAACAATTCTGGCAGAGGCACAAAATCTGGAACCGGAAGAAATGTCAAGGGCAGGCAGAGGTCATACACGGTCTAGCAGAGGAAAGCAGAATCATCGGGCGGAAGAATAGTCGATAAATCAGGCAGAAGTTCAAAACGCTGTTTGTGTGTATTTGTGCCCCAGGTGTCTGCCTTCCTGTGTGAACTGCTGAATGGCTGGTTTTGAACTTCTGCCTGATTTATCGACTATTCTTCCGCCCGATGATTCTGCTTTCCTCTGCTAGACCGTGTATGACCTCTGCCTGCCCTTGACATTTCTTCCGGTTCCAGATTTTGTGCCTCTGCCAGAATTGTTGCTGACCCAGTCTGCCTGACTATGCTTATGCCTCAGCCCCATTTCTGAGTCTACCATACAACAGTTTATCAGTATCACGCTATGGGCTTGCCCGGTGTTTTTCCCTATTCCATGGTTTCAAGGGGAGTTGCTGATTGAAGCCTATCTGTGAGCAGAACATAGTCCGCTTTGGGAACTTTGTGGTGTTGCTTCTGTTCAGTGTGAGGTCTCTTGGAGGTGAAGTACAAGAAGGAGTACATCCCATCCACCAAGGGGAGATCGCTATAAGAGTTTTTGAGTCATATGCTTATATCCAATAAGCCTAAGGTGAGAGGCCATTTCACTCGGTGGTGGATTCTAACACTTAGATCACCTGTTGATCCTGCCAGAAAGTGTGTTCACTTCTCATCACGGGCTTTGTGCATGGACTCTGATTTTTCTCCCTTATGATTTATGTTGTTATTAGTGTTTTTTAGCGCTGCCTATTGTACCACAATTATACAGATCAGCCCAAAATGAGGGAATAACAAGGAGGAAAGAGGGACAGAAGGACTTTGTTCTGAATGAGGGACAGTACCTCAAAATCAGGACAGTTGGGAGCTATGGTAGTAGCATGCAGGTCTTCAGGTACAGCCTCCTCTCCAGCAAGGAGAACAGCGAGAAGCACTGTAGGGACATCGCCACATTACTCTAAATTTCATGAGACTAGCAGTCAGGGGCACAGTGCCTTGGAGGATCTCACACTGCAGATTTGCAGCATTGAGGCTGGGCACAGGAACATTGCTATTTTTCAGGAGAAATTTCAAACGAAAAGGTACATTTTTCAGGGTACTGCTTAGGCAAAATAAACATTTCTGGGTGTTAACTATGAGATGCCCCTGTGCATCCTCCTTTTCCCAGGTGCCTTGTGTCATAGGGCCTGTCACTTCCCACACTTTCGGTAGTTGTTAACACACAAGAATATGCATAGCCCACTTTAAACGACTTTGGCAAGGGGCTCAGCAGCTTTGTTGATGATATCTCACTGAATTGGGGACAAGTGAATATAGCAATGCAATCAGACCTACCGTATGTGTTGTGATAACCTCCAGTAAATCTTTACTTTAAATGCAATCTCAATGCATTAGACCAGGGCTCTCCAAACTTTCTAAACAAGCGGCCAGTTTACTGTCCTTCAGACCTTAGAGGGGCTGCACTGTGGCCTGTGGGAGACAGACATACTCCAGTGTCAGTGGGAGTAAAAAAGATTACGTAGCACCTGTGGTCAGTAGGAGGAAGAATAGTACCCCATCATTGGCATCAGTGGAAGGAATAGTGTTCCGTTGTAAGTGCCAGTGGAAAGAATAGTGGCTCATCATCGGGGTCAGTGGGAGGAATAGTGCCTCATCATAGGTATTAGTGGGAAGGATAATGCCTCATTGTAAGTGTCACCGTGCGGACTAGTGCCCTATCTTTTGTATCAGTAAGAGGAATAGTTCCCCCCTAGTGTCAGTGGAAGGGATAGCGTCCCAATATTGGTATCAGTGGAAAATAAAATACCCTGTCGTTTCGTTATGGAAGGAACAATGCCTCAGTGTTGGTGTCAGTGAAAGGAATAATGCCTTATCATTGGTATCAGTGGAAGATAAAAGGCCCTGTCATTGGTGTTATGGAAGGAATAGTGCCCCATTGTTTGTGTCAGTGGAAGGAATAATGCATCATCATTGGTATCAGTGGAAGATAAAAGGCCCTGTTGTTGGTGTCACGGAAGGAATAGCGCCCCATTGTTGGTGTCAGTGAAAGGAATAATGCCTTATCATTGGTATCAGTGGAAGATAAAAGGCCCTGTCATTGGTGTTATGGAAGGAATAGTGCCCCATTGTTTGTGTCAGTGGAAGGAATAATGCATCATCATTGGTATCAGTGGAAGATAAAAGGCCCTGTTGTTGGTGTCACGGAAGGAATAGCGCCCCATTGTTGGTGTCAGTGAAAGGAATAATGCCTCATCATTGGTATCAGTGGAAGATAAAAGGCCCTGTCGTTGGTGTCACGGAAGGAATAGTGCCCCATTGTTAGGGCTCTTTCACATGGGCGGTCCGATCAGATCCGACTGTCAGTTTTTTAGGCGGATCTGATCGGATCCTCCATGCAGCTCTATGGGCAGCGGGTGTCAGCGGAGACACCTCCGCTGACACCCGCATCCGTTCCTGTGCTGAAATCTGGACAGATGGAAACCCTATTTTTCCATCCGTTCAGTAATTGGAGCGGAGCGGATCTGATGAGAGCGGACAAGCAGTCCGCTCTCCTCCGATCCCCCATAGAGGGCAGCGGGTGCTGAGACACCTCCCTCTCCGCTCTGCAAGCGGAGACGGAGCTGTCATCCGCCCGGCTCAGCGGGGATCGCGGATCGATCCCCGCTGAGCAACACGGATCCGCCTGCGGAGGCGGACCGTGTGAAAGAAGCCTTAGTGTCAGTGAAAGGAATAATGCCTCATCATTGGTAACAGTGGAAAATAAAAGGCCCTATCGTTGGTGTCATAGAAGGAATAGCACCCCATTGTTGGTGTCAGTGGAAGGAATAATGCCTTATCATTGGTATCATTAGCATAGGAAGACATAAACTTTAAAAAGTGCAAATTAAAAATGTCTGAAGGTCTATGTTGATCCTTGGAACTTTTCAGAACAATAAATATGTAAATACAAAAAGGAAAAGAAAAAAGATGAGGTTATATTATTCAGATCAGATCAGGATTCCTTACATGGTCTTTCCACCTTACAACACGTTCTTTATATTACATTATGGAAATTCACCCTCTCTACTAATCCTGTTTACCGTTTTCACCGAAAGTAAAAGAAAATTCCCAACCTTTTGAGGTATCACCAAAACATGAATAGAGGGAAAATCTTCCTTCACTTTGGGGGCAATTTCCTCTCACTTCCTGTTTGGCCAGGGGACAGGAAGTCAAGGTAATCTTCTCAATGGGCTACAGATGGCAAAAAAAAAAAATCTGACAGGGGTTACAACCCTCCTTTTATCTATCCGAAAAAAAAAAAAGTTTTGCCTATAGTTCTACTTCAAAGTGAAATGCTGAGATCAGGGCAATATACGATTTCAATTATTATTTTTTTTCTCTGGGGTTCCAGTTGTTTTTAAATACATTTTATAAACATTTTGCATCCATATTTTACACCTTGTATTTTTAACCACTTCAGTACCAGACACTTTTACACCCTTCCTGCCCAGGCCAATTTTCAGCTTTGAATGACAATTGTGCGGTCATGCAGCACTGCACCTATATGACATTTTTATCATTGTTTTCACAAAAATAGAGCTTTCTTTTGGTGGTATTTAATCACCACTGGATTTTTTATTATTTGCTAAATAAACAAAAAAGACTGAAAAGTTTGAAAAAAAATAAAAACTAAACTTTCTTTGTTTCTGTTCTAAATATTTGCAAATAAATAATTGTAGTTCATGAATTAAGGTCAAAATGCTACATTTCTTTGGTGAAAAAAAACCCAAATCAGTGTATATAATTTAGTCTGTAGGAAAGTTATACAGTCCACAAACTATAGTACATATATCTGAAAATTGATCAATCCTAAAGTATTGATGGCATATCTCATTTCTTAAGGCTCAAAAACACCAGGACAGTAAAAATATCCCCCAAATGATCCATTTTTGGAAAGTAGACAGTCCAAGATATTTCGTAAAAGGCATGGCGAGTTTTTTTAAGTTGCAATTTTTTGGAAAATTAACAAAATTTTAAAAACAATTTTTCACAATTTCTTGTTTTTACATACTGTCACCGGTGCAGTACAGTGTCATCATATAATGGGATTGGTGGTAATTAGGGACACTGACTAGTAGTAGTGACAGTATGTAAAGAATACAAATTTTAAAAAAATTCTAAAAAAAAATGTATCATTTTTTAAATATTTTTTTCTTTTTTTACATTTTACATTTAGACCAATCACAGACATCAATATAATGATTAGCATGAATTGAAGCCATCCATTGTGTACAATTGTCATGTGATCTGCACACCATACCGGCAGTGGCCCGGTACACTGATCTGTTATCTGTCCGGTGACAGATCCTGCCATGGTCTACCAAAGTGGTTGAGTGCAGGTGCTCAGCGTCATATCCAGAGGTTGTCTTTGGGAAATAGATGTATGAGTGCTGCCAGCATTGCTGCAGAGATTAAAGGGGTGTGGGGAGTCAGTCTGTCAGTGCTCAGACCATACGCCGCACACTGCATCAAATTGGTCTGCATGGCTGTCATCCCAGAAGGAAGCCACTTCTAAAGATGATGCACAAGAAAGCCTGCAAACAGTTTGCTGAAGATAAGCAGACTATGGACATGGATTACTGGATCCATGTCCTGTGGTCTGATGAGACCAAGATAAACTTATTCGGTTCAGATGGTGTCAAGCGTGTGTGATGGCAACCAGGTGAGCAGTACAAAGACAAGTGTCTTGCTTACAGTCAAGCATGGTAGTGGGAGTGTCATGGTCTGGGGCTCTATGAGTGCTGCCGACACTGGGGAGCTACACTTCATTGGGGGAACCATGAATGCCAACATGTACTGTGACATAGTGAAGCAGAGCATGATCCTCTCCTTTCGTAGACCCTCTCACCACTTCTAAAAGTGACCCAGCGGCAAATCTGCCACTCAGACCACTTTTATTGGTTAGCGAATCGCTGGTTGAAAAAAACAATACCAGGGTTACAGCCCATTCCTGCCGCCATAGCCCCGGTATTCCACTTCCGACCGAGGAGGTCTTTTGTCTATGGCCTGGTAAGCAAGTGGTAAACCGTTTTACGACCGCCCCATAGAAGATCTACTGCCACAGGGTGGCCGCTCTGCGCAGAATCACTTATATAAACATGATTCTGCACTTCTAGGTTTTGGGTGTGACTTAAAGCGGAGTTCCGGCCACGAAAATGTTTTTTCAATAAAAATACCCCCGGGACAGTCAGGGCTAGTACATTCCACAATGGATAGCCTCTGTACTGTCCCGGGTCGCACTTACCTTGAAAATTTCTTCTCCAGCGCTGCCATCTCGGATGTGGGCAGCTGAAGCCAGCGCGTCCTCTTCTCCCAGAATGCGCCTGCACCGGCCCCGCTCGTCATTTCCGGTGTGGGCGCGTCATTCCCTCAATAGCTTCAGGGCATGCCCAGAAGCTGTTTAGCAGGGAATGAGGCGCCGCACCGGAAGTGACGAGCGGGGCCGGTGTAGGCGCATTGATTCCTGGGAGCGATGACGTTCAGCTCCCAGGAATCAATGAGAATAGGAAGTGATGGCGCGGGCCGCGGGTGCAGAGGGAAGAAGTGGAAGAAAGGAGAGTATACTGTACTTTTCTTCAATAACAAGGTAAGTAAACAAAAAAAAAAATATTGTAACTATCCATTTCTTTTTCAGGTGATCAAAAGCAAGCAGATGGCCCAAAATAGATTATGTCGATTTTGTGGCTGGAACTCCGCTTTAACCCTTAGATCACCCCTGATATGGATTTTCCCGCATCCAATTTGCATGTCTGGAGACTGTGACAGGCTGTCAATGGAGCCGGTTCAGACAGCTCCGGGACGGCTGCGGAGCGGTTTGCACAAGAGTCCTGTGCGTCTTCTGGTCCGTTTCAGGTCCGAATCCAGCCAAAACATTGGGCCTGATTCATCCCTGAAACAGAGAACACGGATGCTCCAGGCCCCCTGCTGTGAGCAGCTCCGCACAGCGGTGTGAACCCAGCCTCAAGTAGTAAAAGCACCTCCCCCACAGTTAGTAAGCACTCCCAAGGCACACCCTTTGATTGCCCCTGATGTTAATCCCTTCCCTGCCAAGGACATTATTACAGTAACAGTGCATATTTTAAGCACCGATTACTGTAGTAATATCACTGGTCCCCAAAAAAGTGTCAGATTTGTCCCCTGTAAAATCGCAGTCCTGCTAGAAGTCTCTGATTTCCATTACTAGTAAAAAAAATGAAATAAAATAATCCCATAGTTTGTAGACGCTGTAACATTTGCGCAAACCAATTAATATACACGCAATAGGATTTTTTTTTTTACCAAAAACATGTAGCAGAATACATATTGACCTAAACTGATGTAGAAATGCGATTTTTTACATTTTTTTGGATGTGTTTTATAGCACAAAGTAAAAAATATATATATTTTTTTTTCAAAATTGTCAGTAGTTCTTTGCTTCTAGCGATAAAACATAAAAACCGCAGAGGTGATTTATCACCACCATAAGAAAGCTTTATTTGTGGAAAAAAAGGACATCATCTTATTTGGGAACAGTGTGGCACGACCGCGCAATTGTCAGTTAACCACTTGCCAACCGCTCACATTGAGGGTACTGCGGCAAAGTGGCTTGTTATCGTCCAACGACGTATACCTACGTTGCTGGATCCCGCCCCCTCCCCGCGGCGCGCGCGCCGCCGGAGGCTCTCTCCCGCTGTATTTAGTCACAGTGGGAGTCGGGCCAGGGGAGGAGAGGCGGTGATGACTGCCGCTCTTCCCCGATCGTCGGGATCGAGTGAGGAAATCCGCCCGCTTGTGTAAACCAAGCGGGCGGATCTCCTATGTGACAGGTAGGTACGGATTACATGATTCAGCATAGCTAAACCTGCGATCTGTGTCTGTGTCACACAATCACCTCCCCCCACACATGTCAGTAAGCATGAGGCATACATTTAACCCCTTGATCACTCACAGTGTTAACCCCTTCCCTGCCAGTGTCATTATTACAGTAACAGTGCATATGTATAGCACTGATTACTGTAGTAATGTCACTTGTCCCCCCAAAAGTGTCAAAAATGTCAGTTAGGGGTCCGATCTGTCCGCCGCAATGTCACAGTCCCGCAAAAAAAAACGCAGTTTGCCGCCATTACTAGTAAAAAAAATAAACAATAAAAATGACAAATCATTCCCGTAGTTAGTAAACGCAATAACTTTTGCGCAAACCAATCAAAATACGCTTATTGTGATTTTTTTTGCCAAAAATATGTAGCAGAAAACAAATTGGCCTAAAATGTTAAAAAATTTTAATTTTTAAATTTTTTTGGGGAATGTTATATATCAGAATGTAAAAAATATTGTTTTTTTTTTTTTTTTTCAAAATTGTCGCTCTTTTTTTCAAAAAGTAAAAATTGCAGAGGTGATCAAATACCACCAAAAGAAAGCTCTGTTTGTGGGGAAAAAAAGGACATTAACTTAATTTGGGTACAGCGTCGCATGACCGCGCAATTGTCCATTAAAATAACGCAGTGCCGAAACGCAAAATATGGCCTGGTCAGGAATGGGGTAAAATCTTTCAGTCTTAAAGCGGTTAAAAATACACTCATTGAGGATTTTTTTTGTCAAAGATATGCAGCGAAATACATTTTGGCCTAACTATATGACAAAAATTGAATATATTGGATATTTTTTAACTGTCAAAGTAGAAAATGTCAATTTTTTCGCAAAATTTTAGCTCTTTTTTTATTAATATCTCAAAAAATTAAAAGCGCACAGGTGATCAAATACCACCAAAAGAAAGCTCTGTTTGTGGGAAAAAAAGGACGTAAATTTAGTTTGGGTACAGCATCGCACGACCGCGCAATTGTCAGTTAAAGTCGCACAGCGCCGAATCGCAAAAAGTGGCCCAGACGTAAGACAGCAAAATCCTCCGGTGGTAAAGTGGTTAAAGTAATGCCGTGCTGTATCGCAAAAAAATGGCCAGATCATGAAGAGGGTATAAGAAGTAATGAGGTATAGCGGTGTAGCTGCCTTCACCCATTTATGTCTATGGACACACAGCACCGGGGGTTACCGGACAATAAAATAAGCTGTTTTTTTACACGGCACAGCGAAGGCGCCCATATTCATGAGCCGTAAATGACTGTTATTGCTTCTTCTTATTCAGCAATACAGTATACGGCCTCCACTCATTGTTCACACTGACAGTGAACTCAGTCCTCCTTGGTTCCAGTACCTGGCAACTAGCTGCTCCTCCCACGCAGATAACTCCTCCCACGCAGATAACTCCTCCCACGCAGATAACTCCTCCCCTCAGAAGTGTTCCGCTCATACAAACAACCAAGGCGGCCATCTTTGTTGAGGAAACCGTCAGCACCTCAACCTATGAGCTGATTAATGGCGGCAACCTGGTGGCTGAAAACAGAGCGAAGGTCTATTCTGTGCGGGATCATAAATCATTCGTTACGCTGGTTTTGCACTCTGCAGGCGTACCTGGCGGCATCCTTGTGAAGAACTGAGGCGTGTTTCCTCCGCTGCCCTTTCTCAAAATGGCCATGTCCGAGCCGGCGGACGTGACGCCAGGGCGTAGAGCGAGTACGGGATGACGCACGGTTGCGGCATGCCTTGTCCTGCAGTTGCCGATTCATTGTAGAGATGGCGGTGAACGGGGCGGACGGAGCAGGGATCAGACAGGTGGCCGCCATGTATGAACAGCTGAAGGCCGAGTGGAATAAGAAGAGCCCTAACCTGGGCAAGTGCGGAGATGTGCTGGGCAAGCTGAAGGTGAGCATGGAGGGCTGATTACCGGGGAGGGGGGGCAGCTGAGGCTGGGGAGCAGCTCAGTGCTTGTGTGGACACACATAGCAATAGTATGATGGGGGGAGGGGCCAGATACACATGTAAACAAAGCATTGTAGGTCTAGTAAACTAAACCCCCACCCTAAGGGGCTCATAGACATGAAGGGACACTCGGCTGGGTTGTACTGTGACCTCACGTCACCTCAGCACCCCCTACCCTTCCCAGCAGGGCCGTCTTACCAAATGGGCACACTGGGCAGTTGCCCGGAGGCCCCACTTACCCAGCCAAGTATTAGTCCCCATTCTCGTGTGCATCCTGCCGCCAAACTTAGCAGGAGGCAAGCGACTGTCGGCCCTGTGCTGCTGTCTGGCCACTTGGGCCGCGGGGGGGGGGGGGAGCCCACAACTGCAGGAATGCCTGTCAGGCACACACAGGACAGTCGAGTCTGACTCCCATCCGTGTGTGTGTTCACCGGACCCAACCACCCAACTTGGAAGCTGCCATTAGCCTGGCACTGCTGTACCAATAAATATCGCCTTATCAATAATTAGCATTTTTATTCTGGTGGGTGATTGTGAAGGCCGGGCCCCAGTGCACTGCATTTCCCGGGGCCCTTTAATGCACTTAAGATGGCACTGATTCCCAGTAATATGGAACATCAAACAGGCCAGGATTGCTGTCATTCCTGTAAAGGGGAGCGGATGGCGCTGCTCACCTCCCCTCCTCCGCCTCTATGAATGATCTGTGTTTCCTGCTCTGTCCCTTTTTACCTGGGCTATTACACCTGGGAAGGTCTGTCTGATCACATGACCAAGGTGATAGGCGGCCATCATGGTCACATGATCGGGCCTGCCGACACCTTGACAGCTTGGTTACTGCACTCTGTGTGCGCCTTCAGTACAGAAAGCTCAGCTACCCATCCACACCTATGTACAGTGTGTGGGTCTTAGAGCCCACCCTACTTAGGCCTCATGCACACGGGGCGTTAGAAAAAAGGAGGTGCAAAGCCAGTTCTGATGCCAGGAAAAAGCAGCTGTAAAAACGGCCTTTTAGAAGCACTTTGTATTGGCGTTAATGCACGTTTTAACCACGTTTAGCAGCCTTTCTCTGCCTTCTATTTTGCAACCCTCAAATCCAACGACTATGGCTTAAAAACGTCTGACGTGGCCAAACGCTGTATGCAGCTTTTAGCAGCGTCAGGCGTTTTTACAGCTCAATGCTGCTGCTCCACAACGCACGTGCCTGTTTTTTTTTTTTTGTACAGCTTAAAAATGCCTATGCCACTTACAGCTCCTAAAAGCCTGTGTGTGCGCTTGAGGCCATAGAATAACATGGAGGGGAGTTTTTCAGCTGCAAAAAAGTCTGACGCTCCTAAAAGCAGCCGTAAAAATGCCCTGTGGTGCTGTCTGCACTGATCCAAATCATTTGCTGGCGGGTGGATTATGGTGTGGGGTTGTTGGTTGTTGGGTTGAGCTTGGCTCCTTCGTTCCAGTGAAGGGAACTCTTAAAGCAGGGGTCCACCCAAAAGGGGAAGTTTCGCTTGTTCCCTCCCCCCCTCTCGCTGCCACATTTGGCCCCTTTTGGGGGGGCAGGTACCTGTTTTTAACAGGTACCCATCCCCACTTCCTAGTGACCTCACTATTGCGAGGTCACCTAGAAGTTAGCAAGGCTTCACTGCAGGTTTTCCTAAGGCCCCTTTCACACAGGCGGAACGTTCAGATCCGCCTGTCCGTTTCTTTGGCGGATCTGAACGGTCCCCCCATGCATTCCTATGGGGCATCAGATGTCAGCGGAGACATGTCCGCTGACATCCGATCCATCAAATCTGGACGGATGGAAACCCTATTTTCAACTCCTTACAAAGGAGACTGCAGACTGCAGAAGTGATGTCATGTGCTGGTTAACTTTCCTTGTCTTTTTTTTTTCTTTTCTGAGCATGCCCAGTCTTGCAAATCTGCTGTCTGTCGGCCGAAATATGTACTGACTGGCGAACAATCAGCCGTTCTGGTGTCGGCATACAAAAATTTTAATGCTTGCACGACAGATTCTGTTCGGCCGAAAGTGCGCTGTCGGAAGCATCGTACTAACAAGCCGAAAATCGGTCGTCGGCCGACTCTTTTCGGCCAACAATCTGCACGTGTGTACGGGCCTTTAGTGGTTAAAAACGCTTCCCAGATGCCAATTTTTTTTGGCTGTTGTGAACAAGACGTAACCCGCCGCAAACGTGTGCTGCCCCATTTATGGAGCGTTACCATAGACTTAAATGAAAGGAGTGGAGTTTTTTTAGGAAACGCAACATACATGTGTCATGTTATAATGTGCACAGCGCTGTATCCATATTATTACTTACAGACTACTTTTCTAGGAGTTTGAGGAGAGTTAAAAATGCACCTCAATCTCCTGCTTTGTAAGGAGTTGAAAAGTCAGAAGTTTGTTTTTTTTTTTTTATCTTAATGCATTCTTTGGATTAAGATAAAAAGCCTTCTGTGTGTAACAGCCACCCCATAAGGCCCCTTTCGCACAGGCGGACCGTTCAGATCCCCCTGACCGTTTTTTTTTTTTGGTGGATCTGAACGGTCCCCCCCCCCCCCCCCCCATGCATCTCTATGGGGGATCGGATGTCAGTGGAAACATGTCCGCTGACATTCGATCCGTCAAATCTGGGCTGATGGAAAACCTATTTTCCATGCGTCCAGCGGATCGGATGAGAACGGACTGATGGTCTGTTCCCATCAGATCTTCCCCCATAGAGATGCATGGGGAACTGACAGCTGTGTCCGACGGACGGATAGTGTGAAAGGGGCCTTATACTTACCTGAAGTCCTTATCTGTCCAGCGATGTCCACGAGGCCGTCAGGGACTCTCCCTCCTGATTGGCTGGGACACAGTTGCAGCGCCATCAGCTTCCAAGGCTGTCAATCACAACAGTTAGCCAATCGGGAGAGAGAGAGGGGCAAAACCAACTGCACAGAGGCGGTAAGTAATACATGTTTTTTTTTTTTTTTTTTTTAAACGCGTCTTTACAATCACTTTGATGCAAGTGTAAACAGAGCCTTATGCCCCGTACACACGTTCTGATAATCGCACGATAAAACTCGCTTTCGACCTGATCGCACGATAATCTGATCGTTGGTACACAGCTGTCGACAGCCAATCACGACAGTTGGTCCAACAAAATCTGAAGGGACAAACAGGAAAACTTCTGTCGTACGATAGCACCGCAAACGACAATCGTTTCATCAGTACACAATGCGTCCGCTAAAAATCGATCGACAAAGACCGCGCATGATCAGAAACACTAAAATAGCACGGAAAAAGCCTGGCTGCCATTGTTTTTGTTTTGCACCATCTGATACGTAGCTAAGCAACCAGGAAGCTTTTCCAGAATCGTACGACAAAAATCATACGGTTAGTACGCATTGTTGAATTCGATGTTAGTCTGATTATCTGAACGTGTGTACGGGGCTTTAAGCTGGATACACACTATACAATCTTCTTTAGTTTTTTTTTCCTTTAGATTTACCAAAACCATATAATATGTCAGACCTAAACACTTTTAATTTGTATGCAATCAGGCAGGCCCTTGCACTACATAGTTGAAGGTAAATCTAAAGGAAATCTACCAACAAAAGTTGTATAGTGTGTATCCAGCTTTACTCTCTCAAAATGGGGGAAAAAGTTTTGCCTTTAGTTCTACTACACATTGTGACAGTTGTGTATATGATAAGCTCAGTGTAGTATGGTGCCTCTTGGTGCTCTGCATTGAACCCCCACAATGTAAATAGGAAGGGTCATGACTACTTCTGCAGGAGAGGTTGATGGAAGAAGCCTCTTCTCCAGCCAGTGAACTATGTGACCTGTCATTGAAGTGTCCCAAGCTAGGTAATCCCTTGACGCTGACATAGCGCAAATATGTGGCCTTATACTTTTAGAGGTTGTATCGGGGTGATGCCTGCAGCTAGAGGTATCACCCCGGTACCGTATATGCTAGAGCCGACGGTCGGCTCTCTTGTAACAATAACCGGTTCGGCCAAGCAGCTGCTCTGCTTTTATTACAAGCAGCAGGAGGGTACGTCCCCCACCGCTCAGCCCAGGTCTCTTGTCCCACCTGGAGACCCAACCAGCACAAAGCCGGAATTTGCTTTGAATCGCCGCTTCTCCTTTGTAGGAACCCGGAAGTAATGGCACAACATCGCTTCTGGTTTACTGAAGTCTTAAATAGTATTCAAAATGCAGATTTTTTTTGGGCATTTTGAATCCTTTCAAGTGCAGAGGAGGAGTTTAGGGTCTTAAAGATCCCTCCATAAAGAGTACCTGTCACTGCCTATTGCTGTCACAAGGGAAGTTTACATTCCTTGTGACGTTAATAAAATCAATCCAAAAAATTAAAAGGACAGTGTAAAAATAAAAACTATGAAGTAAAATAAGAAAAAAAGCGCCCCCATCCCTCCGTGCGCAGAAGCGAAGGCATACGTAGGTCGCACCCGCAAATGTAAACAGTGTTCAAACCACATGTGAGGTATCGCTGCGATCGTTGGAGCGAGAGCAATAATTCTAGCACTAGACCTCCTCAGTACCTCTAAACTAGTAAACGTTAAAACTTTTTTAAGCACCGCCTATAGAGATTTTAAGGTACTGTAGTGTGTCGGCATTTCACGAGCATGCGCAGTTTAAAAGTATGACATGTTAGGTATGTATTGGAGCTGCACGATTTTGGATAAAATGAGAATCCCAATTTTTATGCTTAGAATAAAGATCACGATTCTTGGCGTATTAGTCTTTGCTAAAAAAAATATATATATGTTTGGGGGTTCAAAGTAATTTTCCAGACAAAAAAAAAAAAATTTTAACTTGTAAGCAACAAGTGTCAGAAAAGGCTTGGCCTTTAACCACTTCCCACCCGAAGACATGACTGTAAATCCTTGGGTTTTAGTGGTTATACCAGGATAATGCCTGCATCTACAGGCATTATCCAGGTACCATTATTTTCAGCCGGCGATTCTTTACAAAGCCACAAATTAAAGCGGTTGTAAACCCGAAAATGAAAAAAAAAACCTGCAAGACAAAGCCATAATGAGCTAGTATGCATCGCATACTAGCTCATTATGCATTACTTACCTTAGAACGAAGCCCCGACGCGGGCCCCCGGACATCGCTGCGGGCGCCGCCATGATCCGGAAGCGTCTCTTCCGGGTTCGGCGGCTCCAGCTCTGTGATTGGCCGGAGCCGCGATGACGTCACTCCCGCGCATGATTTTCCGGCAAGCTGCCGGCTAGGAAAACTGAAGGTCCCCCCGGACCTTCAGAGCGCATGCACTGCAAATATCTCCTAAACCGTGCCGGTTTAGGAGATATTAATTATACCTACAGGTAAGCCTTATTATAGGCTTACCTGTAGGTAAGTGTCAAAAAGCGGGATACTACCGCTTTAACCACTCGATCACTTCCGTGGATGGCGGAAGGGGGTCCCACCCCCCTCCTGCTGCTGCCTCTCCCGGTCTCTCCGGTCCCATTGCGCAGGCTTGAAGCGATGCGGCGATGGCTACATGGGACAGAGAGAGAGGAACTGACGTCCACCCCCCCCCCCCCCCCCGGAAACTGGGAGCGACAAGTATTTCACTTCCTGTTCCAACCCCTTGTTTACATGGCCACCAGCGGGCAGAGAAGCAGCCAATCGGACCGATCTTGGTCCGATTGGCTGCATGAGGGGCCAATGTTTGGTTAGTGGTGCCTCTTGCTTAGGTGTTGCAGCCTCTGGGGCCTTTCAAAAAAGGTATGTATATGTAAAGACCGATCATGTGACACTTTGATTGCACACAGGTGGACATCATTTCACTAATTATGTGGCTTCTGAAGGTAATTGGTTGCACCAGAGCTTTTTATGGGCTTCATAACAAAGGGGGTGAATGACTATTGTGTTCTAATCCATCACATAAAATTCAGATTAACAAAACATTGAACTTCAGGCTGAGTGGGAGTAAATACTTTTTACAAGGCACTGTATAGGGTCTCTGCTATATATATATATATATATATATATATATATATATATATATATATATATATAATTTTATAGCAAAAAAAAAGTAGATTTTCACATGTAGGAGCGAAGTGTCAGAATAATATTTTTTTCAATAAAAATAAACATGTTTTACTTCTGTGCAGTTGGTTTTGCACAGAGCAGCCTGGATCTTCCTCTTTTCAGGTCCCTCTTCGGCTCTCCCGGCCTCTCTCTTTCTTTAAGTGCCCCCACAACAAGCAACTTTCTATGGGAGCACCAGCGCCAAATCACAGGTGTATTCATTCACACAGAGCTGTTGTCTGGCCCCACCCCCCCCCCCCTTTCCTGATTGGCTAGCTGACTTTGACAGCAGCAGGAGCCAATGGCGCCGCTGCTGTCTTAGCCAATGAGTCTTGAAAGACCACTGCGTAAATACAGTGTGACCTAAAATAATGCCACGACCACCATTTTATTCTCTAGGGTCTCTGCTTAAAAAAAAATTGTGGGTTCGAAGTAATTTTCTTGCAAAAAATAATCATTTTAACATGTCAGAAAAAGGCTTTGTCTCCCAAGGGGCTAAGCAGCATCTTGGAGGATCCTCTTGCAGCGTCCTGAACATATTTAGGGCCATGTCACATTGGCAGCGCATTGCCAGTGATAGAATAAGTTGACTGCAACTGATACATTCCCTAAGACACCTGATTGCGGGTGGAATCGACAATTCTGCCCATGATTTCAAATTGCTGCAAAACGCAGGACTCGTTTGCGACGTCACTACTTCTTAAGGGCACCCTAATCATGCCGCAATTTGCACTGCAATTGCAACGCTCGTGGCTCAGAAAAGGAACATGAGCTTCTTTTGGGCGACAGCATTGCGTTTTTTGCCGCAATTGGCTGTGAATAGAGCCTAAAGCTGAATACACACCATACAACTTTTGTGTTTTTGATTTCCCTTAGATTTACCTTCAACTATGTAGTGCAAGGGCCTGCCTGATTGCGTACAAATTTAAAGTGTTTAGGTTTGACCTCATATTATATGGTTTTGGTAAATCTAAACAAAAAAAATCTAAAGAAAATTGTATAGGGTGTATCCAGCTTCTAGGACATCTTTCCCTCAATGGTTGAAATGCTGTAAAGTTTCATTGAGGGAGCAATGATATGATGCTGGTTTGCTGGAACCTACGCCTGGTTTACACCTATGTTTTTTTGTTTTGTGCATTTTCAGTTGTGTGAAAACACACTACAGTCCTTTTTTCCATCATGTTCACATCCGTGCGGTTTTTGTAAAGGGTCAGGGACTTTTTTTTTTTTTTTTTTTTTCATAGCAGGTTGCGTTTTTGGGTTCCATAGACCTTAATCGCAATACATCAAAAATGCAGTGCTTGCAGTTTTTATGCATGTCTGCTGGGTTTTTGCTGGTTTCTCCTGCAAGACAACAGATCCAAAAATGCATAAAAATACATTGAAAACATGTGAAAAAAATGCAAAATGCCCTGGGAAAGTGCATTAACCGCAGCCTGCTTAAATGTGATACATGTGCATGGGGCAGGCTGCAAGTGGTTAAAGTGGTTGTTTACCCCGCTTTGTGTGTTTTTTTTTTTTTTTTACCTACAGGTAAGCTTACCTGTAGGTAAAATGAATATCTCCTTAATGTGCATTGTTTAGGAGATATTCACCCTGAATGCAGCTGCTGATGTCAGCGGCGCATGCGCTCTGAAGGTCTGGCATATCGTGCTGCAGCCGAGGGCTCTCGCGCACATAAGCAGGAGTGATGTCATCGTGGCTCCGGCCACTCCGTTCAGTGAACCTGGAAGAAACGCCGGGGGAACATGTCAGCCACTGCCGGGGGCTTTGTTTGAAGGTATTTCTTAATGTGCTAGTATGCAATGCATGCTAGCACAGTGTGCCATTTTCTTGCATGATTTTTATTTTTTTGGGGGGTATACAACCGCTTTAACCAATAAACTACAAGCAGGCAGCTCTTTATGGTAGAAGAGGCATGCAATGTCTCTTTTGCAATAACCAAACTCTTTTCCTCATACTCTTCTGTTGAATGCGCACTGCGGGTGCAGCCACTGTTCTTGTCAGTCCTGTTTTCAGTGAGCGATGATGTCATTATGTCCCTACTCACTGTAGTGGGTGGACCCGGGAGTCTTAAGCCGGCTAAAGACAGTGCAATTTTATTTGGTTGCAGGAAAGAAAATCGCTTGATGTTTCCCCCCCCCCCCCCCATCAACACAGTGTTGATGGGGGAATCCCTCCCACAAAGCTGTTTTCTCACGGCTGTCGAGATTTGAATAATCTATGGCTGGCTTTGGACTCCTGTTCTTAAAACCACACTGGAAATTCCTGGTCTGTCCCATCTCCTAGTGTGACTGGTGGGCCAGGGGTGTGATGGTCTGCCACGGCCCTCTTTTGCAGTTGGCAGGCTATGCAAATAACTCCCTTCAATACCTATGGTATAAAACTGTAGTGTCTATTGGCCGATTTGAGAGAAGAACAGATGTGATACGTCCTCCTCCATTATACTTCTTCTTCCGAGTGCTCAGCTGAAGCGTTTTTTTATGGAATTGCAGCGATGACGTCACTGGAATAGACGGGTTGTTTAGTAACTTATTAGCAGCATTTGTAACTATAGCTGGTGCTACTGTTAGGTGAAATTTACTTACATCCCATAGTTCAGCTCCAGGTTCCACATTTTTAATCAGTAATGCTAAATGAATGTTTCCTTTATTGAGGCACAACTTTGAAGCTGTTGTAAACCCTTTTTTTTCCCCTAAAATAAATAGGTTTATACTCAGTTGCTCTGGGCAATGTTATTGCACAGTGCAGCCCCAAACCACCTCCTCTTAGGTCACCTGCTGGGACACTTGGCTCCTCCTTCTGTGAATGCTCCCATAGCAAGCCACTTGCTATTGGAGCACTCGTACCGGCGTGCTCCCAAGCCAGGTTGTGTATATCCATTGACACACACAGCGTGGCTTGCTCCTGCCCCTCGCTCTCTCCTCATTGGTTTTCCTCACTCTCTCCTCACTGGTTTTGACTGACAGCAGCAGCAGCCTATGGCTGCCATCGGAGTCTCCTGGGAGATCAGGAAGCGGAGAGAAGAACTGCAGCAAACAGGCACACCGCTGGATCGAGAATAGGTAAGTGTTTAGGGGGGGGGGGGAGCTGCTAGTAAATACACTTTAGAACCTCTTTAAGAAATAAGTGCATCCCCAGAAAACCGAATGGATCCAGTTATTGGTATACAGACCTCCTAATGTTTTTAATTTCCTCTTGTTACAGCTGTCTCTCCTGGAGCAAAATTTCTTACCGACTACAGACACCAAGTTGACCAAACAGCAGCTTGTCTTGGCTAGTAAGTACACTCAGCCTTAAGGCCTCATTTACACGGGGGAATTCTGGATGGTGCACTCATGAAGGGCTGCATTTTACCTGCAGGAGGATGCACAGATTTGCAGGCGGTCACACTGATGTCAGTTGAGACCCAGTGGCTGCATGGACACGGATGATGCTGCTGCCAATCTGACTTTAATGTGGGTGCACTGCCCTGAAGGCAAACGGATGTCAGATTGGTAGCAGCATCTTTCTTTACAGGCTGCGTCCAAATCGATATCATGCGTGAAACACCTGTGCATTCCGGTGTGGGTAAACACAGCCTTCCACAGGCGTTTGCTTTATGCCCAGCAAACCTTCCTTTTTTTTTTTTTTTTTTCTTTACCAAAACTTCTTGAAAGGTGATGGTGATAACATTTGTACATCAAATATAATTTATTGTAGTCTTTTAACTTGGTTGATTTCATTTAGGTAAAGGGCAGTTGCAGTAACCTGCAGTAGCCAATCAAAATTCATCTTTTACTGTTAAGACAGCAGGAAGTAAACCTGGTTGGAGTTGGCCACTGTTTTAATCTTTCCTTTTTGCACTATTTTTTTAATGATTTCCCAGAGTATCTGTTGTGAAAAACATCCCAGCACCTGTTATGCGCACATATATTATAATTTTTTTGTAATTAAAATTTTTATTAAACAGGGTGTTTTTTATACAATTTCTATATACACAAAAAAGAACAAACAGCTTATTGTCCCACATTAAAAAAAAAAAAAAAAAAAGTAAAAGGAAGACCAAACCCCTCAAAACATTGCTATATATGTTTCAAATACATTAAAACAAAAGGTGTGTGCAAAGTCTTGCGGTTTTCTTTTATTAAGAAAGTAACCACAGCTGGCATAGAAAGCCTGCTTTCCCCAGTCATCTTCCAGGATAGCCCCCGAGAGATGGAGCATCTCCTACTGGGACGGGAAACTCATTACCTCCAGCTATTTCAAAGGCAGTCCTACAGGAATGTGGCCAGTCATTGGTGTTTCCTCCGGACAAGGGAAGCACATTGCCTGAAGGAACCATCTTTTTGCAGGAGGGTCTCCATGTCTCAGGAGCTGCCTGGAGACAATCCCTTACCTGTGCTCGTTTTCTTTGTGGCCTGGATTCCTTCCACAGTGTTAGGAGTGTACCCGCTCTCACCTCTTTCCAGTGCCTGGCGAAGAAGTTGGACAGAGTGCCGTCCATCCTTGGCCGCACTGCATCTGGTAGCGGTGAAGTCTGTGGGCGCGTTCGCTCAGGGCCCATGTTCCTTTTGCAGTATGGCGGAAGGCTGGCCGCATTCTCATCTGTGTTCTGGATGCAGTTAATTTCCCACTGCTGTGTCAGACCTGTAGTTCCACTGTCGGCAAAACTCGTGCAATTGCATAGTAAGTTCATGGTCCCATTCGATTGGATAGCTTAAGTTCTGACTCAGTAGGTGGGGTAGGGGGTGCAGAAAGAACACAATTTCCACACAGAGAGCTAGGATCCTTATTCTCATCATGCTAGCATAGGACAGGTTTTCTAATTTAAGAAAAGTACAGCCAAAGCTTGTTTGGCTGTACTACTCCTGTGGATCACAGGAGTGCAGATTTTCCTGCTTTACGTCCAGGCCACTTTTTGCAACTTGGCACAGTGCGACTTTAACTGACAATTGCGCAGTTGTGCAACGCTGTACCCAAATTAAATTTACGTCCTATTTTTCCCCACAAGCAGAGCTTTCTTTAGGTGGTATTTGATCACCTCTGCGCTTTTCATTTTTTGCGATATTAATAAAAAAAGAGCGACCATTTTGGAAAAAATAACTATTTTCACTTTTTTTATATGAAATTTCCCCCCCCCCCCCCCCCCCCCCCAAGAAAATGTAAAAATCTAAATTTTTTTTAACATTTTAGGCCAATTTTTTTCTGATTCATATGTTTGGTAAAAAAAATCGCAATAAGCGTGTTTTGATTGGTTTGCGCAAAAGTTATCGCAGTTGCTAACTACGGGAAAGATTTCTGTCATTTTTATTGTTTTTTTCTTTTTAACGAGTAATTGCGGTGATCTGCGAGTAATTTTTTTTTTTTTTTTTGCGGCGGAAAGCTTGGACCCTTGACTGACATTTTTGACACTTTTGGGGGGACCAGTGACATTACTACAGTAATCAGTGCTATACATATGCACTGTTACTGTAATAATGACACTGGCAGGGAAGGGGTTAAATTTATTGGTGATCAAGGGGTTAAATGTATGCCTGGTGCTTACTGATGTGTGTGGGGGGAGGGGACTGTGTGACACAGGCACAGATCGTAGGTTCAGCTATGCTGAATCCTGTAATCTGTCCCTGCCTGTCACATAGGAGATCCGTCCGCTTTGTTTACACAAGCGGGCGGATTTCCTCACTCGATCCCCGACGATCGGGGGAAGAGCGGTGGTGATCACCACCTCTCCTCCCCTGGCCCGACTCCCGCTGTGTCTGAATACAGCGGCACGCGCGACGGGGACGTCGCTGGACGGAATCGAGCCACTTTGCCACAGTACGCTCAATGTGAGCGGTCGGCAAGTGGTTAAGGTGGTATTAAAGCAATTGCTTTTCTATATTCAATACAAATCACACACACACACACACACACACACACACACACACACACACACACACACACACACACACACACACTTGATGGTAAGTGTTTTTTTTTTTTTTTTCTTCTTGATTCTAAATAGGCCCCAGGCAGCGCTCTTACTTTACTGTTGTGTGCCCACTGTGTACCACTGGAACTTATGGAATCCTGCAGGAGTCTTTTTCACGCTTTCAACAACTGTACATCCAGAGTGCCACACACACACAGGCTGCAGGAGAGGGACACAGTGCTGCTGTGGAGAGGCGCGGCTTTTGCTCTGTGTTCCTCTTGCGCTGGCTGTGTGTGCAACACTCTGAACAGTTGTAGTTCAAAGCAGGAGTGCAAACCTTGAGAAGACTACTACAGAATACTATAGGTCCCTGCAGTACGTGGGGCACACATAACCACCGCAATGTAGCAGAGCGGCTAGTGGTCAATTTCAAAAGGAATCTCCAAGGAGGAAATTTTATTAACTTAACATAGATTTGATTTTTTTTTTTTTTTTTTTTTTATATTTTAATACCAGGAAGAGAACTTTGCACATATAATAAAAGTTTAGTTTTAGTTTAGCTGTAAATTATGGTAGGTGGGAGAAATTATTATAGTGTCACTAGACAGCTGTGATCCTATAGTAATAACCTGAAGTTAATCAGTTTAATTCCAGATGGGTGCTGATCATTTTATGACTGCCACTGATGATCTGAACCCTGCCAATCTGATGTTGATTGACAATAGGAGTTGTTGCTCTCCACACAGAAATTTTATTTTAGATTTTGTCAATTTATTGTCCTAATCCGCTGAGATTATTCATGCTGTTTTTATGCATCCAGTTCTACCATTTTGTTTACAGGAGATGTTTTGGAGATTGGCGCACAGTGGAGTATTCTTAAGAAGGACATCCCATCATTTGAAAGATACATGGCACAGCTGAAGTGTTACTACTTTGATTACAAGTAAGAATAGGTTGCCACATCCAAAATGGGGTGAGAAAGCAAGCATGTAAGCCTGACTCTGTACATCAGGCACCTTAAAAATGAGCTCCAGGCTCCACAAACAAATTAAGTCAGCAGCTACAAATACTGTAGCTGCTGACTTTTGATATAAGGACTCTTACCTGTCCAGGAATACAGTTCTCACCCGTGCCGATTCTTTAATCGGCTTCAGGTACAGGCATCTTCGGTAAGGGAATCTGGCAGTTAAGCCTTCCAGCTTCACAGCCGGTTTCCTACTGTGTTATTTGCAAGCCGTGCTGCGCTTTGTGAATGGTCTCGCAGATTTCTGGGACCTGTAATGTGTACCAGAAGGCTGGGGGGGGGCAGCAAACATCCGCACAGATTCCGACAGCGGTCTGACTGGAAGTGGGAGCGGGTACCTGTCAAACCGTGGCAGGGGGGAGGATGCAAAGTAGTGTAACTTTCCTTTTTGGGTTAATGTGCCACATGCACCTCAGGGCTTCTATTACATAGAAAGAATGTCAGTAAAACATACCTGAAGTACATCTTACTCCATAGGGACACGGCACATGAGGGGGGGGGGGGGGTCTGCGCACCTGAATGGGACAGGAAGGGACAATTATACATTTTGGCTCCTCCTCTAAAACTCCAAAGAAAAAACAAAGTGCCTATCTGCTGCCCCTACTTCCTCTCATTTTGTTTGGCTTAATACAATGTCCATATATATTGCAATGCAATATTTGTCCAAGAGAAATTGGCATGTCTCTTCTTTTTTTAGTCTTTTATCTTTACAGATATCTTGTAATATGATAAAGCTAAAGTATCCATTGTTCTTTATTAACCAGAGCACTGTGTTTCTTTAAAATGTTGGTTGTTCTGTTTTTGCTGTTGTAGGGACGAGCTTCCAGAATCTGCATATAAACACCAGCTGCTCGGATTGAACCTCCTATTCCTATTATCACAGAACAGAGTGGCTGAGTTTCACACAGAGCTGGAACGGTTACCTGCTAAAGATATCCAGGCCAATGTGTACATAAAGCACCCAGTGTCTCTAGAGCAGGTATCCCTGTTATTACCCTCTCTCCTAATAAACTATAGCAGTCATCTCTGCATGTGAGACTGTACCTTGTACCCAGCAGCATCATCGCACTTATAACCCATCTCTTCCTGTTCTTCAGTACTTGATGGAGGGAAGTTATAACAAAGTGTTTCTGGCCAAAGGAAACATTCCTGCAGAGAGCTACACATTCTTCATTGACATCCTGCTGGACACCATAAGGTTAGTTGAGTATCTGGATTGCACTGCAATCAGCCCTATTTGAAATAATTACTGCAACTTTAAAGCTGAGCTCCAGGCAAATAGGACACAGATCAATGTGGCTTTACAAGTAAAGTACCTGAATTTGACCTGGAATTTGCCTCTTACAGTCCTCGTACAGCAGAGCTCAGAGTGGGAGAGAAGCAGTGTGAGGAGCCAATCAGTACTTTGCAGTGCCCTTGTGCCAACAAAGAACATATCACTAAGGCTCCTTTCACACTATCCGTCCGTCTGACGGATGCCGTTTTTCTCAGTGAGGGATCGAGCCGCCGATCCCCCGCTGAGCAGGAGGATGACAGCTGTGTCTCCGAGCTGTGTGCGGAGACACAGCTGTCAGTTCCCCATGCATCTCTATGGGGGAAATCGGATGGGAACGGACCGTCGGTCCGTTCTCATCTGATCCCATCCGCTGGACAGATGGAAAATAGGGTTTCCGTCCAGATTTGACGGGTCGGGTCGGATGTCAGCGGACATGTCTCCGCTGCCATCCGATGCGCCATAGGAATGCATGGGGGGACCGTTCAACCGTTGAACGGTCCGCCTGTGTGAAAGGGGCCTAAAAGAAGAGAGTAGAGTGACAAAGAGATGAGCTC